>NC_064927.1:20706360-21337421 GCF_023897955.1 Schistocerca gregaria | reverse complement strand
AGATTACAAAATGCCTCCAGATGTGCATCGGAAACTGCTACTGGTCTCCCAGGGAACGATCAAAGCGTAAACTCTTTGAAACATTACTCATTTGGAGGAAAGTGCGCATGGTGATTGTTGTATTCAATCCCGATGCAATTTCTGTGTTTCATCAACACTCTGATAGTCCACAGAGTACAGAATGCCTCCAGATGTGCATCGGAAACTACAACTGGTCTTCCAGGGAACGATCAAAGCATAGACTGATAGAGACATTACTCCCATGGAGGAAAGTGCGCATGGTGACTGTTGTATTCAATCCCGATGCAATTACTGTGTTTCATCAACACCCTGACAGTCTACACATTACAGAATGCCACCAGATGTGCATCGGAAACTACTACTGGTCTTCCAGGGAACGATCAAAGCGTAGATTCTTTGAGACATTACTACCGTAAAGGAAAGTGCGCATGGAGACTGTTGTATTGAATCCCGATGCAATTTCTGTGTTTCATTAACACTCTGATAGTCCACAGATTACAGAATGCCACGAGATGTGCATCGGAAACTACTACTGGTCTTCCAGGGAACGATCAAAGCGTAGACTGTTTGAGAATTACTCCTAAGAAGGGAAGTGCGCATGGTGACTGTTTTATTCAGTCCCGATGCAATTTCTGTGTTTCATCAACACTCTGGTAGTCTACAGATTACAGAATGCCACCAGATGTGCATCAGAAACTACTACTGGCCTTCCAGGGAACGATCAAAGCGTAGACTGTTTGAGACATTACTCCCGTGGAGGAAAGTGCGCATGGTGACTGTTGTATTCAATCCCGATGCAATTTCTGTGTTTCATCAACTCTCTGATAATCCACAGATTACAGAATGCCTCCAGATGTGCATCGGAAACTACTACTGGTCTTCCAGGGAAGGATCAAATCGTAGACTGTTTGAGACATTACTACCGTGGAGGAAAGTGCGCATGATGTCTGTTGTATTCAATCCCGATGCAATTTCTGTGTTTCATCAACACTCTGATAGTCCACAGATTACAGAATGCCTAAAGATGTGCAATTGAAACTGCTACTGGTCTTCCAGGGAACGATCAAAGCGTAGACTGTTTGAGACAATACTCCCTTGGAGGAATCTGCGCATGGTGACTGTTGTATTCAATCCCGATGCAATTACTGTGTTTCATCAACACTCTGATAGTCCACAGATTACAGAATGCCTCCAGATGTGCATCGGAAACTACTACTGGCCTTCCAGGGAACGATCAAAGCGTACACTGTTTGAGACATTACTCCCATGGTGACTGTTGTATTCAATCCCGATGCAATTTCTGTGTTTCATCAACACTCTGATAGTCCACAGATTATAGAATGCCTCCAGATGTTCATCGGAAACTACTACTGGTCTTCCAGGGAACGATCAAAGCGTAGACTGTTTGAGACATTACTTTTAAGGAGGAATGAACGCATGGTGACCGTTGTATTCAATACCGATGCAATTTCTGTGTTTCATCAACACTCTAATAGTCCACAGATTACAGAATGCCTTCAGATGTGCATCGGAAACTACTACTGGTCTTACAGGGAACGACCAAAGCATAGACTGTTTGAGAATTTCTAGCATGGAGGAAATTGCGCATGGTGACTTTTGTATTCAATCACGATGCAATTTCTGTGTTTCATCAACACTCTGATGGTCCATAGATTACAGAATGCCACCAGATGTGCATCAGAAACTACTACTGGTCTTCCAGGGAACGATCAAAGCGTAGACTGTTTGAGACATACATCCTTTGGAGGAAAGTGCGCATGGTGACTGTTGTATTCAATCCCGATGCAATTTCTGTGTTTCATCAACACTCTGATAGTCCACAGAGTACAGAAAGAATCCCGATGTGCATCGGAAACTACGACTGATATTCCAGGGAACGATCAAAGCGTAGACTGTTTCAGATATTACTCCAATGGAGAAAAGTGCGGATGGTGACTGTTGTATTCAATCCCGATGCCATTTCTGTGTTTCATCAACACTCTGATGGTCCACAGATTACAGAATGCCTCCAGATGTGAATCGGAAATTACTACTGGTCTTCCAGGGTACGATCAAAGCGTAGACCGTTTGAGATATTGCTCCCATGGAGGAAAGTTCTCATGGTGACTGTTGTATTCAAACCCGATGGAATTTCTGTGTATCATCAACACTCTGATAGTCCCCCGATTACAGAATGCCTCCAGATGTGCATCGGAAACTACTACTGGTCTTCCAGGGAACGATCAAATCGTAGACTGTTTGAGACATTACTCCCATGGGGGAACATGGGCATGTTGACTGTTGTATTTAATCCCGATGCAATTTCTTTATTTCATCAACACTCTGATAGACCTCAGATTACAGAATGCCTCCAGATGTGCATCGGAAATTACTACTGGTATTCCAGGGAACGATCAAAGCGTAGACTGTTTCAGATATTACTCCAATGCAGAAAAGTGTGGATGGTGACTGTTGTATTCAATCCCGATGCAATTTCTTTGTTTCATCAACACTCTGATAGACCACAGATTACAGAATGCCTCCAGATGTGCATCGGAAATTACTACTGGTCTTCCAGGGAACGATCAAAGCGTAGACTGTTTGAGACATTACTCCCATGGAGGAAAGTGCTCATGGTGACTGTTGTATCCAATCCCGATGCAATTTCTGTGTTTCATCAACACTCCAATAGTCCACAGATTACAGAATGCCTCCAGATGTGCATCGGAAACTACTACTGGTCTTCCAGGGAACGATCAAAGCGAAGACTGATAGACATAACTCCCATGGAGGAAAGTGCGCATGGTGACTGTTGTATTCAATCCCGATGCAATTACTGTGTTTCATCAACACCGTGAGAGTCCACACATTACAGAATGCCACCAGATGTGCATCGGAAACTACTACTGGTCTTCCAGGGAACGATCAAAGCGTAGATTGTTTGAGACATTACTACTGTAAAGTAAAGTGCGCTTGGAGACTGTTGTATTGAATATCGATGCAATTTCTGTGTTTCATTAACACTCTGATAGTCCACAGATTACAGAATGCCACGAGATGTGCATCGGAAACTAATACTGGTCTTCCAGGGAACGATCAAAGCGTAGACTGTTTGAGAATTACTCCTAAGAAGGGAAGTGCGCATGGTGACTGTTTTATTCAGTCCCGATGCAATTTCTGTGTTTCATCAACACTCTGATAGTCTACAGATTACAGAATGCCACCAGATGTGCATCGGAAACTACTACTGGTCTTCCAGGGAACGATCAAAGCGTAGACTGTTTGAGAAATTACTCCCGTGGAGCAAAGTGCGCATGGTGACTGTTGTATTCAATCCCGATGCAATTTCTGTGTTTCATCAACTCTCTGATAATCCACAGATTACAGAATGCCTCCAGATGTGCATCGGAAACTACTACTGGTCTTCCAGGGAAGGATCAAATCGTAGACTGTTTGAGACATTACTACCGTGGAGGAAAGTGCGCATGGTGTCTGTTGTATTCAATCCCGATGCAATTTCTGTGTTTCATCAACACTCTGATAGTCCACAGATTACAGGATGCCTAAAGATGTGCAATTGAAACTGCTACTGGTCTTCCAGGGAACGATCAAAGCATAGACTGTTTGAGACATTACTCCCATGGAGGGATCTGCGCATGGAGACTGTTGTATTCAATCCCGATGCAATTTCTGTGTTTCATCAACACTCTGATAGTCCACAGAGTACATAAAGCCTACAGATGTGCATCGGAAACTACGACTGGTGTTCCAGGGAACGATCAAAGCGTAGACTGTCTCAGATATTACTCCATGGAGAAAAGTGCGGATGGTGACTGTTGTATTCAATCCCGATGCAATTACTGTGTTTCATCAACACTCTGATAGTCCACAGATTACAGAATGCCTCCAGATGTGCATCGGAAACTACTACTGGCCTTCCAGGGAACGATCAAAGCGTAGACTGTTTGAGACATTACTCCCATGGTGACTGTTGTATTCAATCCCGATGCTATTTCTGTGTTTCATCAACACTCTGATAGTCCTCAGATTATAGAATGCCTCCAGATGTTCATCGGAAACTACTACTGGTCTTCCAGGGAACGATCAAAGCGTAGACTGTTTGAGACATTACTTTTAAGGAGGAATGAACGCATGGTGACCGTTGTATTCAATACCGATGCAATTTCTGTGTTTCATCAACACTCTAATAGTCCACAGACTACAGAATGCCTCCAGATGTGCATCGGAAACTACTACTGGTCTTACAGGGAACGATCAAAGCATAGACTGTTTGAGAATTACTAGCATGGAGGAAATTGCGCATGGTGACTTTTGTATTCAATCCCGATGCAATTTCTGTGTTTCATCAACACTTTGATGGGCCATAGATTACAGAATGCCACCAGATGTGCATCGGAAACTACTACTGGTCTTCCAGGGAACGATCAAAGCGTAGACTGTTTGAGACATACCTCCCGTGGAGGAAAGTGCGCATGGTGACTGTTGTATTCATTCTAGATGCAATTTCTGTGTTTCATCAACGCTCTGATAGTCCACAGATTACAGAATGCCTAACGATGTGCAATTGAAGCTGCTACTGGTCTTCCAGGGAACGATCAAAGCGTAGACTGTTTGAGACATTACTCCCATGGAGGAATCTGCGCATGGAGACTGTTGTATTCAATCCCGATGCAATTTCTGTGTTTCATCAACACTCTGATAGTCCACAGAGTACAGAAAGAATCCAGATGTGCATCGGAAACTACGACTGATATTCCAGGGAACGATCAAAGCGTAGACTGTTTCAGATATTACTCCAATGGAGAAAAGTGAGGATGGTGACTGTTGTATTCAATCCCGATGCAATTTCTGTGTTTCATCAACACTCTGATGGTCCACAGATTACAGAATGCCTCCAGATGTGAATCGGAAATTACTACTGGTCTTCCAGGGAACGATCAAAGCGTAGACCGTTTGAGATATTGCTCCCATGGAGGAAAGTGCTCATGGTGACTGTTGTATTCAATCCCGATGGAATTTCTGTGTTTCATCAACACTCTGATAGACCCCCGATTACAGAATGCCTCCAGATGTGCATCGGAAACTACTACTGGTCTTCCAGGGAACGATCAAAGCGTAGACTGTTTGAGACATTACTCCCCTGGAGGAAAATGGGCATGGTGGCTGTTGTATTTAACCCCGATGCAATTTCTTTGTTTCATCAACACTCTGATAGACAACAGATTACAGAATGCCTCCAGATGTGCATCGGAAATTACTACTGGTCTTCCAGGGAACGATCAAAGCGTAGACTGTTTGAGACATTACTCCCATGGAGGAAAGTGCTCTTGATAACTGTTGTATCCAATCCCGATGCAATTTCTGTGTTTCATCAACACTCTAATAGTCCACAGATTACAGAATGCCTCCAGAAGTGCATCGGAAACTACTACTGGTCTTCCAGGGAACGATCAAAGCGAAGACTGTTAGAGACATTACTCCCATGGAGGAAAGTGCGCAAGGTGACTGTTGTATTCAACCCCCATGCAATTTCTGTGTTTCATCAACACTGTGATAGTCTACAGATTACAGAATGTCACCAGATGTGCATCGGAAACTACTATTGGTCTTCCAGGGAACGATCAAAGCGTTGACTGTTTGAGACTTTACACCCATGGAGGAATGTGCGCATGGTGACTGTTGAATTCAATCCCAATGCAATTTCTGTGTTTCATCAACACTCTGATAGTCCACAGATTACAGAATGCCACCAGATGTTCATCGGAAACTACCACTGGTCTTCCAGGAAACGATCAAAGTGTAGACTGTTTGGGACACTTCTCCCGTAGAGGAAAGTGCGCATGGTGACTGTTGTATTCAATCCCGAAGCAATTTCTGTGTTTCATCAACACTCTGATAGTCCACAGATTACAGAATGCCTATAGATGTGCATCGGAAACTACTACTAGTCTTCCAGGGAACGATCAAAGCGTAAACTCTTTCAAACATTACTCCCTTGGAGGAATGTGCGCATAGTGACTGTTGTATTCAATCCCGATGCAATTTCTGTGTTTCATCAACACTCTGATAGTCCACAGATTACGGAAAGCCTCCAGATGTGCATCGGAAACTATTACTGGTCTTCCAGGGAGCGATCAAAGCGTAGACTGTTAGAGACATTACTCACATGGAGTAAAGTGCGCATGGTGACTGTTGTATTCAATCCCGATGCAATTTCTGTGTTCCATCAACACTCTGATAGTCCACAGATTACAGAATGCCTCCAGATGTGCGTAGGAAACTGCTACTGGTCTTCCAGGGAACGATCAAAGCGTAAACTCTTTGAAACATTACTCCCTTGGAGGAAAGTGCGCATGGTGACTGTTGTATTCAATTCCGATGCAATTTCTGTGTTTCATTAACACTCTGATAGTCCACAGAGTACAGAATGCCTCCAGATGTTCATCGGAAACTACTACTGGTCTTCCAAGGAACGATCAAAACGTAGACTGTTAGAGACATTACTCCCATGGAGGAAAGTGCGCATGGTGACTGTTGTATTCAATCCCGATGCAATTACTGTGTTTCATCAACACCCTGACAGTCTACACATTACAGAATGCCACCAGATGTGCATCAGAAACTACGACTGGTATTCCAGGGAACGATCAAAGCGTAGACTGTTTCAGATATTACTCCAATGGAGAAAAGTGCGGATGGTGACTGTTGTATTCAATCCCGATGCAATTTCTTTGTTTCATCAACACTCTGATAGACCACAGATTACAGAATGCCTCCAGATGTGCATCGGAAATTACTACTGGTCTTCCAGGGAACGATCAAAGCGTAAACTGTTTGAGACATTACTCCCATGGAGGAAAGTGCTCATGGTGACTGTTGTATCCAATCCCGATGCAATTTCTGTGTTTCATCAACACTCTAATAGTCCACAGATTACAGAATGCCTCCAGATGTGCATCGGAAACTACTACTGGTCTTCCAGGGAACGATGAAAGCGAAGACTGTTAGAGACATAACTCCCATGGAGGAAAGTGCGCATGGTGACTGTTGTATTCAATCCCCATGCAATTTCGGTGTTCCATCAAAACTGTGATAGTCTACAGATTACAGAATGCCACCAGATGTGCATCGGAAACTACTACTGGTCTTCCATTGAAGGATCAAATCGTAGACTGTTTTAGACATTACTACCGTGGAGGAAAGTTCGCATGGTGACTGTTGTATTCAATCCCGATGCAATTTCTGTGTTTCATCAACACTCTGATAGTCCACAGATTACGGGAAGCCTCCAGATGTGCATCGGAAACTACTACTGGTCTTCCAGGGAACGATCAAAGCGTATAATGTTTGAGACATTACTCCCGTGGAGGAAAGTGCGCATGGTGACTGTTGTATTCAATCCCGATGCAATTACTGTGTTTCTTCAACTCCCTGACAGTCTACACATTACAGAATGCCACCAGATGTGCATCTGAAACTACTACTGGTCTTCCAGGGAACGATCAAAGCGTAGATTGTTTGAGACATTACTACCGTAAAGGAAATGCGCATGGAGACTGTTGTATTGAATCCCGATGCAATTTCTGTGTTTCATTAACACTCTGATAGTCCACAGATTACAGATTGCCACGAGATGTGCATCGGAAACTACTACTGGTCTTCCAGGGAACGATCAAAGCGTAGACTGTTTGTGAATTACTCCCAAGAAGGGAAGTGCGCATGGTGACTGTTTTATTCAATCCCGATGCAATTTCTATGTTTCATCAACACTCTGATAGTCTACAGATTACAGAATGCCACCAGATGTGCATCGGAAACTACTACTGGTCTTCCAGGGAACGATCAAAGCGTAGACTGTTTGAGACATTACTCCCGTGGAGGAAAGTGCGCATGGTGACTTGTATTCAATCCCGATGCAATTTCTGTGTTTCATCAACTCTCTGATAATCCACAGATTACAGAATGCCTCCAGATGTGCATCGGAAACTACTACTGGTCTTCCAGGGAACGATCAAAGCGTAGACTGTTTGAGACATTACTCCCCTGGAGGAAAATGGGTATGGTGACTGTTGTATTTAACCCCGATGCAATTTCTTTGTTTCATCAACACTCTGATAGACAACAGATTACAGCATGCCTCCAGATGTGCATCGGAAATTACTACTGGTCTTCCAGGGAACGATCAAAGCGTAGACTGTTAGAGACATTACTCACATCGAGTAAAGTCCGCATTGTGACTGTTGTATTCAATCCCGATGCAATTTCTGTGTTCCATCAACACTCTGATAGTCCACAGCTTACAGAATGCCTCCAGATGTGCATCGGAAACTGCTACTGGTCTTCCAGGGAACGATCAAAGCGTAAACTCTTTGAAACTTTACTCCCTTGGAGGAAAGTGCGCATGGTGACTGTTGTATTCAATCCCGATGCAATTACTGTGTTTCTTCAACACTCTGATAGTCCACAGATTACGGAAAGCCTCCAGATGTGCATCGGAAACTATTACTGGTCTTCCTGGGAACGATCAAAGCGTAGACTGTTAGAGACATTACTCACATGGAGTAAAGTGCGCATGGTGACTGTTGTATTCAATCCCGATGCAATTTCTGTGCTCCATCAACACTCTGATAGTCCACAGATTACAGAATGCCTCCAGATGTGCGTAGGAAACTGCTACTGGTCTTCCAGGGAACGATCAAAGCGTTAACTCTTTGAAACATTACTCCCTTGGAGGAAAGTGCGCATGGTGACTGTTGTATTCAATTCCGATGCAATTTCTGTGTTTCATTAACACTCTGATAGTCCACAGAGTACAGAATGCCTCCAGATGTTCATCGGAAACTACTACTGGTCTTCCAAGGAACGATCAAAACGTAGACTGTTAGAGACATTACTCCCATGGAGGAAAGTGCGCATGGTGACTGTTGTATTCAATCCCGATGCAATTACTGTGTTTCATCAACACCCTGACAGTCTACACATTACAGAATGCCACCAGATGTGCATCAGAAACTACGACTGGTATTCCAGGGAACGATCAAAGCGTAGACTGTTTCAGATATTACTCCAATGGAGAAAAGTGCGGATGGTGACTGTTGTATTCAATCCCGATGCAATTTCTTTGTTTCATCAACACTCTGATAGACCACAGATTACAGAATGCCTCCAGATGTGCATCGGAAATTACTACTGGTCTTCCAGGGAACGATCAAAGCGTAGACTGTTTGAGACATTACTCCCATGGAGGAAAGTGCTCATGGTGACTGTTGTATCCAATCCCGATGCAATTTCTGTGTTTCATCAACACTCTAATAGTCCACAGATTACAGAATGCCTCCAGATGTGCATCGGAAACTATTACTGGTCTTCCAGGGAACGATGAAAGCGAAGACTGTTAGAGACATAACTCCCATGGAGGAAAGTGCGCATGGTGACTGTTGTATTCAATCCCCATGCAATTTCGGTGTTCCATCAAAACTGTGATAGTCTACAGATTACAGAATGCCACCAGATGTGCATCGGAAACTACTACTGGTCTTCCATTGAAGGATCAAATCGTAGACTGTTTTAGACATTACTACCGTGGAGGAAAGTTCGCATGGTGACTGTTGTATTCAATCCCGATGCAATTTCTGTGTTTCATCAACACTCTGATAGTCCACAGATTACAGAATGCCTCCAGATGTGCATCGGAAACTACTACAAGTCTTCCAGGGAACGATCAAAGCGTAAACTCTTTCAAACATTACTCCCATGGAGGAATGTGCGCATAGTGACTGTTGTATTCAATCCCGATGCAATTTCTGTGTTTCATCAACACTCTGATAGTCCACAGATTACGGGAAGCCTCCAGATGTGCATCGGAAACTACTACTGGTCTTCCAGGGAACGATCAAAGCGTATAATGTTTGAGACATTACTCCCGTGGAGGAAAGTGCGCATGGTGACTGTTGTATTCAATCCCGATGCAATTACTGTGTTTCTTCAACTCCCTGACAGTCTACACATTACAGAATGCCACCAGATGTGCATCTGAAACTACTACTGGTCTTCCAGGGAACGATCAAAGCGTAGATTGTTTGAGACATTACTCCCGTGGAGGAAAGTGCGCATGGTGACTTGTATTCAATCCCGATGCAATTTCTGTGTTTCATCAACTCTCTGATAATCCACAGATTACAGAATGCCTCCAGATGTGCATCGGAAACTACTACTGGTCTTCCAGGGAACGATCAAAGCGTAGACTGTTTGAGACATTACTCCCCTGGAGGAAAATGGGTATGGTGACTGTTGTATTTAACCCCGATGCAATTTCTTTGTTTCATCAACACTCTGATAGACAACAGATTACAGCATGCCTCCAGATGTGCATCGGAAATTACTACTGGTCTTCCAGGGAACGATCAAAGCGTAGACTGTTAGAGACATTACTCACATCGAGTAAAGTCCGCATTGTGACTGTTGTATTCAATCCCGATGCAATTTCTGTGTTCCATCAACACTCTGATAGTCCACAGCTTACAGAATGCCTCCAGATGTGCATCGGAAACTGCTACTGGTCTTCCAGGGAACGATCAAAGCGTAAACTCTTTGAAACTTTACTCCCTTGGAGGAAAGTGCGCATGGTGACTGTTGTATTCAATCCCGATGCAATTACTGTGTTTCTTCAACACTCTGATAGTCCACAGATTACGGAAAGCCTCCAGATGTGCATCGGAAACTATTACTGGTCTTCCAGGGAACGATCAAAGCGTAGACTGTTAGAGACATTACTCACATGGAGTAAAGTGCGCATGGTGACTGTTGTATTCAATCCCGATGCAATTTCTGTGCTCCATCAACACTCTGATAGTCCACAGATTACAGAATGCCTCCAGATGTGCGTAGGAAACTGCTACTGGTCTTCCAGGGAACGATCAAAGCGTTAACTCTTTGAAACATTACTCCCTTGGAGGAAAGTGCGCATGGTGACTGTTGTATTCAATTCCGATGCAATTTCTGTGTTTCATTAACACTCTGATAGTCCACAGAGTACAGAATGCCTCCAGATGTTCATCGGAAACTACTACTGGTCTTCCAAGGAACGATCAAAACGTAGACTGTTAGAGACATTACTCCCATGGAGGAAAGTGCGCATGGTGACTGTTGTATTCAATCCCGATGCAATTACTGTGTTTCATCAACACCCTGACAGTCTACACATTACAGAATGCCACCAGATGTGCATCAGAAACTACGACTGGTATTCCAGGGAACGATCAAAGCGTAGACTGTTTCAGATATTACTCCAATGGAGAAAAGTGCGGATGGTGACTGTTGTATTCAATCCCGATGCAATTTCTTTGTTTCATCAACACTCTGATAGACCACAGATTACAGAATGCCTCCAGATGTGCATCGGAAATTACTACTGGTCTTCCAGGGAACGATCAAAGCGTAGACTGTTTGAGACATTACTCCCATGGAGGAAAGTGCTCATGGTGACTGTTGTATCCAATCCCGATGCAATTTCTGTGTTTCATCAACACTCTAATAGTCCACAGATTACAGAATGCCTCCAGATGTGCATCGGAAACTACTACTGGTCTTCCAGGGAACTATGAAAGCGAAGACTGTTAGAGACATAACTCCCATGGAGGAAAGTGCGCATGGTGACTGTTGTATTCAATCCCCATGCAATTTCGGTGTTCCATCAAAACTGTGATAGTCTACAGATTACAGAATGCCACCAGATGTGCATCGGAAACTACTACTGGTCTTCCATTGAAGGATCAAATCGTAGACTGTTTTAGACATTACTACCGTGGAGGAAAGTTCGCATGGTGACTGTTGTATTCAATCCCGATGCAATTTCTGTGTTTCATCAACACTCTGATAGTCCACAGATTACAGAATGCCTCCAGATGTGCATCGGAAACTACTACAAGTCTTCCAGGGAACGATCAAAGCGTAAACTCTTTCAAACATTACTCCCATGGAGGAATGTGCGCATAGTGACTGTTGTATTCAATCCCGATGCAATTTCTGTGTTTCATCAACACTCTGATAGTCCACAGATTACGGGAAGCCTCCAGATGTGCATCGGAAACTACTACTGGTCTTCCAGGGAACGATCAAAGCGTATAATGTTTGAGACATTACTCCCGTGGAGGAAAGTGCGCATGGTGACTGTTGTATTCAATCCCGATGCAATTACTGTGTTTCTTCAACTCCCTGACAGTCTACACATTACAGAATGCCACCAGATGTGCATCTGAAACTACTACTGGTCTTCCAGGGAACGATCAAAGCGTAGATTGTTTGAGACATTACTACCGTAAAGGAAATGCGCATGGAGACTGTTGTATTGAATCCCGATGCAATTTCTGTGTTTCATTAACACTCTGATAGTCCACAGATTACAGAATGCCACGAGATGTGCATCGGAAACTACTACTGGTCTTCCAGGGAACGATCAAAGCGTAGACTGTTTGTGAATTACTCCCAAGAAGGGAAGTGCGCATGGTGACTGTTTTATTCAATCCCGATGCAATTTCTATGTTTCATCAACACTCTGATAGTCTACAGATTACAGAATGCCACCAGATGTGCATCGGAAACTACTACTGGTCTTCCAGGGAACGATCAAAGCGTAGACTGTTTGAGACATTACTCCCGTGGAGGAAAGTGCGCATGGTGACTTGTATCCAATCCCGATGCAATTTCTGTGTTTCATCAACTCTCTGATAATCCACAGATTACAGAATTCCTCCAGATGTGCATCGGAAACTACTACTGGTCTTCCAGGGAACGATCAAAGCGTAGACTGTTTGAGACATTACTCCACTGGAGGAAAATGGGTATGGTGACTGTTGTATTTAACCCCGATGCAATTTCTTTGTTTCATCAACACTCTGATAGACAACAGATTACAGCATGCCTCCAGATGTGCATCGGAAATTACCACTGGTCTTCCAGGGAACGATCAAAGCGTAGACTGTTAGAGACATTACTCACATCGAGTAAAGTCCGCATTGTGACTGTTGTATTCAATCCCGATGCAATTTCTGTGTTCCATCAACACTCTGATAGTCCACAGCTTACAGAATGCCTCCAGATGTGCATCGGAAACTGCTACTGGTCTTCCAGGGAACGATCAAAGCGTAAACTCTTTGAAACTTTACTCCCTTGGAGGAAAGTGCGCATGGTGACTGTTGTATTCAATCCCGATGCAATTACTGTGTTTCTTCAACACCCTGACAGTCTACACATTACAGAATGCCACCAGATGTGCATCCGAAACTACTACTGGTCTTCCAGGGAACGATCAAAGCGTAGATTGTTTGAGACATTACTACCAGAAAGGAAAAGCGCATGGAGACTGTTGTATTGAATCCCGATGCAATTTCTTTGTTTCATTAACACTCTGATAGTCCACAGATTACAGAATGCCACGAGATGTGCATCGGAAACTACTACTGGTCTTCCGGGGAACGATCAAAGCGTAGACTGTTTGTGAATTACTCCCAAGAAGGGAAGTGCGCATGGTGACTGTTTTATTCAATCCCGATGCAGTTTCTATGTTTCATCAACACTCTGATAGTCTACAGATTACAGAATGCCACCAGATGTGCATCGGAAACTACTACTGGTCTTCCAGGGAACGATCAAAGCGTAGACTGTTTGAGACATTACTCCCGTGGAGGAAAGTGCGCATGGTGACTGTTGTATTCAATCCCGATGCAATTTCTGTGTTTCATCAACTCTCTGATAATCCACAGATTACAGAATTCCTCCAGATGTGCATCGGAAACTACTACTGGTCTTCCAGGGAAGGATCAAATCGTAGACTGTTTTAGACATTACTACCGTGGAGGAAAGTGCGCATGGTGACTGTTGTATTCAATCCCGATGCAATTTCTGTGTTTCATGAACACTCTGATAGTCCACAGATTACAGAATGCCTCCAGATGTGCATCGGAAACTACTACTGGCCTACCAGGGAACGATCAAAGCGTACACTGTTTGAGACATTACTCCCATGGTTACTGTTGTATTCAATCCCGATGCAATTTCTGTGTTTCATCAACACTCTGATAGTCCACAGATTATAGAATGCCTCCAGATGTGCATCCGAAACTACTACTGGTCTTCCAGGGAACGATCAAAGCGTAGATTGTTTGAGACATTACTACCAGAATGGAAAAGCGCATGGAGACTGTTGTATTGAATCCCGATGCAATTTCTTTGTTTCATTAACACTCTGATAGTCCACAGATTACAGAAGGCCACGAGATGTGCATCGGAAACTACTACTGGTCTTCCAGGGAACGATCAAAGCGTAGACTGTTTGTGAATTACTCCCAAGAAGGGAAGTGCGCATGGTGACTGTTTTATTCAATCCCGATGCAATTTCTATGTTTCATCAACACTCTGATAGTCTACAGATTGCAGAATGCCTCCAGATGAGCATCGGAAATTACTACTGGACTTACAGGGAACAATCAAAGCATAGACTGTTTGAGAATTACTAGCATGGAGGAAATTGCGCATGGTGACTTTTGTATTCAATCCCGATGCAATTTCTGTGTTTCATCAACACTCTGATGGGCCATAGATTACAGAATGCCACCAGATGTGCATCGCAAACTACTACTGGTCTTCCAGGGAACGATCAAAGCGTAGACTGTTTGAGACATACCTCCTGTGGAGGAAAGTGCGCATGGTGACTGTTGTATTCAATCCCGATGCAATTTCTGTGTTTCATCAACCCTCTGATAGTCCACAGATTACAGAATGCCTAAAGATGTGCAATTGAAACTGCTACTGGTCTTCCAGGGAACGATCAAAGCGTAGACTGTTTGAGACATTACTCCCATGGAGGAATCTGCGCATGGAGACTGTTGTATTCAATCCCGATGCAATTTCTGTGTTTCATCAACACTCTGATAGTCCACAGAGTACAGAAAGAATCCAGATGTGCATCAGAAAATACGACTGATATTCCAGGGAACGATCAAAGCGTAGACTGTTTCAGATATTACTCCAATGGAGAAAAGTGAGGATGGTGACTGTTGTATTCAATCCCGATGGAATTTCTGTGTTTCATCAACACTCTGATAGTCCCCCGATTACAGAATACTTCCAGATGTGCATCGGAAACTACTACTGGTCTTCCAGGGAACGATCAAAGCGTCGACTGTTTGAGACATTACTCCCATGGAGGAATCTGCGCATGGAGACTGTTGTATTCAACCCCGATGCAATTTCTTTGTTTCATCAACACTCTGATAGTCCACAGAGAACATAAAGCCTACAGATGTGCATCGAACACTACGACTGGTATTCCAGGGAACGATCAAAGCGTAGACTGTCTCAGATATTACTCCAATGGAGAAAAGTGCGGATGGTGACTGTTGTATTCAATCCCGATGCAATTACTGTGTTTCATCAACACTCTGATAGTCCACAGATTACAGAATGCCTCCAGATGTGCATCGGAAACTACTACTGGCCTTCCAGGGAACGATCAAAGGGTACACTGTTTGAGACATTACTCCCATGGTGACTGTTGTATTCAATCCCGATGCAATTTCTGTGTTTCATCAACACTCTGATAGTCCACAGATTATAGAATGCCTCCAGATGTTCATCGGAAACTACTACTGGTCTTCCAGGGAACGATCAAAGCGTAGACTGTTTGAGACATTACTCCCATGGAGGAAAGTGCTCTTGATGACTGTTGTATCCAATCCCGATGCAATTTCTGTGTTTCATCAACACTCTAATAGTCCACAGATTACAGAATGCCTCCAGAAGTGCATCGGAAACTACTACTGGTCTTCCAAGGAACGATCAAAGCGAAGACTGTTACAGACATTACTCCCATGGAGGAAAGTGCGCAAGGTGACTGTTGTATTCAACCCCCATGCAATTTCTGTGTTTCATCAACACTGTGATAGTCTACAGATTGCAGAATGCCACCAGATGTGCATAGGAAACTACTATTGGTCTTCCAGGGAACGATCAAAGCGTTGACTGTTTGAGACTTTACACCCGTGGAGGAATGTGCGCATGGTGACTGTTGAATTCAATCCCAATGCAATTTGTGTGTTTCATCAACACTCTGATATTCCACAGATTACAGAATGCCACCAGATGTTCATCGGAAACTACCACTGGTTTTCCAGGAAACGATCAAAGTGTAGACTGTTTGGGACACTTCTCCCGTAGAGGAAAGTGCGCATGGTGACTGTTGTATTCAATCCCGAAGCAATTTCTGTGTTTCTTCAACACTCTGATAGTCCACAGATTACAGAATGCTTCCAGATGTGCATCGGAAACTACTACTAGTCTTCCAGGGAACGATCAAAGCGTAAACTCTTTCAAACATTACTCCCAGGGAGAAATGTGCGCATAGTGACTGTTGTATTCAATCCCGATGCAATTTCTGTGTTTCATCAACACTCTGATAGTCCACAGATTACGGAAAGCCTCCAGATGTGCATCGGAAGCTATTACTGGTCTTCCAGGGAACGATCAAAGCGTAGACTGTTAGAGACATTACTTACATGGAGTAAAGTGCGCATGGTGACTGTTGTATTCAATCCCGATGCAATTTCTGTGTTCCATCAACACTCTGATAGTCCACAGATTACAGAATGCCTCCAGATGTGCATAAGAAACTGCTACTAGTCTTCCAGGGAACGATCAAAGCGTAAACTCTTTGAAACATTACTCCCTTGGAGGAAAGTGCGCATGGTGACTGTTGTATTCAATTCCGATGCAATTTCTGTGTTTCATTAACACTCTGATAGTCCACAGAGTACAGAATGCCTCCAGATGTGCATCGGAAACTACTACTGGTCTTCCAAGGAACGATCAAAGCGTAGACTGTTAGAGACATTACTCCGATGGAGGAAAGTGCGCATGGTGACAGTTGTATTCAATCCCGATGCTATTACTGTGTTTCATCAACACCCTGACAGTCTACACATTACAGAATGCCACCAGATGTGCATCGGAAACTACGACTGGTATTCCAGGGAACGATCAAAGCGTAGACTGTTTCAGATATTACTCCAATGGAGAAAAGTGCGGATGGTGACTGTTGTATTCAATCCCGATGCAATTTCTTTGTTTCATCAACACTCTGATAGACCACAGATTACAGAATGCCTCTAGATGTGCATCGGAAATTACTACTGGTCTTCCAGGGAACGATCAAAGAGTAGACTGTTTGAGACATTACTCCCATGGAGGAAAGTGCTCATGGTGACTGTTGTATCCAATCCCGATGCAATCTCTGTGTTTCATCAACACTCTAATAGTCCACAGATTACAGAATGCCTCCAGATGTGCATCGGAAACTACTACTGGTCTTCCAGGGAACGATGAAAGCGAAGACTGTTAGAGACATAACTCCCATGAAGGAAAGTGCGCATGGTGACTGTTGTATTCAATCCCCATGCAATTTCTGTGTTTCATCAAAACTGTGATAGTCTACAGATTACAGAATGCCACGAGATGTGCATCGGAAACTACTATTGGTCTTCCAGGGAAGTATCAAAGCGTTGACGGTTTGAGATTTTACACCCATGGAGGAATGTGAGCATGGTGACTGTTGAATTCAATCCCAATGCAATTTCTGTGTTTCATCAACACTCTGATAGTCCACAGATTACAGAATGCCGCCAGATGTTCATCGGAAACTACCACTGGTCTTCCAGGGAACGATCAAAGTGTAGACTGTTTGGGATACTTCTCCCGTAGAGGAAAGTGCGCATGGTGACTGTTGTATTCAATCCCGATGCAATTTCTGTGTTCCATCAACACTCTGATAGTCCACAGATTACAAAATGCCTCCTGATATGCATCGGAAACTGCTACTGGTCTTCCAGGGAACGATCAAAGCGTAAACTCTTTGAAACATTACTCCCTTGGAGGAAAGTGCGCATGGTGACTATTGTATTCAATCCCGATGCAATTTCTGCGTTTCATCAACACTCTGATAGTCCACAGAGTACAGAATGCCTCCAGATGTGCATCGGAAACTACTACTGGTCTTCCAGAGAACGATCAAAGCATAGACTGATAGAGACATTACTCCCATGGAGGAAAGTGCGCATGGTGACTGTTGTATTCAATCCCGATGCAATTACTGTGTTTCATCAACACCCTGACAGTCTACACATTACAGAATGCCACCAGATGTGCATCGGAAACTACTACTGGTCTTTCAGGGAAAGATCAAAGCGTACACTGTTTGAGACATTATTCCCATGGTGACTGTTGTATTCAATCCCGATGCAATATCTGTGTTTCATCAACACTCTGATAGTCCACAGAGTACAGAATGCTTCCAGATGTGCATCGGAAACTACTACTGGTCTTCCAGGGAACGATCAAAGCGTAGACTGTTAGAGACATTCCTCCCATGGAGGAAAGTGCGCATGGTGACTGTTGTATTCAATCCCGATGCAATTACTGTGTTTCATCAACACTCTGATAGTCCACAGATTACAGAATGCCTCCAGAAGTTCATCGGAAACTACTACTGGTCTTCCAGGGAACGATCAAAGCGTAGACTGTTTGAGACATTACTTTTAAGGAGGAATGAACGCATGGTGACCGTTGTATTCAATACCGATGCAATTTCTGTGTTTCATCAACACTCTAATAGTCCACAGATTACAGAATGCCTCCAGATGTGCATCGGAAACTACTACTGGTCTTACAGGGAACGATCAAATCATAGACTGTTTGAGAATTACTAGCATGGAGGAAATTGCGCATGGTGACTTTTGTATTCAATCCCGAGGCAATTTCTGTGTTTCATCAACACTCTGATAGTCCACAGAGTACAGAATGCCTCCAGATGTGCATCGGAAACTACTACTGGTCTTCCAGGGAACGATCAAAGCGTAGACTGTTAGAGACATTACTCCCATGGAGGAAAGTGCGCATGGTGACTGTTGTATTCAATCCCGATGCAATTACTGTGTTTCATCAACACCCTGACACTCTACACATTACAGGATGCCACCAGATGTGCATCGGAAACTACGACTGGTATTCCAGGGAACGATCAAAGCGTAGACTGTTTCAGATATTACTCCAGTGCAGAAAAGTGCGGATGGTGACTGTTGTATTCAATCCCGATGCAATTTGTTTGTCTCATCAACACTCTGATAGACCACAGATTACAGAATGCCTCCAGATGTGCATCGGAAATTACTACTTGTCTTCCAGGGAACGATCAAAGCGTAGACTGTTTGAGATATTACTCCCATGGAGGAAAGTGCTCATGGTGACTGTTGTATCCAATCCCAATGCAATTTCTGTGTTTCATCAACACTCTGATAGTCAACAGATTACAGATTGCCTCCAGATGTGCATCGGAAACTACTACTAGTCTTCCAGGGAACGATCAAAGCGTAAACTCTTTCAAACATTACTCCCATGGAGGAATGTGCGCATAGTGACTGTTGTTTTCAATCCCGATGCAATTTCTGTGTTTCATCAACACTCTGATAGTCCACAGAGTACAGAATGCCTCCAGATGTGCATCGGAAACTACTACTGGTCTTCCAGGGAACGATCAAAGCATAGACTGATAGAGACATTACTCCCATGGAGGAAAGTGCGCATGGTGACTGTTGTATTCAATCCCGATGCAATTACTGTGTTTCATCAACACCCTGAGAGTCTACACATTACAGAATGCCACCAGATATCCATCGGAAACTACTACTGGTCTTCCAGGGAACGATCAAATCGTAGATTGGTTGAGACATTACTACCGTATAGAAAAGTGCGCATGGAGACTGTGGTATTGAATCCCGATGCAATTTCTCTGTTTCATTAACACTCTGATAGTCCACAGATTACAGAATGCCACGAGATGTGCATGGGAAACTACTACTGGTCTTCCAGGGTACGATCAAAGCGTAGACTGTTTGAGAATTACTATTAAGAAGGGAAGTGCGCATGGTGACTGTTTTATTCAGTCCCGATGCAATTTCTGTGTTTCATCAACACTCTGATAGTCTACAGATTACAGAATGCCACCAGATGTGCATCGGAAACTACTACTGGTCTTCCAGGGAACGATCAAAGCGTAGACTGTTTGAGACATTACTCCCGTGGAGCAAAGTGTGCATGGTGACTGTTGTATTCAATCCCGATGCAATTTCTGTGTTTCATCAACTATCTGATAATCCACAGATTACAGAATGCCTCCAGATGTGCATCGGAAACTACTACTGGTCTTCCAGGGAAGGATCAAATCGTAGACTGTTTGAGACATTAGTACCGTGGAGGAAAGTGCGCATGGTGTCTGTTGTATTCAATCCCGATGCAATTTCTGTGTTTCATCAACACTCTGATAGTCCACAGATTACAGAATGCCTAAAGATGTGCAATTGAAACTACTACTGGTCTTCCAGGGAACGATCAAAGCGTAGACTGTTTGAGAATTACTAGCATGGGGGAAATTGCGCATGGTGACTTTTGTATTATTCCCGATGCAATTTCTGTGTTTCATCAACACTCTGATGGGCCATAGATTACAGAATGCCACCAGATGTGCATCGGAAACTACTACTGGTCTTCCAGGGAACGATCAAAGCGTAGACTGTTTGAAACATACCTCCCGTGGAGGAAAGTGCGCACGGTGACTGTTGTATTCATTCCCGATGCAATTTCTGTGTTTCATCAACGCTCTGATAGTCCACAGATTACAGAATGCTTTAAGATGTGCAATTGAAACTTCTACTGGTCTTCCAGGGAACGATCAAAGCGTAGACTGTTTGAGACATTACTCCCATGGAGGAATCTGCGCATGGAGACTGTTGTATTCAATCCCGATGCAATTTCTGTGTTTCATCAACACTCTGATAGTCCGCAGACTACAGAAAGAATCCAGATGTGCATCGGTAACTACGACTGATATTCCAGGGAACGATCAAAGCGTAGACTGTTTCAGATATTACTCCAATGGAGAAAAGTGCGGATGGTGGCGGTTGTATTCAATCCCGATGCAATTTCTGTGTTTCATCAACACTCTGATGGTCCAAAGATTACAGAATGCCTCCAGATGTGAATCGGAAATTACTACTGGTCTTAAAGGAACGATCAAAGCGTTGAACGTTTGAGATATTGCTCCCATGGAGGAAAGTGCTCATGGAGACAGTTGTATTCAATCCCGATGGAATTTCTGTGTTTCATCAACACTCTGATAGTCCCCCGACTACAGAATGCCTCCAGATGTGCATCGGAAACTACTACTGGTCTTCCAGGGAACGATCAAAGTGAAGACTGATAGAGACATTACTCCCATGGAGGAAAGTGCGCAAGGTGACTGTTGTATTCAACCCCCATGCAATTTCTGTGTTTCATCAACACTGTGATAGTCTACAGATTACAGAATGCCACCAGATGTGCATCGGAAACTACTATTGGTCTTCCAGGGAACGATCAAAGCGTTGACTGTTTGAGACATTACTCACATTTAGTAAAGTGCGCATGGTGACTGTTGTATTCGATCCCGATGCAATTTCTGTCTTCCATCAACACCCTGATAGTCCACAGATTACAGAATGCCTCCAGAGGTGCATCGGAAACTGCTACTGGTCTTCCAGGGAAAGATCAAAGCGTAAACTCTTTGAAACATTACTCCCTTGGAGGAAAGTGCGCATGGTGACTGTTGTATTCAATTCCGATGCAATTTCTGTGTTTCTTCAACACTCTGATAGTCCACAGGGTACAGAATGCCTCCAGATGTGCATCGGAAACTACTACTGGTCTTCCAGGGAACGATCAAAGCGTAGACTGTTACAGACATTACTCCCATGGAGGAAAGTGCGCATGGTGACTGTTGTATTCAATCCCGATGCAATTACTGTGTTTTATCAACACCCTGACACTCTACACATTACAGAATGCCACCAGATGTGCATCGGAAACTACGACTGGTATTCCAGGGAACGATCAAAGCGTAGACTGTATCAGATATTACTCCAATGCAGAAAAGTGCAGATGGTGACTGTTGTATTCAATCCCGATGCAATTTCTTTGTCTCATCAACACTCTGATAGACCACAGATTACAGAATGCCTCCAGATGTGCATCGGAAATTACTACTGGTCTTCCAGGGAACGATCAAAGCGTAGACTGTTTGAGACATTACTCCCATGGAGGAAAGTGCTCATGGTGACTGTTGTATCCAATCCCGATGCAATTTCTGTGTTTCATCAACACTCTAATAGTCCACAGATTACAGAATGCCTCCAGATGTGCATCGGAAACTACTACTGGTCTTCCAGGGAACGATCAAAGCGTAGACTGTTTGAAACATACCTCCCGTGGAGGAAAGTGCGCACGGTGACTGTTGTATTCATTCCCGATGCAATTTCTGTGTTTCATCAACGCTCTGATAGTCCACAGATTACAGAATGCTTTAAGATGTGCAATTGAAACTTCTACTGGTCTTCCAGGGAACGATCAAAGCGTAGACTGTTTGAGACATTACTCCCATGAAGGAATCTGCGCATGGAGACTGTTGTATTCAATCCCGATGCAATTTCTGTGTTTCATCAACACTCTGATAGTCCGCAGACTACAGAAAGAATCCAGATGTGCATCGGTAACTACGACTGATATTCCAGGGAACGATCAAAGCGTAGACTGTTTCAGATATTACTCCAATGGAGAAAAGTGCGGATGGTGGCGGTTGTATTCAATCCCGATGCAATTTCTGTGTTTCATCAACACTCTGATGGTCCAAAGATTACAGAATGCCTCCAGATGTGAATCGGAAATTACTACTGGTCTTAAAGGAACGATCAAAGCGTTGAACGTTTGAGATATTGCTCCCATGGAGGAAAGTGCTCATGGAGACAGTTGTATTCAATCCCGATGGAATTTCTGTGTTTCATCAACACTCTGATAGTCCCCCGACTACAGAATGCCTCCAGATGTGCATCGGAAACTACTACTGGTCTTCCAGGGAACGATCAAAGTGAAGACTGATAGAGACATTACTCCCATGGAGGAAAGTGCGCAAGGTGACTGTTGTATTCAACCCCCATGCAATTTCTGTGTTTCATCAACACTGTGATAGTCTACAGATTACAGAATGCCACCAGATGTGCATCGGAAACTACTATTGGTCTTCCAGGGAACGATCAAAGCGTTGACTGTTTGAGACATTACTCACATTTAGTAAAGTGCGCATGGTGACTGTTGTATTCGATCCCGATGCAATTTCTGTCTTCCATCAACACCCTGATAGTCCACAGATTACAGAATGCCTCCAGAGGTGCATCGGAAACTGCTACTGGTCTTCCAGGGAAAGATCAAAGCGTAAACTCTTTGAAACATTACTCCCTTGGAGGAAAGTGCGCATGGTGACTGTTGTATTCAATTCCGATGCAATTTCTGTGTTTCTTCAACACTCTGATAGTCCACAGGGTACAGAATGCCTCCAGATGTGCATCGGAAACTACTACTGGTCTTCCAGGGAACGATCAAAGCGTAGACTGTTACAGACATTACTCCCATGGAGGAAAGTGCGCATGGTGACTGTTGTATTCAATCCCCATGAAATTTCTGTGTTTCATCAAAACTGTGATAGTCAACAGATTACAGAATGCCACCAGATGTGCATCGGAAACTACTATTGGTCTTCCAGGGAAGTATCAAAGCGTTGACTGTTTGAGACTTTACACCCGTGGAGGAATGTGCGCATGGTGACTGTTGAATTCAATCGCAATGCAATTTCTGTGTTTCATCAACACTCTGATAGTCCACAGAGTACAGAATGCCTCCAGATGTGCATCGGAAACTACTACTGGTCTTCCAGGGAACGATCAAAGCATAGACTGATAGAGACATTACTCCCATGGAGGAAAGTGCGCATGGTGACTGTTGTATTCAATCCCGTTGCAATTACTGTGTTTCATCAACACCCTGAGAGTCTACACATTACAGAATGCCACCAGATGTGCATCGGAAACTACTACTGGTCTTCCAGGGAACGATCAAAGCGTAGATTGTTTGAGACATTACTACCGTAAAGAAAAGTGCGCATGGAGACTGATGTATTGAATCCCGATGCAATTTCTCTGTTTCATTAACACTCTGATAGTCCACAGATTACAGAATGCCACGAGATGTGCATCGGAAACTACTACTGTTCTTCCAGGGAACGATCAAAGCGTAGACTGTTTGAGAATTACTATTAATAAGGGAAGTGCACATGGTGACTGTTTTATTCAGTCCCGATGCAATTTCTGTGTTTCATCAACACTCTGATAGTCTACAGATTACAGAATGCCACCAGATGTGCATCGGAAACTACTACTGGTCTTCCAGGGAACGATCAAAGCGTAGATTGTTTGAGACATTACTCCCGTGGAGCAAAGTGTGCATGGTGACTGTTGTATTCAATCCCGATGCAATTTCTGTGTTTCATCAACTATCTGATAATCCACAGATTACAGAATGCCTCCAGATGTGCATCGGAAACTACTACTGGTCTTCCAGGGAAGGATCAAATCGTAGACTGTTTGAGACATTAGTACCGTGGAGGAAAGTGCGCATGGTGTCTGTTGTATTCAATCCCGATGCAATTTCTGTGTTTCATCAAAACTCTGATAGTCCACAGATTACAGAATGCCTAAAGATGTGCAATTGAAACTGCTACTGGTCTTCCAGGGAACGATCAAAGCGTAGACTGTTTGAGACATTACTCCCATGGAGGAATCTGCGCATGGAGACTGTTGTATTCAATCCCGATGCAATTTCTGTGTTTCATCAACACTCTGATAGTCCACAGAGTACATAAAGCCTACAGATGTGCATCGGAAACTACGACTGGTATTCCAGGGAACGATCAAAGCGTAGACTGTCTCTGATATTACTCCAATGGAGAAAAGTGCGGATGGTGACTGCTGTATTCAATCCCGATGCAATTACTGTGTTTCATCAACACTCTGATAGTCCACAGATTACAGAATGCCTCCAGATGTGCATCGGAAACTACTACTGGCCTTCCAGGGAACGATCAAAGCGTACACTGTTTGAGACATTACTCCCATGGTGACTGTTGTATTCAATCCCGATGCAATTTCTGTGTTTCATCAACACTCTGATAGTCCACAGATTATAGAATGCCTCCAGATGTTCATCGGAAACTACTACTGGTCTTCCAGGGAACGATCAAAGCGTAGACTGTTTGAGACATTACTTTTAAGGAGGAATGAACGCATGGTGACCGTTGTATTCAATACCGATGCAATTTCTGTGTTTCATCAACACTCTAATAGTCCACAGATTACAGAATGCCTCCAGATGTGCATCGGAAACTACTACTGGTCTTACAGCTAACGATCAAAGCATAGACTGTTTGAGAATTACTAGCATGGGGGAAATTGCGCATGGTGACTTTTGTATTCAATCCCGATGCAATTTCTGTGTTTCATCAACACTCTGATGGGCCATAGATTACAGAATGCCACCAGATGTGCATCGGAAACTACTACTGGTCTTCCAGGGAGCGATCAAATCGTAGACTGTTTGAGACATACCTCCGTGGAGGAAAGTGCGCATGGTGACTGTTGTATTCATTCCCGATGCAATTTCTGTGTTTCATCAACGCTCTGATAGTCCACAGATTACAGAATGCCTAAAGTTGTGCAATTGAAACTGCTACTGGTCTTCCAGGGAACGATCAAAGCGTAGACTGTTTGAGACATTACTCCCATGGAGGAAAATAGGCATGGTGACTGTTGTATTTAACCCCGATGCAATTTCTTTGTTTCATCAACACTCTGATAGACCACAGATTACAGAATGCCTCCAGATGTGCATCGGAAATTATTACTGATCTTCCAGGGAACGATCAAAGCGTAACCTGTTTGAGACATTACTCCCATGGAGGAAAGTGCTCTTGATGACTGTTGTATCCAATCCCGATGCAATTTCTGTGTTTCATCAACACTCTAATAGTCCACAGATTACAGAATGCCTAGAGAAGTGCATCGGAAACTACTACTGGTCTCCCAGTGAACGATCAAAGCGAAGACTGTTAGAGACATTACTCCCATGGAGGAAAGTGCGCAAGGTGACTGTTGTATTCAACCCCCATGCAATTTCTGTGTTTCATCAACACTGTGATAGTCCACAGATTACAGAATGCCTCCAGATGTGCATCGGAAACTACTACTAGTCTTCCAGGGAACGATCAAAGCGTAAACTCTTTCAAACATTACTCCCATGGAGGAATGTGCTTATAGTGACTGTTGTATTCAATCCCGATGCAATTTCTGTGTTTCATCAACACTCTGATAGTCCACAGATTACGGAAAGCCTCCAGATGTGCATCGGAAACTATTACTGGTCTTCCAGGGAACGATCAAAGCGTAGACTGTTAGAGACATTACTCACATGAAGTAAAGTGCGCATGGTGACTGTTGTATTCAATCCCGATGCAATTTCTGTGTTCCATCAACACTCTGATAGTCCACAGATTACAGAATGCCTCCAGATGTGCATAGGAAACTGCTACTGGTCTTCCAGGGAACGATCAAAGCGTAAACTCTTTGAAACATTACTCCCTTTGAGGAAAGTGCGCATGGTGACTTTTGTATTCAATTCCGATGCAATTTCTGTGTTTCATTAACACTCTGATAGTCCACAGAGTACATAAAGCCTACAGATGTGCATCGGAAACTACGACTGGTATTCCAGGGAACGATCAAAGCGTAGACTGTTTCAGATATTACTCCAATGGAGAAAAGTGCGGATGGTGACTGTTGTATTCAATCCCGATGCAATTTCTTTGTTTCATCAACACTCTGATAGACCACAGATTACAGAATGCCTCCACATGTGCATCGGAAATTACTACTGGTCTTCCAGGGAACGATCAAAGCGTAGACTCTTTGAGACATTACTCCCAAGGAGGAAAGTGCTCATGGTGACTGTTGTATCCAATCCCGATGCAATTTCTGTGTTTCATCAACACTCTAATAGTCCACAGATTACAGAATGCCTCCAGATGTGCATCGGAAACTACTACTGGTCTTCCAGGGAACGATGAAAGCGAAGACTGTTAGAGACATAACTCCCATGGAGGAAAGTGCGCATGGTGACTGTTGTATTCAATCCCCATGCAATTTCTGTGTTTCATCAAAACTGTGATAGTCTTCAGATTACAGAATGCCACCAGATGTGCATCGGAAACTACTATTGGTCTTCCAGGGAAGTATCAAAGCGTTGACTGATTGAGATTTTACACCCGTGGAGGAATGTGCGCATGGTGACTGTTAAATTCAATCCCAATGCAATTTCTGTGTTTCATCAACACTCTGATAGTCCACAGATTACAGAATGCCGCCAGATGTTCATCGGAAACTACCACTGGTCTTCCAGGGAACGATCAAAGTGTAGACTGTTTGGGACACTTCTCCCGTAGAGGAAAGTGCGCATGGTGACTGTTGTATTCAATCCCGATGCAATTTCTGTGTTCCATCAACACTCTGATAGTCCACAGATTACAAAATGCCTCCAGATGTGCATCGGAAACTGCTACTGGTCTTCCAGGGAACGATCAAAGCGTAAACGCTTTGAAACATTACTCCCTTGGAGGAAAGTGCGCATGGTGACTGTTGTATTCAATCCTGATGCAATTACTGTGTTTCATCAACACTCTGATAGTCCACAGATTACAGAATGCCTCCAGATGTGCATCGGAAACTACTACTGGCCTTCCAGGGAAAGATCAAAGCGTACTCTGTTTGAGAAAATACTCCCATGGTGACTGTTGTATTCAATACCGATGCAATTTCTGTGTTTCATCAACACTCTAATAGTCCACAGATTACAGAATGCCTCCAGATGAACATCGGAAACTACTACTGGTCTTACAGGGAACGATCAAAGCATAGACTGTTTGAGAATTACTAGCATGGAGGAAATTGCGCATGGTGACTTTTGTATTCAATCCCGATGCAATTTCTGTGTTTCATCAACACTCTGATGGGCCATTGATTACAGAATGCCACCAGATGTGCATCGGAAACTACTACTGGTCTTCCAGGGAGCGATCAAAGCGTAGACTGTTTGAGACATACCTCCCGTGGAGGAAAGTGCGCATGGTGACTGTTGTATTCATTCCCGATGCAATTTCTGTGTTTCATCAACGCTCTGATAGTCCACAGATTACAGAATGCTTAAAGATGTGCAATTGAAACTGCTACTGGTCTTCCAGGGAACGATCAAAGCGTAGACTGTTTGAGACATTACTCCCATGGAGGAATCTGCGCATGGAGACTGTTGTATTCAATCCCGATGCAATTTCTGTGTTTCATCAACACTCTGATAGTCCACAGAGTACAGAAAGAAGCCAGATGTGCATCGGAAACTACGACTGATATTCCAGGGAACGATCAAAGCGTAGACTGTTTCAGATATTACTCCAATGGAGAAAAGTGCGGATGGTGACTATTGTATTCAATCCCGATGCAATTTCTGTGTTTCATCAACACTCTGATGGTCCACAGATTACAGAATGCCTCCAGATGTGAATCGGAAGTTACTACTGGTCTTTCAAGGAACAATCAAAGCGTAGACCGTTTGAGATATTGCTCCCATGGAGGAATGTGCTCATGGTGACTGTTGTATTCAATCCCGATGGAATTTCTGTGTTTCATCAACACTCTGATAGTCCCCCGATTACAGAATGCCTCCAGATGTGCATCGGAAACTACTACTGGTCTTCCAGGGAACGATCAAAGCGTAGACTGTTTGAGACATTACTCCCATGGTGGAAAATGGGCATGGTGACTGTTGTATTTAATCCCGATGCAATTTCTCTGTTTCATTAACACTCTGATAGTCCACAGATTACAGAATGCCACGAGATGTGCGTCGGAAACTACTACTGGTCTTCCAGGGAACGATCAAATCGTAGACTGTTTGAGAATTACTATTAATAAGGGAAGTGCACATGGTGACTGTTTTATTCAGTCCCGATGCAATTTCTGTGTTTCATCAACACTCTGATAGTCTACAGATTACAGAATGCCACCAGATGTGCATCGGAAACTACTACTGGTCTTCCAGGGAACGATCAAAGCGTAGACTGTTTGAGACATTACTCCCGTGGAGCAAAGTGTGCATGGTGACTGTTGTATTCAATCCCGATGCAATTTCTGTGTTTCATCAACTATCTGATATACCACAGATTACAGAATGCCTCCGGATGTGCATCGGAAACTACTACTGGTCTTCCAGGGAAGGATCAAATCGTAGACTGTTTGAGACATTAGTACCGTGGAGGAAAGTGCGCATGGTGTCTGTTGTATTCAATCCCGATGCAATTTCTGTGTTTCATCAACACTCTGATAGTCCACAGATTACAGAATGCCTAAAGATGTGCAATTGAAACTGCTACTGGTCTTCCAGGGAACGATCAAAGCGTAGACTGTTTGAGACATTACTCCCATGGAGGAATCTGCGCATGGAGACTGTTGTATTTAATCCCGATGCAATTTCTCTGTTTCATTAACACTCTGATAGTCCACAGAGTACATAAAGCCTACAGATGTGCATCGGAAACTACGACTGGTATTCCAGGGAACGATCAAAGCGTAGACTGTCTCAGATATTACTCCTATGGAGAAAAGTGCGGATGGTGACTGTTGTATTCAATCCCGATGCAATTACTGTGTTTCATCAACACTCTGATAGTCCACAGATTACAGAATGCCTCCAGATGTGCATCGGAAACTACTACTGGACTTCCAGGGAACGATCAAAGCGTACACTGTTTGAGACATTACTCCCATGGTGACTGTTGTATTCAATCCCGATGCAATTTCTGTGTTTCATCAACACTCTGATAGTCCACAGATTATAGAATGCCTCCAGATGTTCATCGGAAACTACTACTGGTCTTCCAGGGAACGATCAAAGCGTAGACTGTTTGAGACATTACTTTTAAGGAGGAATGAACGCATGGTGACCGTTGTATTCAATACCGATGCAATTTCTGTGTTTCATCAACACTCTAATAGTCCACAGATTACAGAATGCCTCCAGATGTGCATCGGAAACTACTACTGGTCTTACAGGGAACGATCAAAGCATAGACTGTTTGAGAATTACTAGCATGGGGGAAATTGCGCATGGTGACTTTTGTATTCAATCCCGATGCAATTTCTGTGTTTCATCAACACTCTGATGGGCCATAGATTACTGAATGCCACCAGATGTGCATCGGAAACTACTACTGGTCTTCCAGGGAGCGATCAAAGCGTAGACTGTTTGAGACATACCTCCGTGGAGGAAAGTGCGCATGGTGACTGTTGTATTCATTCCCGATGCAATTTCTGTGTTTCATCAACGCTCTGATAGTCCACAGATTACAGAATGCCTAAAGTTGTGCAATTGAAACTGCTACTGGTCTTCCAGGGAACGATCAAAGCGTAGACTGTTTGAGACATTACTCCCATGGAGGAATCTGCGCATGGAGACTGTTGTATTCAATCCCGATGCAATTTCTGTGTTTCATCAACACTCTGATAGTCCACAGAGTACAGAAAGAAGCCAGATGTGCATCGGAAACTACGACTGATATTCCAGGGAACGATCAAAGCGTAGACTGTTTCAGATATTACTCCAATGGAGAAAAGTGCGGATGGTGACTATTGTATTCAATCCCGATGCAATTTCTGTGTTTCATCAACACTCTGATGGTCCACAGATTACAGAATGCCTCCAGATGTGAATCGGAAGTTACTACTGGTCTTTCAAGGAAAAATCAAAGCGTAGACCGTTTGAGATATTGCTCCCATGGAGGAATGTGCTCATGGTGACTGTTGTATTCAATCCCGATGGAATTTCTGTGTTTCATCAACACTCTGATAGTCCCCCGATTACAGAATGCCTCCAGATGTGCATCGGAAACTACTACTGGTCTTCCAGGGAACGATCAAAGCGTAGACTGTTTGAGACATTACTCCCATGGAGGAAAATGGGCATGGTGACTGTTGTATTTAATCCCGATGCAATTTCTCTGTTTCATTAACACTCTGATAGTCCACAGATTACAGAATGCCACGAGATGTGCGTCGGAAACTACTACTGGTCTTCCAGGGAACGATCAAATCGTAGACTGTTTGAGAATTACTATTAATAAGGGAAGTGCACATGGTGACTGTTTTATTCAGTCCCGATGCAATTTCTGTGTTTCATCAACACTCTGATAGTCTACAGATTACAGAATGCCACCAGATGTGCATCGGAAACTACTACTGGTCTTCCAGGGAACGATCAAAGCGTAGACTGTTTGAGACATTACTCCCGTGGAGCAAAGTGTGCATGGTGACTGTTGTATTCAATCCCGATGCAATTTCTGTGTTTCATCAACTATCTGATAATCCACAGATTACAGAATGCCTCCGGATGTGCATCGGAAACTACTACTGGTCTTCCAGGGAAGGATCAAATCGTAGACTGTTTGAGACATTAGTACCGTGGAGGAAAGTGCGCATGGTGTCTGTTGTATTCAATCCCGATGCAATTTCTGTGTTTCATCAACACTCTGATAGTCCACAGATTACAGAATGCCTAAAGATGTGCAATTGAAACTGCTACTGGTCTTCCAGGGAACGATCAAAGCGTAGACTGTTTGAGACATTACTCCCATGGAGGAATCTGCGCATGGAGACTGTTGTATTTAATCCCGATGCAATTTCTCTGTTTCATTAACACTCTGATAGTCCACAGAGTACATAAAGCCTACAGATGTGCATCGGAAACTACGACTGGTATTCCAGGGAACGATCAAAGCGTAGACTGTCTCAGATATTACTCCTATGGAGAAAAGTGCGGATGGTGACTGTTGTATTCAATCCCGATGCAATTACTGTGTTTCATCAACACTCTGATAGTCCACAGATTACAGAATGCCTCCAGATGTGCATCGGAAACTACTACTGGCCTTCCAGGGAACGATCAAAGCGTACACTGTTTGAGACATTACTCCCATGGTGACTGTTGTATTCAATCCCGATGCAATTTCTGTGTTTCATCAACACTCTGATAGTCCACAGATTATAGAATGCCTCCAGATGTTCATCGGAAACTACTACTGGTCTTCCAGGGAACGATCAAAGCGTAGACTGTTTGAGACATTACTTTTAAGGAGGAATGAACGCATGGTGACCGTTGTATTCAATACCGATGCAATTTCTGTGTTTCATCAACACTCTAATAGTCCACAGATTACAGAATGCCTCCAGATGTGCATCGGAAACTACTACTGGTCTTACAGGGAACGATCAAAGCATAGACTGTTTGAGAATTACTAGCATGGGGGAAATTGCGCATGGTGACTTTTGTATTCAATCCCGATGCAATTTCTGTGTTTCATCAACACTCTGATGGGCCATAGATTACTGAATGCCACCAGATGTGCATCGGAAACTACTACTGGTCTTCCAGGGAGCGATCAAAGCGTAGACTGTTTGAGACATACCTCCGTGGAGGAAAGTGCGCATGGTGACTGTTGTATTCATTCCCGATGCAATTTCTGTGTTTCATCAACGCTCTGATAGTCCACAGATTACAGAATGCCTAAAGTTGTGCAATTGAAACTGCTACTGGTCTTCCAGGGAACGATCAAAGCGTAGACTGTTTGAGACATTACTCCCATCGAGGAATCTGAGCATGGAGACTGTTGTATTCAATTCCCATGCACTTTCTGTGTTTCATCAACGCTCTGATAGTCCACAGAGTACAGAAATAATCCAGATGTGCATCGGAAACTACGACTGATATTCCAGGGAACGATCAAAGCGTAGACTGTTTCAGATATTACTCCAATGGAGAAAAGTGAGGATGGTGACTGTTGTATTCAATCCCGATGGAATTTCTGTGTTTCATCAACACTCTGATGGTCCACAGATTACAGAATGCCTCCAGATGTGAATCGGAAATTACTACTGGTCTTCCAGGGAACGATCAAAGGGTACACTGTTTGAGACATTACTCCCATGGTGACTGTTGTATACAATCCCGATGCAATTTCTGTGTTTCATCAACACTCTGATAGTCCACAGAATATAGAATGCCTCCAGATGTTCATCGGAAACTACTACTGGTCTTCCAGGGAACGATCACAGCGTAGACTGTTTGAGACATTACTCCCATGGAGGAAAGTGCTCTTGATGACTGTTGTATCCAATCCCGATGCAATTTCTGTGTTTCATCAACACTCTAATAGTCCACAGATTACAGAATGCCTCCAGATGTGCATCGGAAACTACTACTGGTCTTCCAGGGAACGATCAAAGCGTAGACTGTTTGAGACATTACTCCCATGGAGGAAAATAGGCATGGTGACTGTTGTATATAACCCTGATGCAATTTCTTTGTTTCATCAACACTCTGATAGACCACAGATTACAGAATGCCTCCAGATGTGCATCGGAAATTATTACTGATCTTCCAGGGAGCGATCAAAGCGTAGACTGTTTGAGACATACCTCCGTGGAGGAAAGTGCGCATGGTGACTGTTGTATCCAATCCCGATGCAATTTCTGTGTTTCATCAACACTCTAATAGTCCACAGATTACAGAATGCCTAGAGAAGTGCATCGGAAACTACTACTGGTCTCCCAGGGAACGATCAAAGCGAAGACTGTTAGAGACATTACTCCCATGGAGGAAAGTGCGCAAGGTGACTGTTGTATTCAGCCCCCATGCAATTTCTGTGTTTCATCAACACTGTGATAGTCGGCGGATTACAGAATGCCTCCAGATGTGCATCGGAAACTACTACTAGTCTTCCAGGGAACGATCAAAGCGTAAACTCTTTCAAACATTACTCCCATGGAGGAATGTGCTTATAGTGACTGTTGTATTCAATCCCGATGCAATTTCTGTGTTTCATCAACACTCTGATAGTCCACAGATTACGGAAAGCCTCCAGATGTGCATCGGAAACTATTACTGGTCTTCCAGGGAACGTTCAAAGCGTAGACTGTTAGAGACATTACTCACATGGAGTAAAGTGCGCATGGTGACTGTTGTATTCAATCCCGATGCAATTTCTGTGTTCCATCAACACTCTGATAGTCCACAGATTACAGAATGCCTCCAGATGTGCATAGGAAACTGCTACTGGTCTTCCAGGGAACGATCAAAGCGTAAACTCTTTGAAACATTACTCCCTTTGAGGAAAGTGCGCATGGTGACTGTTGTATTCAATTCCGATGCAATTTCTGTGTTTCATTAACACTCTGATAGTCCACAGAGTACATAAAGAATACAGATGTGCATCGGAAACAACGACTGGTATTCCAGGGAACGATCAAAGCGTAGACTGTTTCAGATATTACTCCAATGGAGAAAAGTGCGGATGGTGACTGTTGTATTCAATCCCGATGCAATTTCTTTGTTTCATCAACACTTTGATAGTCCACAGATTACAGAATGCCGCCAGATGTTCATCGGAAACTACCACTGGTCTTCCAGGGAACGATCAAAGTGTAGACTGTTTGGGACACTTCTCCCGTAGAGGAAAGTGCGCATGGTGACTGTTGTATTCAATCCCGATGCAATTTCTGTGTTCCATCAACACTCTGATAGTCCACAGATTACAAAATGCCTCCAGATGTGCATCGGAAACTGCTACTGGTCTTCCAGGGAACGATCAAAGCGTAAACTCTTTGAAACATTACTCCCTTGGAGGAAAGTGCGCATGGTGACTGTTGTATTCAATCCTGATGCAATTACTGTGTTTCATCAACACTCTGATAGTCCACAGATTACAGAATGCCTCCAGATGTGCATCGGAAACTACTACTGGCCTTCCAGGGAAAGATCAAAGCGTACTCTGTTTGAGACAATACTCCCATGGTGACTGTTGTATTCAATACCGATGCAATTTCTGTGTTTCATCAACACTCTAATAGTCCACAGATTACAGAATGCCTCCAGATGTGCATCGGAAACTACTACTGGTCTTACAGGGAACGATCAAAGCATAGACTGTTTGAGAATTACTAGCATGGAGGAAATTGCGCATGGTGACTTTTGTATTCAATCCCGAAGCAATTTCTGTGTTTCATCAACACTCTGATGGGCCATAGATTACAGAATGCCACCAGATGTGCATCGGAAACTACTACTGGTCTTCCAGGGAGCGATCAAAGCGTAGACTGTTTGAGACATACCTCCCGTGGAGGAAAGTGCGCATGGTGACTGTTGTATTCATTCCCGATGCAAATTCTGTGTTTCATCAACGCTCTGATAGTCCACAGATTACAGAATGCTTAAAGATGTGCAATTGAAACTGCTACTGGTCTTCCAGGGAACGATCAAAGCGTAGACTGTTTGAGACATTACTCCCATGGAGGAATCTGCGCATGGAGACTGTTGTATTCAATCGCGATGCAATTTCTGTGTTTCATCAACACTCTGATAGTCCACAGAGTACAGAAAGAATCCAGATGTGCATCGGAAACTACGACTGATATTCCAGGGAACGATCAAAGCGTAGACTGTTTCAGATATTACTCCAATGGAGAAAAGTGCGGATGGTGGCTGTTGTATTCAATCCCGATGCAATTTCTGTGTTTCATCAACACTCTGATGGTCCACAGATTACAGAATGCCTCCAGATGTGAATCGGAAGTTACTACTGGTCTTTCAAGGAACGATCAAAGCGTAGACCGTTTGAGATATTGCTCCCATGGAGGAATGTGCTCATGGTGACTGTTGTATTCAATCCCGATGGAATTTCTGTGTTTCATCAACACTCTGATAGTCCCCCGATTACAGAATGCCTCCAGATGTGCATCGGAAACTACTACTGGTCTTCCAGGGAACGATCAAAGCGTAGACTGTTTGAGACATTACTCCCATGGAGGAAAATGGGCATGGTGACTGTTGTATTTAATCCCGATGCAATTTCTTTGTTTCATCAACACTCTGATAGAGCACAGATTACAGAATGCCTCCAGATGTGCATCGGAAACTACTAATGGTCTTCCAGAGAACGATCAAAGCGAAGACTGTTAGAGACATAACTCCCATGGAGGAAAGTGCGCATGGTGACTGTTGTATTCAATCCCCATGCAATTTCTGTGTTTCATCAAAACTGTGATAGTCTACAGATTTCAGAATGCCACCAGATGTGCATCGGAAACTACTATTGGTCTTCCAGGGAAGTATCAAAGCGTTGACTGTTTGAGACTTTACACCCGTTTAGGAATGTGCGCATGGTGACTGTTGAATTCAATCCCAATGCAATTTCTTTGTTTCATCAACACTCAGATAGTCCACAGATTACAGAATGCCGCCAGATGTTCATCGGAAACTACCACTGGCCTTCCAGGGAACGATCAAAATGTAGACTGTTTGGGACACTTCTCCCGTAGAGGAAAGTGCGCATGGTGACTGTTGTATTCAATCCCGATGCAATTTCCTTGTTCCATCAACACTCTGATAGTCCACAGATTACAAAATGCCTCCAGATGTGCATCGGAAACTACTACTGGTCTTCCAGGGAACGATCAAAGCGTAGATTCTTTGAGACATTACTACCGTAAAGGAAAGTGCGCATGGAGACTGTTGTATTGAATCCCGATGCAATTTCTGTGTTTCATTAACACTCTGATAGTCCACAGATTACAGAATGCCACGAGATGTGCATCGGAAACTACTACTGGTCTTCCAGGGAACGATCAAAGCGTAGACTGTTTGAGAATTACTCCTAAGAAGGGAAGTGCGCATGGTGACTGTTTTATTCAGTCCCGATGCAATTTCTGTGTTTCATCAACACTCTGATAGTCTACAGATTACAGAATGCCACCAGATGTGCATCGGAAACTACTACTGGTCTTCCAGGGAACGATCAAAGCGTAGACTGTTTGAGACATTACTCCCGTGGAGGAAAGTGCGCATGGTGACTGTTGTATTCAATCCCGATGCAATTTCTGTGTTTCATCAACTCTCTGATAATCCACAAATTACAGAATGCCTCCAGATGTGCATCGGAAACTACTACTGGTCTTCCAGGGAAGGATCAAATCGTAGACTGTTTGAGACATTACTACCGTGGAGGAAAGTGCGCATGATGTCTGTTGTATTCAATCCCGATGCAATTTCTGTGTTTCATCAACACTCTAATAGTCCACAGATTACAGAATGCCTAAAGATGTGCAATTGAAACTGCTACTGGTCTTCCAGGGAACGATCAAAGCGTAGACTGTTTGAGACATTACTCCCATGGAGGAATCTGTACATGGAGACTGTTGTATTCAATCCCGATGCAATTTTTGTGTTTCATCAACACTCTGATAGTCCACAGAGTACATAAAGCCTACAGATGTGCATGGGAAACTACGACTGGTATTCCAGGGAACGATAAAAGCGTAGACTGTCTCAGATATTACTCCAATGGAGAAAAGTGCGGATGGTGACTGTTGTATTCAATCCCGATGCAATTACTGTGTTTCATCAACACTCTGATAGTCCACAGATTACAGAATGCCTCCAGATGTGCATCGGAAACTACTACTGGCCTTCCAGGGAACGATCAAAGCGTAGACTGTTTGAGACATTACTCCCATGGTGACTGTTGTATTCAATCTCGATGCAATTTCTGTGTTTCATCAACACTCTGATAGTCCACAGATTATAGAATGCCTCCAGATGTTCATCGGAAACTACTACTGGTCTGCCAGGGAACGATCAAAGCGTAGACTGTTTGAGACATTACTTTTAAGGAGGAATGAACGCATGGTGACCGTTGTATTCAATACCGATGCAATTTCTGTGTTTCATCAACACTCTAATAGTCCACAGATTACAGAATGCCTCCAGATGTGCATCGGAAACTACTACTGGTCTTACAGGGAACGATCAAAGCATAGACTGTTTGAGAATTACTAGCATGGAGGAAATTGCGCATGGTGACTTTTGTATTCAATCACGATGCAATTTCTGTGTTTCATCAACACTCTAATAGTCCACAGATTACAGAATGCCTCCAGATGTGCATCGGAAATTACTACTGGTATTCCAGGGAACGATCAAAGCGTAGACTGTTTCAGATATTACTCCAATGCAGAAAAGTGCGGATGGTGACTGTTGTATTCAATCCCGATGCAATTTCTTTGTTTCATCAACACTCTGATAGACCACAGATTACAGAATGCCTCCAGATGTGCATCGGAAATTACTACTGGTCTTCCAGGGAACGATCAAAGCGTAGACTGTTTGAGACATTACTCCCATGGAGGAAAGTGCTCATGGTGACTGTTGTATCCAATCCCGATGCAATTTCTGTGTTTCATCAACACTCCAATAGTCCACAGATTACAGAATGCCTCCAGATGTGCATCGGAAACTACTACTGGTCTTCCAGGGAACGATCAAAGCGAAGACTGTTAGACATAACTCCCATGGAGGAAAGTGCGCATGGTGACTGTTGTATTCATTCCCGATGCAATTACTGTGTTTCATCAACACCGTGAGAGTCTACACATTACAGAATGCCACCAGATGTGCATCGGAAACTACTACTGGTCTTCCAGGGAACGATCAAAGCGTAGATTGTTTGAGACATTACTACCGTAAAGTAAAGTGCGCTTGGAGACTGTTGTATTGAATATCGATGCAATTTCTGTGTTTCATTAACACTCTGATAGTCCACAGATTACAGAATGCCACGAGATGTGCATCGGAAACTACTACTGGTCTTCCAGGGAACGATCAAAGCGTAGACTGTTTGAGAATTACTCCTAAGAAGGGAAGTGCGCATGGTGACTGTTTTATTCAGTCCCGATGCAATTTCTGTGTTTCATCAACACTCTGATAGTCTACAGATTACAGAATGCCACCAGATGTGCATCGGAAACTACTACTGGTCTTCCAGGGAACGATCAAAGCGTAGACTGTTTGAGACATTACTCCCGTGGAGCAAAGTGCGCATGGTGACTGTTGTATTCAATCCCGATGCAATTTCTGTGTTTCATCAACTCTCTGATAATCCACAGATTACAGAATGCCTCCAGATGTGCATCGGAAACTACTACTGGTCTTCCAGGGAAGGATCAAATCGTAGACTGTTTGAGACATTACTACCGTGGAGGAAAGTGCGCATGGTGTCTGTTGTATTCAATCCCGATGCAATTTCTGTGTTTCATCAACACTCTGATAGTCCACAGATTACAGAATGCCTAAAGATGTGCAATTGAAACTGCTACTGGTCTTCCAGGGAACGATCAAAGCGTAGACTGTTTGAGACATTACTCCCATGGAGGAATCTGCGCATGGAGACTGTTGTATTCAATCCCGATGCAATTTCTGTGTTTCATCAACACTCTGATAGTCCACAGAGTACATAAAGCCTACAGATGTGCATCGGAAACTACGACTGGTATTCCAGGGAACGATCAAAGCGTAGACTGTCTCAGATATTACTCCAATGGAGAAAAGTGCGGATGGTGACTGTTGTATTCAATCCCGATGCAATTACTGTGTTTCATCAACACTCTGATAGTCCACAGATTACAGAATGCCTCCAGATGTGCATCGGAAACTACTACTGGCCTTCCAGGGAACGATCAAAGCGTAGACTGTTTGAGACATTACTCCCATGGTGACTGTTGTATTCAATCCCGATGCAATTTCTGTGTTTCATCAACACTCTGATAGTCCTCAGATTATAGAATGCCTCCAGATGTTCATCGGAAACTACTACTGGTCTTCCAGGGAACGATCAAAGCGTAGACTGTTTGAGACATTACTTTTAAGGAGGAATGAACGCATGGTGACCGTTGTATTCAATACCGATGCAATTTCTTCGTTTCATCAACACTCTAATAGTCCACAGACTACAGAATGCCTCCAGATGTGCATCGGAAACTACTACTGGTCTTACAGGGAACGATCAAAGCATAGACTGTTTGAGAATTACTAGCATGGAGGAAATTGCGCATGGTGACTTTTGTATTCAATCCCGATGCAATTTCTGTGTTTCATCAACACTCTGATGGGCCATAGATTACAGAATGCAACCAGATGTGCATCGGAAACTACTACTGGTCTTCCAGGGAACGATCAAAGCGTAGACTGTTTGAGACATACCTCCCGTGGAGGAAAGTACGCATGGTGACTGTTGTATTCATTCTAGATGCAATTTCTGTGTTTCATCAACGCTCTGATAGTCCACAGATTACAGAATGCCTAACGATGTGCAATTGAAGCTGCTACTGGTCTTCCAGGGAACGATCAAAGCGTAGACTGTTTGAGACATTACTCCCATGGAGGAATCTGCGCATGGAGACTGTTGTATTCAATCCCGATGCAATTTCTGTGTTTCATCAACACTCTGATAGTCCACAGAGTACAGAAAGAATCCAGATTTGCATCGGAAACTACGACTGATATTCCAGGGAACGATCAAAGCGTAGACTGTTTCAGATATTACTCCAATGGAGAAAAGTGAGAATGGTGACTGTTGGATTCAATCGCGATGCAATTTCTGTGTTTCATCAACACTCTGATGGTCCACAGATTACAGAATGCCTCCAGATGTGAATCGGAAATTACTACTGGTCTTCCAGGGAACGATCAAAGCGTAGACCGTTTGAGATATTGCTCCCATGGAGGAAAGTGCTCATGGTGACTGTTGTATTCAATCCCGATGGAATTTCTGTGTTTCATCAACACTCTGATAGACCCCCGATTACAGAATGCCTCCAGATGTGCATCGGAAACTACTACTGGTCTTCCAGGGAACGATCAAAGCGTAGACTGTTTGAGACATTACTCCCCTGGAGGAAAATGGGCATGGTGACTGTTGTATTTAACCCCGATGCAATTTCTTTGTTTCATCAACACTCTGATAGACAACAGATTACAAAATGCCTCCAGATGTGCATCGGAAATTACTACTGGTCTTCCAGGAACGAACAAAGCGTAGACTGTTTGAGACATTACTCCCATGGAGGAAAGTGCTCATGGTGACTGTTGTATCCAATCCCAATGCAATTTCTGTGTTTCATCAACACTCTAATAGTCCACAGTTTACAGAATGCCTCCAGATGTGCATCGGAAACTACTACTGGCCTTCCAGGGAACGATCAAAGCGAAGACTGTTAGAGACATAACTCCCATGGAGGAAAGTGCGCATGGTGACTGTTGTATTCAATCCCGATGCAATTTCTGTGTTTCAGCAACACTGTGATAGTCTACAGATTACAGAATGCCACCAGATGTGCATCAGAAACTACTATTGGTCTTCCAGGGAACGATCAAAGCGTTGACTGTTTGAGACTTTACACCCGTGGAGGAATGTGCGCATGGTGACTGTTGTATTCAATCCCGATGCAATTACTGTGTTTCTTCAACACCCTGACAGTCTATACATTACAGAATGCCACCAGATGTGCATCTGAAACTACTACTGGTCTTCCAGGGAACGATCAAAGCGTAGATTGTTTGAGACATTTCTACCAGAAAGGAAAAGCGCATGGAGACTGTTGTATTGAATCCCGATGCAATTTCTGTGTTTCATTAACACTCTGATATTCCATAGATTACAGAATGCCACGAGATGTGCATCGGAAACTACTACTGGTCTTCCAGGGAACGATCAAAGCGTAGACTGTTTGTGAATTACTCCCAAGAAGGGAAGTGCGCATGGTGTCTGTTTTATTCAATCCCGATGCAATTTCTATGTTTCATCAACACTCTGATAGTCTACAGATTACAGAATGCCACCAGATGTGCATCGGAAACTACTACTGGTCTTCCAGGGAACGATCAAAGCGTAGACTGTTTGAGACATTACACCTGTGGAGGAAAGTGCGCATGGTGACTGTTGTATTCAATCCCGATGCAATTTCTGTGTTTCATCAACTCTCTGATAATCCACAGATTACAGAATGCCTCCAGATGTGCATCGGAAACTACTACTGGTCTTCCAGGGAAGGATCAAATCGTAGACTGTTTTAGACATTACTACCTTGGAGGAAAGTGCGCATGGTGACTGTTGTATTCAATCCCGATGCAATTTCTGTGTTTCATCAACACTCTGATAGTCCACAGATTACAGAATGCCGCCAGATGTTCATCGGTATCTACTACTTTTCTTCCAGGGAACGATCAAAGTGTAGACTGTTTGGGACACTTCTCCCGTAGAGGAAAGTGCGCATGGTGACTGTTGTATTCAATCCCGATGCAATTACTGTGTTTCTTCAACACCCTGACAGTCTATACATTACAGAATGCCACCAGATGTGCATCTGAAACTACTACTGGTCTTCCAGGGAACGATCAAAGCGTAGATTGTTTGAGACATTACTACCAGAAAGGAAAAGCGCATGGAGACTGTTGTATTGAATCCCGATGCAATTTCTGTGTTTCATTAACACTCTGATATTCCACAGATTACAGAATGCCACGAGATGTGCATCGGAAACTACTACTGGTCTTCCAGGGAACGATCAAAGCGTAGACTGTTTGTGAATTACTCCCAAGAAGGGAAGTGCGCATGGTGTCTGTTTTATTCAATCCCGATGCAATTTCTATGTTTCATCAACACTCTGATAGTCTACAGATTACAGAATGCCACCAGATGTGCATCGGAAACTACTACTGGTCTTCCAGGGAACGATCAAAGCGTAGACTGTTTGAGACATTACACCTGTGGAGGAAAGTGCGCATGGTGACTGTTGTATTCAATCCCGATGCAATTTCTGTGTTTCATCAACTCTCTGATAATCCACAGATTACAGAATGCCTCCAGATGTGCATCGGAAACTACTACTGGTCTTCCAGGGAAGGATCAAATCGTAGACTGTTTTAGACATTACTACCGTGGAGGAAAGTGCGCATGGTGACTGTTGTATTCAATCCCGATGCAATTTCTGTGTTTCATCAACACTCTGATAGTCCACAGATTACAGAATGCCGAAAGATGTGCAATTGAAACTGCTACTGGTCTTCCAGGGAACGATCAAAGCGTAGACTGTTTGAGAAATTACTCCCATGGAGGAATCTGCGCATGGAGACTGTTGTATTAAATCCCGATGCAATTACTGTGTTTCATCAACACTCTCATAGTCCACAGAGTACAGAAAGCCTCCAGATGTGCATCGGAAACTACGACTGGTATTCCAGGGAACGATCAAAGCGTAGACTGTTTCAGATATTACTCCAATGGAGAAAAGTGCGGATGGTGACTGTTGTATTTAATCCCGATGCAATTTCTTTGTTTCATCAACACTCTGATAGACCACAGATTACAGAATGCCTCCAGATGTGCATCGGAAATTACTACTGGTCTTCCAGGGAACGATCAAAGCGTAGATTGTTTGAGACATTACTCCCATGGAGGAAAGTGCTCATGGTGACTGTTGTATCCAATCCCAATGCAATTCCTGTGTTTCATCAACACTCTAATAGTCCACAGATTACAGAATGCCTCCAGATGTGCATCGGAAACTACTACTGGTCTTCCAGGGAACGATCAAAGCGAAGACTGTTAGAGACATTACTCCCATGGAGGAAAGTGCGCATGGTGACTGTTGTATTCAATCCCGATGCAATTTCTGTGTTTCAGCAACACTGTGATAGTCTACAGATTACAGAATGCCACCAGATGTGCATCAGAAACTACTATTGGTCTTCCAGGGAACGATCAAAGCGTTGACTGTTTGAGACTTTACACCTGTGGAGGAATGTGCGCATGGTGACTGTTGAATTCAATCCCAATGCAATTTCTGTGTTTCATCAACACTCTGATAGTCCACAGATTACAGAATGCCGCCAGATGTTCATCGGAAACTACTACTGGTCTTCCAGGGAACGATCAAAGTGTAGACTGTTTGGGACACTTCTCCCGTAGAGGTAAGTGCGCATGGTGACTGTTGTATTCAATCCCAATGCAATTTCTGTGTTTCATCAACACTCTGATAGTCCACAGATTATAGAATGCCTCCAGATGTGCATCGGAAACTACTACTAGTCTTCCAGGGAACGATCAAAGCGTAAACTCTTTCAAACATTACTCCCATGGAGGAAAGTGTGCATAGTGACTGTTGTATTCAATCCCGATGCAATTTCTGTGTTTCATTAACACTCTGATAGTCCACAGATTACGGAAAGCCTCCAGATGAGCATCGGAAACTACTACTGGTCTTCCAGGGAACGATCAAAGCGTAGACTGTTAGAGACATTACTCACATGGAGTAAAGTGCGCATGGTGACTGTTGTATTCAATCCCGATGCTATTTCTGTGTTCCATCAACACTCTGTTAGTACACAGATTACAGAATGCCTCCAGATGTGCATCGGAAACTGCTACTGGTCTTCCAGGGAACGATCAAAGCGTAAACTCTTTGAAACATTACTCCCTTGGAGGAAAGTGAGCATGGTGACTGTTGTATTCAATCCCGATGCAATTTCTGTGTTTCATCAACACTCTGATAGTCCACAGAGTACAGAATGCCTCCAGATGTTCATCGGAAACTACTACTGGTCTTCCAGGGAACGATCAAAGCGTAGACTGTTAGAGACATTACTCCCATGGAGGAACGTGCGCATGGTGACTGTTGTATTCAATTCCGATACAATTACTGTGTTTCATCAACACTCTGATAGTCTACACATTACAGAATGCCACCAGATGTGCATCGGAAACTACTACTGGTCTTCCAGGGAACGATCACAGCGTAGATTGTTTGAGACATTACTGCCGTGGAGGAGAGTGCGCATGGTGACTGTTGTATTCAATCCCGAGGCAATTTCTGTGTTTCATCAACACTCTGATAGTCCACAGATTACAGAATGCCTCCTGATGTGCATCGGAAACTACTACTGGCCTTCCAGGGAACGATCAAAGCGTACACTGTTTGAGACATTACGCAAATGGTGACTGTTGTATTCAACCACGATGCAATTTCTGTGTTTTATCAACACTTCGATAGTCCACAGATTATAGAATGCCTCCATATGTTCATCGGAAACTACTACTGGTCTTCCAGGGAACGATCAAAGCGTAGACTGTTTGAGACATTACTTTTAAGGAGGAATGAACGCATGGTGACCGTTGTATTCGATACCGATGCAATTTCTGTGTTTCATCAACACTCTAATATTCCATAGATTACAGAATGCCTCCAGATGTGCATCGGAAACTACTACTGGTCTTCCAGGGAAGGATCAAATCGTAGACTGTTTTAGACATTACTACCTTGGAGGAAAGTGCGCATGGTGACTGTTGTATTCAATCCCGATGCAATTTCTGTGTTTCATCAACACTCTGATAGTCCACAGATTACAGAATGCCGCCAGATGTTCATCGGTATCTACTACTTTTCTTCCAGGGAACGATCAAAGTGTAGACTGTTTGGGACACTTCTCCCGTAGAGGAAAGTGCGCATGGTGACTGTTGTATTCAATCCCGATGCAATTACTGTGTTTCTTCAACACCCTGACAGTCTATACATTACAGAATGCCACCAGATGTGCATCTGAAACTACTACTGGTCTTCCAGGGAACGATCAAAGCGTAGATTGTTTGAGACATTACTACCAGAAAGGAAAAGCGCATGGAGACTGTTGTATTGAATCCCGATGCAATTTCTGTGTTTCATTAACACTCTGATATTCCACAGATTACAGAATGCCACTAGATGTGCATCGGAAACTACTACTGGTCTTCCAGGGAACGATCAAAGCGTAGACTGTTTGTGAATTACTCCCAAGAAGGGAAGTGCGCATGGTGTCTGTTTTATTCAATCCCGATGCAATTTCTATGTTTCATCAACACTCTGATAGTCTACAGATTACAGAATGCCACCAGATGTGCATCGGAAACTACTACTGGTCTTCCAGGGAACGATCAAAGCGTAGACTGTTTGAGACATTACACCTGTGGAGGAAAGTGCGCATGGTGACTGTTGTATTCAATCCCGATGCAATTTCTGTGTTTCATCACTCTCTGATAATCCACAGATTACAGAATGCCTCCAGATGTGCATCGGAAACTACTACTGGTCTTCCAGGGAAGGATCAAATCGTAGATTGTTTTAGACATTACTACCGTGGAGGAAAGTGCGCATGGTGACTGTTGTATTCAATCCCGATGCAATTTCTGTGTTTCATCAACACTCTGATAGTCCACAGATTACAGAATGCCGAAAGATGTGCAATTGAAACTGCTACTGGTCTTCCAGGGAACGATCAAAGCGTAGACTGTTTGAGACATTACTCCCATGGAGGAATCTGCGCATGGAGACTGTTGTATTAAATCCCGATGCAATTACTGTGTTTCATCAACACTCTCATAGTCCACAGAGTACAGAAAGCCTCCAGATGTGCATCGGAAACTACGACTGGTATTCCAGGGAACGATCAAAGCGTAGACTGTTTCAGATATTACTCCAATGGAGAAAAGTGCGGATGGTGACTGTTGTATTTAATCCCGATGCAATTTCTTTGTTTCATCAACACTCTGATAGACCACAGATTACAGAATGCCTCCAGATGTGCATCGGAAATTACTACTGGTCTTCCAGGGAACGATCAAAGCGTAGATTGTTTGAGACATTACTCCCATGGAGGAAAGTGCTCATGGTGACTGTTGTATCCAATCCCAATGCAATTTCTGTGTTTCATCAACACTCTAATAGTCCACAGATTACAGAATGCCTCCAGATGTGCATCGGAAACTACTACTGGTCTTCCAGGGAACGATCAAAGCGAAGACTGTTAGAGACATTACTCCCATGGAGGAAAGTGCGCATGGTGACTGTTGTATTCAATCCCGATGCAATTTCTGTGTTTCAGCAACACTGTGATAGTCTACAGTTTACAGAATGCCACCAGATGTGCATCAGAAACTACTATTGGTCTTCCAGGGAACGATCAAAGCGTTGACTGTTTGAGACTTTACACCCGTGGAGGAATGTGCGCATGGTGACTGTTGAATTCAATCCCAATGCAATTTCTGTGTTTCATCAAGACTCTGATAGTCCACAGATTACAGAATGCCGCCAGATGTTCATCGGAAACTACTACTGGTCTTCCAGGGAACGATCAAAGTGTAGACTGTTTGGGACACTTCTCCCGTAGAGGTAAGTGCGCATGGTGACTGTTGTATTCAATCCCGATGCAATTTCTGTGTTTCATCAACACTCTGATAGTCCACAGATTATAGAATGCCTCCAGATGTGCATCGGAAACTACTACTAGTCTTCCAGGGAACGATCAAAGCGTAAACTCTTTCAAACATTACTCCCATGGAGGAAAGTGTGCATAGTGACTGTTGTATTCAATCCCGATGCAATTTCTGTGTTTCATCAACACTCTGATAGTCCACAGATTACGGAAAGCCTCCAGATGAGCATCGGAAACTACTACTGGTCTTCCAGGGAACGATCAAAGCGTAGACTGTTAGAGACATTACTCACATGGAGTAAAGTGCGCATGGTGACTGTTGTATTCAATCCCGATGCTATTTCTGTGTTCCATCAACACTCTGTTAGTACACAGATTACAGAATGCCTCCAGATGTGCATCGGAAACTGCTATTGGTCTTCCAGGGAACGATCAAAGCGTAAACTCTTTGAAACATTACTCCCTTGGAGGAAAGTGAGCATGGTGACTGTTGTATTCAATCCCGATGCAATTTCTGTGTTTCATCAACACTCTGATAGTCCACAGAGTACAGAATGCCTCCAGATGTTCATCGGAAACTACTACTGGTCTTCCAGGGAACGATCAAAGCGTAGACTGTTAGAGACATTACTCCCATGGAGGAACGTGCGCATGGTGACTGTTGTATTCAATTCCGATACAATTACTGTGTTTCATCAACACTCTGATAGTCTACACATTACAGAATGCCACCAGATGTGCATCGGAAACTACTACTGGTCTTCCAGGGAACGATCAAAGTGTAGATTGTTTGAGACATTACTGCCGTGGAGGAAAGTGCGCATGGTGACTGTTGTATTCAATCCCGAGGCAATTTCTGTGTTTCATCAACACTCTGATAGTCCACAGATTACAGAATGCCTCCAGATGTGCATCGGAAACTACTACTGGCCTTCCAGGGAACGATCAAAGCGTACACTGTTTGAGACATTACGCAAATGGTGACTGTTGTATTCAATCACGATGCAATTTCTGTGTTTTATCAACACTTCGATAGTCCACAGATTATAGAATGCCTCCATATGTTCATCGGAAACTACTACTGGTCTTCCAGGGAACGATCAATGTGTAGACTGTTTGGGACACTTCTCCCGTAGAGGTAAGTGCGCATGGTGACTGTTGTATTCAATCCCGATGCAATTTCTGTGTTTCATCAACACTCTGATAGTCCACAGATTATAGAATGCCTCCAGATGTGCATCGGAAACTACTACTAGTCTTCCAGGGAACGATCAAAGCGTAAACTCTTTCAAACATTACTCCCATGGAGGAAAGTGTGCATAGTGACTGTTGTATTCAATCCCGATGCAATTTCTGTGTTTCATCAACACTCTGATAGTCCACAGATTACGGAAAGCCTCCAGATGAGCATCGGAAACTACTACTGGTCTTCCAGGGAACGATCAAAGCGTAGACTGTTAGAGACATTACTCACATGGAGTAAAGTGCGCATGGTGACTGTTGTATTCAATCCCGATGCTATTTCTGTGTTCCATCAACACTCTGTTAGTACACAGATTACAGAATGCCTCCAGATGTGCATCGGAAACTGCTATTGGTCTTCCAGGGAACGATCAAAGCGTAAACTCTTTGAAACATTACTCCCTTGGAGGAAAGTGAGCATGGTGACTGTTGTATTCAATCCCGATGCAATTTCTGTGTTTCATCAACACTCTGATAGTCCACAGAGTACAGAATGCCTCCAGATGTTCATCGGAAACTACTACTGGTCTTCCAGGGAACGATCAAAGCGTAGACTGTTAGAGACATTACTCCCATGGAGGAACGTGCGCATGGTGACTGTTGTATTCAATTCCGATACAATTACTGTGTTTCATCAACACTCTGATAGTCTACACATTACAGAATGCCACCAGATGTGCATCGGAAACTACTACTGGTCTTCCAGGGAACGATCAAAGTGTAGATTGTTTGAGACATTACTCCCGTGGAGGAAAGTGCGCATGGTGACTGTTGTATACAATCCCGAGGCAATTTCTGTGTTTCATCAACACTCTGATAGTCCACAGATTACAGAATGCCTCCAGATGTGCATCGGAAACTACTACTGGCCTTCCAGGGAACGATCAAAGCGTACACTGTTTGAGACATTACGCAAATGGTGACTGTTGTATTCAATCACGATGCAATTTCTGTGTTTTATCAACACTTCGATAGTCCACAGATTATAGAATGCCTCCATATGTTCATCGGAAACTACTACTGGTCTTCCAGGGAACGATCAAAGCGTAGACTGATTGAGACATTACTTTTAAGGAGGAATGAACGCATGGTGACCGTTGTATTCAATACCGATGCAATTTCTGTGTTTCATCAACACTCTAATATTCCATAGATTACAGAATGCCTCCAGATGTGCATCGGAAACTACTACTGGTCTTACAGGGAACGATCAAAGCATAGACTGTTTGAGAATTACTCCCATGGAGGAAATAGCGCATGGTGACTGTTGTATTCAATCCCGAGGCAATTTCTGTGTTTCATCAACACTCTGATAGTCCACAGATTACAGAATGCCGCCAGATGTTCATCGGAAACTACTACTTGTCTTCCAGGGAACGATCAAAGCGAAGACAGTTAGAGACATTACTCCCATGGAGGAAAGTGCGCATGGTGACTGTTGTATTCAATCCCGATGCAATTTCTGTGTTTCATCAACACTGTGACAGTCTAAAGATTACAGAATGCCACCAGATGTGCATCGGAAACTACTATTGGTCTTCCAGGGAACGATCAAAGCGTTGACTGTTTGAGACTTTACACCCGTGGAGGAAAGTGCGCATTGTGACTGTTGTATTCATTCCCGATGCAATTTCTGTGTTTCATCAACACTCTGATAGTCCACAGATTACAGAATGCCTCCAGATGTTCATCGGAATCTACTACTGGTCTTCCACGGAACGATCAAAGTGTAGACTGTTTGGGACACTTCTCCCGTAGAGGAAAGTGCGCATGGTGACTGTTGTATTCAATCCCGATGCAATTTCTGTGTTTCATCAACATTCTGATAGTCCACAGATTACAGAATGCCTCCAGATGTGCATCGGAAACTACTACTAGTCTTCCAGGGAACGATCAAAGCTCAAACTCTTTTAAACATTACTCCCATGGAGGAAAGTGCGCATAGTGACTGTTGTATTCAATCCCGATGCAATTTCTGTGTTTCATCAACACTCTGATAGTCCACAGATTACGGAAAGCCTCCAGATGTGCATCGGAAACTACTACTGGTCTTCCAGGGAACGATCAAATTGTAGACTGTTAGAGACATTACTCACATGGAGTAAAGTGCGCATGGTGACTGTTGTATTCAATCCCGATGAAATTTCTGTGTTCCATCAACAATCTGTTAGTCCACAGATTACAGAATGCCTCCAGATGTGCATCGGAAACTACTACTGGTCTTCCAGGGAACGATCAAAGCGTAAACTCTTTCAAACTTTACTCCCTTGGAGGAAAATGCGCATGGTGACTGTTGTATTCAATCCCGATGCAATTACTGTGTTTCTTCAACACCCTGACAGTCTACACATTACAGAATGCCACCAGATGTGCATCTGGAACTACTACTGGTTTTCCAGGGAACGATCAAAGCGTAGATTGTTTGAGACATTACTACCGTAAAGGAAATGCGCATGGAGACTGTTGTATTGAATCCCGATGCAATTTCTGTGTTTCATTAACACTCTGATAGTCCACAGATTACAGAATGCCACGAGATGTGCATCGGAAACTACTACTGGTCTTCCAGGGAACGATCAAAGCGTAGACTGTTTGAGAATTACTCCCAAGAAGGGAAGTGCGCATGCTGACTGTTTTATTCAATCCCGATGCAACTTCTATGTTTCATCAACACACTGATAGTCTACAGATTACTGAATGCCACCAGATGTGCATCGGAAACTACTACTGGTCTTCCAGGGAACGATCAAAGCGTAGACTGTTTAAGACATTAGTCCCGTGGAGGAAAGTGCGCATGGTGACTGTTGTATTCAATCCCGAAGCAATTTCTGTGTTTCATCAACTCTCTGATAATCCACAGATTACAGAATGCCTCCAGATGTGCATCGGAAACTACTACTGATCTTCCAGGGAAGGATCAAATCGTAGACTGTTTTAGATATTACTACCGTGGAGGAAAGTGCGCATGCTGACTGTTGTATTCAATCCCGATGCAATTTCTGTGTTTCATCAACACTCTGATAGTCCACAGATTACAGAATGCCTAAAGATGTGCAATTGAAACTGCTACTGGTCTTCCAGAGAACGATCAAACCGTAGACTGTTTGAGACATTACTCCCATGGAGGAATCTGCGCATGGAGACTGTTGTATTCAATCCCGATGCAATTACTGTGTTTCATCAACACTCTGATAGTCCACAGAGTACAGAAAGCCTCCAGATGTGCATCGGAAACTACGACTGGTATTCCAGGGAACGATCAAAGCGTAGACTCTTGCAGATATTACTCCAATGGAGGGAAGTGGGCATGGTGACTGTTGTATTTAATCCCGATGCAATTTCTTTGTTTCATCAACACTCTGATAGTCCACAGATTACAGAATGCCTCCAGATGTGCATCGGAAACTACTACTGGTCTTACAGGGAACGATCAAAGCGAAGACTGTTAGAGACATTACTCCCATGGAGGAAAGTGCGCATGGTGACTGTTGTATTCATCCCGATGCAATTTCTGTGTTTCAGCAACACTGTGATAGTCTACAGATTACAGAATGCCACCAGATGTGCATCAGAAACTACTATTGGTCTTCCAGGGAACGATCAAAGCGTTGACTGTTTGAGACTTTACACCCGTGGAGGAATGTGCGCATGGTGACTGTTGAATTCAATCCCAATGCAATTTCTGTGTTTCATCAACACTCTGATAGTCCACAGAGTACAGAATGCCGACAGATGTTCATCGGAAACTACTACTGGTCTTCCAGGGAACGATCAAAGCGTAGACTGTTAGAGACATTACTCCCATGGAGGAACGTGCGCATGGTGACTGTTGTATTCAATCTCGATGCAATTACTGTGTTTCATCAACACTCTGATAGTCTACACATTACAGAATGCCACCAGATGTGAATCGGAAACTACTACTGGTCTTCCAGGGAACGATCAAAGCGTAGATTGTTTGAGACATTACTCCCGTGGAGGAAAGTGCGCATGGTGACTGTTGTATTCAATCCCGAGGCAATTTCTGTGTTTCATCAACACTCTGATAGTCCACAGATTACAGAATGCCTGCAGATGTGCATCGGAAACTACTACTGGCCTTCCAGGGAACGATCAAAGCGTACACTGTTTGAGACATTACTCCCATGGTGACTGTTGTATTCAATCCCGATGCAATTTCTGTGTTTCATCAACACCCTGATAGTCCACAGATTATAGAATGCCTCCAGATGTTCATCGGAATTTACTACTGGTCTTCCAGGGAACGATCAAAGCGTAGACTGTTTGAGACATTACTTTTAAATAGGAATGAACACATGGTGACCGTTGTATTCAATACCGATGCAATTTCTGTGTTTCATCAACACTCTAATATTCCACAGATTACAGAATGCCTCCAGATGTGCATCGGAAACTACTACTGGTCTTACAGGGAACGATCAAAGCATAGACTGTTTGAGAATTACTCCCATGGAGGAAATTGCGCATGGTGACTGTTGTATTCAATCCCGATGCAATTTCTGTGTTTCATCAACACTCTGATGGTCCACAGATTACAGAATGCCGCCAGATGTTCATCGGAAACTACTACTGGTCTTCCAGGGAACGATCAAAGCGAAGACTGTTAGAGACATTACTCCCATGGAGGAAAGTGCGCATGGTGACTGTTGTATTCAATCCCGATGCAATTTCTGTGTTTCATCAACACTCTGATAGTCTACAGATTACAGAATGGCACCAGATGTGGATCGTAAACTACTATTGGTCTTCCAGGGAACGATCAAAGCGTTGACTGTTTGAGACTTTACACCCGTGGAGGAATGAGCGCATGGTGACTGTTGAATTCAATCCCAATGCAATTTCTGTGTTTCATCAACACTCTGATAGTCCACAGATTACAGACTGCCGCCAGATGTTCATCGGAAACTACTACTGGTCTTCCAGGGAACGATCAAAGTGTAGACTGTTTGGGACACTTCACCCGTAGAGGAAAGTGCGCATGGTGACTGTTGTATTCAATCCCGATGCAATTTTGGTGTTTCATCAACACTCTGATAGTCCACAGATTACAGAATGCCTCCAGATGTGAATCGGAAACTACTACTCGTCTTCCAGGGAACGATCAAAGCGTAAACTCTTTCAAACATTACTCCCATGGAGGAAAGTGCGCATAGTGACTGTTGTATTCAATCCCGATGCAATTTCTGTGTTTCATCAACACTCTGATAGTCCACAGATTACGGAAAGCCTCCAGATGTGCATCGGAAACTGCTACTGGTCTTCCAGGGAACGATCAAAGCGTAAACTCTTTGAAACATTACTCCCTTGGAGGAAAGTGCGCATGGTGACTGTTGTATTCTATCCCGATGCAATTTCTGTGTTTCATCAACACTCTGATAGTCCACAGAGTACAGAATGCCTCCAGATGTTCATCGGAAACTACTACTGGTCTTCCAGGGAACGATCAAAGCGTAGACTGTTAGAGACATTACTGCCATGGAGGAAAGTGCGCATGGTGACTGTTGTATTCAATCCCGATGCATTTACTGTGTTTCATCAACACTCTGATAGTCTACACATTACAGAATGCCACCAGATGTGCATCGGAAACTACTACTGGTCTTCCAGGGAACGATCAAAGCGTAGATTGTTTGAGACATTACTCCCGTGGAGGAAAGTGCGCATGGTGACTGTTCTATTCAATCCCGAGGCAATTTCTGTGTCTCATCAAGACTCTGATAGTCCACAGATTACAGAATGCCTCCAGATGTTCATCGGAAACTACTACTGGTCTTCCGGGGAACGATCAAAGCATAGACTGTTTGAGACATTACTTTTAAGGGGGAATGAACGCATGGTGACTGTTGTATTCTATACCGATGCAATTTCTGTGTTTCATCAACACTCTAATAGTCCACAGATTACAGAATGCCTCCAGATGTGCATCGGAAACTACTACTGGTCTTCCAGGGAACGATCAAAGCGTAGACTGTTTGAGACATACCTCCCGTGGAGGAAAGTGCGCATAGTGACTGTTGTGTTCATTCGCGATGCAATTTCTGTGTTTCATCAACACTCTGATAGTCCACAGATTATAGAATGCCTCCAGATGTTCATCGGAAACTACTACTGGTCTTCCAGGGAACGATCAAAGCATAGACTGTTTGAGACATACCTCCCGTGGAGGAAAGTGCGCATAGTGACTGTTGTGTTCATTCGCGATGCAATTTCTGTGTTCCATCAACACTCTGATAGTCCACAGATTACAGAATGCCACCAGATGAGCATCGGAAACTACTACTGGTCTTACAGGGTACGATCAAAGCATAGACTGCTTGAGAATTACTCCCATGGAGGAAAGTGCGCATGTTGACTGTTTTATTCAATCCCGAGGCAATTTCTGTGTTTCATCAACACTCTGATAGTCCACAGATTACAGAATGCCACCAGATGAGCATCGGAAACTACTACTGGTCTTACAGGGAACGATCAAAGCATAGACTGCTTGAGAATTACTCCCATGGAGGAAAGTGCGCATAGTGACTGTTGTGTTCATTCCCGATGCAATTTCTGTGTTTCACCAACACTCTGATAGTCTACAGATTACAGAATGCCACCAGATGTGCATCGGAAACTACTACTGGTCTTCCAGGGAACGATCAAAGCGCAGACTCTTTGAGACTTTACTCCCGTGGAGGAATGTGCGCATGGTGACTCTTGAATTCAATCCCGATGCAATTTTTTTGTTTCATCAACACTCTGATAGTCCACAGATTACAGAATGTCGCCAGATGTGCATCGGAAACTACTACTGGTCTTCCAGGGAACGATCAAAGCGTAGACTGTTTGAGACATTATACGGTGGAGAAAAGTGCGCATGGTGACTGCTGTATTCAATCCCGATGCAATTTCTGTGTTTCACCAACACTCTGATAGTCCACAGATTACAGAATACCTCCAGATGTTTCTTCGGAAACTACTACTGATCTTCCAGGGAACGATCAAAGGGTAGACTGTTTGAGACATTACTTTTATGGAGGAATGTGCGCATGGTGAGTTTTATACTTAATCCCGAAGCAATTTCTGTGTTTCATCAACACTCTGATAGTCCACAGATTACAGAATGCCTCCAGATGTGCATCGGAAACTACTACTGGTCTTCCAGGGAACGATCAAAGCGTAAACTCCTTGAGACATACCTCCCGTGGAGGAAAATGCGCATGGTGACTGTTGTATTCAATCCCGATGCAATTTCTGTGTTTCATCAACACTCTGATAGTCCACAGATTACAGAATGCACCATATGTGCATCGGAAACTACCACTGGTCTTCCAGGGAACGATCAAAGCGTAGATGTTTGAGACATACCTCCCCTGGAGGAAAATGCGCATGGTGACTGTTGTATTCAATCCCGATGCAATTTCAGTGTTTCATCAACACTCTGATAGTCCACAGATTACAGAATGCCACCAGATGTGCATCGGAAGCTACTACTGGTCTTCCAGGGAACGATCAAATCGTAGACTGTTTGAGAATTACTCTCATGGAGGAAAGTGCGCATAGTGACTGTTGTATTCAATCCCGATGCAATTTCTGTGTTTCATCAACACTCTGATACTCCACAGATTACAGAATGCCTCCAGATGTGCACTACTACTGGCCTTCCAGGGAACGATCAAAGCGTACACTGTTTGAGACATTACTCCCATGGTGGCTGTTGTATTTAATCCCGATGCAATTTGTGTGTTTCATCAACACTCTGATAGTCCACAGATTATAGAATGCCTCCAGATGTTCATCGGAATCTACTACTGGTCTTCCAGGGAACGATCAAAGCGTAGACTGTTTGAGACATTACTTTTAAGGAGGAATGAACGCATGGTGACCATTGTATTCAACACCGATGCAATTTCTGTGTTTCATCAACACTCTAATAGTCCACAGATTACAGAATGCCTCCAGATGTGCATCGGAAGCTACAACTGGTTTTACAGGGAACGATCAAAGCATAGACTGTTTGAGAATAACTCCCATGGTGGAAATTGCGCATGGTGACTGTTGTATTCAATCCCGATACAATTTCTGTGTTTCGTCAACACTCTGATGGGCCATAGATTACAGAATGCCACCAGATGTGCATCGGAAACAACTACTGGTCTACCACGGAACGATCAAAGCGTAGACTGTTTGAGACATACCTCCCGTGGAGGAAAGTGCGCATGGTGACTGTTGTGTTCATTCCCGATGCAATTTCTGTGTTTCATTAACACTCTGATAGTCCACAGATTACAGAATGCCACCAGATGTGCATCGGAAACTACTACTGGTTTTCCAGATAACGATCAAAGCGTAGACTGTTTGAGACATACCTCCCGTGGAGGAAAGTGCGCATGGTGACTGTTGTATTGATTCCCGATGCAATTTCTGTGCTTCATCAACACTCTGATGGTCCAAAGATTACAGAATGCCTCCAGATGTTCATCGGAAGCTACTACTTGTCTTCCAGGGAACGATCAAAGCGTAGACTGTTTGAGACATTACTACCGTGGAGAAAAGTGCGCATGGTGACTGTTGTATTCATTCCCGATGCAATTTCTGTGTTTCATCAACACTCTGATAGTCCACAGATTACAGAATGCCTCCAGATGTGCATCGGAAACTACTATTGGTCTTCCAGGGAACGATCAAAGCGTAGACTGTTTGAGACATACCTCCTGTGGTGGAAAGTGCGCATAGTTACTGTTGTGTTAATTCGCGATGCAATTTCTGTGTTTCATCAACACTCTGATAGTCCACAGATTACAGAATGCCACCAGATGAGCATCGGAAACTACTACTGGTCTTACAGGGAACGATCAAAGCATAGACTGCTTGAGAATTACTCCCATGGAGGAAAGTGCGCATAGTGACTGTTTTGTTCATTCCCGATGCAATTTCTGTGTTTCATCAACACTCTGATAGTCTACAGATTACAGAATGCCACCAGATGTGCATCGGAAACTACTACTGGTCTTCCAGGGAACGATCAAAGCGCAGACTCTTTGAGACTTTACTCCCATGGAGGAATGTGCGCATGGTGACTCTTGAATTCAATCCCGATGCAATTTTTGTGTTTCATCAACACTCTGATAGTCCACAGATTACAGAATGTCGCCAGATGTGCATCGGAAACTAATACTGGTCTTCCAGGGAACGATCAAAGCGTAAACTCCTTGAGACATACCTCCCGTGGAGGAAAATGTGCATGGTGACTGTTGTATTCAATCCCGTTGCAATTTCTGTGTTTCATCAACACTCTGATAGTCCACAGATTACAGAATGCCACCAGATGTGTATCGGAAACTACTACTCGCCTTCCAGGGAACGATCAAAGCGTAGACTGTTTGAGACATACCTCAAGTGGAGGAAAATGCGCATGGTGACTGTTGTATTCAATCCCGATGCAATTTCTGTGTTTCATCAACACTCTGATAGTCCACAGATTACAGAATGCCTCCAGATGTTCATCGGAAACTACTACTGGTCTTCCAGGGATCGATCAAAGCGTAGACTGTTTGAGACATTACTTTTATAGAGGAATGTGCGCATGGTAACTTTTGTACTCAATCCCGAAGCAATTCCTGTGTTTCATCAACACTCTGATAGTCCACAGATTACAGAATGCATCCAGATGTGCATCGGAAACTACTACTGGTCTTCCAGGGAACGATCAAAGCGTAGACTGTTTGAGACATACCTCCCGTGGAGGAAAATGCGCATGGTGACTGTTGTATTCAATCCCGATGCAATTTCTGTGTTTCATCAACACTCTGATAGTCCACAGATTACAGAATGCCACCATATGTGCATCGGAAACAACTACTGGTCTTCCAGGGAACGATCAAAGCGTAGACGTTTGAGACATACCTCCCCTGGAGGAAAATGCGCATGGTGACTGTTGTATTCAATCCCGATGCAATTTCTGTGTTTCATTAACACTCTGATAGTCCACAGATTACAGAATGCCACCAGATGTGCATCGGAAACTACTACTGGTCTTCCAGGGAACGATCAAATCGTAGACTGTTTGAGAATTACTCTCATGGAGGAAAGTGCGCATGGTGACTGTTGTATTCAATCCCGATGCTATTTCTGTGTTTCATCAACACTCTGATACTCCACAGATTACAGAATGCCTCCAGATGTGCATCGGAAACTACTACTGGCCTTCCAGGGAACGATCAAAGCGTACACTGTCTAAGACATTACTCCCATGGTGACTGTTGTATTCAATCCCGATGCAATTTCTGTGTTTCATCAACACTCTGATAGTGCACAGATTATAGAATGCCTCCAGATGTTCATCGGAAACTACTACTGGTCTTCCAGGGAACGATCAAAGATTAGACTGTTTGAGACATTACTTTTAAGGAGGAATGAACACAAGGTGACCGTTGTATTCAATACCGATGAAATTTCTGTGTTTCATCAACACTCTGATAGTCCACAGATTACAGAATGTCTCCAGATGTGCATCGGAAACTACTACTGGTCTTCCAGGGAACGATCAAAGCGTAGACTGTTTGAGACATTACTACGGTGGAGAAATGTGCGCATGGTGACTGTTGTATTCAATCCCGATGCAATTTCTGTGTTTCATCAACACTCTGATAGTCCACAGATTACAGAATACCTCCAGATGTTTCTTCGGAAACTACTACTGGTCTTCAAGGGAACGATCAAAGCGTAGACTGTTTGAGAATTACTCCCATGGAGGAAAGTGCGCATAGTGACTGTTGTATTCAATCCCGATGCAATTTCAGTGTTTCATCAACACTCTGATAGTCCACAGATTACAGAATGCCACCAGATGTGCATCAGAAGCTACTACTGGTCTTCCAGGGAACGATCAAATCGTAGACTGTTTGAGAATTTCTCTCATGGAGGAAAGTGCGCATAGTGACTGTTGTATTCAATCCCGATGCAATTTCTGTGTTTCATCAACACTCTGATACTCCACAGATTACAGAATGCCTCCAGATGTGCACTACTACTGGCCTTCCAGGGAACGATCAAAGCGTACACTGTTTGAGACATTACTCCCATGGTGACTGTTGTATTTAATCCCGATGCAATTTCTGTGTTTCATCAACACTCTGATAGTCCACAGATTATAGAATGCCTCCAGATGTTCATCGGAATCTACTACTGGTCTTCCAGGGAACGATCAAAGCGTAGACTGTTTGAGACATTACTTTTAAGGAGGAATGAACGCATGGTGACCATTGTATTCAACACCGATGCAATCTCTGTGTTTCATCAACACTTTAATAGTCCACAGATTACAGAATGCCTCCAGATGTGCATCGGAAGCTACAACTGGTTTTAAAGGGAACGATCAAAGCATAGACTGTTTGAGAATAACTCCCATGGTGGAAATTGCGCATGGTGACTGTTGTATTCAATCCTAATACAATTTCTGTGTTTCGTCAACACTCTGATGGGCCATAGATTACAGAATGCCACCAGATGTGCATCGGAAACAACTACTGGTCTACCACGGAACGATCAAAGCGTAGACTGTTTGAGACATACCTCCCGTGGAGGAAAGTGCGCATGGTGACTGTTGCGTTCATTCCCGATGCAATTTCTGTGTTTCATTAACACTCTGATAGTCCACAGATTACAGAATGCCACCAGATGTGCATCGGAAACTACTACTGGTTTTCCAGATAACGATCAAAGCGTAGACTGTTTGAGACATACCTCCCGTGGAGGAAAGTTCGCATGGTGACTGTTGTATTCATTCCCGATGCAATTTCTGTGCTTCATCAACACTCTGATGGTCCAAAGATTACAGAATGCCTCCAGATGTTCATCGGAAGCTACTACTTGTCTTCCAGGGAACGATCAAAGCGTAGACTGTTTGAGACATTACTACCGTGGAGAAAAGTGCGCATGGTGACTGTTGTATTCATTCCCGATGCAATTTCTGTGTCTCATCAACGCTCTGATAGTCCACAGATTACAGAATGCCTCCAGATGTTCATCGGAAACTACTACTGGTCTTCCGGGGAACGATCAAAGCGTAGACTGTTAGAGACATTAATTTTAAGGGGGATTGAACGCATGGTGACTGTTGTATTCTATACCGATGCAATTTCTGTGTTTCATCAACACTCTAATAGTCCACAGATTACAGAATGCCTCCAGATGTGCATCGGAAACTACTACTGGTCTTCCAGGGAACGATCAAAGCGTAGACTGTTTGAGACATACCTCCCGTGGAGGAAAGTGAGCATAGTTACTGTTGTGTTAATTCGCGATGCAATTTCTGTGTTTCATCAACACTCTGATAGTCCACAGATTACAGAATACCACCAGATGAGCATCGGAAACTACAACTGGTCTTACAGGGAAGGATCAAATCATAGACTGCTTGAGAATTACTCCCATGGAGGAAAGTGCGCATGGTGACTGTTTTATTCAATACCGAGGCAATTTCTCTGTTTCATCAACACTCTGATAGTCCACAGATTACAGAATGCCACCAGATGAGCATCGGAAACTACTACTGGTCTTACAGGGAACGATCAAAGCATAGACTGCTTGAGAATTACTCCCATGGAGGAAAGTGCGCATAGTGACTGTTTTGTTCATTCCCGATGCAATTTCTGTGTTTCATCAACACTCTGATAGTCCACAGATTACAGAATGTCTCCAGATGTGCATCGGAAACTACTACTGGTCTTCCAGGGAACGATCAAAGCGTAGACTGTTTGAGACATTACTACGGTGTAGAAAAGTGCGCATGGTGACTGTTGTATTCAATCCCGATGCAATTTCTGTGTTTCATCAACACTCTGATAGTCCACAGATTACAGAATGCCTCCAGATGTTTCTTCGGAAACTACTACTGGTCTTCAAGGGAACGATCAAAGCGTAGACTGTTTGAGAATTACTCCCCTGGAGGAAAATGCGCATGGTGACTGTTGTATTCAATCCCGATGCAATTTCTGTGTTTCATCAACACTCTGATAGTGCACAGATTATAGAATGCCTCCAGATGTTCATCGGAAACTACTACTGGTCTTCCAGGGAACGATCAAAGATTAGACTGTTTGAGACATTACTTTTAAGGAGGAATGAACACATGGTGACCGTTGTATTCAATACCGATGAAATTTCTGTGTTTCATCAACACTCTGATAGTCTACAGATTACAGAATGCCACCAGATGTGCATCGGAAACTACTACTGGTCTTCCAGGGAACGATCAAAGCGCAGACTCTTTGAGACTTTACTCCCATGGAGGAATGTGCGCATGGTGACTCTTGAATTCAATCCCGATGCAATTTTTGTGTTTCATCAACACTCTGATAGTCCACAGATTACAGAATGTCGCCAGATATGCATCGGAAACTAATACTGGTCTTCCAGGGAACGATCAAAGCGTAAACTCCTTGAGACATACCTCCCGTGGAGGAAAATGTGCATGGTGACTGTTGTATTCAATCCCGTTGCAATTTCTGTGTTTCATCAACACTCTGATAGTCCACAGATTACAGAATGCCACCAGATGTGTATCGGAAACTACTACTCGTCTTCCAGGGAACGATCAAAGCGTAGACTGTTTGAGACATACCTCAAGTGGAGGAAAATGCGCATGGTGACTGTTGTATTCAATCCCGATGCAATTTCTGTGTTTCATCAACACTCTGATAGTCAAAAGATTACAGAATGCCTCCAGATGTTCATCGGAAACTACTACTGGTCTTCCAGGGATCGATCAAAGCGTAGACTGTTTGAGACATTACTTTTATAGAGGAATGTGCGCATGGTAACTTTTGTACTCAATCCAGAAGCAATTCCTGTGTTTCATCAACACTCTGATAGTCCACAGATTACAGAATGCATCCAGATGTGCATCGGAAACTACTACTGGTCTTCCAGGGAACGATCAAACCGTAGACTGTTTGAGACATACCTCCCGTGGAGGAAAATGCGCATGGTGACTGTTGTATTCAATCCCGATGCAATTTCTGTGTTTCATCAACACTCTGATAGTCCACAGATTACAGAATGCCACCATATGTGCATCGGAAACAACTACTGGTCTTCCAGGGAACGATCAAAGCGTAGACGTTTGAGACATACCTCCCCTGGAGGAAAATGCGCATGGTGACTGTTGTATTCAATCCCGATGCTATTTCTGTGTTTCATCAACACTCTGATACTCCACAGATTACAGAATGCCTCCAGATGTGCATCGGAAACTACTACTGGCCTTCCAGGGAACGATCAAAGCGTACACTGTCTGAGACATTACTCCCATGGTGACTGTTGTATTCAATCCCGATGCAATTTCTGTGTTTCATCAACACTCTGATAGTGCACAGATTACAGAATGCCTCCAGATGTTCATCGGAAACTACTACTGGTCTTCCAGGGAACGATCAAAGATTAGACTGTTTGAGACATTACTTTTAAGGAGGAATGAACACAAGGTGACCGTTGTATTCAATACCGATGAAATTTCTGTGTTTCATCTACACTCTGATAGTCCACAGATTACAGAATGTCTCCAGATGTGCATCGGAAACTACTACTGGTCTTCCAGGGAACGATCAAAGCGTAGACTGTTTGAGACATTACTACGGTGGAGAAAAGTGCGCATGGTGACTGTTGTATTCAATCCCGATGCAATTTCTGTGTTTCATCAACACTCTGATAGTCCACAGATTACAGAATACCTCCAGATGTTTCTTCGGAAACTACTACTGGTCTTCAAGGGAACGATCAAAGCGTAGACTGTTTGAGAATTACTCCCATGGAGGAAAGTGCGCATAGTGACTGTTGTATTCAATCCCGATGCAATTTCAGTGTTTCATCAACACTCTGATAGTCCACAGATTACAGAATGCCACCAGATGTGCATCGGAAGCTACTACTGGTCTTCCAGGGAACGATCAAATCGTAGACTGTTTGAGAATTTCTCTCATGGAGGAAAGTGCGCATAGTGACTGTTGTATTCAATCCCGATGCAATTTCTGTGTTTCATCAACACTCTGATACTCCACAGATTACAGAATGCCTCCAGATGTGCACTACTACTGGCCTTCCAGGGAACGATCAAAGCGTACACTGTTTGAGACATTACTCCCATGGTGACTGTTGTATTTAATCCCGATGCAATTTCTGTGTTTCATCAACACTCTGATAGTCCACAGATTATAGAATGCCTCCAGATGTTCATCGGAAACTACTACTGGTCTTCCAGGGATCGATCAAAGCGTAGACTGTTTGAGACATTACTTTTATAGAGGAATGTGCGCATGGTAACTTTTGTACTCAATCCCGAAGCAATTCCGGTGTTTCATCAACACTCTGATAGTCCACAGATTATAGAATGCATCCAGATGTGCATCGGAAACTACTACTGGTCTTCCAGGGAACGATCAAACCGTAGACTGTTTGAGACATACCTCCCGTGGAGGAAAATGCGCATGGTGACTGTTGTATTCAATCCCGATGCAATTTCTGTGTTTCATCAACACTCTGATAGTCCACGGATTACAGAATGCCACCATATGTGCATCGGAAACAACTACTGGTCTTCCAGGGAACGATCAAAGCGTAGACGTTTGAGACATACCTCCCCTGGAGGAAAATGCGCATGGTGACTGTTGTATTCAATCCCGATGCAATTTCTGTGTTTCATTAACACTCTGATAGTCCACAGATTACAGAATGCCACCAGATGTGCATCGGAAACTACTACTGGTCATCCAGGGAACGATCAAATCGTAGACTGTTTGAGAATTACTCTCATGGAGGAAAGTGCGCATGGTGACTGTTGTATTCAATCCCGATGCTATTTCTGTGTTTCATCAACACTCTGATACTCCACAGATTACAGAATGCCTCCAGATGTGCATCGGAAACTACTACTGGCCTTCCAGGGAACGATCAAAGCGTACACTGTCTGAGACATTACTCCCATGGTGACTGTTGTATTCAATCCCGATGCAATTTCTGTGTTTCATCAACACTCTGATAGTGCACAGATTACAGAATACCACCAGATGTTCATCGGAAACTACTACTGGTCTTCCAGGGAACGATCAAAGATTAGACTGTTTGAGACATTACTTTTAAGGAGGAATGAACACAAGGTGACCGTTGTATTCAATACCGATGAAATTTCTGTGTTTCATCTACACTCTGATAGTCCACAGATTACAGAATGTCTCCAGATGTGCATCGGAAACTACTACTGGTCTTCCAGGGAACGATCAAAGCGTAGACTGTTTGAGACATTACTACGGTGGAGAAAAGTGCGCATGGTGACTGTTGTATTCAATCCCGATGCAATTTCTGTGTTTCATCAACACTCTGATAGTCCACAGATTACAGAATACCTCCAGATGTTTCTTCGGAAACTACTACTGGTCTTCAAGGGAACGATCAAAGCGTAGACTGTTTGAGAATTACTCCCATGGAGGAAAGTGCGCATAGTGACTGTTGTATTCAATCCCGATGCAATTTCAGTGTTTCATCAACACTCTGATAGTCCACAGATTACAGAATGCCACCAGATGTGCATCGGAAGCTACTACTGGTCTTCCAGGGAACGATCAAATCGTAGACTGTTTGAGAATTTCTCTCATGGAGGAAAGTGCGCATAGTGACTGTTGTATTCAATCCCGATGCAATTTCTGTGTTTCATCAACACTCTGATACTCCACAGATTACAGAATGCCTCCAGATGTGCACTACTACTGGCCTTCCAGGGAACGATCAAAGCGTACACTGTTTGAGACATTACTCCCATGGTGACTGTTGTATTTAATCCCGATGCAATTTCTGTGTTTCATCAACACTCTGATAGTCCACAGATTATAGAATGCCTCCAGATGTTCATCGGAATCTACTACTGGTCTTCCAGGGAACGATCAAAGCGTAGACTGTTTGAGACATTACTTTTAAGGAGGAATGAACGCATGGTGACCATTGTATTCAACACCGATGCAATTTCTGTGTTTCATCAACACTCTAATAGTCCACAGATTACAGAATGCCTCCAGATGTGCATCGGAAGCTACAACTGGTTTTACAGGGAACGATCAAAGCATAGACTGTTTGAGAATAACTCCCATGGTGGAAATTGCGCATGGTGACTGTTGTATTCAATCCCGATACAATTTCTGTGTTTCGTCAACACTCTGATGGGCCATAGATTACAGAATGCCACCAGATGTGCATCGGAAACAACTACTGGTCTACCACGGAACGATCAAAGCGTAGACTGTTTGAGACATACCTCCCGTGGAGGAAAGTGCGCATGGTGACTGTTGTGTGCATTCCCGATGCAATTTCTGTGTTTCATTAACACTCTGATAGTCCACAGATTACAGAATGCCACCAGATGTGCATCGGAAACTACTACTGGTTTTCCAGATAACGATCAAAGCGTAGACTGTTTGAGACATACCTCCCGTGGAGGAAAGTGCGCATGGTGACTGTTGTATTCATTCCCGATGCAATTTCTGTGCTTCATCAACACTCTGATGGTCCAAAGATTACAGAATGCCTCCAGATGTTCATCGGAAGCTACTACTTTTCTTCCAGGGAACGATCAAAGCGTAGACTGTTTGAGACATTACTACCGTGGAGAAAAGTGCGCATGGTGACTGTTGTATTCATTCCCGATGCAATTTCTGTGTCTCATCAACGCTCTGATAGTCCACAGATTACAGAATGCCTCCAGATGTTCATCGGAAACTACTACTGGTCTTCCGGGGAACGATCAAAGCGTAGACTGTTAGAGACATTAATTTTAAGGGGGATTGAACGCATGGTGACTGTTGTATTCTATACCGATGCAATTTCTGTGTTTCATCAACACTCTAATAGTCCACAGATTACAGAATGCCTCCAGATGTGCATCGGAAACTACTACTGGTCTTCCAGGGAACGATCAAAGCGTAGACTGTTTGAGACATACCTCCCGTGGAGGAAAGTGAGCATAGTTACTGTTGTGTTAATTCGCGATGCAATTTCTGTGTTTCATCAACACTCTGATAGTCCACAGATTACAGAATACCACCAGATGAGCATCGGAAACTACAACTGGTCTTACAGGGAACTATCAAAGCATAGACTGCTTGAGAATTACTCCCATGGAGGAAAGTGCGCATGGTGACTGTTTTATTCAATACCGAGGCAATTTCTGTGTTTCATCAACACTCTGATAGTCCACAGATTACAGAATGCCACCAGATGAGCATCGGAAACTACTACTGGTCTTACAGGGAACGATCAAAGCATAGACTGCTTGAGAATTACTCCCATGGAGGAAAGTGCGCATAGTGACTGTTTTGTTCATTCCCGATGCAATTTCTGTGTTTCATCAACACTCTGATAGTCCACAGATTACAGAATGTCTCCAGATGTGCATCGGAAACTACTACTGGTCTTCCAGGGAACGATCAAAGCGTAGACTGTTTGAGACATTACTACGGTGGAGAAAAGTGCGCATGGTGACTGTTGTATTCAATCCCGATGCAATTTCTGTGTTTCATCAACACTCTGATAGTCCACAGATTACAGAATGCCTCCAGATGTTTCTTCGGAAACTACTACTGGTCTTCAAGGGAACGATCAAAGCGTAGACTGTTTGAGAATTACTCCCCTGGAGGAAAATGCGCATGGTGACTGTTGTATTCAATCCCGATGCAATTTCTGTGTTTCATCAACACTCTGATAGTGCACAGATTATAGAATGCCTCCAGATATTCATCGGAAACTACTACTGGTCTTCCAGGGAACGATCAAAGATTAGACTGTTTGAGACATTACTTTTAAGGAGGAATGAACACATGGTGACCGTTGTATTCAATACCGATGAAATTTCTGTGTTTCATCAACACTCTGATAGTCCACAGATTACAGAATGTCTCCAGATGTGCATCGGAAACTACTACTGGTCTTCCAGGGAACGATCAAAGCGTAGACTGTTTGAGACATTACTACGGTGGAGAAAAGTGCGCATGGTGACTGTTGTATTCAATCCCGATGCAATTTCTGTGTTTCATCAACACTCTGATAGTCCACAGATTACAGAATGCCTCCAGATGTTTCTTCGGAAACTACTACTGGTCTTCAAGGGAACGATCAAAGCGTAGACTGTTTGAGAATTACTCCCCTGGAGGAAAATGCGCATGGTGACTGTTGTATTCAATCCCGATGCAATTTCAGTGTTTCATCAACACTCTGATAGTCCACAGATTACAGAATGCCACCAGATGTGCATCGGAAGCTACTACTGGTCTTCCAGGGAACGATCAAATCGTAGACTGTTTGAGAATTACTCTCATGGAGGAAAGTGCGCATAGTGACTGTTGTATTCAATCCCGATGCAATTTCTGTGTTTCATCAACACTCTGATACTCCACAGATTACAGAATGCCTCCAGATGTGCACTACTACTGGCCTTCCAGGGAACGATCAAAGCGTACACTGTTTGAGACATTACTCCCATGGTTACTGTTGTATTTAATCCCGATGCAATTTCTGTGTTTCATCAACACTCTGATAGTCCACAGATTATAGAATGCCTCCAGATGTTCATCGGAATCTACTACTGGTCTTCCAGGGAACGATCAAAGCGTAGACTGTTTGAGACATTACTTTTAAGGAGGAATGAACGCATGGTGACCATTGTATTCAACACCGATGCAATTTCTGTGGTTCATCAACACTCTAATAGTCCACAGATTACAGAATGCCTCCAGATGTGCATCGGAAGCTACAACTGGTTTTACAGGGAACGATCAAAGCATAGACTGTTTGAGAATAACTCCCATGGTGGAAATTGCGCATGGTGACTGTTGTATTCAATCCCGATACAATTTCTGTGTTTCGTCAACACTCTGATGGGCCATAGATTACAGAATGCCACCAGATGTGCATCGGAAACAACTACTGGTCTACCACGGAACGATCAAAGCGTAGACTGTTTGAGACATACCTCCCGTGGAGGAAAGTGCGCATGGTGACTGTTGTGTTCATTCCCGATGCAATTTCTGTGTTTCATTAACACTCTGATAGTCCACAGATTACAGAATGCCACCAAATGTGCATCGGAAACTACTACTGGTTTTCCAGATAACGATCAAAGCGTAGACTGTTTGAGACATACCTCCCGTGGAGGAAAGTGCGCATGGTGACTGTTGTATTCATTTCCGATGCAATTTCTGTGCTTCATCAACACTCTGATGGTCCAAAGATTACAGAATGCCTCCAGATGTTCATCGGAAGCTACTACTTGTCTTCCAGGGAACGATCAAAGCGTAGACTGTTTGAGACATTACTACCGTGGAGAAAAGTGCGCATGGTGACTGTTGTATTCATTCCCGATGCAATTTCTGTGTCTCATCAACGCTCTGATAGTCCACAGATTACAGAATGCCTCCAGATGTTCATCGGAAACTACTACTGGTCTTCCGGGGAACGATCAAAGCGTAGACTGTTAGAGACATTAATTTTAAGGGGGATTGAACGCATGGTGACTGTTGTATTCTATACCGATGCAATTTCTGTGTTTCATCAACACTCTAATAGTCCACAGATTACAGAATGCCTCCAGATGTGCATCGGAAACTACTACTGGTCTTCCAGGGAACGATCAAAGCGTAGACTGCTTGAGAATTACTCCCATGGAGGAAAGTGCGCATGGTGACTGTTTTATTCAATACTGAGGCAATTTCTGTGTTTCATCAACACTCTGATAGTCCACAGATTACAGAATGCCACCAGATGAGCATCGGAAACTACTACAGGGAACGATCAAAGCATAGACTGCTTGAGAATTACTCCCATGGAGGAAAGTGCGCATAGTGACTGTTTTGTTCATTCCCGATGCAATTTCTGTGTTTCATCAACACTCTGATAGTCCACAGATTACAGAATGTCTCCAGATGTGCATCGGAAACTACTACTGGTCTTCCAGGGAACGATCAAAGCGTAGACTGTTTGAGACATACCTCCCGTGGAGGAAAGTGAGCATAGTTACTGTTGTGTTAATTCGCGATGCAATTTCTGTGTTTCATCAACACTCTGATAGTCCACAGATTACAGAATACCACCAGATGAGCATCGGAAACTACAACTGGTCTTACAGGGAACTATCAAAGCATAGACTGCTTGAGAATTACTCCCATGGAGGAAAGTGCGCATGGTGACTGTTTTATTCAATACCGAGGCAATTTCTGTGTTTCATCAACACTCTGATAGTCCACAGATTACAGAATGCCACCAGATGAGCATCGGAAACTACTACTGGTCTTACAGGGAACGATCAAAGCATAGACTGCTTGAGAATTACTCCCATGGAGGAAAGTGCGCATAGTGACTGTTTTGTTCATTCCCGATGCAATTTCTGTGTTTCATCAACACTCTGATAGTCCACAGATTACAGAATGTCTCCAGATGTGCATCGGAAACTACTACTGGTCTTCCAGGGAACGATCAAAGCGTAGACTGTTTGAGACATTACTACGGTGGAGAAAAGTGCGCATGGTGACTGTTGTATTCAATCCCGATGCAATTTCTGTGTTTCATCAACACTCTGATAGTCCACAGATTACAGAATGCCTCCAGATGTTTCTTCGGAAACTACTACTGGTCTTCAAGGGAACGATCAAAGCGTAGACTGTTTGAGAATTACTCCCCTGGAGGAAAATGCGCATGGTGACTGTTGTATTCAATCCCGATGCAATTTCTGTGTTTCATCAACACTCTGATAGTGCACAGATTATAGAATGCCTCCAGATATTCATCGGAAACTACTACTGGTCTTCCAGGGAACGATCAAAGATTAGACTGTTTGAGACATTACTTTTAAGGAGGAATGAACACATGGTGACCGTTGTATTCAATACCGATGAAATTTCTGTGTTTCATCAACACTCTGATAGTCCACAGATTACAGAATGTCTCCAGATGTGCATCGGAAACTACTACTGGTCTTCCAGGGAACGATCAAAGCGTAGACTGTTTGAGACATTACTACGGTGGAGAAAAGTGCGCATGGTGACTGTTGTATTCAATCCCGATGCAATTTCTGTGTTTCATCAACACTCTGATAGTCCACAGATTACAGAATGCCTCCAGATGTTTCTTCGGAAACTACTACTGGTCTTCAAGGGAACGATCAAAGCGTAGACTGTTTGAGAATTACTCCCCTGGAGGAAAATGCGCATGGTGACTGTTGTATTCAATCCCGATGCAATTTCAGTGTTTCATCAACACTCTGATAGTCCACAGATTACAGAATGCCACCAGATGTGCATCGGAAGCTACTACTGGTCTTCCAGGGAACGATCAAATCGTAGACTGTTTGAGAATTACTCTCATGGAGGAAAGTGCGCATAGTGACTGTTGTATTCAATCCCGATGCAATTTCTGTGTTTCATCAACACTCTGATACTCCACAGATTACAGAATGCCTCCAGATGTGCACTACTACTGGCCTTCCAGGGAACGATCAAAGCGTACACTGTTTGAGACATTACTCCCATGGTTACTGTTGTATTTAATCCCGATGCAATTTCTGTGTTTCATCAACACTCTGATAGTCCACAGATTATAGAATGCCTCCAGATGTTCATCGGAATCTACTACTGGTCTTCCAGGGAACGATCAAAGCGTAGACTGTTTGAGACATTACTTTTAAGGAGGAATGAACGCATGGTGACCATTGTATTCAACACCGATGCAATTTCTGTGTTTCATCAACACTCTAATAGTCCACAGATTACAGAATGCCTCCAGATGTGCATCGGAAGCTACAACTGGTTTTACAGGGAACGATCAAAGCATAGACTGTTTGAGAATAACTCCCATGGTGGAAATTGCGCATGGTGACTGTTGTATTCAATCCCGATACAATTTCTGTGTTTCGTCAACACTCTGATGGGCCATAGATTACAGAATGCCACCAGATGTGCATCGGAAACAACTACTGGTCTACCACGGAACGATCAAAGCGTAGACTGTTTGAGACATACCTCCCGTGGAGGAAAGTGCGCATCGTGACTGTTGTGTTCATTCCCGATGCAATTTCTGTGTTTCATTAACACTCTGATAGTCCACAGATTACAGAATGCCACCAAATGTGCATCGGAAACTACTACTGGTTTTCCAGATAACGATCAAAGCGTAGACTGTTTGAGACATACCTCCCGTGGAGGAAAGTGCGCATGGTGACTGTTGTATTCATTTCCGATGCAATTTCTGTGCTTCATCAACACTCTGATGGTCCAAAGATTACAGAATGCCTCCAGATGTTCATCGGAAGCTACTACTTGTCTTCCAGGGAACGATCAAAGCGTAGACTGTTTGAGACATTACTACCGTGGAGAAAAGTGCGCATGGTGACTGTTGTATTCATTCCCGATGCAATTTCTGTGTCTCATCAACGCTCTGATAGTCCACAGATTACAGAATGCCTCCAGATGTTCATCGGAAACTACTACTGGTCTTCCGGGGAACGATCAAAGCGTAGACTGTTAGAGACATTAATTTTAAGGGGGATTGAACGCATGGTGACTGTTGTATTCTATACCGATGCAATTTCTGTGTTTCATCAACACTCTAATAGTCCACAGATTACAGAATGCCTCCAGATGTGCATCGGAAACTACTACTGGTCTTCCAGGGAACGATCAAAGCGTAGACTGCTTGAGAATTACTCCCATGGAGGAAAGTGCGCATGGTGACTGTTTTATTCAATACTGAGGCAATTTCTGTGTTTCATCAACACTCTGATAGTCCACAGATTACAGAATGCCACCAGATGAGCATCGGAAACTACTACAGGGAACGATCAAAGCATAGACTGCTTGAGAATTACTCCCATGGAGGAAAGTGCGCATAGTGACTGTTTTGTTCATTCCCGATGCAATTTCTGTGTTTCATCAACACTCTGATAGTCCACAGATTACAGAATGTCTCCAGATGTGCATCGGAAACTACTACTGGTCTTCCAGGGAACGATCAAAGCGTAGACTGTTTGAGACATTACTACGGTGGAGAAAAGTGCGCATGGTGACTGTTGTATTCAATCCCGATGCAATTTCTGTGTTTCATCAACACTCTGATAGTCCACAGATTACAGAATGCCTCCAGATGTTTCTTCGGAAACTACTACTGGTCTTCAAGGGAACGATCAAAGCGTAGACTGTTTGAGAATTACTCCCCTGGAGGAAAATGCGCATGGTGACTGTTGTATTCAATCCCGATGCAATTTCTGTGTTTCATCAACACTCTGATAGTGCACAGATTATAGAATGCCTCCCGATGTTCATCGGAAACTACTACTGGTCTTCCAGGGAACGATCAAAGATTAGACTGTTTGAGACATTACTTTTAAGGAGGAATGAACACATGGTGACCGTTGTATTCAATACCGATGAAATTTCTGTGTTTCATCAACACTCTGATTGTCCACAGATTACAGAATGTCTCCAGATGTGCATCGGAAACTACTACTGGTCTTCCAGGGAACGATCAAAGCGTAGACTGTTTGAGACATTACTACGGTGGAGAAAAGTGCGCATGGTGACTGTTGTATTCAATCCCGATGCAATTTCTGTGTTTCATCAACACTCTGATAGTCCACAGATTACAGAATGCCTCCAGATGTTTCTTCGGAAACTACTACTGGTCTTCCAGGGAACGATCAAAGCGTAGACTGTTTGAGACATTACTACGGTGGAGAAAAGTGCGCATGGTGACTGTTGTATTCAATCCCGATGCAATTTCTGTGTTTCATCAACACTCTGATAGTCCACAGATTACAGAATGCCTCCAGATGTTTCTTCGGAAACTACTACTGGTCTTCAAGGGAACGATCAAAGCGTAGACTGATGGAGAATTACTCCCCTGGAGGAAAATGCGCATGGTGACTGTTGTATTCAATCCCGATGCAATTTCAGTGTTTCATCAACACTCTGATAGTCCACAGATTACAGAATGCCACCAGATGTGCATCGGAAGCTACTACTGGTTTTCCAGATAACGATCAAATCGTAGACTGTTTGAGAATTACTCTCATGGAGGAAAGTGCGCATAGTGACTGTTGTATTCAATCCCGATGCAATTTCTGTGTTTCATCAACACTCTGATACTCCACAGATTACAGAATGCCTCCAGATGTGCACTACTACTGGCCTTCCAGGGAACGATCAAAGCGTACACTGTTTGAGACATTACTCCCATGGTGACTGTTGTATTTAATCCCGATGCAATTTCTGTGTTTCATCAACTCTCTGATAGTCCACAGATTATAGAATGCCTCCAGATGTTCATCGGAATCTACTACTGGTCTTCCAGGGAACGATCAAAGCGTAGACTGTTTGAGACATTACTTTTAAGGAGGGATGAACGCATGGTGACCATTGTATTCAACACCGAAGCAATTTCTGTGTTTCATCAACACTCTAATAGTCCACAGATTACAGAATGCCTCCAGATGTGCATCGGAAGCTACAACTGGTTTTACAGGGAACGATCAAAGCATAGACTGTTTGAGAATAACTCCCATGGTGGAAATTGCGCATGGTGACTGTTGTATTCAATCCCGATACAATTTCTGTGTTTCGTCAACACTCTGATGGGCCATAGATTACAGAATGCCACCAGATGTGCATCGGAAACAACTACTGGTCTACCACGGAACGATCAAAGCGTAGACTGTTTGAGACATACCTCCCGTGGAGGAAAGTGCGCATAGTTACTGTTGTGTTCATTCCCGATGCAATTTCTGTGTTTCATTAACACTCTGATAGTCCACAGATTACAGAATGCCACCAGATGTGCATCGGAAACTACTACTGGTTTTCCAGATAACGATCAAAGCGTAGACTGTTTGAGACATACCTCCCGTGGAGGAAAGTGCGCATGGTGACTGTTGTATTCATTCCCGATGCAATTTCTGTGCTTCATCAGCACTCTGATGGTCCAAAGATTACAGAATGCTTCCAGATGTTCATCGGAAGCTACTACTTGTCTTCCAGGGAACGATCAAAGCGTAGACTGTTTGAGACATTACTACCGTGGAGAAAAGTGCGCATGGTGACTGTTGTATTCATTCCCGATGCAATTTCTGTGTCTCATCAACGCTTTGATAGTCCACAGATTACAGAATGCCTCCAGATGTTCATCGGAAACTACTACTGGTCTTCCGGGGAACGATCAAAGCGTAGACTGTTAGAGACATTAATTTTAAGGGGGATTGAACGCATGGTGACTGTTGTATTCTATACCGATGCAATTTCAGTGTTTCATCAACACTCTAATAGTCCACAGACTACAGAATGCCTCCAGATGTGCATCGGAAACTACTACTGGTCTTCCAGGGAACGATCAAAGCGTAGACTGTTTGAGACATACCTCCCGTGGAGGAAAGTGCGCATAGTTACTGTTGTGTTAATTCGCGATGCAATTTCTGTGTTTCATCAACACTCTGATAGTCCACAGATTACAGAATACCACCAGATGAGCATCGGAAACTATAACTGGTCTTACAGGGAACGATCAAAGCATAGACTGCTTGAGAATTACTCCCATGGAGGAAAGTGCGCATGGTGACTGTTTTATTCAATACCGAGGCAATTTCTGTGTTTCATCAACACTCTGATAGTCCACAGATTACAGAATGCCACCAGATGAGCATCGGAAACTACTACTGGTCTTACAGGGAACGATCAAAGCGCAGACTCTTTGAGACTTTACTCCCATGGAGGAATGTGCGCATGGTGACTCTTGAATTCAATCCCGATGCAATTTTTGTGTTTCATCAACACTCTGATAGTCCACAGATTACAGAATGTCGCCAGATGTGCATCGGAAACTAATACTGGTCTTCCAGGGAACGATCAAAGCGTAAACTCCTTGAGACATACCTCCCGTGGAGGAAAATGTGCATGGTGACTGTTGTATTCAATCCCGTTGCAATTTCTGTGTTTCATCAACACTCTGATAGTCCACAGATTACAGAATGCCACCAGATGTGTATCGGAAACTACTACTCGTCTTCCAGGGAACGATCAAAGCGTAGACTGTTTGAGACATACCTCAAGTGGAGGAAAATGCGCATGGTGACTGTTGTATTCAATCCCGATGCAATTTCTGTGTTTCATCAACACTCTGATAGTCCACAGATTACAGAATGCCTCCAGATGTTCATCGGAAACTACTACTGGTCTTCCAGGGATCGATCAAAGCGTAGACTGTTTGAGACATTACTTTTATAGAGGAATGTGCGCATGGTAACTTTTGTACTCAATCCCGAAGCAATTCCTGTGTTTCATCAACACTCTGATAGTCCAAAGATTACAGAATGCCTCCAGATGTGCATCGGAAACTACTACTGGTCTTCCAGGGAACGATCAAAGAGTAGACTGTTTGAGACATACCTCCCGTGGAGGAAAATGCGCATGGTGACTGTTGTATTCAATCCCGATGCAATTTCTGTGTTTCATCAACACTCTGATAGTCCACAGATTACAGAATGCCACCATATGTGCATCGGAAACAACTACTGGTCTTCCAGGGAACGATCAAAGCGTAGACGTTTGAGACATACCTCCCCTGGAGGAAAATGCGCATGGTGACTGTTGTATTCAATCCCGATGCAATTTCTGTGTTTCATTAACACTCTGATAGTCCACAGATTACAGAATGCCACCAGATGTGCATCGGAAACTACTACTGGTCTTCCAGGGAACGATCAAATCGTAGACTGTTTGAGAATTACTCTCATGGAGGAAAGTGCGCATGGTGACTGTTGTATTCAATCCCGATGCTATTTCTGTGTTTCATCAACACTCTGATACTCCACAGATTACAGAATGCCTCCAGATGTGCATCGGAAACTGCTACTGGCCTTCCAGGGAACGATCAAAGCGTACACTGTCTGAGACATTACTCCCATGGTGACTGTTGTATACAATCCCGATGCAATTCCTGTGTTTCATCAACACTCTGATAGTGCACAGATTATAGAATGCCTCCAGATGTTTCTTCGGAAACTACTACTTGTCTTCAAGGGAACGATCAAGGGGTAGACTGTATGAGACATTACTTATATGGAGGAATGTGCGCAAGGTGAGTTTTGTACTTAATCCCGAAGAAATTTCTGTGTTTCATCAACACTCTGATAGTCCACAGTTTACAGAATGCCTCCAGATGTGCATCAGAAACTACTACTGGTCTTCCAGGGAACGATCAAAGCGTAAACTCCTTGAGACATACCTCCCGTGGAGGAAAGTGCGCATAGTTACTGTTGTATTCAATCCCGATGCAGTTTCTGTGTTTCATTAACACTCTGATAGTCCACAGAATACAGAATGCCACCAGATGTGCATCGGAAACTACTACTGGTTTTCCAGATAACGATCAAAGCGTAGACTGTTTGAGACATTACTTTTAAGGAGGAATGAACACATGGTGACCGTTGTATTCAATACCGATGAAATTTCTGTGTTTCATCAACACTCTGATAGTCCACAGATTACAGAATGTCTCCAGATGTGCATCGGAAACTACTACTGGTCTTCCAGGGAACGATCAAAGCGTAGACTGTTTGAGACATTACTACGGTGGAGAAAAGTGCGCATGGTGACTGTTGTATTCAATCCCGATGCAATTTCTGTGTTTCATCAACACTCTGATAGTCCACAGATTACAGAATGCCTCCAGATGTTTCTTCGGAAACTACTACTTGTCTTCAAGGGAACGATCAAGGGGTAGACTGTATGAGACATTACTTATATGGAGGAATGTGCGCAAGGTGAGTTTTGTACTTAATCCCGAAGAAATTTCTGTGTTTCATCAACACTCTGATAGTCCACAGTTTACAGAATGCCTCCAGATGTGCATCAGAAGCTACTACTGGTCTTCCAGGGAACGATCAAAGCGTAAACTCCTTGAGACATACCTCCCGTGGAGGAAAGTGCGCATAGTTACTGTTGTATTCAATCCCGATGCAGTTTCTGTGTTTCATTAACACTCTGATAGTCCACAGATTACAGAATGCCACCAGATGTGCATCGGAAACTACTACTGGTTTTCCAGATAACGATCAAAGCGTAGACTGTTTGAGACATACCTCCCGTGGAGAAAAGTGCGCATGGTGACTGTTGTATTCATTCCCGATGCAATTTCTGTGTCTCATCAACGCTTTGATAGTCCACAGATTACAGAATGCCTCCAGATGTTCATCGGAAACTACTACTGGTCTTCCGGGGAACGATCAAAGCGTAGACTGTTAGAGACATTAATTTTAAGGGGGATTGAACGCATGGTGACTGTTGTATTCTATACCGATGCAATTTCAGTGTTTCATCAACACTCTAATAGTCCACAGACTACAGAATGCCTCCAGATGTGCATCGGAAACTACTACTGGTCTTCCAGGGAACGATCAAAGCGTAGACTGTTTGAGACATACCTCCCGTGGAGGAAAGTGCGCATAGTTACTGTTGTGTTAATTCGCGATGCAATTTCTGTGTTTCATCAACACTCTGATAGTCCAAAGATTACAGAATACCACCAGATGAGCATCGGAAACTACAACTGGTCTTACAGGGAACGATCAAAGCATAGACTGCTTGAGAATTACTCCCATGGAGGAAAGTGCGCATGGTGACTGTTTTATTCAATACCGAGGCAATTTCTGTGTTTCATCAACACTCTGATAGTCCACAGATTACAGAATGCCACCAGATGAGCATCGGAAACTACTACTGGTCTTACAGGGAACGATCAAAGCATAGACTGCTTGAGAATTACTCCCATGGAGGAAAGTGCGCATAGTGACTGTTTTGTTCATTCCCGATGCAATTTCTGTGTTTCATCAACACTCTGATAGTCTACAGATTACAGAATGCCACCAGATGTGCATCGGAAACTACTACTGGTCTTCCAGGGAACGATCAAAGCGCAGACTCTTTGAGACTTTACTCCCATGGAGGAATGTGCGCATGGTGACTCTTTAATTTAATCCCGATGCAATTTTTGTGTTTCATCAACACTCTGATAGTCCACAGATTACAGAATGTCGCCAGATGTGCATCGGAAACTAATACTGGTCTTCCAGGAAACGATCAAAGCGTAAACTCCTTGAGACATACCTCCCGTGGAGGAAAATGTGCATGGTGACTGTTGTATTCAATCCCGTTGCAATTTCTGTGTTTCATCAACACTCTGATAGTCCACAGATTACAGAATGCCACCAGATGTGTATCGGAAACTACTACTCGTCTTCCAGGGAACGATCAAAGCGTAGACTGTTTGTGACATACCTCAAGTGAAGGAAAATGCGCATGGTGACTGTTGTATTCAATCCCGATGCAATTTCTGTGTTTCATCAACACTCTGATAGTCCACAGATTACAGAATGCCTCCAGATGTTCATCGGAAACTACTACTGGTCTTCCAGGGATCGATCAAAGCGTAGACTGTTTGAGACATTACTTTTATAGAGGAATGTGCGCATGGTAACTTTTGTACTCAATCCCGAAGCAATTCCTGTATTTCATCAACACTCTGATAGTCCAAAGATTACAGAATGCCTCCAGATGTGCATCGGAAACTACTACTGGTCTTCCAGGGAACGATCAAAGCGTAGACTGTTTGAGACATACCTCCCGTGGAGGAAAATGCGCATGGTGACTGTTGTATTCAATCCCGATGCAATTTCTGTGTTTCATCAACACTCTGATAGTCCACAGATTACAGAATGCCACCATATGTGCATCGGAAACAACTACTGGTCTTCCAGGGAACGATCAAACCGTAGACGTTTGAGACATACCTCCCCTGGAGGAAAATGCGCATGGTGACTGTTGTATTCAATCCCGATGCAATTTCTGTGTTTCATTAACACTCTGATAGTCCACAGATTACAGAATGCCACCAGATGTGCATCGGAAACTACTACTGGTCTTCCAGGGAACGATCAAATCGTAGACTGTTTGAGAATTACTCTCATGGAGGAAAGTGCGCATGGTGACTGTTGTATTCAATCCCGATGCTATTTCTGTGTTTCATCAACACTCTGATACTCCACAGATTACAGAATGCCTCCAGATGTGCATCGGAAACTACTACTGGCCTTCCAGGGAACGATCAAAGCGTACACTGTCTGAGACATTACTCCCATGGTGACTGTTGTATACAATCCCGATGCAATTCCTGTGTTTCATCAACACTCTGATAGTGCACAGATTATAGAATGCCTCCAGATGTTCATCGGAAACTACTACTGGTCTTCCAGGGAACGATCAAAGATTAGACTGTTTGAGACATTACTTTTAAGGAGGAATGAACACATGGTGACCGTTGTATTCAATACCGATGTAATTTCTGTGTTTCATCAACACTCTGATAGTCCACAGATTACAGAATGTCTCCAGATGTGCATCGGAAACTACTACTGGTCTTCCAGGGAACGATCAAAGCGTAGACTGTTTGAGACATTACTACGGTGGAGAAAAGTGCGCATGGTGACTGTTGTATTCAATCCCGATGCAATTTCTGTGTTTCATCAACACTCTGATAGTCCACAGATTACAGAATGCCTCCAGATGTTTCTTCGGAAACTACTACTGGTCTTCAAGGGAACGATCAAGGGGTAGACTGTTTGAGACATTACTTATATGGAGGATTGTGCGCAAGGTGAGTTTTGTACTTAATCCCGAAGAAATTTCTGTGTTTCATCAACACTCTGATAGTCCACAGTTTACAGAATGCCTCCAGATGTGCATCAGAAACTACTACTGGTCTTCCAGGGAACGATCAAAGCGTAAACTCCTTGAGACATACCTCCCGTGGAGGAAAATGCGCATGGTGACTGTTGTATTCAATCCCGATGCAGTTTCTGTATTTCATCAACACTCTGATAGTCCACAGATTACAGAATGCCTCCAGACGTTCATCGGAAACTACTACTGGTATTTCAGGGAACGATCAAAGCGTAGACTGTTTGAGACATTACTTTTATAGAGGAATGTGCGCATGGTGACTTTTGTACTCAATCCCGAGGCAATTTCTGTGTTTCATCATCACTCTGATAGTCCACAGATTACAGAATGCCTCCAGATGTGCATCGGAAACTACTACTGGTCTTCCAGGGAACGAGCAAAGCGTAGACTGTTTGAGACATACCTCCCGTGGAGGAAAATGCGCATGGTGACTGATGTATTCAATCCCGATGCAATTTCTGTGTTTCATCAACACTCTGATAGTCCACAGATTACAGAATGCCACCATATGTGCATCGGAAACTACTACTGGTCTTCCAGGGATCGATCAAAGCGTAGACGTTTGAGACATACCTCCCCTGGACGAAAATGGGCATGGTGCCTGTTGTATTCAATCCCGATGCAATTTCTGTGTTTCATCAACACTCTGATAGTCCACAGATTACAGAATGCCACCAGATGTGAATCGGAAACTACTACTGGTCTTCCAGGGAACGATCAAATCGTAGACTGTATGAGAACTACTCTCATGGAGGAAAGTGCGCATGGTGACTGTTGTATTCAATCCCGATGCAATTTCTGTGTTTCATCAACAGTCTGATAGTCCACAGATTACAGAATGCCTCCAGATGTGCATCGGAAACTACTACTGGTCTTCCAGGGAACGATCAAAGCGTAGACTGTTTTAGACATTACTCCCATGGAGGAAAGTGCGCATGGTGACTGTTGTATTCAATCCCGATGCAATTTCTGTGTTTCATCAACACTCTAATAGTCCACAGATTACAGAATGCCTCCAAATGTGAACCGGAAACTACTACTGGTCTTACAGGGAACGATCTAAGCATAGACTGTTTGAGTATTACTCCCATAGAGGAAAGTGCGCATGGTCACTGTTGTATTCAATCCTGATGTAATTTCTGTGTTTCATCAACACTCTGATAGGCCATAGATTACAGAATGCCACCAGATGTGCATCGGAAACTATTACTGGTCTTCCAGGGAACGATCAAAGCGTAGACTGTTTGAGACATACCTCCTGTGGAGGAAAGTGCGCATGGTGACTGTTGTATTCATTCCCGATGCAATTTCTGTGTTTCATCAACACTCTGATAGTCCACAGATTACCGAATGCCACCAAATGTGCATCGGAAACTACTACTGGTCTTACAGGGATCGATCAAAGCATAGAATGTTTGAGAATTACTCCCATGGAGGAAAGTGTGCATGGTGACTGTTTTATTCAATCCCGAGGCATTTTCTGTGTTTCATCAACACTCTGATAGTCCCCAGAATACAGAAAGCCTGCAGATGTGCATCGGAAACTACAATGGTCTTCCAGGGAACGATCAAAGCGAAGAGTGTTAGAGAAATTACTCCCATGGAGGAATGTGCGCATGGTGACTGTTGTATTCAATCCCGAATCAATATCTGTGTTTCAACAACACTCTGATAGTGCCCAGATTACAGAATGCCTCCAGATGTGCATCGGAAACTACTACTGGCCTTCCAGGGAACGATCAAAGCGTACACTGTTTGAGACATTACTCCCATGGTGACTGTTGTATTCAATCCCGATGCAATATCTGTGTTTCATCAACACTCTGATAGTCCACAGATTATAGAATGCCTCCAGATGTTCATCGGAAACTACTACTGGTCTTCCAGGGAACGATCATAGCGTAGACTGTTTGAGACATTACTTAAAAGAGGAATGAACGCATGGTGACCGTTGTATTCAATACCGATGCAATTTCTGTGTTTCATCAACACTCTGATGGGCCATAGATTACAGAATGCCACCAGATGTGCATCGGAAACTACTAATGGTCTTCCACGGAACGATCAAAGCGTAGACTGTTTGAGACATACCTCCCGAGGAGGAAAGTGGGCATGGTGACTGTTGTATTCATTCCCGATGCAATTTCTGTGTTTCATCAACACTCTGATAGTCCAAAGCTTACAGAATGCCACCAGATGTGCATCGGAAACTACTACTGGTCTTCCAGATAACGATCAAAGCGTAGACTGTTTGAGACATACCTCCCGTGGAGGAAAGTGCGCATGGTGACTGTTGTATTCATTCCCGATGCAATTTCTGTGTTTCATTAACACTCTGATTGTCCACAGATCACAGAATGCCGCCAGATGTTCATCGGAAACTACTACTTGTCTTCCGGGGAACGATCAAAGCGTAGACTATTTGAGACATACCTCCCGTGGAGGAAAGTGCGCATAGTAACTGTTGTGTTCATTCGCGATGCAATTTCTCTGTTTCACCAACACTCTGATAGTCTACAGATTACAGAATGCCACCAGATGTGCATCGGAAACCACTACTTGTCTTCCAGGGAACGATCAAAGCGCAGACTCTTTGAGACTTTACTCCCGTGGAGGAATGTGCGCATGGTGACTCTTGAGTTCAATCCCGATGCAATTTTTGTGTTTCATCAACACTCTGATAGTCCACAGATTACAGAATGCCTCCAGATGTGCATCAGAAACTACTACTCGTCTTCCAGGGAACGATCAAAGCGTAGACTGTTTGAGACATTACTCCCATGGAGGGAAGTGCGCATGGTGACTGTTGTATTCAATCCCGAGGCAATTTCTGTGTTTCATCATCACTCTGATAGTCCATAGTTTACAGAATGCCTCCAGATGTGCATCGGAAACTACTACTGGTCTTACAGGGAACGATCTAAGCATAGACTGTTTGAGTATTACTCCCATAGAGGAAAGTGCGCATGGTCACTGTTGTATTCAATCCTGATGTAATTTCTGTGTTTCATCAACATTCTAATAGGCCATAGATTACAGAATGCCTCCAGATGTGCATCGGAAACTACTACTGGTCTTCCAGGGAACGATCAAAGCGTAGACTGTTTGAGACATACCTCCTGTGGAGGAAAGTGCGCATGGTGACTGTTGTATTCATTCCCGATGCAATTTCTGTGTTTCATCAACACTCTGATAGTCCACAGATTACCGAATGCCACCAAATGTGCATCGGAAACTACTACTGGTCTTACAGGGAACGATCAAAGCATAGAATGTTTGAGAATTACTCCCATGGAGGAAAGTGTGCATGGTGACTGTTTTATTCAATCCCGAGGCATTTTCTGTGTTTCATCAACACTCTGATAGTCCACAGATTATTGAATGCCTCCAGATGTTCATCGGAAACTACTACTGGTCTTCCAGGGAACGATCAAAGCGTAGACTGTTTGAGACATCACTTAAAATAGGAATGAACGCATGGTGACCGTTGTATTCAATACCGATGCATTTTCTGTGTTTCATCAACACTCTGATGGGCCATAGATTACAGAATGCCACCAGATGTGCATCGGAAACTACTAATGGTCTTCCACGGAACGATCAAAGCGTAGACTGTTTGAGACATACCTCTAATGGAGGGAAGTGTGCATGGTGACTGTTTTATTCAATCCCGAGGCAATTTCTGTGTTTCATCAACACTCTGATAGTCCCCAGATTACAGAAAGCCTCCAGATGTGCATCGGAAACTACAATGGTCTTCCAGGGAACGATCAAAGCGAAGAGTGTTATAGAAATTACTAACATGGAGGAATGTGAGGATGGTGACTGTTGTATTCAATCCTGAATCAATTTCTGTGTTTCAACAACAATCTGATAGTCCCCAGATTACAGAATGCCTCCAGATGTGCATCGGAAACTACTACTGTCCTTCCAGGTAACGATCAAAGCGTACACTGTTTGAGACATTACTCCCATGGTGACTGTCGTATTCAATCCCGATGCAATTTCTGTGTTTCATCAACACTCTGATAGTCCACAGATTATAGAATGCCTCCAGATGTTCATCGGAAGCTACTACTGGTCTTCCAGGGAACGATCAAAGCGTAGACTGTTTGAGACATTACTTTTAAGGAGGAAATAGCGCATGGTGACTGTTGTATTCAATCCCGATGCAATTTCTGTGTTTCATCAACACTCTGATGGGCCATATATTACAGAATGCCACCAGATGTGCATCGGAAACTACTAATGGTCTTCCACGGAACGATCAAAGCGTAGACTGTTTGAGACATACCTCCCGTGGAGGAAAGTGCGCATGGTGACTGTTGTATTCACTCCCGATGCAATTTCTGTGTTTCATCAACACTCTGATGGTCCACAGATTACAGAATGCCGCCAGATGTTCATCGGAAGCTACTACTTGTCTTCCAGGGAACGATCAAAGCGTAGATTGTTTGAGACATTACTACCGTTTAGAATAGTGCGCGTGGTGACTGTTGTATTCAATCCCGATGCAATTTCTGTGTCTCATCAACACTTTGATAGTCCACAGATCACAGAATGCCTCCAGATGTTCATCGGAAACTACTACTGGTCTTCCGAGGAACGATCAAAGCGTAGACTGTTTGAGACATTACTTTTAAGGGGGAATGAACGCATGGTGACTGTTGTATTCTATAGCGATGCAATTTCTGTGTTTCATCAACACTCTAATAGTCCACAGAATACAGAATGCCTCCAGATGTGCATCGGAAACTACTACTGGTCTTCCAAGGAACGATCAAAGCGTAGACTGTTTGAGACATTACTACGGTGGAGAAAAGTGCGCATGGTGACTGTTGTATTCAATCCCGATGCAATTTCTGTGTTTCATCAACACTCTGATAGTCCACAGATTACAGAATGCCTCCAGATTTTTCTTCGGAAACTACTACTGGTCTTCCAGAGCACGATCAGAGGGTAGACTTTTTGAGACATTACTTTTATGGAGGAATGTGCGCATGGTAAGTTTTGTACTTAATCCCGAAGCAATTTCTGTGTTTGATCAACACTCTGATAGTCCACAGATTACAGAATGCCTCCAGATTTGCATCGGAAACTACTACTGCTCTTCCAGGGAACGATCAAAGCGTAAACTCCTTGAGACATACCTCCCGTGGAGGAAAATGAGCATGGTGACTTTTGTATTCAATCCCGATTCAATTTCTGTGTTTCATCAACACTCTGATGGTCCACAGATTACAGAATGCCACCAGATGAGCATCGGAAACTACTACTGGTCTTCCAGGAAACGATCAAAGCGTAGACTCTTTGAGACATCCTCAAGTGGAGGAAAATGCGCATGGTGACTGTTGTATTCAATCCCGATGCAATTTCTGTGTTTCATCAACACTCTGATAGTCCACAGATTACAGAATGCCTCCAGATGTTCATCGGAAACTAATACTGGTCTTCCAGGGAACGATCAAAGCGTAGACTGTTTGAGACATTACTTTTATAGAGGAATGTGCGCATGGTGACTTTTGTACTCAATCCCGAAGCAATTTCTGTGTTTCATCAACACTCTGATAGTCCACAGATTACAGATTGCCTGCAGATGTGCATCGGAAACTACTACTGGTTTTCCAGGGAACGATCAAAGCGTAGACTGTTTGAGACATACCTCCCGTGGAGGAAAATGCGCATGGTGACTGTTGTATTCAATCCCGATGCAATTTCTGTGTTTCATCAACACTCTGATAGTCCCCAGATTACAGAAAGCCTCCAGATGTGCATCGGAAACTACAATGGTCTTCCAGGGAACGATCAAAGCGAAGAGTGTTATAGAAATTACTCCCATGGAGTAAAGTGCGCATGGTGACTGTTGTATTCAATCCTGATGCAATTTCTGTGTTTCATCAACAGTCTGATAGTCCACAGATTACAGAATGCCTCCTGATGTGCATCGGAAACTACTACTGGTCTTCCAGGGAACGATCAAAGCGTAGACTGTTTGAGACATTACTCCCATGGAGGAAAGTGCGCATGGTGACTGTTGTATTCAATCCCGATGCAATTTCTGTGTTTCATCAACACTCTGATAGTCCACAGATTACAGAATGCCTCCAGATGTTCATCGGAAACTACTACTTTTTTTTTTTTATTATCAGATTGACTTGGTATATTTCACGAGAATTCAGACAACCATAGTCAAATCATCATTTAATATTAGCTGCAAAAAGAAAATCAACAAATTAGGTGAAACACAAATAAAACATTTCTTCTGAAGGGGAAGACCAACCCGTTACCCCACCCGTATGAATTTTGGGTGTATATATATACATGCAAAATAGAGAGAGAAAAAAAAATTACGAAAAAATACAACAAGGGAGGGTACTCGAGCTCAGGGAAGAAACAGGAATCACAGGGGAACTTAACCAACCCCTTGACGGTTAAACACAAGAAAAAGCATATTCGCAAAAAGCGTTCGGTATTGTGGTAACCGCTGCCATTTCCAATGCGCAGTTGACAAATAGTGGTGAAAAACGCGGGGATCTGGGTCATTACCGCCTTCAATGACGTAATGGACATAGTAACCCAAGAGCCAAACAATCGTGTTCGTTTTCGTCTGAGGAAAATAAGAGATGTCCGGATGTAAGAAGATGTCGTCTGGGAATGCGGTTTCAGGCCCTCTAGTAAGAAAAGCTAATTGACGGCGGACCCAGAGCCAATGATCCCGTCCGCAAGCAACTAGCCTGTGAAGTAAGGTGTCAGTTTGATGACATTCCTCACACTGATCAGTCGGACGAAGGCCAATATGAAAAAGACGATCACCAGTAGGTATCAGACGGTAAATGACCTTATACCACGTTGAAACAATCTCCATCGGCAAAATGGGAAGACTAAGATGAGACCAGACCGTTTTCCATGACGTTGACGGGGAAGCAAGTTCAACAGAAGAAGGGAAACATGCTGTACCCCAACGGATTTGTAGCATGTTGGTAGTTATATGCGTCATAGAAAGTATATCAGCACCCAGAATACCGACAAGTACAAAGTATTCACGAATGTGCCGCAATTTAGGATTAATCCGTCCAACATCAACAGGAGGGGTCAGACTGGCCGGCCGGAGGCGGGAAAGTAAACGAGAGGTGACTGAATGCGGAGCCCGCGTACAGGTTAAAACATTGCGGCGGGCAAATAAGATGGACGTCTTCACTTTGATATCTGAAAGACCCAATCCTCCAAGCTTCCGAGGCCTGGCCACAACTTCATATCGGACACGGAAGACATGGCGGCGCCACAGAAATCGACTAGACAGCTGTTTCAGCCTGCGGGCCATCATCGCGGGAAGCGGGAAGACCTGCGCAACGTAGTATATTTTACTGAAGACATAGGTCTCTAAAACCCGTGCCTTGTGAAGGAGGCTAAGGGAACGGCGGTCATCTTCAAGGATCGCCCCGTGAACACGACTCGTAACCTCACGCCAATTTAGTGCCGCCATTTTGATCGGATTACGATCCACTATGATCCCCAAGGTCTTATGGCGATCGACAACCGTCGCCCAAGGAATGACGACATGATCAAAGCCTCTCAACGGCAGGAACGTGCATTTGCGATCATTAATGCGAGCACCAGCAAGACCACAAAATGAATCCAAGGTATCCTTAAGTCGCGGTATTTCCTCGGCATGTCGTACTAAAACCATGACGTCATCGGCGTATGCACGGACTGCAAAAATTTCCCCCAATATATTCCAGCCACGTAAGTGCATGGTGAGATGGCGAAGTAAGGGCTCTAAGGATAGAACAAAAAGTGACATGGATAAGGGGCTTCCCTGGGGTAACCCCCGTCTGATCGATATCCGGGGGGTAGGGTGACCGTTCACAATCACCGAGACACTGATACCGGTAAAAAGATTAGTTAAGACTTGTCGAGCATCATTATTAAAGCCGACAGCGGTGAGCACTCTCGATAAAAAATCATGGCTGACGCGATCGAACGCTTTTTGGAAATCAAGAAAAAGCAAAGCCCCTGGGATATTAGCGGCAGCCGCCACCGAGATTACATCGCGACATTCGAGAACGGAAGTCAGTATCGTGCGTCCAGGCACACAGCTTTGGTGGGCGGCAATAATGGTATCGAGCAGCTTAGAGAGACGGATATTAATTGCTCGAGCGACAAGTTTATAATCAAAGTTAAGGAGAGTAATAGGACGGAGGGAATCAATTGCAGGTCGACCTGTGGATTTCGGGAGGAGGACCATTCTGCCTTCCTGAAAAGGAGCAGGAAGTGAGACTCCCCGCATCACTTCATTTACCATTGACGTTAAGGTGTCACCAATGAGCGGCCAAAATTGAACATAGAACTCCTTAGGAATACCATCTAATCCAGGCGACTTGCGGGACTGCGATCCTGCAACAACATCATATATGTCATCCTTCTGAAAGGGACACAGAAAGGCGTCGTTTAATTGAGGAGTGACGACGCGAGGCAGCAAGGAGGTAAAGTCGTCAAGAGAGGTTTCCGCCGGGACATGAGTATCGTACAGATCAGTAAAATAGGTGTAAACGAAGTCAGAAATGTCACGGTGAGAGGTGAACACGCGGCCGTCAGCGGTTGTGAGGGAGGCAAGGCACCCACGTTTCCGGCGCGACCGTAAACGGACTAGATGGTAGAGTGACGTCAGTTCCTCTTGTAGAAGGGAACGTGGTTGAGACCTCGTCCGCAGGCCCTCCATTTGAATGCGTTTGAGCTGCAGCAATTTGGCTTTGATGCGCTGTATATCAGTAACCCGGAGGGGAGCATGCGTAGCACTATCGTACAGTTGACGTAAGACAGAATAGTAAAATTCTTGCGTTCGTCGATCTTCTGCCACCTTCGCAGCCCCAAAACGCATGAGAGCCCTACGGATGTGAGGTTTTGCATACAGTGTCCACCATGCCACGATAGACGGGTACCGGTCCATAGTACGAGAACAACGTGTCCAAATGTCCTCCAGGACGATACCAAGGGAGGTATCTTGCAAATACGCGATATTGAGCATCCAAGGAGGACGAAACAATTTTACCGGTTGTCGCTCGTAATTAAACGTAACGGCTACAGCGCAGTGATCAGTAAAACAGGCTGGTATCACATCAACAGCCAGAAGTTGCCCACACAAGGAATCGGAAAGGTAAAAGCGATCGAGGCGACTGCTAGACGTGGGAGTAAAGTAGGTATGTCGCACAAGTGTAGGATAGCGAGAAACCCACACGTCACGCAGGTGCAAGGAGCGCACAAGGTCGTCGAGTTCTTTACTGAAATTAAAATTAGGAGACTGATCTACCGGCCGTAGAACACAATTGAAGTCCCCACCTAAAATTATCTTTGTCGGGGATTTACGAAGCAGGTAAATGACTTCTTCTTTATAGAAACTCGAGCGTGCGGTAGTACAACCCGAACCAGAAGGGGCATAAAGAAGGAGTAAACTGAGATCATAAAACGTGCACCCGATCCCCCTTCCACTGTCAAGTACTTCGAAATTCATCAACGGAATGCCTTCTCTATAAAACAAGGCAGTGCCTGTAGAAAGTTCGGAAGCGACATTAAAAAACGTCGAGAACCCAGGAATGGAAAACTGGTCGAATAGGACTTCCTGTAAAAAAACAACATCTGCCCCAGACTGATAGATAAACTGTCGCAAAGCGGCGAGCCGAAGCTCAGAACGTATTCTGTTAATATTCAGAGTAAGAAATGTATATGCTTGCATGGAACTTCAACCTACAAAGAAAAACAAAGATCGGTAGAGAGCCGTCAGCTGACGGAGCAGCATACAAGTAATCATACCAGAAACAAGCGCTGAACCACAGAGAGAAAAACTACGAAACAGAACCCTCATCTTCCCACTGCTTTTTCTTCGGCCGTGACGCGGCTCTCCGTGGCTGTTTACGGATTCGACTGCGGCTCCGCGGTGCCGACGCTGCAGCGTTCGGCTGCGTAGGAGCATCATGTAGACATTCCGTGTCAGATTGGGAGAGAGAGGCCTCTACATCCCACTCGTCCGCAGACATGGGTTCACGGTGGGACAGTTGGTGAATAACAACGGGATCCACTGGCTCTGGAGAATCAATCAGTTGTTTGATGGGAGGAGGCTGTGACCCAGAGGGGGCGACAGAAATTCCAGAAGGGGGATGCGAAACAGAGTCAATAGGAGAAGTGTCAGAGAGCACCGGAGAAGACACGTGGCAACCAGAAGCAGGTTCCGTCACGGGCGTCTCCGAAGAGGCTGCCGCGGTAGCAGGAACAACGTCAGATAAGGTGTCAGGGAGCTTCTGCAAAGGTGTGATAGCACCTGTGGCTTCCTCATCCACGATTTCCGACTGAGAAAGAGAGTCCTTTACCGGAGGCCCATCGGAAGGGCGAGCCAATAAGGAAGATTCATCAGCCGCATCATCCTGTGTTCGCCGACGCTTGTTGTGAGAAATCAGCGCGGGAACATCGGAATTATGGGCAGCAACATCCCTACTCAAGGACAACGGGGGAAAATCACGGCCGTTGTCGGGTAACGGATCACTGCGTCCCTCAGTAACAGTGAGCGATTCAGTCCGAGATCCTTGCGGGAGAAGATCAGCTAAAGTCAATTTTTTACGCTGTTCGTATGTAGGTTTTAATACCACCACACGCCGCGGACAATTAGTACGGAAATGACCAGTTTCATTACAATAATAACATGTTCCTTCCTGGCCACTGTACGTGATATGGACCCTATAACCACATACCTGTAGGTGAGAAGGAATAGGTTTTTTGACCACCATTTCCACCGACCGAATACCACTATATACCTGTAAGCGGTGCTGAGCAGACCAGCGTTCCTTTCGAATATGGCGTACGTCCCCATAAGGAAGCAAAACGGACTTCAGAAAAGAGTCGTCAACCTCGGGCGGAAGGTTAAATACCCGAACATTCGTATATACCACTTCTGCATTTGCCAAGAGAACCATACTAGTGGAACCATCACGGTGCGTAAAGGGTACCTGAGAACCATGACGAGAAAGTAGCCTATCAACCTGGAGCGGGTCAAGCAACTTAACAAAAAACACATATAATTCGCTGTCGAAATATGCGGTATGCACCTGATCAGTAGTGACCTTAACTGTATCGACTAACCAGTCATGTATCTCCAAAGAACCGGGCTGGACGTGACGCGTGGATTTGTCAAAGGTAAAACTGACTGTACCTGTACGCGGAACTTTCGTGGGAACCATTGTGGACATCACGGCGAGAGACGACGCCGCGACAGGAAGGGCCGCACGAACACCAAACACCAGCCGACAACCAGCGATGCGACGCGCACGGAGACCAACACGGCACTGAACTGACAGGAGGAAAACACGCTGCGCTACGGTAGAGGCGGAACTAAGAGCACGACCTAGTCGACCGACGCGCGAAGCGAGAATCAACTGGGCTTCCAGGGAACGATCAAAGCGTAGACTGTTTGAGACATTACTTTTATGGAGGAATGTGCGCATGGTGACTTTTGTACTCAATTCCGAAGCAATTTCTGTGTTTCATCAACACTCTGATAGTACACAGATTACAGAATGCCTCCAGATGTGCATCGGAAAATACTACTGGTCTTCCAGGGAACGATTAAAGCGTAGACTGCTTGAGACATACCTCCCGTGGAGGAAAATGCGCATGGTGACTGTTGTATTCAATCCCGATGCAATTTCTGTGTTTCATCAACACTCTGATAGTCCACAGATTACAGAATGCCACCAGATGTGCATCGGAAACTACTACTGGTCTTCCAGGGAACGATCAAAGCGTAGACTGTTTGAGACATACCTCCCGTGGAGGAAAATGCGCATGGTGACTGTTGTATTCAATCTCGATGCAATTTCTGTGTTTCATCAACACTCTGATAGTCCACAGATTACAGAATTCCTCCAGATGTTCAACGGAAACTACTACTGGTCTTCCAGGGAACGGTCAAAGCGTAGACTGTTTGAGACATTATTCCCATGGAGGAAAGTGAGCATGGTGACTGCTGTATTCAATCCCGAGGCAATTTCTGTGTTTCATCAACACTCTGATAGTCTACAGATTACAGAAAGCCTCCAGATGTGCATCGGAAACTACTACTGGTCTTCCAGGGAACGGTCAAAGCGTAGACTGTTTGAGACATTACTCCCATGGTGGAAAGTGTGTATGGTGTCTGTTGTTTTCAATCCCGATGCAATATCTGTGTTTCATCAACAGTCTGATAGTCCACAGATTACAGAATGCCTCCAGATGTGCATCGGAAACTACTACTGGTCTTCCAGGGAACGATCAAAGCGTAGACTGTTAGGGACATTACTCCCATGGAGGAAAGTGAGCATGGTGTCTGTTGTATTCCATCCCGATGCAATTTCTGTGTTTCATCAACACTCTGATACTCCACAGATTACAGAATGCCTCCAGATGTGCATCGGAAACTACTAATGGTCTTCCAGGGAACGATCAAAGCGTAGACTGTTTGAGACATTACCCCCGTGGAGGAAAGTGCGCATGGTGACTGTTGTATTCAATCCCGATGCAATTTCTGTGTTTCATCAACACTCTGATAGTCCACAGATTACAGAATGTCTCCAGATGTTCATCGGAAACTACTACTAGTCTTACAGGGAACGATCAAAGCATAGACTGTTTGAGAAATTACTTTTATGGAGGAATGTTTGCATGGTGACTGTTGTATTCAATCCCGATGCAATTTTCGTGTTTCATCAACACTCTGATAGTCCACAGATTACAGAAAGCCTCAAGATGTGCATCGGAAACTACTACTGGTCTTCCAGGGAACGATCAAAGGGTAGACTGTTCGAGACATTACTTTTATGGAGGAATGTGCGCATGGTGAGTTTTGTACTTAATCCCGAAGCAATTTCTGTGTTTCATCAACACTCTGATAGTCCACAGATTACAGAATGCCTCCAGATGTGCATCGGAAACTACTACTGGTCTTCCAGGGAACGATCAAAGCGTAAACTCCTTGAGACATACCTCCCGTGGAGGAAAATGCGCATGGTGACTGTTGTATTCAATACCGATGCAATTTCTGTGTTTCATCAACACTCTGATAGTCCACAGATTACAGAATGCCTCCAGATGTTCATCGGAAACTACTACTGGTCTTCCAGGGAACGATCAAAGCGTAGACTGTTTGAGACATTACTTTTATAGAGGAATGTGTGCATGGTGACATTTGTACTACATCCCGAAGCAATTTCTGTGTTTCATCAACACTCTGATAGTCCACAGATTACAGAATGCCTCCAGATGTGCATCGGAAAATACTACTGGCCTTCCAGGGAACGATTAAAGCGTAGACTGCTTGAGACATACCTCCCGTGGAGGAAATGCGCATGGTGACTGTTGTATTCAATCCCGATGCAATTTCTGTGTTTCATCAACACTCTGATAGTCCACAGATTACAGAATGCCACCAGATGTGCATCGGAAACTACTACTGGTCTTCCAGGGAACGATCAAAGCGTAGACTGTTTGAGACATACCTCCCGTGGAGGAAAATGCGCATGGTGACTGTTGTATTCAATCTCGATGCAATTTCTGTGTTTCATCAACACTCTGATAGTCCACAGATTACAGAATTCCTCCAGAAGTTCAACGGAAACTACTACTGGTCTTCCAGGGAACGGTCAAAGCGTAGACTGTTTGAGACATTATTCCCATGGAGGAAAGTGAGCATGGTGACTGCTGTATTCAATCCCGAGGCAATTTCTGTGTTTCATCAACACTCTGATAGTCTACAGATTACAGAAAGCCTCCAGATGTGCATCGGAAACTACTACTGGTCTTCCAGGGAACGGTCAAAGCGTAGACTGTTTGAGACATTACTCCCATGGTGGAAAGTGTGTATGGTGACTGTTCTTTTCAATCCCGATGCAATATCTGTGTTTCATCAACAGTCTGATAGTCCACAGATTACAGAATGCCTCCAGATGTGCATCGGAAACTACTACTGGTCTTCCAGGGAACGATCAAAGCGTAGACTGTTAGGGACATTACTCCCATGGAGGAAAGTGAGCATGGTGTCTGTTGTATTCCATCCCGATGCAATTTCTGTGTTTCATCAACACTCTGATACTCCACAGATTACAGAATGCCTCCAGATGTGCATCGGAAACTACTAATGGTCTTCCAGGGAACGATCAAAGCATAGACTGTTTGAGACATTACCCCCGTGGAGGAAAGTGCGCATGGTGAATGTTGTATTCAATCCCGATGCAATTTCTGTGTTTCATCAACACTCTGATAGTCCACAGATTACAGAATGCCTCCAGATGTGCAATTGAAACTACTACTGGTTTTCCAGGGAACGATCAAAGCGTAGACTGTTAGAGACATTACTCCCATGGAGGAAAGTGCGCATGGTGACTGTTGTATTCAATCCCGATGCAATTACTGTGTTTCATCAGCACTCTGATAGTCTACACAATACAGAATACCACGAGATGTGCATCGGAAACTATTACTGGTCTTCCAGGGAATGATCAAAGCGTAGATTGTTTGAGAAATTACTCCCGTGGAGGAAAGTGCGCATGGTGACTGTTGTATTCAATCCCGATGAAATTTCTGTGCTTCATCAACACTCTGATACTCCACAGATTACAGAATGCCACCAGATGTGCATCGGAAAGTACTACATGTCTTCCAGGGAACGATCAAAGCGTAGACTGTTTGAGACATTACTCCCATGGAGGAATGTGCGCATGGTGACTGTTGTATTCAATCCCGATGCAATTTCTGTGTTTCATCAACACTCTGATAGTCCACAGATTACAGAATGTCTCCAGATGTTCATCGGAAACTACTACTAGTCTTACAGGGAACGATCAAAGCATAGACTGTTTGAGAAATTACTTTTATGGAGGAATGTTTGCATGGTGACTGTTGTATTCAATCCCGATGCAATTTTCGTGTTTCATCAACACTCTGATAGTCCACAGATTACAGAAAGCCTCAAGATGTGCATCGGAAACTACTACTGGTCTTCCAGGGAACGATCAAAGGGTAGACTGTTCGAGACATTACTTTTATGGAGGAATGTGCGCATGGTGAGTTTTGTACTTAATCCCGAAGCAATTTCTGTGTTTCATCAACACTCTGATAGTCCACAGATTACAGAATGCCTTCAGATGTGCATCGGAAACTACTACTGGTCTTCCAGGGAACGATCAAAGCGTAAACTCCTTGAGACATACCTCCCGTGGAGGAAAATGCGCATGGTGACTGTTGTATTCAATACCGATGCAATTTCTGTGTTTCATCAACACTCTGATAGTCCACAGATTACAGAATGCCTCCAGATGTTCATCGGAAACTACTACTGGTCTTCCAGGGAACGATCAAAGCGTAGACTGTTTGAGACATTACTTTTATAGAGGAATGTGTGCATGGTGACTTTTGTACTCAATCCCGAAGCAATTTCTGTGTTTCATCAACACTCTGATAGTATACAGATTACAGAATGCCTGCAGATGTGCATCGGAAACTACTGCTGGTCTTCCAGGGAACGATAAAAGCGTAGACTCTTTGAGACATACCTCCCGTGGAGGAATATGCGCATGGTGACTGTTGTATTCAATCCCGATGCAATTTCTGTGTTTCATCAACACTCTGATAGTCCACAGATTACAGAATGCCACCATATGTGCGTCGGAAACTACTACTGGTCTTCCAGGGAAAGATCAAAGCGTAGACGTTTGAGACATACCTCCCCTTTAGTAAAATGCGCGTGGTGACTGTTGTATTCAATCCCGATGCAATTTCTGTGTTTCATCAACGCTCTGATAGTCCACAGATTACAGAATGCCACCAGATGTGCATCGGAAACTACTACTGGTCTTCCAGGGAACGATCAAATCGTAGACTGTTTGAGAATTACTCTCATGGAGGAAAGTGCGCATGGTGACTGTTGTATCAATCCCGATGCAATTTCTGTGTTTCATCAACACTCTGATACTCCACAGATTACAGAATGCCACCAGATGTGCATCGGAAACTACTACTCGTCTTCCCGGGAACGATCAAAGCGTAGACTGTTTGAGACATCACTCCCATGGAGGAAAGTGCGCATGGTGACTGTAGTTTTCAATCCCGATGCAATTTCTGTGTTTCATCAACACTCTGATAGTCCACAGATTACAGAATGCCTCCAGATGTGCATCGGAAACTACTACTGGTGTTCCAGGGAACGATCAAAGCATAGACTGTTTGATAATCACTCCCATGGAGGAAAGTGCGAATGGTGCCTGTTGTATTTAATCCCGATGCAATTTCTTTGTTTCAACAACACTCTGATACTCCACAGATTACAGAATGCCACCAGACGTGCATCGGAAAGTACTACAGGTCTTCCAGGTAACGATCAAGGCGTAGACTGTTTGAGACATTACTCCCATGTAGGGAAGTTAGCATGGTGACTGTTGTATTCAATCCCGATGCAATATCTGTGTTTCATCAACAGTCTGATAGTCCACAGATTACAGAATGCCTCCAGATGTGCATCGGAAACTACTACTGGTCTTCCAGGGAACGATCAAAGCGTAGACTGTTAGGGACATTACTCCCATGGAGGAAAGTGAGCATGGAGTCTGTTGTATTCCATCCCGATGCAATTTCTGTGTTTCATCAACACTCTGATACTCCACAGATTACAGAATGCCTCCAGATGTGCATCGGAAACTACTACTGGTCTTCCATGGAACGATCAAAGCGTAGACTGTTAGAGACATTACTCCCATGGAGGAAAGTGCGCATGGTGACTGTTGTATTCAATCCCGATGCAATTACTGTGTTTCATCAGAACTCTGATAGTCTACACAATACAGAATACCACGAGATGTACATCGGAAACTACTACTGGTCTTCCAGGGAATGATCAAAGCGTAGATTGTTTGAGAAATTACTCCCGTGGAGGAAAGTGCGCATGGTGACTGTTGTATTCAATCCCGATGCAATTTCTGTGCTTCATCAACACTCTGATACTCCACAGATTACAGAATGCCACCAGATGTGCATCGGAGACTACTACATGTCTTCCAGGGAACGATCAAAGGGTAGACTGTTTGAGACATTACTCCCATGGAGGAATGTGCGCATGGTGACTGTTGTATTCAATCCCGATGCAATTTCTGTGTTTCATCAACACTCTGATGGTCCACAGATTACAGAATGTCTCCAGATGTTCATCGGAAACTACTACTGGTCTTCCAGGGAATGATCAAAGCGTAGATTGTTTGAGAAATTACTCCCGTGGAGGAAAGTGCGCATGGTGACTATTGTATTCAATCCCGATGCAATTTCTGTGCTTCATCAACACTCTGATACTCCACAGATTACAGAATGGCACCAGATGTGCATCGGAAACTACTACATGTCTTCCAGGGAACGATCAAAGCGTAGACTGTTTGAGACATTACTCCCATGGAGGAATGTGCGCATGGTGACTGTTGTATTCAATCCCGAGGCAATTACTGTGTTTCATCAACACTCTGATAGTCCACAGATTACAGAAAGCCTCCAGATGTTCATCGGAAACTACTACTGGTCTTCCAGGGAACGATCAAAGCGTAGAATCTTTGAGACATTACTTTTATGGAGGATTGTTCGCATGGTGACTGTTGTATTCAATCCCGATGCAATTTCCGTGTTTCAGCAACACTCTGATAGACCACAGATTACAGAAAGCCTCAAGATGTGCATCGGAAACTACTACTGGTCTTCCAGGGAACGATCAAAGCGAAGACTGTTAGAAACATTACTACCGTGGTGGAAAGTGCGCATGGTGACTGTTGTATTCAATCCCGATGCAATTTCTGTGTTTCATCAACACTCTGATAGTCCACAGATTGCAGAATGCCTCCAGATGTGCATCGGAAACTACTACTGGTCTTACAGGGAACGATCAAAGCATAGACTGTTTGAGAATTACTCCCATGGAGGAAAGTGTGCATGGTGACTGTTGTATTCAATCCCGATGCAATTTCTCTGTTTCATCAACACTCTGATAGTCCACAGACAACAGAATGCCTCCAGATGTGCAAATGAAACTACTACTGGTCTTCCAGGGAGTGATCAAAGCGTAGACTGTTTGAGAATCACTCCCATGGACGAAAGTGCGAATGGTGCCTGTTGTATTCAATCCCGATGCAATTTCTGTGTTTCATCAACACTCTGATACTCCACAGATTACAGAATGCCACCAGACGTGCAACGGAAACTACTACAGGTCTTCCAGGGAACGATCAAAGCGTAGTCTGTTTGAGGCATTACTCCCGTGGAGGAAAGTGCGCATGGTGACTGTTGTATTCAATCCCGATGCAATTTCTGTGTTTCATCAACACTCTGATACTCCACAGATTACAGAATGCCTCCAGATGTGCATCGGAAACTACTACTGGTCTTCCAGGGAACGATCAAATTTTAGATTGTTAGAGACATTACTCCCATGGAGGAAAGTGCGCATGGTAACTGTTGTATTCAATCCCGATGCAATTTCTGCGTTTCATCAACACTCCGATAGTCTACAGATTACAGAATGCCACCCGATGTGCGTCGGAAACTACTACTGGTCTTCCAGGGAACGATCAAAGCGTAGACTGTTTGAGACATTACTCCCGTGGAGCAAGTGCGCATGGTGACTGTTGTATTCAATCCCGATGCAATTTCTGTGTTTCATCAACAGTCTGATACTCCACAGATTACAAAATGCCTCCAGATGTGCATCGGAAACTACTAATGGTCTTCCAGGGAACGACCAAAGCGTAGACTGTTTGAGACATTACTCCCGTGGAGGAAAGTGCGCATGGTGACTGTTGTATTCAATCCCGATGCAATTTCTGTGTTTCATCAACACTCTGATACTCCAAAGATTACAGAATGCCTCCAGATGTGCATCGGAAACTACTACTGGTCTTCCAGGGAACGATCAAAGCGTAGACTGTTAGAGACATTACTTCCATGGAGGAAAGTGCGCATGGTAACTGTTGTATTCAATCCCGATGCAATTTCTGTGTTTCATCAACACTCTGATAGTCTACAGATTACAGAATGCCACCCGATGTGCATCGAAAACTACTACTGGTCTTCCAGGGAACGATCACAGCGTAGACTGTTTGAGACGTTACTCCCATGGAGGAATCTGCGCATGGAGACTGTTGTATTCAATCCCGATGCAATGTCTGTGTTTCATCTACACTCTGATAGTCCACAGAGTACAGAAAGCCTCCAGATGTGCATCGGAAACTACTACATGTCTTCCAGGGAACGATCAAAGCGTAGACTGTTTGACACATTACTCCCATGGAGGAATGTGCGCATGGTGACTGTTGTATTCAATCCCGATGCAATTTCTGTGTTTCATCAACACTCTGATAGTCCACAGATTACAGAATGTCTCCAGTTGTTCATCGGAAACTACTACAGGTCTTCCAGGGAACGATCAAAGCGTAGACTGTTTGAGACATTACTTTTATGGAGGTATGTGCGCATGGTGACTGTTGTATTCATTCCCGATGCAATTTCTGTGTTTCATCAACACTCTGATACTCCACAGATTACACAATGCCACCAGATGTGCATCGGAAACTACTACTAGTCTTACAGGGAACGATCAAAGCATAGACTCTTTGAGACATTACTCCTATGAATGAAAGTGCGCATGGTGACTGTTGTATACAATCCCGATGCAATTTCTGTGTTTCATCAACACTCTGATAGTCTACAGATCAAAGAATGCCTCCAGATGTGCATCGGAAACTACTACTGGTGTTCCAGGGAACGATCAAAGCGTAGACTGTTTGAGACATTACTTTTATGGAGGAATGCTCGCATGGTGACTCTTGTATTCAGTCCCGATGCAATTTCCGTGTTTCATCAAGACTCTGATAGTCCTCAGATTACAGAATGCCTTCAGATGTGCATCGGAAGCTACTACTGGTCTTCCAAGGAACGATCAAAGCGTAAACTCATTGAGACATTACTCCTATGAAGGAAAGTGCGCATGGTGACTGTTGTATTCAATCCCGATGCAATTTCTGTGTTCCATCAACACTCTGATAATCTACAGATTACAGAATGCCACCTGATGTGCATCGAAAACTACTACTGGTCTTCCAGGGAACGATCAAAACCTAGACTGTTAGGTACATTACTCCCATGGAGGAAAGTGAGCATGGTGTCTGTTGTATTCAATCCCGATGCAATTTCTGTGTTTCATCAACACTCTGATACTCCACAGATTACAGAATGCCCCCAGATGTGCATCGGAAACCACTAATGGTCTTCCAGGGAACGATCAAAACGTAGACTGTTTGAGACATTACCCCCGTGGAGGAAAGTGCGCATGGTGACTGTTGTATTCAATCCCGATGCAATTTCTGTGTTTCATCAACACTCTGATACTCCACAGATTACAGAATGCCTCCAGATGTCCATCGGAAACTACTACTGGTCTTCCAGGGAACGATCAAATCGTAGACTGTTTGAGACATTACTCCCGTGGAGGAAAGTGAGCATGGTGACTGTTGTATTAAATCCCGATGCAGTTTTTGTGTTTCATCAACACTCTGATACTCCACAGATTACAGAATGCCTCTAGATGTGCATCGGAAACTACTACTGGTCTTCCGGGGAACGATCAAAGCGTAGACTGTTTGAGACATTACTCCCGTGGAGGAAAGTGCGCATGGTGACTGTTGTATTCAATCCCGATGCAATTTCTGTGTTTCATCAACAGTCTGATACACCACAGATTACAGAATGCTTCCAGATGTGCATCGGAAACTACTAATGGTCTTCCAGGGAACGACCAAAGCGTAGACTGTTTGAGACATTACTCCCGTGGAGGAAAGTGCGCATGGTGACTGTTGTATTCAATCCCGATGCAATGTCTGTGTTTCATCTACACTCTGATAGTCCACAGAGTACAGAAAGCCTCCTGATGTGCATCGGAAACTACTACTGGTATTCCAGGGAACGATCAAAGCGTAGACTGTTAGAGACATTCCTCCCATGGAGGAAAGTGCGCATGGTGACGGTTGTATTCAATCCCGATGCAATTACTGTGTTTCATCAACACTCTGATAGTCTACACAATACAGAATGCCACGAGATGTGCATCGGAAACTACTACTGGTCTTCCAGGGAATGATCAAAGCGTAGTTTTTTTGAGAAATTACTCCCATGGAGGAAAGTGCGCATGGTGATTGTTGTATTCAATCCCGATGCAATTTCTGTGTTTCATCATCACTCTGATACTCCACAGATTACAGAATGCCTCCAGATGTGCATCGGAAACTACTACATGTCTTCCAGGGAACGATCAAAGCGTAGACTGTTTGAGACATTACTCCCATGGAGGAATGTGCGCATGGTGACTGTTGTATTCAATCCCGATGCAATTTCTATGTTTCATCAACACTCTGATAGTCCACAGATTACAGAATGTCTCCAGATGTTCATCGGAAACTACTACTGGTCATCCAGGGAACGATCAAAGCGTAGACTGTTTGAGACATTACTTTTATGGAGGTATGTGCGCATGGTGACTGTTGTATTCATTTCCGATGCAATTTCTGTGTTTCATCAACACTCTGATACTCCACAGGTTACAGAATGCCACCAGATGTGCATCGGAAACTACTACTAGTCTTACAGGGAACGATCAAAGCATAGACGGTTTGAGACATTACTCCTATGAATGGAAGTGCGCATGGTGACTGTTGTATTCAATCCCGATGCAATTTCTGTGTTTCATCAACACTCTGATAGTCTACAGATCACAGAATGCCTCCAGATGTGCATCGGAAACTACTACTGTCTTCCAGGGAACGATCAGAGCGTAGACTGTTTGAGACATTACTTTTATGGAGGAATGCTCGCATGGTGACTGTTGTATTCAATCCCGATGCAATTTCCGTGTTTCATCAACACTCTGATAGTCTACAGATTACAGAATTACACCTGATGTGCATCGAAAACTACTACTGGTCTTCCAGGGAACGATCAAAGCGTAGACTGTTTGAGACATTACTCCCGTGGAGGAAAGTGCGCATGGTGACTGTTGTATTCAATCCCGTTGCAATTTCTGTGTTTCATCAACACTCTGATAGTCCACAGATTACAGAATGCCTACAGATGTTCATCGGAAACTACTACTGGTCTTCCAGGGAACGGTCAAAGCGTAGACTGTTTGAGACATTACTCCCATGGTGGAAAGTGTGCATGGTGACTGTTGTTTTCAATCCCGATCCAATTTCTGTGTTTCAACAACATACTGATAGTCCACAGATTACAGAATGCATGCAGATGTGCATCGGAAACTACTACTGGTCTTCCAGGGAACGATCAAAGCATAGACTCTTTGATAATCACTCCCATGGAGGAAAAAGCGAATGGTGCCTGTTTTATTCAATCCCGATGCAATTTCTGTGTTTCATCAACACTCTGACAGTCTCAGATTACAGAATGCCACCAGATCTGCATCGAAAACTACTACTGGTCTTCCAGGGAACGATCACAGCGTAAACTCTTTGAGACATTACCCCTATGAAGGAAAGTGCGCATGGTGACTGTTGTATTCAATCCCGATGCAATTTCTGTGTTTCATCAACACTCTGATAGTCCACAGGTTACATAATGTCTCCAGATGTTCATCGGAAACTACTACTGGTCTTCCAGGGAACTATCAAAGCGTAGACTGTTTGAGACATTACTTTTATGGAGGTATGTGCGCATGGTGACTGTTTTATTCATTCCCGATGCAATTTCTGTGTTTCATCAACACTCTGATACTCCTCAGATTACAGAATGCCACCAGATGTGCATCGCAAACTACTACTATTCTTACAGGGAACGATCAAAGCATAGACTGTTTGAGAATTACTCCCATGGAGGAAAGTGCGCATGGTGACTGTTGTATTCAATCCCGAGGCAATTTCTGTGTTTCATCAACACTCTGATAGTCCACAGATTACAGAAAGCCTCAAGATGTGCATCGGAAACTACTACTGGTCTTCCAGGGAACGATCAAAGCGTAGACTGTTTGAGACATTACTTTTATGGAGGAATGCTCGCATGGTGACTGTTGTATTCATTCCCGATGCAATTTCTGTGCTTCATCAACTCTCAGATACTCCACAGATTACAGAATGCCACCAGATGTGCATCGGAAACAACTACTGGTCTTCCAGGGAACGATCAAAGCGTAGACTGTTTGAGACATTACTTTTATGGAGGAATGTGCGCATGGTGACTGTTGTATTCATTCCCGATGCAATTTCTGTGTTTCATCAACACTCTGATTGTCCACAGATTACAGAAAGCCTCCAGATGTGCATCGGAAATAACTACTGGTCTTCCAGGGAACGATCAAAGCGTAGACTGTTTGAGACATTACCTTTATGGAGGAATGTTCGCATGGTGACTGTTGTAATCAATCTCGATGCAATTTCCGTGTTTCATCAACACTCTGATAGTCCACAGATTACAGAAAGCCTCCAGATGTGCATCGGAAACTACTACTGGTATTCCAGGGAACGATCAAAACGAAGACTGTTAGGAACATTACTACCGTGGTGGAAAGTGCGCATGGTGACTGTTGTATTCAATCCCGATGCAATTTCTTTGTTTCATCAACACTCTGATAGTCCACAGATTACAGAATGCCTCCAGATGTGCATCGGAAACTACTACTGGTCTTACAGGGAACGATCAAAGCATATACTGTTTGAGAATTACTCCCATGGAGGAAAGTGCGCATGGTGACTGTTGTATTCAATCCCGAGGCCATTTCTGTGTTTCATCAACACTCTGATGGTCCACAGATTACAGAATGCCTCCAGATGTGCATCGGAAGCTACTACTGGTCTTCCAGGGAACGATCAAAGCGTAAACTCTTTTAGACATTATTCCTATGAAGGAAAGTGCGCATGGTGACTGTTGTATTCAATCCCGATGCAATTTCTGTGTTTCATCAACACTCTGATAGTCTACAGATTACAGAATGCCTACAGATGTTCATCGGAAACTACTACTGGTCTTCCAGGGAACGGTCAAAGCGTAGACTCTTTGAGACATTACTCCCATGGTGGAAAGTGTGCATGGTGACTGTTGTTTTCAATCCCGATGCAATTTCTGTGTTTCAACAACATACTGATATACCACAGATTACAGTATGCCTCCAGATGTGCATCGGAAACTACTACTGGTCATCTAGGGAACGATCAAAGCGTAGACTGTTTGAGACATTATTCCCATGGAGGAAAGTGCGCATGGTGACTGCTGTATTCAATCCCGAGACAATTTCTGTGCTTCATCAACACTCTGATAGTCCACAGATTACACAAAGCCTCCACATGTGCATCGGAAACTACTACTGGTCTTCCAGGGAACGATCAAAGCGTAGACTGTTTGAGACATAACTCCCATGGTGGAAAGAGTGCATGGTGACTGTTGTTTTCAATCCCGATGCAATTTCTGTGTTTCATCAACACTCTGATACTCCACAGATTACAGAATGCCTCCAGAAGTGCATCGGACACCACTAATGGTCTTCCAGGGAACGATCAAAGCGTAGACTGTGTGAGACATTACCCTCGTGGAGGAATGTGCGCATGGTGACTGTTGTATTCAATCCCGATGCAATTTCTGTGTTTCATCAACACTCTGATAGTCCACAGATTACAGAATGCCTCCGGATGTGCATCGGAAACTACTACTGGTCTTCCAGGGAACGATCAAAGCGTAGACTGTTAGGGACATTACTCCCATTGAGGAAAGTGCGCATGGTGACTGTTGTATTCAATCCCGATGCAATTTCTGTGTTTCATCAATACTCTGATAGTCTTCAGATTACAGAATGCCTCCAGATGTGCAATTGAAACTACTACTGGTCTTCCAGCGAACGATCAAAGCGTAGACTGTTAGAGACATTACACCCATGGAGGAATCTGCGCATGGAGACTGTTGTATTCAATCCCGATGCAATGTCTGTGTTTCATCGACACTCTGATAGGCCACAGAGTACAGAAAGCCTCCAGATGTGCATAGGAAACTACTACTGGTATTCCAGCGAACGATCAAAGCGTAGAATGTTAGAGACATTCCTCCATGGAGGAAAGTGCGCATGGTGACTGTTGTATTCAATCCCGATGCAATTACTGTGTTTCATCAACACTCTGATAGTCTACACAATACAGAATGCCTCCAGATATGCATCGGAAGCTACTACTGGTCTTCCAGGGAACGATCAAAGCGTAAACTCTTTGAGACATTACTCCTATGAAGGAAAGTGCGCATGGTGACTGTTGTATTCAATCCCGATGCAATTTCTGTGTTTCATCAACACTCTGATAGTCTACAGATTACAGAATGCCTACAGATGTTCATCGGAAACTACTACTGGTCTTCCAGGGAACGGTCAAAGCGTAGACTCTTTGAGACCTTACTCGTATGGTGGAAAGTGTGCATGGTGACTGTTGTTTTCAATCCCGATGCAATTTCTGTGTTTCAACAACATACTTATAGTCCACAGATTACAGTATGCCTCCAGATGTGCATCGGAAACTACTACTGGTCATCTAGGGAACGATCAAAGCGTAGACTGTTTGAGACATTATTCCCATGGAGGAAAGTGCGCTTGGTGACTGCTGTATTCAATCCCGAAACAATTTCTGTGCTTCATCAACACTCTGATAGTCCACAGATTACAGAAAGCATCCACATGTGCATCGGAAACTACTACTGGTCTTCCAGGGAACGGTCAAAGCGTAGACTGTTTGAGTCATTACTCCCATGGTGGAAAGTGTGCATGGTGACTGTTGTTTTCAATCCCGATGCAATTTCTGTGTTTCATCAACACTCTGATACTCCACAGATTACAGAATGCCTCCAGAAGTGCATCGGAAACCACTAATGGTCTTCCAGGGAACGATCAAAGCGTAGACTGTGTGCGACATTACCCCCGTGGAGGAAAGTGCGCATGGTGACTGTTGTATTCAATCCCGATGCAATTTCTGTGTTTCATCAACACTCTGATAGTCCACAGATTACAGAATGCCTCCAGATGTGTATCGGAAACTACTACTGGTCTTCCAGGGAACGATGAAAGCGTAGACTGTTTGAGACATTACTTTTATGGAGGAATGTGCGCAAGGTGACTGTTGTATTCATTCCCGATGCAATTTCTGTGTTTCATCAACACTCTGATAGTCCACAGATTACAGAAAGCCTCCAGATGTGCATCGGAAACAACTACCGGTCTTCCAGGGAACGATCAAAGCGTAGACTGTTTGAGACATTACCTTTATGGAGGAATGTTCGCATGGTGACTGTTGTAATAAATCTCGATGCAATTTCCGTGTTTCATCAACACTCTGATAGTCCACAGATTACAGAAAGCCTCCAGATGTGCATCGGAAACTACTACTGGTTTTCCAGGGATCGATCAAAGCGAAGACTGTTAGAAACATTACTACCGTGGTGGAAAGTGCGCATGGTGACTGTTGTATTCAATACCGATGCAATTTCTGTGTTTCATCAACACTCTGATAGTCCACAGATTACAGAATGCCTCCAGATGTGCATCGGAAACTACTACTGGTCTTACAGGGAACGATCAAAGCATAGACTGTTTGAGAATTACTCCCATGGAGGAAAGTGCGCATGGTGACTGTTGTATTCAATCCCGATGCAATTTCTGTGTTTCATCAACACTCTGATAGTCCACAGATTACAGAATGCCTCCAGATGTGCAAATGAAACTACTACTGGTCTTCCAGGGAACGATCAAAGCTTAGACTGTTTGAGAATCACTCAGATGGAGGAAAGTGCGAATGGTGATTGTTGTATTCAATCCCAATGCAATTTCTGTGTTTCATCAACACTCTGATACTCCACAGATTACAGAATGCCACCAGACGTGCATCGGAAACTACTACAGGTCTTCCAGGGAACGATCAAAGCGTAGACTGTTTGAGACATTACTCCCGTGGAGGAAAGTGCGCATGGTGACTGTTGTATTCAATCCCGATGCAATTTCTGTGTTTCATCAACACTCTGATACTCCACAGATTACAGAATGCCTCTAGATGTGCATCGGAAACTACTACTGGTCTTCCAGGGAACGATCAAAGCGTAGACTGTTAGAGACATTACTCCCGTGGAGGAAAGTGCGCATGGTGACTGTTGTATTCAATCCCGATGCAATTTCTGTGTTTCATCAACAGTCTGATACACCACAGATTACAGAATGCTTCCAGATGTGCATCGGAAACTACTAATGATTCTTCCAGGGAACGAGGAAAGCGTAGACTGTTTGACACATTACTCCCGTGGAGGAAAGTGCGCATGGTGACTGTTGTATTCAATCCCGATGCAATTTCTGTGTTTCATCAACACTCTGATACTCCACAGATTACAGAATGCCTCTAGATGTGCATCGGAAACTACTACTGGTCTTCCAGGGAACGATCAAAGCGTAGACTGTTTGAGACATTACTCCCATGGAGGAAAGTGCGCATGGTGACTGTTGTATTCAATCCCGATGCAATTACTGTGTTTCATCAACACTCTGATAGTCTACACAATACAGAATGCCACGAGATGTGCATCGGAAACTACTACTGGTCTTCCAGGGAATGATCAAATCGTAGTTTTTTTGAGAAATTACTCCCATGGAGGAAAGTGCGCATGGTGATTGTTGTATTCAATCCCGATGCAATTTCTGTGTTTCATCATCACTCTGATACTCCACAGATTACAGAATGCCTCCAGATGTGCATCGGAAACTACTACATGTCTTCCAGGGAACGATCAAAGCGTAGACTGTTTGAGACATTACTCCCATGGAGGAATGTGCGCATGGTGACTGTTGTATTCAATCCCGATGCAATTTCAATGTTTCATCAACACTCTGATAGTCCACAGATTACAGAATGTCTCCAGATGTTCATCGGAAACTACTACTGGTCATCCAGGGAACGATCAAAGCGTAGACTGTTTGAGACATTACTTTTATGGAGGTATGTGCGCATGGTGACTGTTGTATTCATTCCCGATGCAATTTCTGTGTTTCATCAACACTCTGATACTCCACAGATTACAGAATGCCACCAGATGTGCATCGGAAACTACTACTAGTCTTACAGGGAACGATCAAAGCATAGACGGTTTGAGACATTACTCCTATGAATGGAAGTGCGCATGGTGACTGTTGTATTCAATCCCGATGCAATTTCTGTGTTTCATCAACACTCTGATAGTCTACAGATCACAGAATGCCTCCAGATGTGCATCGGAAACTACTACTGTCTTCCAGGGAACGATCAAAGCGTAGACTGTTTGAGACATTACTTTTATGGAGGAATGCTCGCATGGTGACTGTTGTATTCAATCCCGATGCAATTTCCGTGTTTCATCAACACTCTGATAGTCTACAGATTACAGAATTACACCTGATGTGCATCGAAAACTACTACTGGTCTTCCAGGGAACGATCAAAGCGTAGACTGTTTGAGACATTACTCCCGTGGAGGAAAGTGCGCATGGTGACTGTTGTATTCAATCCCGTTGCAATTTCTGTGTTTCATCAACACTCTGATAGTCCACAGATTACAGATTGCCTACAGATGTTCATCGGAAACTACTACTGGTCTTCCAGGGAATGGTCAAAGCGTAGACTGTTTGAGACATTACTCCCATGGTGGAAAGTGTGCATGGTGACTGTTGTTTTCAATCCCGATCCAATTTCTGTGTTTCAACAACACTCTGATAGTCCACAGATTACAGAATGCCTCCAGATGTGCATCGGAAACTACTACTGGTCTTCCAGGGAACGATCAAAGCATAGACTGTTTGATAATCACTCCCATGGAGGAAAGTGCGAATGGTGCCTGTTTTATTCAATCCCGATGCAATTTCTGTGTTTCATCAACACTCTGACAGTCTACAGATTACAGAATGCCACCAGATCTGCATCGAAAACTACTACTGGTCTTCCAGGGAACGATCAAAGCGTAGACTGTTTGAGAATTACTCCCATGGAGGAAAGTGCGCATGGTGACTGTTGTATTCAATCCCGAGGCAATTTCTGTGCTTTATCAACACTCTGATAGTCCACAGATTACAGAAAGCCTCAAGATGTGCATCGGAAACTTCTACTGGTCTTCCAGGGAACGATCAAAGCGTAGACTGTTGAGACATTACTTTTATGGAGGAATGCTCGCATGGTGACTGATGTATTCAATCCCGATGCAATTTCCGTGTTTCATCAACACTCTGATGGTCCACAGATTACAGAATGCCTCCAGAAATGCATCGGAAGCTACTACTGGTCTTCCAGGGAACGATCACAGCGTAAACTCTTTGAGACATTACCCCTATGAAGGAAAGTGCGCATGGTGACTGTTGTATTCAATCCCGATGCAATTTCTGTGTTTCATCAACACTCTGATAGTCCACAGATTACATAATGTCTCCAGATGTTCATCGGAAACTACTACTGGTCTTCCAGGGAACTATCAAAGCGTAGACTGTTTGAGACATTACTTTTATGGAGGTATGTGCGCATGGTGACTGTTGTATTCATTCCCGATGCAATTTCTGTGTTTCATCAACACTCTGATACTCCTCAGATTACAGAATGCCACCAGATGTGCATCGGAAACTACTACTATTCTTACAGGGAACGATCAAAGCATAGACTGTTTGAGAATTACTCCCATGGAGGAAAGTGCGCATGGTGACTGTTGTATTCAATCCCGAGGCAATTTCTGTGTTTCATCAACACTCTGATAGGCCACAGATTACAGAATGCCTCCAGATGTGCATCGGAAACTACTACTGGTCTTCCAGGGAACGATCAAAGCGTAGACTGTTAGGGACATTACTCCCATGGAGGAAAGTGCGCATGGTGACTGTTGTATTCAATCCCGATGCAATTTCTGTGTTTCATCAATACTCTGATAGGCCACAGAGTACATAAAGCCTCCAGATGTGCATAGGAAACTACTACTGGTATTCCAGGGAACGATCAAAGCGTAGACTGTTAGAGACATTCCTCCATGGAGGAAAGTGCGCATGGTGACTGTTGTATTCAATCCCGATGCAATTACTGTGTTTCATCAACACTCTGATAGTCTACACAATACAGAATGCCACGAGATGTGCATCGGAAACAACTACTGGTCTTCCAGGGAACGATGAAAGCGTAGACTGTTTGAGACATTACCTTTATGGAGGAATGTTCGCATGGTGACTGTTGTAATCAATCTCGATGCAATTTCCGTGTTTCATCAACACTCTGATAGTCCACAGATTACAGAAAGCCTCCAGATGTGCATCGGAAACTACTACTGGTATTCCAGGGAATGATCAAAGCGAAGACTGTTAGGAACATTACTCCCGTGGTGGAAAGTGCGCATGGTGACTGTTGTATTCAATCCCGATGCAATTTCTGTGTTTCATCAACACTCTGATAGTCCACAGATTACAGAATGCCTCCAGATGTGCATCGGAAACTACTACTGGTCTTACAGGGAACGATCAAAGCATATACTGTTTGAGAATTACTCCCATGGAGGAAAGTGCGCATGGTGACTGTTGTATTCAATCCCGATGCAATATCTGTGTTTCATCAACACTCTGATAGTCCACAGATTACAGAATGCCTCCAGATGTGCAAATGAAACTACTACTGGTCTTCCAGGGAACGATCAAAGCGTAGACTGTTTGAGACATTACTTTTATCGAGGTATGTGCGCATGGTGACTGTTGTTTTCATTCCCGATGCAATTTCTGTGTTTCATCAACACTCTGATACTCCTCAGATTACAGAATGCCACCAGATGTGCATCGGAAACTACTACTAGTCTTACACGGAACGATCAAAGCATAGACTGTTTGAGAATTACTCCCATGGAGGAAAGTGCGCATGGTGACTGTTGTATTCAATCCCGAGGCCGTTTCTGTGTTTCATCAACACTCTGATGCTCCACAGATTACAGAATGCCTCCAGATGTGCATAGGAAGCTACTACTGGTCTTCCAGGGAACGATCAAAGCGTAAACTCTTTGAGACATTACTCCTATGAAGGAAAGTGCGCATGGTGACTGTTGTATTCAATCCCGATGCAATTTCTGTGTTTCATCAACACTCTGATAGTCTACAGATTACAGAATGCCTACAGATGTTCATCGGAAACTACTACTGGTCTTCCAGGGAACGGTCAAAGCGTAGACTCTTTGAGACATTACTCCCATGGTGGAAAGTGTGCATGGTGACTGTTGTTTTCAATCCCGATGCAATTTCTGTGTTTCAACAACATACTGATAGTCCACAGATTACAGTATGCCTCCAGATGTGCATCGGAAACTACTACTGGTCATCTAGGGAACGATCAAAGCGTAGACTGTTTGAGACATTATTCCCATGGAGGAAAGTGCGCATGGTGACTGCTGTATTCAATCCCGAGACAATTTCTGTGCTTCATCAACACTCTGATAGTCCACAGATTACAGAAAGCCTCCACATGTGCATCGGAAACTACTACTGGTCTTCCAGGGAACGATCAAAGCGTAGACTGTTTGAGACATTACTCCCATGGTGGAAAGTGTGCATGGTGACTGTTGTTTTCAATCCCGATGCAATTTCTGTGTTTCATCAACACTCTGATACTCCACAGATTACAGAATGCCTCCAGAAGTGCATCGGAAACCACTAATGGTCTTCCAGGGAACGATCAAAGCGTAGACTGTGTGAGACATTACCCCCGTGGAGGAAAGTGCGCATGGTGACTGTTGTATTCAATCCCGATGCAATTTCTGTGTTTCATCAACACTCTGATAGTCCACAGACTACAGAATGCCTCCAGATGTGCATCGGAAACTACTACTGGTCTTCCAGGGAACGATCAAAGCGTAGACTGTTAGGGACATTACTCCCATGGAGGAAAGTGCGCATGGTGACTGTTGTATTCAATCCCGATGCAATTTCTGTGTTTCATCAATACTCTGATAGTCTTCAGATTACAGAATGCCTCCAGATGTGCAATTGAAACTACTACTGGTCTTCCAGCGAACGATCAAAGCGTAGACTGTTAGAGACATTACACCCATGGAGGAATCTGCGCATGGAGACTGTTGTATTCAATCCCGATGCAATGTCTGTGTTTCATCTACACTCTGATAGGCCACAGAGTACAGAAAGCCTCCAGATGTGCATAGGAAACTACTACTGGTATTCCAGGGAACGATCAAAGCGTAGACTGTTAGAGACATTCCTCCATGGAGGAAAGTGCGCATGGTGACTGTTGTATTCAATCCCGATGCAATTACTGTGTTTCATCAACACTCTGATAGTCTACACAATACAGAATGCCTCCAGATGTGCATCGGAAGCTACTACTGGTCTTCCAGGGAACGATCAAAGCGTAAACTGTTTGAGACATTACTCCTATGAAGGAAAGTGCGCATGGTGACTGTTGTATTCAATCCCGATGCAATTTCTGTGTTTCATCAACACTCTGATAGTCTACAGATTACAGAATGCCTACAGATGTTCATCGGAAACTACTACTGGTCTTCCAGGGAACGGTCAAAGCGTAGACTCTTTGAGACATTACTCCCATGGTGGAAAGTGTGCATGGTGACTGTTGTTTTCAATCCCGATGCAATTTCTGTGTTTCAACAACATACTGATAGTCCACAGATTACAGTATGCCTCCAGATGTGCATCGGAAACTACTACTGGTCATCTAGGGAACGATCAAAGGGTAGACTGTTTGAGACATTATTCCCATGGAGGAAAGTGCGCATGGAGACTGCTGTATTCAATCCCGAGACAATTTCTGTGCTTCATCAACACTCTGATAGTCCACAGATCACAGAAAGGCTCCACATGTGCATCGGAAACTACTACTGGTCTTCCAGGGAACGGTCAAAGCGTAGACTGTTTGAGAGATTACTCCCATGGTGGAAAGTGTGCATGGTGACTGTTGTTTTCAATCCCGATGCAATTTCTGTGTTTCATCAACACTCTGATACTCCACAGATTACAGAATGCCTCCAGAAGTGCATCGGAAACCACTAATGGTCTTCCAGGGAACGATCAAAGCGTAGACTGTGTGAGACATTACCCCCGTGGAGGAAAGTGCGCATGGTGACTGTTGTATTCAATCCCGATGCAATTTCTGTGTTTCATCAATACTCTGATAGTCTTCAGATTACAGAATGATTCCAGATGTGCAATTGAAACTACTACTGGTCTTCCAGCGAACGATCAAAGCGTAGACTGTTAGAGACATTACACCCATGGAGGAATCTGCGCATGGAGACTATTGTATTCAATCCCGATGCAATGTCTGTGTTTCATCTACACTCTGTTAGGCCACAGAGTACAGAAAGCCTCCAGATGTGCATAGGAAACTACTACTGGTATTCCAGGGAACGATCAAAGCGTAGACTGTTAGAGACATTCCTCCATGGAGGAAAGTGCGCATGGTGACTGTTGTATTCAATCCCGATGCAGTTACTGTGTTTCATCAACACTCTGATAGTCTACACAATACAGAATGCCACGAGATGTGCATCGGAAACTACTACTGGTCTTCCAGGGAACGATCAAAGCGTGGACTATTTGAGACATTAGTTTTATGGAGGAATGTGCGCATGGTGACTGTTGTATTCATTCCCGATGCAATTTCTGTGTTTCATCAACACTCTGATAGTCCACAGATTACAGAAAGCCTCCAGATGTGCATCGGAAACAACTACCGGTCTTCCAGGGAACGATCAAAGCGTAGACTGTTTGAGACATTACCTTTATGGAGGAATGTTCGCATGGTGACTGTTGTAATAAATCTCGATGCAATTTCCGTGTTTCATCAACACTCTGATAGTCCACAGATTACAGAAAGCCTCCAGATGTGCATCGGAAACTACTACTGGTATTCCAGGGAACGTTCAAAGCGAAGACTGTTAGGAACATTACTACCGTGGTGGAAAGTGCGCATGGTGACTGTTGTATTCAATCCCGATGCAATTTCTGTGTTTCATCAACACTCTGATAGTCCACAGATTACAGAATGCCTCCAGATGTGCATCGGAAACTACTACTGGTCTTACAGGGAACGATCAAAGCATATACTGTTTGAGAATTACTCCCATGGAGGAAAGTGCGCATGGTGACTGTTGTATTCAATCCCGATGCAATTTCTGTGTTTCATCAACACTCTGATAGTCCACAGATTACAGAATGCCTCCAGATGTGCAAATGAAACTACTACTGGTCTTCCAGGGAACGATCAAAGCGTAGACTGTTTGAGACATTACTTTTATCGAGGTATGTGCACATGGTGACTGTTGTATTCATTCCCGATGCAATTTCTGTGTTTCATCAACACTCTGATACTCCTCAGATTACAGAATGCCACCAGATGTGCATCGGAAACTACTACTAGTCTTACACGGAACGATCAAAGCATAGACTGTTTGAGAATTACTCCCATGGAGGAAAGTGCGCATGGTGACTGTTGTATTCAATCCCGAGGCCGTTTCTGTGTTTCATCAACACTCTGATGGTCCACAGATTACAGAATGCCTCCAGATGTGCATAGGAAGCTACTACTGGTCTTCCAGGGAACGATCAAAGCGTAAACTCTTTGAGACATTACTCCTATGAAGGAAAGTGCGCATGGTGACTGTTGTATTCAATCCCGATGCAATTTCTGTGTTTCATCAAGACTCTGATAGTCTACAGATTACAGAATGCCTACAGATGTTCATCGGAAACTACTACTGGTCTTCCAGGGAACGGTCAAAGCGTAGACTCTTTGAGACATTATTCCCATGGAGGAAAGTGCGCATGGTGACTGCTGTATTCAATCCCGAAAAAATTTCTGTGCTTCATCAACACTCTGATAGTCCACAGATTACAGAAAGCCTCCACATGTGCATCGGAAACTACTACTGGTCTTCCAGGGAACGATCAAAGCGTAGACTGTTTGAGACATTACTCCCATGGTGGAAAGTGTGCATGGTGACTGTTGTTTTCAATCCCGATGCAATTTCTGTGTTTCATCAACACTCTGATACTCCACAGATTACAGAATGCCTCCAGAAGTGCATCGGAAACCACTAATGGTCTTCCAGGGAACGATCAAAGCGTAGACTGTGTGAGACATTACCCCCGTGGAGGAAAGTGCGCATGGTGACTGTTGTATTCAATCCCGATGCAATTTCTGTGTTTCATCAACACTCTGACAGTCCACAGATTACAGAATGCCTCCAGATGTGCATCGGAAACTACTACTGGTCTTCCAGGGAACGATCAAAGCGTAGACTGTTAGGGACATTACTCCCATGGAGGAAAGTGCGCATGGTGACTGTTGTATTCAATCCCGATGCAATTTCTGTGTTTCATCAATACTCTGATAGTCTTCAGATTACAGAATGCCTCCAGATGTGCAATTGAAACTACTACTGGTCTTCCAGCGAACGATCAAAGCGTAGACTGTTAGAGACATTACACCCATGGAGGAATCTGCGCATGGAGACTGTTGTATTCAATCCCGATGCCATGTCTGTGTTTCATCTACACTCTGATAGGCCACAGAGTACAGAAAGCCTCCAGATGTGCATAGGAAACTACTACTGGTATTCCAGGGAACGATCAAAGCGTAGACTGTTAGAGACATTCCTCCATGGAGGAAAGTGCGCATGGTGACTGTTGTATTCAATCCCGATGCAATTACTGTGTTTCATCAACACTCTGATAGTCTACACAATACAGAATGCCTCCAGATGTGCATCGGAAGCTACTACTGGTCTTCCAGGGAACGATCAAAGCGTAAACTCTTTGAGACATTACTCCTATGAAGGAAAGTGCGCATGGTGACTGTTGTATTCAATCCCGATGCAATTTCTGTGTTTCATCAACACTCTGATAGTCTACAGATTACAGAATGCCTACAGATGTTCATCGGAAACTACTACTGGTCTTCCAGGGAACGGTCATAGCGTAGACTCTTTGAGACATTACTCCCATGGTGGAAAGTGTGCATGGTGACTGTTGTTTTCAATCCCGATGCAATTTCTGTGTTTCAACAACATACTGATAGTCCACAGATTACAGTATGCCTCCAGATGTGCATCGGAAACTACTACTGGTCATCTAGGGAACGATCAAAGCGTAGACTGTTTGAGACATTATTCCCATGGAGGAAAGTGCGCATGGTGACTGCTGTATTCAATCCCGAGACAATTTCTGTGCTTCATCAACACTCTGATAGTCCACAGATTACAGAAAGCCTCCACATGTGCATCGGAAACTACTACTGGTCTTCCAGGGAACGATCAAAGCGTAGACTGTTTGAGACATTACTCCCATGGTGGAAAGTGTGCATGGTGACTGTTGTTTTCAATCCCGATGCAATTTCTGTGTTTCATCAACACTCTGATACTCCACAGATTACAGAATGCCTCCAGAAGTGCATCGGAAACCACTAATGGTCTTCCAGGGAACGATCAAAGCGTAGACTGTGTGAGACATTACCCCCGTGGAGGAAAGTGCGCATGGTGACTGTTGTATTCAATCCCGATGCAATTTCTGTGTTTCATCAACACTCTGATAGTCCACAGATTACAGAATGCCTCCAGATGTGCATCGGAAACTACTACTGGTCTTCCAGGGAACGATCAAATCGTAGACTGTTAGGGACATTACTCCCATGGAGGAAAGTGCGCATGGTGACTGTTGTATTCAATCCCGATGCAATATCTGCGTTTCTCAATACTCTGATAGTCTTCAGATTACAGAATGCCTCCAGATGTGCAATTGAAACTACTACTGCTCTTCCAGCGAACGATCAAAGCGTAGACTGTTAGAGACATTACACCCATGGAGGAATCTGCGCATGGAGACTGTTGTATTCAATCCCGATGCAATGTCTGTGTTTCATCTACACTCTGATAGGCCACAGAGTACAGAAACCCTCCAGATGTGCATAGGAAACTACTACTGGTATTCCAGGGAACGATCAAAGCGTAGACTGTTAGAGACATTCCTCCATGGAGGAAAGTGCGCATGGTGACTGTTGTATTCAATCCCGATGCAATTACTGTGTTTCATCAACACTCTGATAGTCTACACAATACAGAATGCCACGAGATGTGCATCGGAAACTACTACTGGTCTTCCAGGGAACGATCAAAGCGTGGACTATTTGAGACATTAGTTTTATGGAGGAATGTGCGCATGGTGACTGTTGTATTCATTCCCGATGCAATTTCTGTGTTTCATCAACACTCTGATAGTCCACAGATTACAGAAAGCCTCCAGATGTGCAAATGAAACTACTACTGGTCTTCCAGGGAACGATCAAAGCGTAGACTGTTTGAGACATTACTTTTATCGAGGTATGTGCGCATGGTGACTGTTGTATTCATTCCCGATGCAATTTCTGTGTTTCGTCAACAATCTGATACTCCTCAGATTACAGAATGCCACCAGATGTGCATCGGAAACTACTACTAGTCTTACACGGAACGATCAAAGCATAGACTGTTTGAGAATTACTCCCATGGAGGAAAGTGCGCATGGTGACTGTTGTATTCAATCCCGAGGCCGTTTCTGTGTTTCATCAACACTCTGATGGTCCACAGATTACAGAATGCCTCCAGATGTGCATAGGAAGCTACTACTGGTCTTCCAGGGAACGATCAAAGCGTAAACTCTTTGAGACATTACTCCTATGAAGGAAAGTGCGCATGGTGACTGTTGTATTCAATCCCGATGCAATTTCTGTGTTTCATCAACACTCTGATAGTCTACAGATTACAGAATGCCTACAGATGTTCATCGGAAACTACTACTGGTCTTCCAGGGAACGGTGAAAGCGTAGACTCTTTGAGACATTACTCCCACGGTGGAAAGTGTGCATGGTGACTGTTGTTTTCAATCCCGATGCAATTTCTGTGTTTCAACAACATACTGATAGTCCACAGATTACAGTATGCCTCCAGATGTGCATCGGAAACTACTACTGGTCATCTAGGGAACGATCAAAGCGTAGACTGTTTGAGACATTATTCCCATGGAGGAAAGTACGCATGGTGACTGCTGTATTCAATCCCGAGACAATTTCTGTGCTTCATCAACACTCTGATAGTCCACAGATTACAGAAAGCCTCCACATGTGCATCGGAAACTACTACTGGTCTTCCAGGGAACGATCAAAGCGTAGACTGTTTGAGACATTACTCCCATGGTGGAAAGTGTGCATGGTGACTGTTGTTTTCAATCCCGATGCAATTTCTGTGTTTCATCAACACTCTGATACTCCACAGATTACAGAATGCCTCCAGAAGTGCATCGGAAACCACTAATGGTCTTCCAGGGAACGATCAAAGCGTAGACTGTGTGAGACATTACCCCCGTGGAGGAAAGTGCGCATGGTGACTGTTGTATTCAATCCCGATGCAATTTCTGCGTTTCATCAACACTCTGATAGTCCACAGATTACAGAATGCCTCCAGATGTGCATCGGAAACTACTACTGGTCTTCCAGGGAACGATCAAAGCGTAGACTGTTAGGGACATTACTCCCATGGAGGAAAGTGCGCATGGTGACTGTTGTATTCAATCCCGATGCAATTTCTGTGTTTCATCAATACTCTGATAGTCTTCAGATTACAGAATGCCTCCAGATGTGCAATTGAAACTACTACTGCTCTTCCAGCGAACGATCAAAGCGTAGACTGTTAGAGACATTACACCCATGGAGGAATCTCCGCATGGAGACTGTTGTATTCAATCCCGATGCAATGTCTGTGTTTCATCTACACTCTGATAGGCCACAGAGTACAGAAAGCCTCCAGATGTGCATAGGAAACTACTACTGGTATTCCAGGGAACGATCAAAGCGTAAACTCTTTGAGACATTACTCCTATGAAGGAAAGTGCGCATGGTGACTGTTGTATTCAATCCCGATGCAATTTCTGTGTTTCATCAACACACTGATAGTCCACAGATCACAGAAAGGCTCCACATGTGCATCGGAAACTACTACTGGTATTCCAGGGAACGGTCAAAGCGTAGACTGTTTGAGACATTACTCCCATGGTGGAAAGTGTGCATGGTGACTGTTGTTTTCAATCCCGATGCAATTTCTGTGTTTCATCAACACTCTGATACTCCACAGATTACAGAATGCCTCCAGAAGTGCATCGAAAACCACTAATGGTCTTCCAGGGAACGATCAAAGCGTAGACTGTGTGAGACATTACCCCCGTGGAGGAAAGTGCGCATGGTGACTGTTGTATTCAATCCCGATGCAATTTCTGTGTTTCATCAACACTCTGATAGTCCACAGATTACAGAATGCCCCCAGATGTGCATCGGAAACTACTACTGGTCTTCCAGGGAACGATCAAAGCGTAGACTGTTAGGGACATTACTCCCATGGAGGAAAGTGCGCATGGTGACTGTTGTATTCAATCCCGATGCAATTTCTGTGTTTCATCAATACTCTGATAGTCTTCAGATTACAGAATGCCTCCAGATGTGCAATTGAAACTACTACTGGTCTTCCAGCGAACGATCAAAGCGTAGACTGTTAGAGACATTACACCCATGGAAGAATCTGCGCATGGAGACTATTGTATTCAATCCCGATGCAATGTCTGTGTTTCATCTACACTCTGATAGGCCACAGAGTACAGAAACCCTCCAGATGTGCATAGGAAACTACTACTGGTATTCCAGGGAACGATCAAAGCGTAGACTGTTAGAGACATTCCTCCATGGAGGAAAGTGCGCAAGGTGACTGTTGTATTCAATCCCGATGCAATTACTTTGTTTCATCAACACTCTGATAGTCTACACAATACAGAATGCCACGAGATGTGCATCGGAAACTACTACTGGTCTTCCAGGGAACGATCAAAGCGTGGACTATTTGAGACATTAGTTTTATGGAGGAATGTGCGCATGGTGACTGTTGTATTCATTCCCGATGCAATATCTGTGTTTCATCAACACTCTGATAGTCCACAGATTACAGAAAGCCTCCAGATGTGCATCGGAAACAACTACCGGTCTTCCAGGGAACGATCAAAGCGTAGACTGTTTGAGACATTACCTTTATGGAGGAATGTTCGCATGGTGACTGTTGTAATAAATCTCGATGCAATTTCCGTGTTTCATCAACACTCTGATAGTCCACAGATTACAGAAAGCCTCCAGATGTGCATCGGAAACTACTACTGGTTTTCCAGGGATCGATCAAAGCGAAGACTGTTAGAAACATTACTACCGTGGTGGAATGTGCGCATGGTGACTGTTGTATTCAATCCCGATGCAATTTCTGTGTTTCATCAACACTCTGATAGTCCACAGATTACAGAATGCCTCCAGATGTGCATCGGAAACTACTACTGGTCTTACAGGGAACGATCAAAGCATAGACTGTTTGAGAATCACTCCCATGGAGGAAAGTGCGAATGGTGATTGTTGTGTTCAATCCCAATGCAATTTCTGTGTTTCATCAACACTCTGATACTCCACAGATTACAGAATGCCACCAGACGTGCATCGGAAACTACTACAGGTCTTCCAGGGAACGATCAAAGCGTAGACTGTTTGAGACATTACTCCCGTGGAGGAAAGTGCGCATCGTGACTGTTGTAATCAATCCCGATGCAATTTCTGTGTTTCATCAACAGTCTGATACACCACAGATTACAGAATGCTTCCAGATGTGCATCGGAAACTACTAATGATTCTTCCAGGGAACGACGAAAGCGTAGACTGTTTGAGACATTACTCCCGTGGAGGAAAGTGCGCATGGTGACTGTTGTATTCAATCCCGATGCAATTTCTGTGTTTCATCAACTCTCTGATACTCCACAGATTACAGAAGGCCTCCAGATGTGCATCGGAAACTACTACTGGTCTTCCAGGGAACGATCAAATCTTAGATTGTTAGAGACATTACTCCCATGGAGGAAAGTGCGCATGGTAACTGTTGTATTCAATCCCGATGCAATTTCTGCTTTTCATCAACACTCCGATAGTCTACAGATTACAGAATGCCACCCGATGTGCATCGGAAACTACTACTGGTCTTCCAGGGAACGATCAAAACGTAGACTGTTTGAGACATTACTCCCTTGGAGGAAAGTGCGCCTGGTGACTGTTGTATTCAATCCCGATGCAATTTCTGTGTTTCATCAACACTCTGATACTCCACAGATTACAGAATGCCTGTAGATGTGCATCGGAAACTACTACTGGTCTTCCAGGGAACGATCAAATCTTAGATTGTTAGAGACATTACTCCCATGGAGGGAAGTGCGCATGGTAACTGTTGTATTCAATCCCGATGCAATTTCTGCGTTTCATCAACACTCCGATAGTCTACAGATTACAGAATGCCACCCGATGTGCATCGCAAACTACTACTGGTCTTCCAGGGAACGATCAAAGCGTAGACTGTTTGAGACATTACTCCCGTGGAGGAAAGTGCGCATGGTGACTGTTGTATTCAATCCCGATGCAATTTCTGTGTTTCATCAACACTCTGATAGTCCACAGATTACAGAATGTCTCCAGATGTTCATCGGAAACTACTACTTTTCTTCCAGGGAACGATCAAAGCGTAGACTGTTTGAGACATTACTTCCATGGAGGAATCTGCGCATGGAGGCTGTTGTATTCAATCCCGATGCAATGTCTGTGTTTCATCTACACTCTGATAGTCCACAGAGTACAGAAAGCCTCCAGATGTGCATCGGAAACTACTACTGGTATTCCAGGGAACGATCAAATCGTAGACTGTTAGAGACATGCCTCCCATGGGGGAAAGTGCGCATGGTGACTGTTGTATTCAATCCCGAAGCAATTACTGTGTACAATCAACACTCTGATAGTCTACACAATACAGAATGCCACGAGATGTGCATCGGAAACTACTACTGGTCTTCCAGGGAATGATCAAAGCGTAGATTCTTTGAGAAATTACTCCCGTGGAGGAAAGTGCGCATGGTGACTCTTGTATTCAATCCCGATGCAATTTCTGTGTTTCATCAACACTCTGATACTCCACAGATTACAGAATGCCTCCAGATGTGCATCGGAAACTACTACATGCCTTCCTGGGAACGATCAAATCGTAGACTGTTTGAGACATTACTCCCATGGAGGAAATGCGCATGGTGACTGTTGAATTCAATCCCGATGCAATTTCTGTGTTTAATCAACACTCTGATAGTCCACAGATTCCAGAATGCCTAGAGATGTTCATCGGAAACTACTACTAGTCTTCCAGGGAACGGTCAAAACGTAGACTGTTTGAGACATTCCTCCCATGGAGGAAAGTGCGCATGGTGACTGTTGTATTCAATCCCGATGCAATTACTGTGTTTCATCAACACTCTGATAGTCTACACAATACAGAATGCCACGAGATGTGCATCGGAAACTACTACTGGTCTTCCAGGGAATGATCAAAGCGTAGATTGTTTGAGAAATTACTCCCGTTGAGGAAAGTGCGCATGGTGACTGTTGTATTCAATCCCGATGCAATTTCTGTGTTTCATCAACACTCTGATACTCCACAGATTACAGAATGCCTCCAGATGTGCATCGGAAACTACTACATGTCTTCCAGGGAACGATCAAAGCGTAGACTGTTTGAGACATTACTTTTATGGAGGAATGTGCGCATGGTGACTGTTGTATTCAATCCCGATGCAATTTCCGTGTTTCATCAACACTCTGATAGTCCACAGATTACAGAATGCCTCCAGATGTGCATCGAAAACTACTACTGGTCTTCCAGGGAACGATCAAAGCGTAGACTGTTAGAGACATTACTCCCATAGAGGAATCTGCGCATGGAGACTGTTGTATTCAATCCCGATGCAATGTCTGTGTTTCATCAACACTCTGATAGACCACAGAGTACAGAAAGCCTCCAGATGTGAATCGGAAACTACAACTGGTATTCCAGGGAAAGATCAAAGCGTAGACTGTTAGAGACATTACTCCCATGGAGGAAAGTGCGCATGCTGACTGTTGTATTCAATCCCGATGCAATTACTGTGTTTCATCAACACTCTGATAGTCTACACAATACTGAATGCCACCAGATGTGCATCGGAAACTACTACTGGTCTTCCAGGGAACGATCAAAGCGTAGATTGTTTGAGAAATTACTCCCATTGAAGAATCTGCGCATGAAGACTGTTGTATTCAATCCCGATGCAATGTCTGTGTTTCATCAACACTCTGATAGTCCACAGATTACAGAATGCCTCCAGATGTGCATCGGAAACTACTACTGGTCTTACAGGGAACGATCAAAGCATATACTGTTTGAGAATTACTCCCATGGAGGAAAGTGCGCATGGTGACTGTTGTATTCAATCCCGATGCAATTTCTTTGTTTCATCAACACTCTGATGGTCCACAGATTACAGAATGCCTCCAGATGTGCATAGGAAGCTACTACTGGTCTTCCAGGGAACGATCAAAGCGTAAACTCTTTGAGACATTACTCCTATGAAGGAAAGTGCGCATGGTGACTGTTGTATTCAATCCCGATGCAAGTTCTGTGTTTCATCAACACTCTGATAGTCTACAGATTACAGAATGCCTACAGATGTTCATCGGAAACTACTACTGGTCTTCCAGGGAACGGTCAAAGCGTAGACTCTTTGAGACATTACTCCCATGGCGGAAAGTGTGCATGGTGACTGTTGTTTTCAATCCCGATGCAATTTCTGTGTTTCAACAACATACTGATAGTCGACAGATTACAGTATGCCTCCAGATGTGCATCGGAAACTACTACTGGTCATCTAGGGAACGATCAAAGCGTAGACTGTTTGAGACATTATTCCCATGGAGGAAAGTGCGCATGGTGACTGCTGTATTCAATCCCGAGACAATTTCTGTGCTTCATCAACACTCTGATAGTCCACAGATTACAGAAAGCCTCCACATGTGCATCGGAAACTACTACTGGTCTTCCAGGGAACGATCAAAGCGTAGACTGTTTGAGACATTACTCCCATGGTGGAAAGTGTGCATGGTGACTGTTGTTTTCAATCCCGATGCAATTTCTGTGTTTCATCAACACTCTGATACTCCACAGATTACAGAATGCCTCCAGAAGTGCATCGGAAACCACTAATGGTCTTCCAGGGAACGATCAAAGCGTAGACTGTGTGAGACATTACCCCCGTGGAGGAAAGTGCGCATGGTGACTGTTGTATTCAATCCCGATGCAATTTCTGTGTTTCATCAACACTCTGATAGTCCACAGATTACAGAATGCCTCCAGATGTGCATCGGAAACTACTACTGGTCTTCCAGGGAACGATCAAAGCGTAGACTGTTAGGGACATTACTCCCATGGAGGAAAGTGCGCATGGTGACTGTTGTATTCAATCCCGATGCAATTTCTGTGTTTCATCAATACTCTGATAGTCTTCAGATTACAGAATGCCTCCAGATGTGCAATTGAAACTACTACTGGTCTTCCAGCGAACGATCAAAGCGTAGACTGTTAGAGACATTACACCCATGGAGGAATCTGCGCATGGAGACTGTTGTATTCAATCCCGATGCAATGTCTGTGTTTCATCTACACTCTGATAGGCCACAGAGTACAGAAAGCCTCCAGATGTGCATAGGAAACTACTACTGGTATTCCAGGGAACGATCAAAGCGTAGACTGTTAGAGACATTCCTCCATGGAGGAAAGTGCGCATGGTGACTGTTGTATTCAATCCCGATGCAATTACTGTGTTTCATCAACACTCTGATAGTCTACACAATACAGAATGCCACGAGATGTGCATCGGAAACTACTACTGGTCTTCCAGGGAACGATCAAAGCGTCGACTATTTGAGACATTAGTTTTATGGAGGAATGTGCGCATGGTGACTGTTGTATTCATTCCCGATGCAATTTCTGTGTTTCATCAACACTCTGATAGTCCACAGATTACAGAAAGCCTCCAGATGTGCATCGGAAACTACTACTGGTCTTCCAGGGAACGATCAAAGCGTAGACTGTTAGGGACATTACTCCCATGGAGGAAAGTGCGCATGGTGACTGTTGTATTCAATCCCGATGCAATTTCTGTGTTTCATCAATACTCTGATAGTCTTCAGATTACAGAATGCCTCCAGATGTGCAATTGAAACTACTACTGGTCTTCCAGCGAACGATCAAAGCGTAGACTGTTAGAGACATTACACCCATGGAGGAATCTGCGCATGGAGACTGTTGTATTCAATCCCGATGCAATGTCTGTGTTTCATCTACACTCTGATAGGCCACAGAGTACAGAAAGCCTCCAGATGTGCATCGGAAACTACTACTGGTATTCCAGGGAACGATCAAAGCGAAGACTGTTAGGAACATTACTACCGTGGTGGAAAGTGCGCATGGTGACTGTTGTATTCAATCCCGATGCAATTTCTGTGTTTCATCAACACTCTGATAGTCCACAGATTACAGAATGCCTCCAGATGTGCATCGGAAACTACTACTGGTCTTACAGGGAACGATCAAAGCATATACTGTTTGAGAATTACTCCCATGGAGGAAAGTGCGCATGGTGACTGTTGTATTCAATCCCGATGCAATTTCTGTGTTTCATCAACACTCTGATAGTCCACAGATTACAGAATGCCTCCAGATGTGCAAATGAAACTACTACTGGTCTTCCAGGGAACGATCAAAGCGTAGACTGTTTGAGACATTACTTTTATCGAGGTATGTGCGCATGGTGACTGTTGTATTCATTCCCGATGCAATTTCTGTGTTTCATCAACACTCTGATACTCCTCAGATTACAGAATGCCACCAGATGTGCATCGGAAACTACTACTAGTCTTACACGGAACGATCAAAGCATAGACTGTTTGAGAATTACTCCCATGGAGGAAAGTGCGCATGGTGACTGTTGTATTCAATCCCGAGGCCGTTTCTGTGTTTCATCAACACTCTGATGGTCCACAGATTACAGAATGCCTCCAGATGTGCATAGGAAGCTACTACTGGTCTTCCAGGGAACGATCAAAGCGTAAACTCTTTGAGACATTACTCCTATGAAGGAAAGTGCGCATGGTGACTGTTGTATTCAATCCCGATGCAATTTCTGTGTTTCATCAACACTCTGATAGTCTACAGATTACAGAATGCCTACAGATGTTCATCGGAAACTACTACTGGTCTTCCAGGGAACGGTCAAAGCGTAGACTCTTTGAGACATTACTCCCATGGTGGAAAGTGTGCATGGTGACTGTTGTCTTCAATCCCGATGCAATTTCTGTGTTTCAACAACATACTGATAGTCCACAGATTACAGTATGCCTCCAGATGTGCATCGGAAACTACTACTGGTCATCTAGGGAACGATCAAAGCGTAGACTGTTTGAGACATTATTCCCATGGAGGAAAGTGCGCATGGTGACTGCTGTATTCAATCCCGAGACAATTTCTGTGCTTCATCAACACTCTGATAGTCCACAGATTACAGAAAGCCTCCACATGTGCATCGGAAACTACTACTGGTCTTCCAGGGAACGATCAAAGCGTAGACTGTTTGAGACATTACTCCCATGGTGGAAAGTGTGCATGGTGACTGTTGTTTTCAATCCCGATGCTATTTCTGTGTTTCATCAACACTCTGATACTCCACAGATTACAGAATGCCTCCAGAACTGCATCGGAAACCACTAATGGTCTTCCAGGGAACGATCAAAGCGTAGACTGTGTGAGACATTACCCCCGTGGAGGAAAGTGCGCATGGTGACTGTTGTATTCAATCCCGATGCAATTTCTGTGTTTCATCAACACTCTGATAGTCCACAGATTACAGAATGCCTCCAGATGTGCATCGGAAACTACTACTGGTCTTCCAGGGAACGATCAAATCGTAGACTGTTAGGGACATTACTCCCATGGAGGAAAGTGCGCATGGTGACTGTTGTATTCAATCCCGATGCAATTTCTGTGTTTCATCAATACTCTGATAGTCTTCAGATTACAGAATGCCTCCAGATGTGCAATTGAAACTACTACTGGTCTTCCAGCGAACGATCAAAGCGTAGACTGTTAGAGACATTACACCCATGGAGGAATCTGCGCATGGAGACTGTTGTATTCAATCCCGATGCAATGTCTGTGTTTCATCTACACTCTGATAGGCCACAGAGTACAGAAAGCCTCCAGATGTGCATAGGAAACTACTACTGGTATTCCAGGGAACAATCAAAGCGTAGACTGTTAGAGACATTCCTCCATGGAGGAAAGTGCGCATGGTGACTGTTGTATTCAATCCCGATGCAATTACTGTGTTTCATCAACACTCTGATAGTCTACACAATACAGAATGCCTCCAGATGTGCATCGGAAGCTACTACTGGTCTTCCAGGGAACGATCAAAGCGTAAACTCTTTGAGACATTACTCCTATGAAGGAAAGTGCGCATGGTGACTGTTGTATTCAATCCCGATGCAATTTCTGTGTTTCATCAACACTCTGATAGTCTACAGATTACAGAATGCCTACAGATGTTCATCGGAAACTACTACTGGTCTTCCAGGGAACGGTCAAAGCGTAGACTCTTTGAGACATTACTCCCATGGTGGAAAGTGTGCATGGTGACTGTTGTTTTCAATCCCGATGCAATTTCTGTGTTTCAACAACATACTGATAGTCCACAGATTACAGTATGCCTCCAGATGTGCATCGGAAACTACTACTGGTCATCTAGGGAACGATCAAAGGGTAGACTGTTTGAGACATTATTCCCATGGAGGAAATGCTGTATTCAATCCCGAGACAATTTCTGTGCTTCATCAACACTCTGATAGTCCACAGATCACAGAAAGGCTCCACATGTGCATCGGAAACTACTACTGGTCTTCCAGGGAACGGTCAAAGCGTAGACTGTTTGAGACATTACTCCCATGGTGGAAAGTGTGCATGGTGACTGTTGTTTTCAATCCCGATGCAATTTCTGTGTTTCATCAACACTCTGATACTCCACAGATTACAGAATGCCTCCAGAAGTGCATCGGAAACCACTAATGGTCTTCCAGGGAACGATCAAAGCGTAGACTGTGTGAGACATTACCCCCGTGGAGGAAAGTGCGCATGGTGACTGTTGTATTCAATCCCGATGCAATTTCTGTGTTTCATCAACACTCAGATAGTCCACAGATTACAGAATGCCCCCAGATGTGCATCGGAAACTACTACTGGTCTTCCAGGGAACGATCAAAGCGTAGACTGTTAGGGACATTACTCCCATGGAGGAAAGTGCGCATGGTGACTGTTGTATTCAATCCCGATGCAATTTCTGTGTTTCATCAATACTCTGATAGTCTTCAGATTACAGAATGCCTCCAGATGTGCAATTGTAACTACTACTGGTCTTCCAGCGAACGATCAAAGCGTAGACTGTTAGAGACATTACACCCATGGAGGAATCTGCGCATGGAGACTATTGTATTCAATCCCGATGCAATGTCTGTGTTTCATCTACACTCTGATAGGCCACAGAGTACAGAAACCCTCCAGATGTGCATAGGAAACTACTACTGGTATTCCAGGGAACGATCAAAGCGTAGACTGTTAGAGACATTCCTCCATGGAGGAAAGTGCGCATGGTGACTGTTGTATTCAATCCCGATGCAATTACTGTGTTTCATCAACACTCTGATAGTCTACACAATACAGAATGCCACGAGATGTGCATCGGAAACTACTACTGGTCTTCCAGGGAACGATCAAAGCGTGGACTATTTGAGACAATAGTTTTATGGAGGAATGTGGGCATGGTGACTGTTGTATTCATTCCCGATGCAATTTCTGTGTTTCATCAACACTCTGATAGTCCACAGATTACAGAAAGCCTCCAGATGTGCATCGGAAACAACTACCGGTCTTCCAGGGAACGATCAAAGCGTAGACTGTTTGAGACATTACCTTTATGGAGGAATGTTCGCATGGTGACTGTTGTAATAAATCTCGATGCAATTTCCGTGTTTCATCAACACTCTGATAGTCCACAGATTACAGAAAGCCTCCAGATGTGCATCGGAAACTACTACTGGTTTTCCAGGGATCGATCAAAGCGAAGACTGTTAGAAACATTACTACCGTGGTGGAATGTGCGCATGGTGACTGTTGTATTCAATCCCGATGCAATTTCTGTGTTTCATCAACACTCTGATAGTCCACAGATTACAGAATGCCTCCAGATGTGCATCGGAAACTACTACTGGTCTTACAGGGAACGATCAAAGCATAGACTGTTTGAGAATTACTCCCATGGAGGAAAGTGCGCATGGTGACTGTTGTATTCAATCCCGATGCAATTTCTGTGTATCATCAACACTCTGATAGTCCACAGATTACAGAATGCCTCCAGATGTGCAAATGAAACTACTACTGGTCTTCCAGGGAACGATCAAAGCTTAGACTGTTTGATAATCACTCCCATGGAGGAAAGTGCGAATGGTGATTGTTGTATTCAATCCCAATGCAATTTCTGTGTTTCATCAACACTCTGATACTCCACAGATTACAGAATGCCACCAGACGTGCATCGGAAACTACTACAGGTCTTCCAGGGAACGATCAAAGCGTAGACTGTTTGAGACATTACTCCCGTGGAGGAAAGTGCGCATCGTGACTGTTGTAATCAATCCCGATGCAATTTCTGTGTTTCATCAACAGTCTGATACACCACAGATTACAGAATGCTTCCAGATGTGCATCGGAAACTACTAATGATTCTTCCAGGGAACGACGAAAGCGTAGACTGTTTGAGACATTACTCCCGTGGAGGAAAGTGCGCATGGTGACTGTTGTATTCAATCCCGATGCAATTTCTGTGTTTCATCAACTCTCTGATACTCCACAGATTACAGAAGGCCTCCAGATGTGCATCGGAAACTACTACTGGTCTTCCAGGGAACGATCAAATCTTAGATTGTTAGAGACATTACTCCCATGGAGGAAAGTGCGCATGGTAACTGTTGTATTCAATCCCGATGCAATTTCTGCTTTTCATCAACACTCCGATAGTCTACAGATTACAGAATGCCACCCGATGTGCATCGCAAACTACTACTGGTCTTCCAGGGAACGATCAAAGCGTAGACTGTTTGAGACATTACTCCCGTGGAGGAAAGTGCGCATGGTGACTGTTGTATTCAATCCCGATGCAATTTCTGTGTTTCATCAACTCTCTGATACTCCACAGATTACAGAAGGCCTCCAGATGTGCATCGGAAACTACTACTGGTCTTCCAGGGAACGATCAAATCTTAGATTGTTAGAGACATTACTCCCATGGAGGAAAGTGCGCATGGTAACTGTTGTATTCAATCCCGATGCAATTTCTGCTTTTCATCAACACTCCGATAGTCTACAGATTACAGAATGCCACCCGATGTGCATCGGAAACTACTACTGGTCTTCCAGGGAACGATCAAAACGTAGACTGTTTGAGACATTACTTCCGTGGAGGAAAGTGTGCCTGGTGACTGTTGTATTCAATCCCGATGCAATTTCTGTGTTTCATCAACACTCTGATACTCCACAGATTACAGAATGCCTGTAGATGTGCATCGGAAACTACTACTGGTCTTCCAGGGAACGATCAAATCTTAGATTGTTAGAGACATTACTCCCATGGAGGGAAGTGCGCATGGTAACTGTTGTATTCAATCCCGATGCAATTTCTGCGTTTCATCAACACTCCGATAGTCTACAGATTACAGAATGCCACCCGATGTGCATCGCAAACTACTACTGGTCTTCCAGGGAACGATCAAAGCGTAGACTGTTTGAGACATTACTCCCGTGGAGGAAAGTGCGCATGGTGACTGTTGTATTCAATCCCGATGCAATTTCTGTGTTTCATCAACACTCTGATAGTCCACAGATTACAGAATGTCTCCAGATGTTCATCGGAAACTACTACTTTTCTTCCAGGGAACGATCAAAGCGTAGACTGTTTGAGACATTACTTCCATGGAGGAATCTGCGCATGGAGGCTGTTGTATTCAATCCCGATGCAATGTCTGTGTTTCATCTACACTCTGATAGTCCACAGAGTACAGAAAGCCTCCAGATGTGCATCGGAAACTACTACTGGTATTCCAGGGAACGATCAAATCGTAGACTGTTAGAGACATGCCTCCCATGGAGGAAAGTGCGCATGGTGACTGTTGTAGTCAATCCCGAAGCAATTACTGTGTACAATCAACACTCTGATAGTCTACACAATACAGAATGCCACGCGATGTGCATCGGAAACTACTACTGGTCTTCCAGGGAATGATCAAAGCGTAGATTCTTTGAGAAATTACTCCCGTGGAGGAAAGTGCGCATGGTGACTCTTGTATTCAATCCCGATGCAATTTCTGTGTTTCATCAACACTCTGATACTCCACAGATTACAGAATGCCTCCAGATGTGCATCGGAAACTACTACATGTCTTCCTGGGAACGATCAAAGCGTAGACTGTTTGAGACATTACTCCCATGGAGGAAATGCGCATGGTGACTGTTGAATTCAATCCCGATGCAATTTCTGTGTTTAATCAACACTCTGATAGTCCACAGATTCCAGAATGCCTAGAGATGTTCATCGGAAACTACTACTAGTCTTCCAGGGAACGGTCAAAACGTAGACTGTTTGAGACATTCCTCCCATGGAGGAAAGTGCGCATGGTGACTGTTGTATTCAATCCCGATGCAATTACTGTGTTTCATCAACACTCTGATAGTCTACACAATACAGAATGCCACGAGATGTGCATCGGAAACTACTACTGGTCTTCCAGGGAATGATCAAAGCGTAGATTGTTTGAGAAATTACTCCCGTTGAGGAAAGTGCGCATGGTGACTGTTGTATTCAATCCCGATGCAATTTCTGTGTTTCATCAACACTCTGATACTCCACAGATTACAGAATGCCTCCAGATGTGCATCGGAAACTACTACATGTCTTCCAGGGAACGATCAAAGCGTAGACTGTTAGGGACATTACTCCCATGGAGGAAAGTGCGCATGGTGACTGTTGTATTCAATCCCGATGCAATTTCTGTGTTTCATCAATACTCTGATAGTCTTCAGATTACAGAATGCCTCCAGATGTGCAATTGAAACTACTACTGCTCTTCCAGCGAACGATCAAAGCGTAGACTGTTAGAGACATTACACCCATGGAGGAATCTGCGCATGGAGACTGTTGTATTCAATCCCGATGCAATGTCTGTGTTTCATCTACACTCTGATAGGCCACAGAGTACAGAAAGCCTCCAGATGTGCATAGGAAACTACTACTGGTATTCCAGGGAACAATCAAAGCGTAGACTGTTAGAGACATTCCTCCATGGAGGAAAGTGCGCATGGTGACTGTTGTATTCAATCCCGATGCAATTACTGTGTTTCATCAACACTCTGATAGTCTACACAATACAGAATGCCTCCAGATGTGCATCGGAAGCTACTACTGGTCTTCCAGGGAACGATCAAAGCGTAAACTCTTTGAGACATTACTCCTATGAAGGAAAGTGCGCATGGTGACTGTTGTATTCAATCCCGATGCAATTTCTGTGTTTCATCAACACTCTGATAGTCTACAGATTACAGAATGCCTACAGATGTTCATCGGAAACTACTACTGGTCTTCCAGGGAACGGTCAAAGCGTAGACTCTTTGAGACATTACTCCCATGGTGGAAAGTGTGCATGGTGACTGTTGTTTTCAATCCCGATGCAATTTCTGTGTTTCAACAACATACTGATAGTCCACAGATTACAGTATGCCTCCAGATGTGCATCGGAAACTACTACTGGTCATCTAGGGAACGATCAAAGGGTAGACTGTTTGAGACATTATTCCCATGGAGGAAATGCTGTATTCAATCCCGAGACAATTTCTGTGCTTCATCAACACTCTGATAGTCCACAGATCACAGAAAGGCTCCACATGTGCATCGGAAACTACTACTGGTCTTCCAGGGAACGGTCAAAGCGTAGACTGTTTGAGACATTACTCCCATGGTGGAAAGTGTGCATGGTGACTGTTGTTTTCAATCCCGATGCAATTTCTGTGTTTCATCAACACTCTGATACTCCACAGATTACAGAATGCCTCCAGAAGTGCATCGGAAACCACTAATGGTCTTCCAGGGAACGATCAAAGCGTAGACTGTGTGAGACATTACCCCCGTGGAGGAAAGTGCGCATGGTGACTGTTGTATTCAATCCCGATGCAATTTCTGTGTTTCATCAACACTCAGATAGTCCACAGATTACAGAATGCCCCCAGATGTGCATCGGAAACTACTACTGGTCTTCCAGGGAACGATCAAAGCGTAGACTGTTAGGGACATTACTCCCATGGAGGAAAGTGCGCATGGTGACTGTTGTATTCAATCCCGATGCAATTTCTGTGTTTCATCAATACTCTGATAGTCTTCAGATTACAGAATGCCTCCAGATGTGCAATTGTAACTACTACTGGTCTTCCAGCGAACGATCAAAGCGTAGACTGTTAGAGACATTACACCCATGGATTAATCTGCGCATGGAGACTATTGTATTCAATCCCGATGCAATGTCTGTGTTTCATCTACACTCTGATAGGCCACAGAGTACAGAAACCCTCCAGATGTGCATAGGAAACTACTACTGGTATTCCAGGGAACGATCAAAGCGTAGACTGTTAGAGACATTCCTCCATGGAGGAAAGTGCGCATGGTGACTGTTGTATTCAATCCCGATGCAATTACTGTGTTTCATCAACACTCTGATAGTCTACACAATACAGAATGCCACGAGATGTGCATCGGAAACTACTACTGGTCTTCCAGGGAACGATCAAAGCGTGGACTATTTGAGACAATAGTTTTATGGAGGAATGTGCGCATGGTGACTGTTGTATTCATTCCCGATGCAATTTCTGTGTTTCATCAACACTCTGATAGTCCACAGATTACAGAAAGCCTCCAGATGTGCATCGGAAACAACTACCGGTCTTCCAGGGAACGATCAAAGCGTAGACTGTTTGAGACATTACCTTTATGGAGGAATGTTCGCATGGTGACTGTTGTAATAAATCTCGATGCAATTTCCGTGTTTCATCAACACTCTGATAGTCCACAGATTACAGAAAGCCTCCAGATGTGCATCGGAAACTACTACTGGTTTTCCAGGGATCGATCAAAGCGAAGACTGTTAGAAACATTACTACCGTGGTGGAATGTGCGCATGGTGACTGTTGTATTCAATCCCGATGCAATTTCTGTGTTTCATCAACACTCTGATAGTCCACAGATTACAGAATGCCTCCAGATGTGCATCGGAAACTACTACTGGTCTTACAGGGAACGATCAAAGCATAGACTGTTTGAGAATTACTCCCATGGAGGAAAGTGCGCATGGTGACTGTTGTATTCAATCCCGATGCAATTTCTGTGTATCATCAACACTCTGATAGTCCACAGATTACAGAATGCCTCCAGATGTGCAAATGAAACTACTACTGGTCTTCCAGGGAACGATCAAAGCTTAGACTGTTTGAGAATCACTCCCATGGAGGAAAGTGCGAATGGTGATTGTTGTATTCAATCCCAATGCAATTTCTGTGTTTCATCAACACTCTGATACTCCACAGATTACAGAATGCCACCAGACGTGCATCGGAAACTACTACAGGTCTTCCAGGGAACGATCAAAGCGTAGACTGTTTGAGACATTACTCCCGTGGAGGAAAGTGCGCATCGTGACTGTTGTAATCAATCCCGATGCAATTTCTGTGTTTCATCAACAGTCTGATACACCACAGATTACAGAATGCTTCCAGATGTGCATCGGAAACTACTAATGATTCTTCCAGGGAACGACGAAAGCGTAGACTGTTTGAGACATTACTCCCGTGGAGGAAAGTGCGCATGGTGACTGTTGTATTCAATCCCGATGCAATTTCTGTGTTTCATCAACTCTCTGATACTCCACAGATTACAGAAGGCCTCCAGATGTGCATCGGAAACTACTACTGGTCTTCCAGGGAACGATCAAATCTTAGATTGTTAGAGACATTACTCCCATGGAGGAAAGTGCGCATGGTAACTGTTGTATTCAATCCCGATGCAATTTCTGCTTTTCATCAACACTCCGATAGTCTACAGATTACAGAATGCCACCCGATGTGCATCGCAAACTACTACTGGTCTTCCAGGGAACGATCAAAGCGTAGACTGTTTGAGACATTACTCCCGTGGAGGAAAGTGCGCATGGTGACTGTTGTATTGAATCCCGATGCAATTTCTGTGTTTCATCAACTCTCTGATACTCCACAGATTACAGAAGGCCTCCAGATGTGCATCGGAAACTACTACTGGTCTTCCAGGGAACGATCAAATCTTAGATTGTTAGAGACATTACTCCCATGGAGGAAAGTGCGCATGGTAACTGTTGTATTCAATCCCGATGCAATTTCTGCTTTTCATCAACACTCCGATAGTCTACAGATTACAGAATGCCACCCGATGTGCATCGGAAACTACTACTGGTCTTCCAGGGAACGATCAAAACGTAGACTGTTTGAGACATTACTTCCGTGGAGGAAAGTGCGCCTGGTGACTGTTGTATTCAATCCCGATGCAATTTCTGTGTTTCATCAACACTCTGATACTCCACAGATTACAGAATGCCTGTAGATGTGCATCGGAAACTACTACTGGTCTTCCAGGGAACGATCAAATCTTAGATTGTTAGAGACATTACTCCCATGGAGGGAAGTGCGCATGGTAACTGTTGTATTCAATCCCGATGCAATTTCTGCGTTTCATCAACACTCCGATAGTCTACAGATTACAGAATGCCACCCGATGTGCATCGCAAACTACTACTGGTCTTCCAGGGAACGATCAAAGCGTAGACTGTTTGAGACATTACTCCCGTGGAGGAAAGTGCGCATGGTGACTGTTGTATTCAATCCCGATGCAATTTCTGTGTTTCATCAACACTCTGATAGTCCACAGATTACAGAATGTCTCCAGATGTTCATCGGAAACTACTACTTTTCTTCCAGGGAACGATCAAAGCGTAGACTGTTTGAGACATTACTTCCATGGAGGAATCTGCGCATGGAGGCTGTTGTATTCAATCCCGATGCAATGTCTGTGTTTCATCTACACTCTGATAGTCCACAGAGTACAGAAAGCCTCCAGATGTGCATCGGAAACTACTACTGGTATTCCAGGGAACGATCAAATCGTAGACTGTTAGAGACATGCCTCCCATGGAGGAAAGTGCGCATGGTGACTGTTGTATTCAATCCCGAAGCAATTACTGTGTACAATCAACACTCTGATAGTCTACACAATACAGAATGCCACGAGATGTGCATCGGAAACTACTACTGGTCTTCCAGGGAATGATCAAAGCGTAGATTCTTTGAGAAATTACTCCCGTGGAGGAAAGTGCGCATGGTGACTCTTGTATTCAATCCCGATGCAATTTCTGTGTTTCATCAACACTCTGATACTCCACAGATTACAGAATGCCTCCAGATGTGCATCGGAAACTACTACATGTCTTCCTGGGAACGATCAAAGCGTAGACTGTTTGAGACATTACTCCCATGGAGGAAATGCGCATGGTGACTGTTGAATTCAATCCCGATGCAATTTCTGTGTTTAATCAACACTCTGATAGTCCACAGATTCCAGAATGCCTAGAGATGTTCATCGGAAACTACTACTAGTCTTCCAGGGAACGGTCAAAACGTAGACTGTTTGAGACATTCCTCCCATGGAGGAAAGTGCGCATGGTGACTGTTGTATTCAATCCCGATGCAATTACTGTGTTTCATCAACACTCTGATAGTCTACACAATACAGAATGCCACGAGATGTGCATCGGAAACTACTACTGGTCTTCCAGGGAATGATCAAAGCGTAGATTGTTTGAGAAATTACTCCCGTTGAGGAAAGTGCGCATGGTGACTGTTGTATTCAATCCCGATGCAATTTCTGTGTTTCATCAACACTCTGATACTCCACAGATTACAGAATGCCTCCAGATGTGCATCGGAAACTACTACATGTCTTCCAGGGAACGATCAAAGCGTAGACTGTTTGAGACATTACTTTTATGGAGGAATGTGCGCATGGTGACTGTTGTATTCAATCCCGATGCAATTTCCGTGTTTCATCAACACTCTGATAGTCCGCAGATTACAGAATGCCTCCAGATGTGCATCGAAAACTACTACTGGTCTTCCAGGGAACGATCAAAGCGTAGACTGTTAGAGACATTACTCCCATAGAGGAATCTGCGCATGGAGACTGTTGTATTCAATCCCGATGCAATGTCTGTGTTTCATCAACACTCTGATAGACCACAGAGTACAGAAAGCCTCCAGATGTGAATCGGAAATTACAACTGGTATTCCAGGGAAAGATCAAAGCGTAGACTGTTAGAGACATTACTCCCATGGAGGAAAGTGCGCATGGTGACTGTTGTATTCAATCCCGATGCAATTACTGTGTTTCATCAACACTCTGATAGTCTACACAATACTGAATGCCACCAGATGTGCATCGGAAACTACTACTGGTCTTCCAGGGAACGATCAAAGCGTAGATTGTTTGAGAAATTACTCCCATTGAAGAATCTGCGCATGAAGACTGTTGTATTCAATCCCGATTCAATGTCTGTGTTTCATCAACACTCTGATAGTCCACAGATTACAGAATGCCTCCAGATGTTCATCGGAAACTACTACTGGTCTTCCAGGGAACGATCATAGCGTAGAGTGTTTGAGACATTACTTTTATGGAGGAATGTGCGCATGGTGACTGTTGTATTCATTCCCGATTCAATTTCTATGTTTCATCAACACTCTGATAGTCCACAGATTACAGAATGCCTAGAGATGTTCATCAAAAACTACTACTGGTCTTACAGGGAACGAACATGGCATAGACTGTTTGAGAATTACTAGCATGGAGGAAAGTGCGCATGGTGACTGTTGTATTCAATCCCGAGGCAATTTCTGTGTTTCATCAACACTCTGATAGTGCACAGATTACAGAAAGCCTCCAGATGTGCATCGGAAACTACTACTGGTCTACCAGGGAACGATCAAGGCGATGACTGTTAGAGACATTACCCCATGGAGGAAATGCGCATGGTGACTGTTGAATTCAATCCCGATGCAATTTCTGTGTTTCATCAACAGTCTGATAGTCCACAGATTACAGAATGCCTCCAGATGTGCATCGGAAACTACTACTGGTATTCCAGGGAACGATCAAAGCGTAGACTGTTAGAGACATTCCTCCCATGGAGGAAAGTGCGCATGGTGACTGTTGTATTCAATCCCGATGCCATTACTGTGTTTCATCAACGCTCTGATAGTCTACACAATACTGAATGCCACCAGATGTACATCGGAAACTACTACTGGTCTTCCAGGGAACGGTCAAAGCGTAGACTGTTTGAGACATTACTCCCATGGAGGAAAGTTAGCATGGTGACTGTTGTATTCAATCCCGATGCAATTTCTGTGTTTCATCAACAGTCTGATAGTCCACAGATTACAGAATGCCTCCAGATGTGCATCGGAAACTACTACTGGTATTCCAGGGAACGATCAAAGCGTAGACTGTTAGAGACATTCCTCCCATGGAGGAAAGTGTGCATGGTGAATGTTGTATTCAATCCCGATGCAATTACTGTGTTTCATCAACACTCTGATAGTCTACACAATACAGAATGCCACGAGATGTGCATCGGAAACTACTACTGGTCTTCCAGGGAACGATCAAAGCGTAGATTTTTTGAGAAATTACTCCCGTGGAGCAAAGTGCGCATGGTGATTGTTGTATTCACTCCCGATGCAATTTCTGTGTTTCATCAACACTCTGATACTCCACAGATTACAAATGCCTCCAGATGTTTATCGGAAACTACTACTGGTCTTCCAGGGAACGATCAAAACGTAAACTCTTTGAGACATTACTGCTATTGAGGAAAGTGCGCATCGTGACTCTTGTATTCAATCCCGAAGCATTTTCTGTCTTTCATCAACACTCTGATAGACCACAGATTACAGAATGCCTCCAGATGTGCATCGGAACCTACTACTGATCTTCCAGCGAACGATCAAGGCGAAGACTGTTAGAGACATTACTCCCATGGAGGAAATGCGCATGGTGACTGTTGTATTCAATCCCAATACCATTCCTGTGTTTCATCAACACTCTGATACTCCACAGATTACAGAATGCCTCCAGATGTGCATCGGAACTACTACATGTCTTCCATGGAACGATCAAAGCGTAGACTGTTTGAGACATTACTTTTATGGAGGAATGTGCGCATGGTGGCTGTTGTATTCAATCCCGATGCAATTTCCGTGTTCCATCAACACTCTGATAGTCCACAGATTACAGAATGCCTCCAGATGTGCATCGAAAACTACTACTGGTCTTCCAGGGAACGATCAAAGCGTAGGCTGTTTGAGACATTACTCCCATAGAGAAATCTGCGCATGGAGACTGTTGTATTCAATCCCGATGCAATGTCTGTGTTTCATCAACACTCTGATAGACCACAGAGTACAGAAAGCCTCCAGATGTGCATCGGAAACTACTACTGGTATTCCAGGGAAAGATCAATGCGTAGACTGTTAGAGACATTACTCCCATGGAGGAAAGTGTGCATGGTGACTGTTGTATTCAATCCCGATGCAATTACTGTGTTTCATCAACACTCTGATAGTCTACACAATACAGAATGCCACCAGATGCGCATCGGAAACTACTACTGGTCTTCCAGGGAACGATCAAAGCGTAGATTGTTTGAGAAATTACTCCCATAGAGGAATCTGCGCATGGAGACTGTTGTATTCAATCCCGATGCAATGTCTGTGTTTCATCAACACTGATAGTCCACAGATTAAAGAATGCCTCCAGATGTTCATCGAAAACAAGTACTGGTCTACCAGGGAATGATCAAAGCTTAGAGTGTTTGAGACATTACTTTTATGGAGGAATGTGCGCATGGTGACTGTTGTATTCATTCCCGATTCAATTTCTGTATTTCATCAACACTCTGATAGTCCACAGATTACAGAATGCCTACACATGTTCATCGGAAACTACTACTGGTCTTACAGGGAACGAACATGGCATAGACTGTTTGAGAATTACTCCCATGACGGAAAGTGCGCATGGTGACTGTTGTATTCAATCCCGAGGCAATTTCTGTGTTTCATCAACACTGATAGTCCACAGATTACAGAAAGCCTCCAGATGTGCATCGGAAACTACTACTGGTCTTCCAGGGAACGATCAAGGCGAAGACTGTTAGAGACATTACTCCCATGGAGGAAATGCGCATGGTGACTGTTGAATTCAATCCCGATGCTATTTCTGTGTTTCATCAACACTCTGATAGTCCACTTATTGCAGAATGCCTAGAGATGTTCATCGGAAACTACTACTGGTCTTCCAGGGAACGGTCAAAGCGTAGACTGTTTGAGACATTACTCCCATGGAGGAAAGTTAGCATGGTGACTGTTGTATTCAATCCCGATGCAATTTCTGTGTTTCATCAACAGTCTCATAGTCCACAGATTACAGAATGCCTCCAGATGTGCATCGGAAACTACTACTGGTCTTCCAGGGAACGATCAAAGCGTAGACTGTTAGGGACATTAGTCCCATGGAGGAAAGTGCGCATGGTGACTGTTGTATTCAATCCCGATGCAATTTCTGTGTTTCATCAACACTCTGACAGTCCACAGATTACAGAATGCCTCCAGACGTTCATTGGAAACTACTACTGGTCTTCCAGGGAACGATCAAAACGTAAACTCTTTGAGACATTACTCCCATTGAGGAAAGTGCGCATCGTGACTCTTGTATTCAATCCCGATGCATATTCTGTCTTTCAACAACACTCTGATAGACCACAGATTACAGAATGCCTCCAGATGTGCATCGGAACCTACTACTGATCTCCCAGCGAACGATCAAGGTGAAGACTGTTAAAGACATTACTCCCATGGAGGAAAGTGCGCATGGTGACTGTTGTATTCAATCCCAATACAATTCTTGTGTTTCATCAACACTCTGATACTCCACAGATTACAGAATGCCTCCAGATGTGCATCGGAAACTACTACTGGTCTTCCAGGGAACGATCAAAGCGTAAACTCTTTGAGACATTACTCCCATGGAGGAAAGTGCGCATGGTGACTGTTGTATTCAATCCCGATGAAATTTCTGTGTTTCATCAACACTCTGATAGTCTACAGATTACAGAATGCCACCTGATGTGCATCGGAAACTACTACTGGTCTTCCAGGGAACGATCAAAGCGTAGACTGTTTGAGACATTACTCCCGTGGAGGAAAGTGCGCATGGTGACTGTTGTATTCAATCCCGATGCAATTTCTGTGTTTCGTAGACACTCTGATACTCCACAGATTACAGAATGCCTCCAGATGTTCATCGGAAACTACTACTGGTCTTCCAGGGAACGATCAAAGCGTAGAGTGTTTGAGACATTACTTTTATGGAGGAATGTGCGCATGGTGAGTGTTGTATTCATTCCCGATTCAATCTCTGTGTTTCATCAACACTCTGATAGTCCACAGATTGCAGAATGCCTAGAGATGTTCATCGGAAACTACTACTGGTCTTACAGGGAACGAACATGGCATAGACTGTTTGAGAATTACTAGCATGGGGGAAAGTGCGCATGGTGACTGTTGTATTCAATCCCGAGGCAATTTCTGTGTTTCATCAACACTCTGATAGTCCACAGATTACAGAAAGCCTCCAGACGTGCATCGGAAACTACTACTGGTCTTCCAGGGAAGGATCAAGGCGAAGACTGTTAGAGACATTACTCCCATGGAGGAAAGTGCGCATGGTGACTGTTGTATTCAATCCCAATACAATTCCTGTGTATCATCAACACTCTGATGCTCCACACATTACAGAATGCCTCCAGATGTGCATCGGAAACTATTACATGTCTTCCAGGGAACGCTCAAAGCGTAGACTGTTTGAGACATTACTTTTATGGAGGAATGTGCGCATGGTGACTGTTGTATTCAATCCCGATGCAATTTCCGTGTTTCATCAACACTCTGCTAGTCCACAGATTACAGAATTCCTCCAGATGTGCATCGAAAATTACAACTGGTCTTCCAGGGAACGATCAAAGCGTAGACTGTTTGAGACATTACTCCCGTGGAGGAAAGTGCGCATGGTGACTGTTGTATTCAATCCCGATGCAATTTCTGTTTTTCATCAACACTCTGATGGTCTACAGATTACAGAATGCCACCTGATGTGCATCGAAAACTACTACAGGTCTTCCAGGGAACGATCAAAGCGTAGACTGTTAGAGACATTACTCCCATAGAGGAATCTGGGCATGGAGACTGTTGTATTCAATCCCGATGCAATGTCTGTGTTTCATCAACACCCTGATAGACCACAGAGTACAGAATGCCACCAGATGTGCATCGGAAACTACTACTGCTCTTCCAGTGAACGATCAAAGCGTAGATTGTTTGAGAAATTACTCCTATAGAGGTATCTGCGCATGGAGACTGTTGTATTCAATGCCGATGGAATGTCTGTGTTTCATCAACACTCTGATAGTCCACAGATTACAGAATGCCTCCAGATGTTCATCGGAAACTACTACTGGTCTTACAGGGAACGATCAAAGCGTAGAGTGTTTGAGACATTACTTTTACGGAGGAATGTGCGCATGGTGACTGTTGTATTCATTCCCGATTCAATTTCTGTGTTTCATCAACACTCTGATAGTCCACAGATTACAGAATGTCACCAGATGTGCATCGGAAACTACTACTGGTCTTTCAGGGAACGATCAAAGATTAGGCTGTTTGAGACATTACTCCCATGGAGGAAAGTGCGCATGGTGACTGTTGTATTCAATCCCGATGCAATTCCTGTGTTTCATCAACACTCTGGTACTCCACAGATTACAGAATGCCTCCAGATGTGCATCGGAAACTACTACTGGTCTTCCAGGGAACGCTCAAACCCTAGGCTGTTTGAGACATTATTCCCATGGAGGAAAGTGCGCATGGTGACTGCTGTATCAATCCCGAGGAAATTTCTGTATTTCATCAACACTCTGATAGTCCACAGATTACAGAATGCCACCAGACGTGCATGGGAAACTACTACTGGTCTTCCAGGGAACGATCAAAGATTAGGCTGTTTGAGACATTACTCATATGGAGGAAAGTGCGCATGGTGACTGTTGTATTCAATCCCGATGCAATTCCTGTGTTTCATCAACACTCTGATACTCCACAGATTTCAGAATGCCTCCAGATGTGCATCGGAAACTACAACTGGTCTTCCAGGGAACGATCAAAGCGTAGACTGTTTGACACACTACTCCCGTGGAGGAAAGTGCGCATGGTGACTGTTGTATTCAATCCCAATACAATTCCTGTGTTTCATCAACACTCTGATACTCCACAGATTACAGAATGCCTCCAGATGTGCATCGGAAACTACTACTAGACTTCCAGGGAACGATTAAAGCGTAGACTGTTTGAGACATTACTTTTATGGAGGATTGTGCGCATGGTGACTGTTGTATTCAATCCCGACGCAATTTCCGTGTTTCATCAAAACTCTGATAGTCCACAGATTACAGAATGCCTCCAGATGTGCACCGGAAACTACTACTGGTCTTCCCTCGAACGATCAAAGCGTAAACTCTTTGAGACATTACTCCAATGGAGGAAAGTGCGCATGGTGGCTGTTGTATTCAATCCCGATGTAATTTCTGTGTTTCGTCAACACTCTGATAGTCCACAGATTACATAATGCCTCCAGATGTGCAATTGAAAGTACTACTGGTCTTCCAGGGAACGATCAAAGCGTAGACTGTTAGAGACATTACTCCCATAGAGGAATCTGCTCATGGTGACTGTTGTATTCAATCCCGATGCAATATCTGTGTTTCATCAACACTCTGACAGTCCACAGATTACAGAATGCCTCCAGATGTTCATCGGAAACTACTACTGGTCTTCCAGGGAGCGATCAAAACGTAAACTCTTTGAGACATTACTCCCATTGAGGAAAGTGCGCATCGTGACTCTTGTATTCAATCCCGATGCATTTTCTGTCTTTAATGAACCCTCTGATAGACCACAGATTACAGAATGCCTCCAGATGTGCATCGGAACCTACTACTGGTCTTCCTGGGAACGATCAAATCGTAGACTGTTTGAGACATTACTCCCATGTAGGAAAGTGCGCATGGTGACAGTTGTATTCAATCCCGATGCAATTTCTGTGTTTCATCAACAGTCGGATAGTCCACAGATTACAGAATGCCTCCAGATGTGCATCGGAAACTACTACTGGTCTTCCAGGGAACGATCAAAGCGTAGACTGTTAGGGACATTACTCCCATGCGGGAAAGTGAGCATGGTGTCTGTTGTATTCAATCCCGATGCAATTTCTGTGTTTCATCAACACTCTGATACTCCACAGATTACAGAATGCCTCCAGATGTGCATCGGAAACTACTAATGGTCTTCCAGGGAACGATCAAAGCGTAAACTGTTTGAGACATTACCCCCGTGGAGGAAAGTGCGCATGGTAACTGTTGTATTCAATCCCGATGCAATTTCTGTGTTTCATCAAGAGTCTGATAGTCCACAGATTACAGAATGCCTCCAGATGTGCATCGGAAACTACTATTGGTCTTCCAGGGAACGATCAAAGCGTAGACTGTTAGGGACATTACTCCCATGGAGGAAAGTGCGCATGGTGACTGTTGTATTCAATCCCGAAGCAATTACTGTGTTTCATCAACACTCTGATAGTCTACTCAATACAGAATGCCATGAGAAGTGCATCGGAAACTACTACTGGTCTTCCAGTGAATGATCAAAGCGTAGATTGTTTGAGAAATTACCCCCGTGGAGGAAAGTGCGCATGGTGACCGTTGTATTCAATCCCGATGCAAATTCTGTGCTTCATCAACACTCTGATACTCCACAGATTACAGAATGCCACCAGATGTGCATCGGAAACTACTACATGTCTTCCAGGGAACGATCAAAGTGTAGACTGTTTGAGACATTACTAGCATGGAGGAATGTGCGCATGGTGACTGTTGTATTCAATCCCGATACAATTTCTGTGTTTCATCAACACTCTGATAGTCCACAGATTACAGAATGTATCCAGATGTTCATCGGAAACTACTACTGGTCTTCCAGGGAACGATCAAAGCGTAGACTGTTTGAGACATTACTCCCATGGAGGAAAGTGCGCATGGTGACTGTTGTATCCAATCCCGATGCAATTCCTGTGTTTCATCAACACTCTGATACTCCACAGATTTCAGAATGCCTCCAGATGTGCATCGGAAACTACTACTGGTCTTCCAGGGAACGATCAAAGCGTAGACTGTTTGACACACTACTCCCGTGGAGGAAAGTGCGCATGGTGACTGTTGTATTCAATCCCAATACAATTCCTGTGTTTCATCAACACCCTGATACTCCACAGATTACAGAATGCCTCCAGATGTGCATCGGAAACTACTACTGGACTTCCAGGGAACGATCAAAGCGTAGACTGTTTGAGACATTACTTTTATGGAGGATTGTGCGCATGGTGACTGTTGTATTCAATCCCGATGCAATTTCTGTGTTTCGTCAACACTCTGATAGTCCACAGATTACAGAATGCCTCCAGATGTGCAATTGAAAGTACTACTGGTCTTCCAGGGAACGATCAAAGAGTAGACTGTTAGAGACATTACTCCCATAGAGGAATCTGCGCATGGTGACTGTTGTATTCAATCCCGATGCAATTTCTGTGTTTCATCAACACTCTGACAGTCCACAGATTACAGAATGCCTCCAGATGTTCATCGGAAACTACTACTGGTCTTCCAGGGAACGATCAAAACGTAAACTCTTTGAGACATTACTCCCATTGAGGAAAGTGCGCATCGTGACTCTTGTATTCAATCCCGATGCATTTTCTGTCTTTAATCAACCCTCTGATAGACCACAGATTACAGAATGCCTCCAGATGTGCATCGGAACCTACTACAGGTCTTCCTGGGAACGATCAAATCGTAGACTGTTTGAGACATTATTCCCATGGAGGAAAGTGCGCAAGGTGACTGCTGTATCTATCCCGAAGCAATTTCTGTGTTTCATCAACACTCTGATAGTACACAGATTACAGAATGCCACCAGACGTGCATCGGAAACTACTACTGGTCTTCCAGGGAACGATCAAAGCATAGACTGTTTGATAATCACTCCCATGGAGGAAAGTGCGAAGGGTGCCTGTTGTATTCAATCCCGATGCAATTTCTGTGTTTCATGAACACTCTGATACTCCACAGATTACAGAATGCCACCATACGTGCATCGGAAACTACTACAGGTCTTCCAGGGAACGATCAAAGCGGTAACTGTTTGAGACATTAATCCCATGTAGGAAAGTGCGCATGGTGACTGTTGTATTCAATCCCGATGCAATTTCTGTGTTTCATCAACAGTCGGATAGTCCACATATTACAGAATGCCTCCAGATGTGAATCGGAAACTACTACTGGTCTTCCAGGGAACGATCAAAGGGTAGACTGTTAGGGACATTACTCCCATGGAGGAAAGTGAGCATGGTGTCCGTTGTATTCAATCCCGATGCAATTTCTGTGTTTCATCAACACTCTGATACTCCACAGATTACAGAGTGCCTCCAGATGTGCATCGGAAACTACTAATGGTCTTCCAGGGAACGATCAAAGCGTAGACAGTTTGAGACATTACCCCCGTGGAGGAAAGTGCGCATGGTAACTGTTGTATTCAATCCCGATGCAATTTCTGTGTTTCATCAACAGTCTGATAGTCCACAGATTACAGAATGCCTCCAGATGTGCATCGGAAACTACTACTGGTCTTCCAGGGAACGATCAAAGCGTAGACTGTTAGGGACATTACTCCCATGGAGGAAAGTGCTCATGGTGACTGTTGTATTCCATCCCGATGCAATTTCCGTGTTTCATCAACACTCTGATAGTCCACAGATTACAGAATGCCTCCAGATGTGCATCGGAAGCTAATACTGGTCTTCCAGGGAACGATCAAAGCGTAGACTGTTAGAGACATTACTCCCATGGAGGAATCTGCGCATGGAGACTGTTGTATTCAATCCCGATGCAATGTCTGTGTTTCATCTACACTCTGATAGTCCACAGAGTACAGAAAGCCTCCAGATGTGCATAGGAAACTACTACTGGTATTCCAGGGAACGATCAAAACGTAGACTGTTAGAGACATTCCTCCCATGGAGGAAAGTGCGCATGGTGACTGTTGTATTCAATCCCGAAACAATTACTGTGTTTCATCAACACTCTGATAGTCTACTCAATACAGAATGCCACGAGATGTGCATCGGAAACTACTACTGGTCTTCCAGGGAATGATCAAAGCGTAGATTGTTTGAGAAATTACTACCGTGGAGGAAAGTGCGCATGGTGACTGTTGTATTCAATCCCGATGCAAATTCTGTGCTTCATCAACACTCTGATACTCCACAGATTACAGAATGCCACCAGATGTGCATCGGAAACTACTACATGTCTTCCAGGGAACGATCAAAGCGTAGACTGTTTGAGACATTACTAGCATGGAGGAATGTGCGCATGGTGACTGTTGTATTCAATCCCGATACAATTTCTGTGTTTCATCAACACTCTGATAGTCCACAGATTACAGAATGTCTCCAGATGTTCATCGGAAACTACTACTGGTCTTCCAGGGAACGATCAAAGCGTAGACTGTTTGAGACATTACTTTTATGGAGGAATGTGCGCATGGTGACTGTTGTATTCATTCCCGATGCAATTTCTGTGTTTCATCAACACTCTGATAGTCCACAGATTACAGAATTCCACGAGATGTGCATCGGAAACTACTACTAGTCTTACAGGGAACGATCAAAACATAGACTGTTTGAGAATTACTCCCATGGAGGAAAGTGCGCATGGTGACTGTTGTATTCAATCCTGAGGCAATTTCTGTGTTTCATCAACACTCTGATACTCCACAGATTACAGAATGCCACCAGACGTGCATCGGAAGCTACTACTCGTCTTCCAGGGAACGATCAAATCATAGACTGTTTGATAATCACTCCCATGGAGGAAAGTGCGAATGGTGCCTGTTGTATTCAATCCCGATGCAATTTCTGTGTTTCATCAACACTCTGATACTCCACAGATTACAGAATGCCACCAGACGTGCATCGGAAACTACTACAGGTCTTCCAGGGAACGATCAAAGCGTAGACTGTTTGAGACATTACTCCTATGTAGGAAAGTGCGCATGGTGACTGTTGTATTCAATCCCGATGCAATTTCTGTGTTTCAGTAACAGTCTGATAGTCCACAGATTACAGAATGCCTCCAGATGTGCATCGGAAACTACTACTGGTCTTCCAGGGAACGATCAAAGCGTAGGCTGTTAGGGACATTACTCCCATGGAGGAAAGTGAGCATGGTGTCTGTTGTATTCAATCCCGATGCAATTTCTGTGTTTCATCAACACTCTGATACTCCACAGATTACAGAATGCCTCCAGATGTGCATCGGAAACTACTAATGGTCTTCCAGGGAACGATCATAGCGTAGATTGTTTGAGCCATTACCCCCGTGGAGGAAAGTGCGCATGGTAACTGTTGTACTCAATCCCGATGCAATTTCTGTGTTTCATCAACAGTCTGATAGTCCACAGATTACAGAATGCCTCCAGATGTGCATCGGAAACTACTACTGGTCTTCCAGGGAACGATCAAAACGTAGACTGTTAGGGACATTACTCCCATGGAGGAAAGTGCGCATGGTGACTGTTGTATTCCATCCCGATGCAATTTCCGTGTTTCATCAACACTCTGATAGTCCACAGATTACAGAATGCCTCCAGATGTGCATCGGAAGCTAATACTGGTATTCCAGGGAACGATCAAAGCGTAGACTGTTAGAGACATTCCTCCCATGGAGGAAAGTGCGCATGGTGACTGTTGTATTCAATCCCGAAGCAATTACTGTGTTTCGTCAACACTCTGATAGTCTACTCAATACAGAATGCCATGAGATGTGCATCGGAAACTACTACTGGTCTTCCAGGGAATGATCAAAGCGTAGATTGTTTGAGAAATTACCTTTGTGGAGGAAAGTGCGAATGGTGACTGTTGTATTCACCCCGATGCAAATTCTCAGCTTCATCAACTCTCTGATACTCCACAGATTACAGAATGCCACCAGATGTGCATCGGAAACTACTACATGTCTTCCAGGGAACGATCAAAGCGTAGACTGTTTGAGACATTACTAGCATGGAGGAATGTGCGCATGGTGACTGTTGTAATCAATCCCGATACAATTTCTGTGTTTCATCAACACTCTGATAGTCCACAGATTACAGAATGTCTCCAGATGTTCATCGGAAACTACTACTGGTCTTCCAGGGAACGATCAAAGCGTAGACTGTTTGAGACATTACTCCCATGGAGGAAAGTGCGCATGGTGACTGTTGTATTCAATCCCGATGCAATTACGGTGTTTCATCAACACTCTGATACTCCACAGATTTCAGAATGCCTCCAGATGTGCATCGGAAACTACTACTGGTCTTCCAGGGAACGATCAAAGCGTAGACTGTTTGAGACATTACTTTTATGGAGGACTGTGCGCATGGTGACTGTTGTATTCAATCCCGACGCAATTTCCGTGTTTCATCAAAACTCTGATAGTCCACAGATTACAGAATGCCTCCAGATGTGAACCGGAAACTACTACTGGTCTTCCCTCGAACGATCAAAGCGTAAACTCTTTGAGACATTACTCCAATGGAGTAAAGTGCGCATGGTGACTGTAGTATCAATCCCGATGCAATTTCTGTGTTTCGTCAACACGCTGATAGTCCACAGATTACAGAGTGCCTCCAGATGTGCAATTGAAAGTACTACTGGTCTTCCAGGGAACGATCAAAGCGTAGACTGTTACAGACATTACTCCCATAGAGGAATCTGCGCATTGTGACTGCTGTATTCAATCCCGATGCAATTTCTGTGTTTCATCAACACTCTGACAGTCCACAGATTACAGAATGCCTCCAGATGTTCATCGGAAACTACTACTGGTCTTCCAGGGAACGATCAAAACGTAAACTCTTTGAGACATTACTCCCATTGAGGAAAGTGCGCATCGTGACTCTTGTATTCAATCCCGATGCATTTTCTGTCTTTAATCAACCCTCTGATAGACCACAGATTACAGAATGCCTCCAGATGTGCATCGGAACCTACTACTGGTCTTCCTGGGAACGATCAAATCGTAGACTGTTTGAGACATTATTCCCATGGAGGAAAGTGCGCATGGTGACTGCTGTATCAATCCCGAAGCAATGTCTGTGTTTCATCAACACTCTGATAGTACACAGATTACAGAATGCCACCAGACGTGCATCGGAAACTACTACTGGTCTTCCCGGGAACGATCAAAGCATAGACTGTTTGATAATCACTCCCATGGAGGAAAGTGCGAATGGTGTCCGTTGTATTCAATCCCGATGCAATTTCTGTGTTTCATCAACACTCTGATACTCCACAGATTACAGAGTGCCTCCAGATGTGCATCGGAAACTACTAATGGTCTTCCAGGGAACGATCAAAGCGTAGACAGTTTGAGACATTACCCCCGTGGAGGAAAGTGCGCATGGTAACTGTTGTATTCAATCCCGATGCAATTTCTGTGTTTCATCAACAGTCGGATAGTCCACATATTACAGAATGCCTCCAGATGTGAATCGGAAACTACTACTGGTCTTCCAGGGAACGATCAAAGGGTAGACTGTTAGGGACATTACTCCCATGGAGGAAAGTGAGCATGGTGTCCGTTGTATTCAATCCCGATGCAATTTCTGTGTTTCATCAACACTCTGATACTCCACAGATTACAGAGTGCCTCCAGATGTGCATCGGAAACTACTAATGGTCTTCCAGGGAACGATCAAAGCGTAGACAGTTTGAGACATTACCCCCGTGGAGGAAAGTGCGCATGGTAACTGTTGTATTCAATCCCGATGCAATTTCTGTGTTTCATCAACAGTCTGATAGTCCACAGATTACAGAAAGCCTCCAGATGTGCATAGGAAACTACTACTGGTATTCCAGGGAACGATCAAAGCGTAGACTGTTAGAGACATTCCTCCCATGGAGGAAAGTGCGCATGGTGACTGTTGTATTCAATCCCGAAGCAATTACTGTGTTTCGTTAACACTCTGATAGTCTACTCAATACAGAATGCCATGAGATGTGCATCGGAAACTACTACTGGTCTTCCAGGGAATGATCAAAGCGTAGATTGTTTGAGAAATTACTCCCGTGGAGGAAAGTGCGCATGGTGACTGTTGTATTCACCCCGATGCAAATTCTCAGCTTCATCAACTCTCTGATACTCCACAGATTACAGAATGCCACCAGATGTGCATCGGAAACTACTACATGTCTTCCAGGGAACGATCAAAGCGTAGACTGTTTGAGACATTACTAGCATGGAGGAATGTGCGCATGGTGACTGTTGTAATCAATCCCGATACAATTTCTGTGTTTCATCAACACTCTGATAGTCCACAGATTACAGAATGTCTCCAGATGTTCATCGGAAACTACTACTGGTCTTCCAGGGAACGATCAAAGCGTAGACTGTTTGAGACATTACTTTTATGGAGGACTGTGCGCATGGTGACTGTTGTATTCAATCCCGACGCAATTTCCGTGTTTCATCAAAACTCTGATAGTCCACAGATTACAGAATGCCTCCAGATGTGAACCGGAAACTACTACTGGTCTTCCCTCGAACGATCAAAGCGTAAACTCTTTGAGACATTACTCCAATGGAGTAAAGTGCGCATGGTGACTGTAGTATCAATCCCGATGCAATTTCTGTGTTTCGTCAACACGCTGATAGTCCACAGATTACAGAGTGCCTCCAGATGTGCAATTGAAAGTACTACTGGTCTTCCAGGGAACGATCAAAGCGTAGACTGTTAGAGACATTACTCCCATAGAGGAATCTGCGCATTGTGACTGCTGTATTCAATCCCGATGCAATTTCTGTGTTTCATCAACACTCTGACAGTCCACAGATTACAGAATGCCTCCAGATGTTCATCGGAAACTACTACTGGTCTTCCAGGGAACGATCAAAACGTAAACTCTTTGAGACATTACTCCCATTGACGAAAGTGCGCATCGTGACTCTTGTATTCAATCCCGATGCATTTTCTGTCTTTAATCAACCCTCTGATGGACCACAGATTACAGAATGCCTCCAGATGTGCATCGGAACCTACTACTGGTCTTCCTGGGAACGATCAAATCGTAGACTGTTTGCGACATTATTCCCATGGAGGAAAGTGCGCATGGTGACTGCTGTATCAATCCCGAAGCAATGTCTGTGTTTCATCAACACTCTGATAGTACACAGATTACAGAATGCCACCAGACGTGCATCGGAAACTACTACTGGTCTTCCCGGGAACGATCAAAGCATAGACTGTTTGATAATCACTCCCATGGAGGAAAGTGCGAATGGTGTCCGTTGTATTCAATCCCGATGCAATTTCTGTGTTTCATCAACACTCTGATACTCCACAGATTACAGAGTGCCTCCAGATGTGCATCGGAAACTACTAATGGTCTTCCAGGGAACGATCAAAGCGTAGACAGTTTGAGACATTACCCCCGTGGAGGAAAGTGCGCATGGTAACTGTTGTATTCAATCCCGATGCAATTTCTGTGTTTAATCAACAGTCGGATAGTCCACATATTACAGAATGCCTCCAGATGTGAATCGGAAACTACTACTGGTCTTCCAGGGAACGATCAAAGGGTAGACTGTTAGGGACATTACTCCCATGGAGGAAAGTGAGCATGGTGTCCGTTGTATTCAATCCCGATGCAATTTCTGTGTTTCATCAACACTCTGATACTCCACAGATTACAGAGTGCCTCCAGATGTGCATCGGAAACTACTAATGGTCTTCCAGGGAACGATCAAAGCGTAGACAGTTTGAGACATTACCCCCGTGGAGGAAAGTGCGCATGGTAACTGTTGTATTCAATCCCGATGCAATTTCTGTGTTTCATCAACAGTCTGATAGTCCACAGATTACAGAATGCCTCCAGATGTGCATCGGAAACTACTACTGGTCTTCCAGGGAACGATCAAAGCGTAGACTGTTAGGGACATTACTCCCATGGAGGAAAGTGCGCATGGTGACTGTTGTATTCCATCCCGATGCAATTTCCGTGTTTCATCAACACTCTGATAGTCCACAGATTACAGAATGCCTCCAGATGTGCATCGGAAGCTAATACTGGTCTTCCAGGAACGATCAAAGCGTAGACTGTTAGAGACATTACTCCCATGGAGGAATCTGCGCATGGGGACTGTTGTATTCAATCCCGATGCAATGTCTGTGTTTCATCTACACTCTGATAGTCCACAGAGTACAGAAAGCCTCCAGATGTGCATAGGAAACTACTACTGGTATTCCAGGGAACGATCAAAACGTAGACTGTTAGAGACATTCCTCCCATGGAGGAAAGTGCGCATGGTGACTGTTGTATTCAATCCCGAAACAATTACTGTGTTTCATCAACACTCTGATAGTCTACTCAATACAGAATGCCACGAGATGTGCATCGGAAACTACTACTGGTCTTCCAGGGAATGATCAAAGCGTAGATTGTTTGAGAAATTACTACCGTGGAGGAAAGTGCGCATGGTGACTGTTGTATTCAATCCCGATGCAAATTCTGTGCTTCATCAACACTCTGATACTCCACAGATTACAGAATGCCACCAGATGTGCATCGGAAACTACTACATGTCTTCCAGGGAACGATCAAAGCGTAAACTGTTTGAGACATTACTAGCATGGAGGAATGTGCGCATGGTGACTGTTGTATTCATTCCCGATGCAATTTCTGTGTTTCATCAACACTCTGATAGTCCACAGATTACAGAATTCCACGAGATGTGCATCGGAAGCTACTACTAGTCTTACAGGGAACGATCAAAACATAGACTGTTTGAGAATTACTCCCATGGAGGAAAGTGCGCATGGTGACTGTTGTATTCAATCCTGAGGCAATTTCTGTGTTTCATCAACACTCTGATACTCCACAGATTACAGAATGCCACCAGACGTGCATCGGAAGCTACTACTCGTCTTCCAGGGAACGATCAAATCATAGACTGTTTGATAATCACTCCCATGGAGGAAAGTGCGAATGGTGCCTGTTGTATTCAATCCCGATGCAATTTCTGTGTTTCATCAACACTCTGATACTCCACAGATTACAGAATGCCACCAGACGTGCATCGGAAACTACTACAGGTCTTCCAGGGAACGATCAAAGCGTAGACTGTTTGAGACATTACTCCTATGTAGGAAAGTGCGCATGGTGACTGTTGTATTCAATCCCGATGCAATTTCTGTGTTTCAGTAACAGTCTGATAGTCCACAGATTACAGAATGCCTCCAGATGTGCATCGGAAACTACTACTGGTCTTCCAGGGAACGATCAAAGCGTAGGCTGTTAGGGACATTACTCCCATGGAGGAAAGTGAGCATGGTGTCTGTTGTATTCAATCCCGATGCAATTTCTGTGTTTCATCAACACTCTGATACTCCACAGATTACAGAATGCCTCCAGATGTGCATCGGAAACTACTAATGGTCTTCCAGGGAACGATCATAGCGTAGATTGTTTGAGCCATTACCCCCGTTTAGGAAAGTGCGCATGGTAACTGTTGTACTCAATCCCGATGCAATTTCCGTGTTTCATCAACACTCTGATAGTCCACAGATTACAGAATGCCTCCAGATGTGCATCGGAAGCTAATACTGGTCTTCCAGGGAACGATCAAAGTGTAGACTGTTAGTGACATTACTCCCATGGAGGAAGCTGCGCATGGAGACTGTTGTATTCAATCCCGATGCAATGTCTGTGTTTCATCTACACTCTGATAGTCCACAGAGTACAGAAAGCCTCCAGATGTGCATAGGAAACTACTACTGGTATTCCAGGGAACGATCAAAGCGTAGACTGTTAGAGACATTCCTCCCATGGAGGAAAGTGCGCATGGTGACTGTTGTATTCAATCCCGAAGCAATTACTGTGTTTCGTCAACACTCTGATAGTCTACTCAATACAGAATGCCATGAGATGTGCATCGGAAACTACTACTGGTCTTCCAGGGAATGATCAAAGCGTAGATTGTTTGAGAAATTACTCCCGTGGAGGAAAGTGCGCATGGTGACTGTTGTATTCACCCCGATGCAAATTCTCAGCTTCATCAACTCTCTGATACTCCACAGATTACAGAATGCCACCAGATGTGCATCGGAAACTACTACATGTCTTCCAGGGAACGATCAAAGCATAGACTGTTTGAGACATTACTAGCATGGAGGAATGTGCGCATGGTGACTGTTGTAATCAATCCCGATACAATTTCTGTGTTTCATCAACACTCTGATGGTCCACAGATTACAGAATGTCTCCAGATGTTCATCGGAAACTACTACTGGTCTTCCAGGGAACGATCAAAGCGTAGACTGTTTGAGACATTACTCCCATGGAGGAAAGTGCGCATGGTGACTGTTGTATTCAATCCCGATGCAATTACTGTGTTTCATCAACACTCTGATACTCCACAGATTTCAGAATGCCTCCAGATGTGCATCGGAAACTACTACTGGTCTTCCAGGGAACGATCAAAGCGTAGACTGTTTGAGACATTACTTTTATGGAGGACTGTGCGCATGGTGACTGTTGTATTCAATCCCGACGCAATTTCCGTGTTTCATCAAAACTCTGATAGTCCACAGATTACAGAATGCCTCCAGATGTGAACCGGAAACTACTACTGGTCTTCCCTCGAACGATCAAAGCGTAAACTCTTTGAGACATTACTCCAATGGAGTAAAGTGCGCATGGTGACTGTAGTATCAATCCCGATGCAATTTCTGTGTTTCGTCAACACGCTGATAGTCCACAGATTACAGAGTGCCTCCAGATGTGCAATTGAAAGTACTACTGGTCTTCCAGGGAACGATCAAAGCGTAGACTGTTAGAGACATTACTCCCATAGAGGAATCTGCGCATTGTGACTGCTGTATTCAATCCCGATGCAATTTCTGTGTTTCATCAACACTCTGACAGTCCACAGATTACAGAATGCCTCCAGATGTTCATCGGAAACTACTACTGGTCTTCCAGGGAACGATCAAAACGTAAACTCTTTGAGACATTACTCCCATTGAGGAAAGTGCGCATCGTGACTCTTGTATTCAATCCCGATGCATTTTCTGTCTTTAATCAACCCTCTGATAGACCACAGATTACAGAATGCCTCCAGATGTGCATCGGAACCTACTACTGGTCTTCCTGGGAACGATCAAATCGTAGACTGTTTGAGACATTATTCCCATGGAGGAAAGTGCGCATGGTGACTGCTGTATCAATCCCGAAGCAATGTCTGTGTTTCATCAACACTCTGATAGTACACAGATTACAGAATGCCACCAGACGTGCATCGGAAACTACTACTGGTCTCCCCGGGAACGATCAAAGCATAGACTGTTTGATAATCACTCCCATGGAGGAAAGTGCGAATGGTGCCTGTTGTATTCAATCCCGATGCAATTTCTGTGTTTCATCAACACTCTGATACTCCACAGATTACAGAATGCCACCAGACGTGCATCGGAAACTACTACAGGTCTTCCAGGGAACGATCAAAGCGTAGACTGTTTGAGACATTACTCCCATGTAGGAAAGTGCGCATGGTGACTGTTGTATTCAATCCCGATGAAATTTCTGTGTTTCATCAACAGTCTGATAGTCCACAGATTACAGAATGCCTCCAGATGTGCATCGGAAACTACTACTGGTCTTCCAGGGAACGATCAAAGCGTAGACTGTTAGGGACATTACTCCCATGGAGGAAAGTGAGCATGGTGTCTGTTGTTTTCAATCCCGATGCAATTTCTGTGTTTCATCAACACTCTGATACTCCACAGATTACAGAATGCCTCCAGATGTGCATCGGAAACTACTAATGGTCTTCCAGGGAACGATCAAAGCATAGACTGTTTGATAATCACTCCCATGGAGGAAAGTGCGAATGGTGCCTGTTGTATTCAATCCCGATGCAATTTCTGTGTTTCATCAACACTCTGATACTCCACAGATTACAGAATGCCACCAGACGTGCATCGGAAACTACTACAGGTCTTCCAGGGAACGATCAAAGCGTAGACTGTTTGAGACATTACTCCCATGTAGGAAAGTGCGCATGGTGACTGTTGTATTCAATCCCGATGAAATTTCTGCGTTTCATCAACAGTCTGATAGTCCACAGATTACAGAATGCCTCCAGATGTGCATCGGAAACTACTACTGGTCTTCCAGGGAACGATCAAAGCGTAGACTGTTAGGGACATTACTCCCATGGAGGAAAGTGAGCATGGTGTCTGTTGTTTTCAATCCCGATGCAATTTCTGTGTTTCATCAACACTCTGATACTCCACAGATTACAGAATGCCTCCAGATGTGCATCGGAAACTACTAATGGTCTTCCAGGGAACGATCAAAGCGTAGACTGTTTGAAACATTACCCCCGTGGAGGAAAGTGCGCATGGTAACTGTTGTATTCAATCCCGATGCAATTTCTGTGTTTCATCAACAGTCTGATAGTCCACAGATTACAGAATGCCTCCAGATGTGCATCGGAAGCTAATACTGGTCTTCCAGGGAACGATCAAAGCGTAGACTGTTAGAGACATTACTCCCATGGAGGAATCTGCGCATGGAGACTGTTGTATTCAATCCCGATGCAATGTCTGTGTTTCATCTACACTCTGATAGTCCACAGAGTACAGAAAGCCTCCAGATGTGCATAGGAAACTACTACTGGTATTCCAGGGAACGATCAAAGCGTAGACTGTTAGAGACATTCCTCCCATGGAGGAAAGTGCGCATGGTGACTGTTGTATTCAATCCCGATGCAATTCCTGTGTTTCATCAACACTCTGATACTCCACAGATTTCAGAATGCCTCCAGATGTGCATCGGAAACTACTACTGGTCTTCCAGGGAACGATCAAAGCGTAGACTGTTTGACACACTACTCCCGTGGAGGAAAGTGCGCATAGTGACTGTTGTACTCAATCCCAATACAATTCCTGTGTTTCATCAACACTCTGATACTCCATAGATTACAGAATGCCTCCAGATGTGCATCGGAAACTACTACTGGACTTCCAGGGAACGATCAAAGCGTAGACTGTTTGAGACATTACTTTTATGGAGGATTGTGCGCATGGTGACTGTTGTATTCAATCCCGACGCAATTTCCGTGTTTCATCAAAATTCTGATAGTCCACAGATTACAGAATGCCTCCAGATGTGCACCGGAAACTACTACTGGTCTTCCCTCGAACGTTCAAAGCGTAAACTCTTTGAGACATTACTCCAATGGAGGAAAGTGCGCATGGTGACTGTTGTATTCAATCCCGATGCAATTTCTGTGTTTCGTCAACACTCTGATAGTCCACAGATTACAGAATGCCTCCAGATGTGCAATTGAAAGTACTACTGGTCTTCCAGGGAACGATCAAAGCGTAGACTGTTAGAGACATAACTCCCATAGAGGAATCTGCGCATGGTGACTGTTGTATTCAATCCCGATGCAATTTCTGTGTTTCATCAACACTCTGACAGTCCACAGATTACAGAATGCCTCCAGATGTTCATCGGAAACTACTACTGGTTTTCAGGGAACGATCAAAACGTAAACTCTTTGAGACATTACTCCCATTGAGGAAAGTGCGCATCGTGACTCTTGTATTCAATCCCGATGCATTTTCTGTCTTTAATCAACCCTCTGATAGAACACAGATTACAGAATGCCTCCAGATGTGCATCGGATCCTACTACTGGTCTTCCTGGGAACGATCAAATCGTAGACTGTTTGAGACATTATTCCCATGGAGGAAAGTGCGCATGGTGACTGCTGTATCAATCCCGAAGCAATTTCTGTGTTTCATCAACACTCTGATAGTCCACAGATTACAGAATGCCTCCAGATAGGCATCGGAAACTACTACTGGTCTTCCAGGGAACGATCAAAGCGTAGACTGTTAGGGACATTACTCCCATGGAGGAAAGTGTGCATGGTGTCTGTTGTATTCAATCCCGATGCAATTTCTGTGTTTCATCAACACTCTGATACTCCACAGATTACAGAATGCCTCCAGATGTGCATCGGAAACTACTAATGGTCTTCCAGGGAACGATCAAAGCGTAGACTGTTTGAGACATTACCCCCGTGGAGGAAAGTGCGCATGGTAACTGTTGTATTCAATCCCGATGCAATTTCTGTGTTTCATCAACAGTCTGATAGTCCACAGATTACAGAATGCCTCCAGATGTGCATCGGAAACTACTACTGGTCTTCCAGGGAACGATCAAAGCGTAGACTGTTAGGGACATTACTCCCATGGAGGAAAGTGCGCATGGTGACTGTTGTATTCCATCCCGATGTAATTTCCGTGTTTCATCAACACTCTGATAGTCCACAGATTACAGAATGCCTCCAGATGTGCATCGGAAGCTAATACTGGTCTTCCAGGGAACGATCAAAGCGTAGACTGTTAGAGACATTACTCCCATGGAGGAATCTGCGCATGGAGACTGTTGTATTCAATCCCGATGCAATGTCTGTGTTTCATCTACACTATGATAGTCCACAGAGTACAGAATGCCTCCAGATGTGCATAGGAAACTACTACTGGTATTCCAGGGAACGATCAAAGCGTAGACTGTTAGAGACATTCCTCCCATGGAGGAAAGTGCGCATGGTGACTGTTGTATTCAATCCCGAAGCAATTACTGTGTTTCATCAACACTCTGATAGTCTACTCAATACAGAATTCCACGAGATGTGCATCGGAAACTACTACTGGTCTTCCAGGGAATGATCAAAGCGTAGATTGTTTGAGAAATTACTCCCGTTGAGGAAAGTGCGCATGGTGACTGTTGTATTCAATCCCGATGCAAATTCTGTGCTTCATCAACACTCTGATACTCCACAGATTACAGAATGCCACCAGATGTGCATCGGAAACTACTACATGTCTTCCAGGGAACGATCAAAGCGTAACTGTTTGAGACATTACTAGCATGGAGGAATGTGCGCATGGTGACTGTTGTATTCAATCCCGATACAATTTCTGTGTTTCATCAACACTCTGATAGTCCACAGATTACAGAATGTCTCCAGATGTTCATCGGAAACTACTACTGGTCTTCCAGGGAACGATTAAAGCGTAGACTGTTTGAGACATTACTTTTATGGAGGAATGTGCGCATGGTGACTGTTGTATACATTCCCGATGCAATTTCTGTGTTTCATCAACACTCTGATAGTCCACAGAATACAGAATGCCACCAGATGTGCATCGGAAACTACTACTAGTCTTACAGGGAACGATCAAAACATAGACAGCTAGAGAATTACTCCCATGGAGGAAAGTGCGCATGGTGACTGTTGTATTCAATCCTGAGGCAATTTCTGTGTTTCATCAACACTCTGATAGTCCACAGATTACAGAAAGCCTCCAGATGTGCATCGGAAACTACTACTGGTCTTCCAGGGAACGATCAAGGCGAAGACTGTTAGAGACATTACTCCCATGGAGGAAATGCGCATGGTGACTGTTGAATTCAATCCCGATGCAATTTCTGTGTTTCATCAACACTCTGATAGTCCACAGATTACAGAATGCCTAGAGATGTTCATCGGAAACTACTACTGGTCTTCCAGGGAACGGTCAAAACGTAGACTGTTTGAAACATTACTACCATGGAGGAAAGTTAGCATGGTGACTGTTGAATTCAATCCCGATGCAATATCTGTGTTTCATCAACAGTCTGATAGTCCACAGATTACAGAATGCCTCCAGATGTGCATCGGAAACTACTACTGGTCTTCCAGGCAACGATCAAAGCGTAGAATGTTAGGGACATTACTCCCATGGAGGAAAGTGCGCATGGTGACTGTTGTATTCAATCCCGATGCAATTTCTGTTTTTCATCAACACTCTGACAGTCCACAGATTACAGAATGCCTCCAGATGTTCATCGGAAACTACTACTGGTCTTCCAGGGAACGATCAAAACGTAAACTCTTTGTGACATTACTCCTATTGAGGAAAGTGCGCATCGTGACTCTTGTATTCAATCCCAATGCATTTTCTGTCTTTAATCAACCCTCTGATAGACCACAGATTACTGAATGCCTCCAGATGTGCATCGGAACCTACTACTGGTCTTCCTGGGAACGATCAAATCGTAGACTGTTTGAGACATTATTCCCATGGAGGAAAGTGCGCATGGTGACTGCTGTATCAATCCCGAAGCAATGTCTGTGTTTCATCAACACTCTGATAGTACACAGATTACAGAATGCCACCAGACGTGCATCGGAAACTACTACTGGTCTTCCAGGGAACGATCAAAGCATAGACTGTTTGATAATCACTCCCATGGAGGAAAGTGCGAATGGTGACTGTTGAATTCAATCCCGATGCAATATCTGTGTTTCATCAACAGTCTGATAGTCCACAGATTACAGAATGCCTCCAGATGTGCATCGGAAACTACTACTGGTCTTCCAGGCAACGATCAAAGCGTAGAATGTTAGGGACATTACTCCCATGGAGGAAAGTGCGCATGGTGACTGTTGTATTCAATCCCGATGCAATTTCTGTTTTTCATCAACACTCTGACAGTCCACAGATTACAGAATGCCTCCAGATGTTCATCGGAAACTACTACTGGTCTTCCAGGGAACGATCAAAACGTAAACTCTTTGTGACATTACTCCTATTGAGGAAAGTGCGCATGTTGACTGTTGTATTCAATCCCGATGCAATTTCTGTGTTTCATCAACAGTCTGATAGTCCACAGATTACAGAATGCCTCCAGATGTGCATCGGAAACTACTACTGGTCTTCCAGGGAACGATCAAAGCGTAGGCTGTTAGGGACATTACTCCCATGGAGGAAAGTGAGCATGGTGTCTGTTGTATTCAATCCCGATGCAATTTCTGTGTTTCATCAACACTCTGATACTCCACAGATTACAGAATGCCTCCAGATGTGCATCGGAAACTACTAATGGTCTTCCAGGGAACGATCATATCGTAGACTGTTTGAGACATTACCCCCGTGGAGGAAAGTGCGCATGGTAACTGTTGTATTCAATCCCGATGCAATTTCTGTGTTTCATAAACAGTCTGATAGTTCACAGATTACAGAATGCCTCCAGATGTGCATCGGAAACTACTACTGGTCTTCCAGGGAACGATCAAAACGTAGACTGTTAGGGACATTACTCCCATGGAGGAAAGTGCGCATGGTGACTGTTGTATTCCATCCCGATGCAATTTCCGTGTTTCATCAACACTCTGATAGTCCACAGATTACAGAATGCCTCCAGATGTGCATCGGAAGCTAATACTGGTCTTCCAGGGAACGATCAAAGCGTAGACTGTTAGAGACATTACTCCCATGGAGGAATCTGCGCATGGAGACTGTTGTATTCAATCCCGATGCAATGTCTGTGTTTCATCTACACTCTGATAGTCCACAGAGTACAGAAAGCCTCCAGATATGCATAGGAAACTACTACTGGTATTCCAGGGAACGATCAAAGCGTAGACTGTTAGAGACATTCCTCCCATGGAGGAAAGTGCGCATGGTGACTGTTGTATTCAGTCCCGAAGCAATTACTGTGTTTCGTCAACACTCTGATAGTCTACTCAATACAGAATGCCATGAGATGTGCATCGGAAACTACTACTGGTCTTCCAGGGAATGATCAAAGCGTAGATTGTTTGAGAAATTACTCCCGTGGAGGAAAGTGCGCATGGTGACTGTTGTTTTCAATCCCGATGCAAATTCTGAGCTTCATCAACACTCTGATACTCCACAGATTACAGAATGCCACCAGATGTGCATCGGAAACTACTACATGTCTTCCAGGGAACGATCAAAGCGTAGACTGTTTGAGACATTACTAGCATGGAGGAATGTGCGCATGGTGACTGTTGTATTCAATCCCGATACAATTTCTGTGTTTCATCAACACTCTGATAGTCCACAGATTACAGAATGTCTCCAGATGTTCATCGGAAACTACTACTGGTCTTCCAGGGAACGATCATAGCGTAGACTGTTTGAGACATTACCCCCGTGGAGGAAATTGCGCATGGTAACTGTTGTATTCAATCCCGATGCAATTTCTGTGTTTCATCAACAGTCTGATAGTGTACAGATTACAGAATGCCTCCAGATGTGCATCGGAAACTACTACTGGTCTTCCAGGGAACGATCAAAACGTAGACTGTTAGGGACATTACTCCCATGGTGGAAAGTGAGCATGGTGCCTGTTGTTTTCAATCCCGATGCAATTTCTGTGTTTCATCAACACTCTGATACTCAACAGATTACAGAATGCCTCCAGATGTGCATCGGAAACTACTACTGGTCTTCCAGGGAACGATCAAAGCGTAGACTGTTTGAGACATTACTTTTATGGAGGATTGTGCGCATGGTGACTGTTGTATTCAATCCCGACGCAATTTTCGTGTTTCATCAAAACTCTGATAGTCCACAGATTACAGAATGCCTCCAGATGTGAACCGGAAACTACTACTGGTCTTCCCTCGAACGATCAAAGCGTAAACTCTTTGAGACATTACTCCAATGGAGGAAAGTGCGCATGGTGACTGTAGTATTCAATCCCGATGCAATTTCTGTGTTTCGTCATCACGCTGATAGTCCACAGATTACAGAGTGCCTCCAGATGTGCAATTGAAAGTACTACTGGTCTTCCAGGGAACGATCAAAGCGTAGACTGTTAGAGACATTACTCCCATAGAGGAATCTGCGCATGGTGACTGCTGTATTCAATCCCGATGCAATTTCTGTGTTTCATCAACACTCTGACAGTCCACAGATTAAAGAATGCCTCCAGATGTTCATCGGAAACTACTACTGGTCTTCCAGGGAACGATCAAAACGTAAACTCTTTGAGACATTACTCCCATTGAGGGAAGTGCGCATCGTGACTCTTGTATTCAATCCCGATTCATTTTCTGTCTTTAATCAACCCTCTGATAGACCACAGATTACAGAATGCCTCCAGATGTGCATCGGAACCTACTACTGGTCTTCCTGGGAACGATCAAATCGTAGACTGTTTGAGACATTATTCCCATGGAGGAAAGTGCGCATGGTGACTGCTGTATCAATCCCGAAGCAATTTCTGTGTTTCATCAACACTCTGATAGTACACAGATTACAGAATGCCACCAGACGTGCATCGGAAACTACTACTGGTCTTCCCGGGAACGATCAAAGCATAGACTGTTTGATAATCACTCCCATGGAGGAAAGTGCGAATGGTGCCTGTTGTATTCAATCCCGATGCAATTTCTGTGTTTCATCAACACTCTGATACTCCACAGATTACAGAATGCCACCAGACGTGCATCGGAAACTACTACAGGTCTTCCAGGGAACGATCAAAGCGTAGAATGTTTGAGACATTACTCCCATGTAGGAAAGTGCGCATGGTGACTGTTGTATTCAATCCCGATGAAATTTCTGTGTTTCATCAACAGTCTGATAGTCCACAGATTACAGAATGCCTCCAGATGTGCATCGGAAACTACTACTGGTCTTCGAGGGAACGATCAAAGCGTAGACTGTTAGGGACATTACTCCCATGGAGGAAAGTGAGCATGGTGTCTGTTGTTTTCAATCCCGATGCAATTTCTGTGTTTCATCAACACTCTGATACTCCACAGATTACAGAATGCCTCCAGATGAGCATCGGAAACTACTACTGGTCTTCCAGGGAACGATCAAAGCGTAGACTGTTAGGGACATTACTCCCATGGAGGAAAGTGAGCATGGTGTCTGTTGTTTTCAATCCCGATGCAATTTCTGTGTTTCATCAACACTCTGATACTCAACAGATTACAGAATGCCTCCAGATGTGCATCGGAAACTACTAATGGTCTTCCAGGGAACGATCATAGCGTAGACTGTTTGAGACATTACCCCCGTGGAGGAAATTGCGCATGGTAACTGTTGTATTCAATCCCGATGCAATTTCTGTGTTTCATCAACAGTCTGATAGTGTACAGATTACAGAATGCCTCCAGATGTGCATCGGAAACTACTACTGGTCTTCCAGGGAACGATCAAAACGTAGACTGTTAGGGACATTACTCCCATGGTGGAAAGTGAGCATGGTGCCTGTTGTTTTCAATCCCGATGCAATTTCTGTGTTTCATCAACACTCTGATACTCAACAGATTACAGAATGCCTCCAGATGTGCATCGGAAACTACTACTGGTCTTCCAGGGAACGATCAAAGCGTAGACTGTTTGAGACATTACTTTTATGGAGGATTGTGCGCATGGTGACTGTTGTATTCAATCCCGACGCAATTTTCGTGTTTCATCAAAACTCTGATAGTCCACAGATTACAGAATGCCTCCAGATGTGAACCGGAAACTACTACTGGTCTTCCCTCGAACGATCAAAGCGTAAACTCTTTGAGACATTACTCCAATGGAGGAAAGTGCGCATGGTGACTGTAGTATTCAATCCCGATGCAATTTCTGTGTTTCGTCATCACGCTGATAGTCCACAGATTACAGAGTGCCTCCAGATGTGCAATTGAAAGTACTACTGGTCTTCCAGGGAACGATCAAAGCGTAGACTGTTAGAGACATTACTCCCATAGAGGAATCTGCGCATGGTGACTGCTGTATTCAATCCCGATGCAATTTCTGTGTTTCATCAACACTCTGACAGTCCACAGATTAAAGAATGCCTCCAGATGTTCATCGGAAACTACTACTGGTCTTCCAGGGAACGATCAAAACGTAAACTCTTTGAGACATTACTCCCATTGAGGGAAGTGCGCATCGTGACTCTTGTATTCAATCCCGATTCATTTTCTGTCTTTAATCAACCCTCTGATAGACCACAGATTACAGAATGCCTCCAGATGTGCATCGGAACCTACTACTGGTCTTCCTGGGAACGATCAAATCGTAGACTGTTTGAGACATTATTCCCATGGAGGAAAGTGCGCATGGTGACTGCTGTATCAATCCCGAAGCAATTTCTGTGTTTCATCAACACTCTGATAGTACACAGATTACAGAATGCCACCAGACGTGCATCGGAAACTACTACTGGTCTTCCCGGGAACGATCAAAGCATAGACTGTTTGATAATCACTCCCATGGAGGAAAGTGCGAATGGTGCCTGTTGTATTCAATCCCGATGCAATTTCTGTGTTTCATCAACACTCTGATACTCCACAGATTACAGAATGCCACCAGACGTGCATCGGAAACTACTACAGGTCTTCCAGGGAACGATCAAAGCGTAGAATGTTTGAGACATTACTCCCATGTAGGAAAGTGCGCATGGTGACTGTTGTATTCAATCCCGATGAAATTTCTGTGTTTCATCAACAGTCTGATAGTCCACAGATTACAGAATGCCTCCAGATGTGCATCGGAAACTACTACTGGTCTTCGAGGGAACGATCAAAGCGTAGACTGTTAGGGACATTACTCCCATGGAGGAAAGTGAGCATGGTGTCTGTTGTTTTCAATCCCGATGCAATTTCTGTGTTTCATCAACACTCTGATACTCCACAGATTACAGAATGCCTCCAGATGAGCATCGGAAACTACTACTGGTCTTCCAGGGAACGATCAAAGCGTAGACTGTTAGGGACATTACTCCCATGGAGGAAAGTGAGCATGGTGTCTGTTGTTTTCAATCCCGATGCAATTTCTGTGTTTCATCAACACTCTGATACTCAACAGATTACAGAATGCCTCCAGATGTGCATCGGAAACTACTAATGGTCTTCCAGGGAACGATCATAGCGTAGACTGTTTGAGACATTACCCCCGTGGAGGAAATTGCGCATGGTAACTGTTGTATTCAATCCCGATGCAATTTCTGTGTTTCATCAACAGTCTGATAGTCCACAGATTACAGAATGCCTCCAGATGCGCATCGGAAACTACTACTGGTCTTCCAGGGAACGATCAAAACGTAGACTGTTAGGGACATTACTCCCATGGAGGAAAGTGCGCATGGTGACTGTTGTATTCAATCCCGATGCAATTCCTGTGTTTCATCAACACTCTGATACTCCACAGATTTCAGAATGCCTCCAGATGTGCATCGGAAACTACTACTGGTCTTCCAGGGAACGATCAAAGCGTAGACTGTTTGAGACATTACTTTTATGGAGGATTGTGCGCATGGTGACTGTTGTATTCAATCCCGACGCAATTTCCGTGTTTCATCAAAACTCTGATAGTCCACAGATTACAGAATGCCTCCAGATGTGAACCGGAAACTACTACTGGTCTTCCCTCGAACGATCAAAGCGTAAACTCTTTGAGACATTACTCCAATGGAGGAAAGTGCGCATGGTGACTGTAGTATTCAATCCCGATGCAATTTCTGTGTTTCGTCATCACGCTGATAGTCCACAGATTACAGAGTGCCTCCAGATGTGCAATTGAAAGTACTACTGGTCTTCCAGGGAACGATCAAAGCGTAGACTGTTAGAGACATTACTCCCATAGAGGAAGCTGCGCATGGTGACTGCTGTATTCAATCCCGATGCAATTTCTGTGTTTCATCAACACTCTGACAGTCCACAGATTACAGAATGCCTCCAGATGTTCATCGGAAACTACTACTGGTCTTCCAGGGAACGATCGAAACGTAAACTCTTTGAGACATTACTCCCATTGAGGAAAGTGCGCATCGTGACTCTTGTATTCAATCCCGATTCATTTTCTGTCTTTAATCAACCCTCTGATAGACCACAGATTACAGAATGCCTCCAGATGTGAATCGGAACCTACTACTGGTCTTCCTGGGAACGATCAAATCGTAGACTGTTTGAGGCATTATTCCCATGGACGAAAGTGCGCATGGTGACTGCTGTATCAATCCCGAAGCAATTTCTGTGTTTCATCAACACTCTGATAGTACACAGATTACAGAATGCCACCAGACGTGCATCGGAAACTACTACTGGTCTTCCCGGGAACGATCAAAGCATAGACTGTTTGATAATCACTCCCATGGAGGAAAGTGCGAATGGTGCCTGTTGTATTCAATCCCGATGCAATTTCTGTGTTTCATCAACACTCTGATACTCCACAGATTACAGAATGCCACCAGACGTGCATCGGAAACTACTACAGGTCTTCCAGGGAACGATCAAAGCGTAGACTGTTTGAGACATTACTCCCATGTAGGAAAGTGCGCATGGTGACTGTTGTATTCAATCCCGATGAAATTTCTGTGTTTCATCAACAGTCTGATAGTCCACAGATTACAGAATGCCTCCAGATGTGCATCGGAAACTACTACTGGTCTTCCAGGGAACGATCAAAGCGTAGACTGTTAGGGACATTACTCCCATGGAGGAAAGTGAGCATGGTGTCTGTTGTTTTCAATCCCGATGCAATTTCTGTGTTTCATCAACACTCTGATACTCCACAGATTACAGAATGCCTCCAGATGTGCATCGGAAACTACTACTGGTCTTCCAGGGAACGATCAAATCGTAGACTGTTAGGGACATTACTCCCATGGAGGAAAGTGAGCATGGTGTCTGTTGTTTTCAATCCCGATGCAATTTCTGTGTTTCATCAACACTCTGATACTCCACAGATTACAGAATGCCTCCAGATGAGAAACGGAAACTACTAATGGTCTTCCAGGGAACGATCATAGCGTAGACTGTTTGAGACATTACCCCCGTGTAGGAAAGTGCGCATGGTAACTGTTGTATTCAATCCCGATGCAATTTCTCTGTTTCATCAACAGTCTGATAGTCCACAGACTACAGAATGCCCCCAGATGTGCATCGGAAACTACTACTGGTCTTCCAGGGAACGATCAAAACGTAGACTGTTAGGGACATTACTCCCATGGAGGAAAGTGCGCATGGTGACTGTTGTATTCCATCCCGATGCAATTTCCGTGTTTCATCAACACTCTGATAGTCCACAGATTACAGAATGCCTCCAGATGTGCATCGGAAGCTAATACTGGTCTTCCAGGGAACGATCAAAGCGTAGACTGTTAGAGACATTACTCCCATGGAGGAATCTGCGCATGGAGACCGTTGTATTCAATCCCGATGCAATGTCTGTGTTTCATCTACACTCTAATAGTCCACAGAGTACAGAAAGCCTCCAGATGTGCATAGGAAACTACTACTGGTATTCCAGGGAACGATCAAAGCGTAGACTGTTAGAGACATTCCTCCCATGGAGGAAAGTGCGCATGGTGACTGTTGTATTCAATCCCGAAGCAATTACTGTGTTTCGTCAACACTCTGATAGTCTACTCAATACAGAATGCCATGAGATGTGCATCGAAAACTACTACTGGTCTTCCAGGGAATGATCAAAGCGTAGATTGTTTGAGAAATTACTCCCGTGGAGGAAAGTGCGCATGGTGACTGTTGTTTTCAATCCCGATGCAAATTCTGAGCTTCATCAACACTCTGATACTCCACAGATTACAGAATGCCACCAGATGTGCATCGGAAACTACTACATGTCTTCCAGGGAACGATCAAAGCGTAGACTGTTTGAGACATTACTAGCATGGAGGAATGTGCGCATGGTGACTGTTGTATTCAATCCCGATACAATTTCTGTGTTTCATCAACACTCTGATACTCCACAGATTACAGAATGTCTCCAGATGTTCATCGGAAACTACTACTGGTCTTCCAGGGAACGATCAAAGCGTAGACTGTTTGAGACATTACTCCCATGGAGGAAAGTGCGCATGGTGACTGTTGTATTCAATCCCGATGCAATTCCTGTGTTTCATCAACACTCTGATACTCCACAGATTTCAGAATGCCTCCAGATGTGCATCGGAAACTACTACTGGTCTTCCAGGGAACGATCAAAGCGTAGACTGTTTGAGACATTACTTTTATGGAGGATTGTGCGCATGGTGACTGTTGTATTCAATCCCGACGCAATTTCCGTGTTTCATCAAAACTCTGATAGTCCACAGATTACAGAATGCCTCCAGATGTGAACCGGAAACTACTACTGGTCTTCCCTCGAACGATCAAAGCGTAAACTCTTTGAGACAATACTCCAATGGAGGAAAGTGCGCATGGTGACTGTAGTATTCAATCCCGATGCAATTTCTGTGTTTCGTCATCACGCTGATAGTCCACAGATTACAGAGTGCCTCCAGATGTGCAATTGAAAGTACTACTGGTCTTCCAGGGAACGATCAAAGCGTAGACTGTTAGAGACATTACTCCCATAGAGGAATCTGCGCATGGTGACTGCTGTATTCAATCCCGATGCAATTTCTGTGTTTCATCAACACTCTGACAGTCCACAGATTACAGAATGCCTCCAGATGTTCATCGGAAACTACTACTGGTCTTCCAGGGAACGATCAAAACGTAAACTCTTTGAGACATTACTCCCATTGAGGAAAGTGCGCATCGTGACTCTTGTATTCAATCCCGATTCATTTTCTGTCTTTAATCAACCCTCTGATAGACCACAGATTACAGAATGCCTCCAGATGTGCATCGGAACCTACTACTGGTCTTCCTGGGAACGATCAAATCGTAGACTGTTTGAGACATTATTCCCATGGAGGAAAGTGCGCATGGTGACTGCTGTATCAATCCCGAAGCAATTTCTGTGTTTCATCAACACTCTGATAGTACACAGATTACAGAATGCCACCAGACGTGCATCGGAAACTACTACTGGTCTTCCCGGGAACGATCAAAGCATAGACTGTTTGATAATCACTCCCATGGAGGAAAGTGCGAATGGTGCCTGTTGTATTCAATCCCGATGCAATTTCTGTGTTTCATCAACACTCTGATACTCCACAGATTACAGAATGCCACAAGACGTGCATCGGAAACTACTACAGGTCTTCCAGGGAACGATCAAAGCGTAGACTGTTTGAGACATTACTCCCATGTAGGAAAGTGCGCATGGTGACTGTTGTATTCAATCCCGATGAAATTTCTGTGTTTCATCAACAGTCTGATAGTCCACAGATTACAGAATGCCTCCAGATGTGCATCGGAAACTTCTACTGGTCTTCCAGGGAACGATCAAAGCGTAGACTGTTAGGGACATTACTCCCATGGAGGAAAGTGAGCATGGTGTCTGTTGTTTTCAATCCCGATGCAATTTCTGTGTTTCATCAACACTCTGATACTCCACAGATTACAGAATGCCTTCAGATGTGCATCGGAAACTTTTAATGGTCTTCCAGGGAACGATCAAAGCGTAGACTGTTTGGGACATTACCCCCATGGAGGAAAGTGCGCATGGTAACTGTTGTATTCAATCCCAATGCAATTTCTGTGTTTCATCAACAGTCTGATAGTCCACAGATTACAGAATGCCTCCAGATGTGCATCGGAAGCTAATACTGGTCTTCCAGGGAACGATCAAAGCGTAGACTGTTAGAGACATTACTCCCATGGAGGAATCTGCGCATGGGGACTGTTGTATTCAATCCCGATGCAATGTCTGTGTTTCATCTACACTCTGATAGTCCACAGAGTACAGAGGGCCTCCAGATGTGCATAGGAAACTACTACTGGTATTCCAGGGAACGATCAAAGCGTAGACTGTTAGAGACATTACTCCCATGGAGGAAAGTGCGCATGGTGACTGTTGTATTCAATCCCGATGCAATTCCTGTGTTTCATCAACACTCTGATACTCCACAGATTTCAGAATGCCTCCAGATGTGCATCGGAAACTACTACTGGTCTTCCAGGGAACGATCATTGCGTAGACTGTTTGACACACTACTCCCGTGGAGGAAAGTGCGCATGGTGACTGTTGTACTCAATCCCAATACAATTCCTGTGTTTCATCAACACTCTGATACTCCACAGATTACAGAATGCCTCCAGATGTGCATCGGAAACTACTACTGGGCTTCCAGGGAACGATCAAAGCGTAGACTGTTTGAGACATTACTTTTATGGAGGATTGTGCGCATGGTGACTGTTGTATTCAATCCCGACGCAATTTCCGTGTTTCATCAAAACTCTGATAGTCCACAGATTACAGAATGCCTCCAGATGTGCAATTGAAAGTACTACTGGTCTTCCAGGGAACGATCAAAGCGTAGACTGTTAGAGACATTACTCCCATAGAGGAATCTGCGCATGGTGACTGTTGTATTCAATCCCGATGCAATTTCTGTGTTTCATCAACACTCTGACAGTCCACAGATTACAGAATGCCTCCAGATGTTCATCGGAAACTACTACTGGTCTTCCAGGGAACGATCAAAACGTAAACTCTTTGAGACATTACTCCCATTGAGGAAAGTGCGCATCGTGACTCTTGTATTCAATCCCGATGCATTTTCTGTCTTTAATCAACCCTCTGATAGTCCACAGATTACAGAATGCCTCCAGATGTGCATCGGATCCTACTACTGGTCTTCCTGGGAACGATCAAATCGTAGACTGTTTGAGACATTATTCCCATGGAGGAAAGTGCGCATGGTGACTGCTGTATCAATCCCGAAGCAATTTCTGTGTTTCATCAACACTCTGATAGTACACAGATTACAGAATGCCACCAGACGTGCATCGGAAACTACTATTGGTCTTCCAGGGAACGATCAAAGCATAGACTGTTTGATAATCACTCCCAAGGAGGAAAGTGCGAATGGTGCCTGTTGTATTCAATCCCGATGCAATTTCTGTGTTTCATCAACACTCTGATACTCCACAGATTACAGAATGCCACCAGACGTGCATCGGTAACTACTACTAGTCTTACAGGGAACGATCAAAGCGTAGACTGTTAGAGACATTTCTCCCAAGTAGGAAAGTGCGCATGGTGACTGTTGTATTCACTCCCGATGCAATTTCTGTGTTTCATCAACAGTCTGATAGTCCACAGATTACAGAATGCCTCCAGATGTGCATCGGAAACTACTACTGGTCTTCCAGGGAACGATCAAAGCGTAGACTGTTAGGGACATTACTCCCATGGAGAAAAGTGCGCATGGTGACTGTTGTATTCAATCCCGATGCAATTCCTGTGTTTCATCAACACTCTGATACTCCACAGATTTCAGAATGCCTCCAGATGTGCATCGGAAACTACTACTGGTCTTCCAGGGAACGATCAAATCGTAGACTGTTTGACACACTACTCCCGTGGAGGAAAGTGCGCATGGTGACTGTTGTACTCAATCCCAATACAATTCCTGTGTTTCATCAACACTCTGATACTCCACAGATTACAGAATGCCTCCAGATGTGCATCGGAAACTACTACTGGACTTCCAGGGAACGATCAAAGCGTAGACTGCTTGAGACATTACTTTTATGGAGGATTGTGCGCATGGTGACTGTTGTATTCAATCCCGACGCAATTTCCGTGTTTCATCAAAACTCTGATAGTCCACAGATTACAGAATGCTTCCAGATGTGAACCGGAAACTACTACTGGTCTTCCCTCGAACGTTCAAAGCGTAAACTCTTTGAGACATTACTCCAATGGAGGAAAGTGCGCATGGTGACTGTTGTATTCAATCCCGATGCAATTTCTGTGTTTCGTTAACACTCTGATAGTCCACAGATTACAGAATGCCTCCAGATGTGCAATTGAAAGTACTACTGGTCTTCCAGGGAACGATCAAAGCGTAGACTGTTAAAGACATTACTCCCATAGAGGAATCTGCGCATGGTGACTGTTGTATTCAATCCCGATGCAATTTCTGTGTTTCATCAACACTCTGACAGTCCACAGATTACAGAATGCCTCCAGATGTTCATCGGAAACTACTACTGGTCTTCCAGGGAACGATCAAAACGTAAACTCTTTGAGACATTACTCCCATTGAGGAAAGTGCGCATCGTGACTCTTGTATTCAATCCCGATGCATTTTCTGTCTTTAATCAACCCTCTGATAGACCACAGTTTACAGAATGCCTCCAGATGTGCATCGGATCCTACTACTGGTCTTCCTGGGAACGATCAAATCGTAGACTGTTTGAGACATTATTCCCATGGAGGAAAGTGCGCATGGTGACTGCTGTATCAATCCCGAAGCAATTTCTGTGTTTCATCAACACTCTGATAGTACACAGATTACAGAATGCCACCAGACGTGCATCGGAAACTACTACTGGTCTTCCAGGGAACGATCAAAGCATAGACTGTTTGATAATCACTCCCAAGGAGGAAAGTGCGAATGGTGCCTGTTGTATTCAATCCCGATGCAATTTCTGTGTGTCATCAACACTCTGATACTCCACAGATTACAGAATGCCACCAGACGTGCATCGGAAACTACTACAGGTTTCCAGGGAACGATCAAAGCGTAGACTGTTTGAGACATTACTCCCATGTAGGAATGTGCGCATGGTGACTGTTGTATTCAATCCCGATGCAATTTCTGTGTTTCATCAACAGTCTGATAGTCCACAGATTACAGAATGCTTCCAGATGTGCATCGGAAACTACTACTGGTCTTCCAGGGAACGATCAAAGCGTAGACTGTTAGGGACATTACTCCCATGGAGGAAAGTGAGCATGGTGTCTGTTGTATTCAATCCCCATGCAATTTCTGTGTTTCATCAACACTCTGATACTCCACAGATTACAGAATGCCTCCAGATGTGCATCGGAAACTACTAATGGTCTTCCAGGGAACGATCAAAGCGTAGACTGTTTGAGACATTACCCCCGTGGAGGAAAGTGCGCATGGTAACTGTTGTATTCAATCCCGATGCAATTTCTGTGTTTCATCAACAGTCTGATAGTCCACAGATTGCAGAATGCCTCCAGATGTGCATAGGAAACTACTACTGGTATTCCAGGGAACGATCAAAGCGTAGACTGTTAGAGACATTCCTCCCATGGAGGAAAGTGCGCATGGTCACTGTTGTATTCAATCCCGATGCAATTCCTGTGTTTCATCAACACTCTGATACTCCACAGATTTCAGAATGCCTCCAGATGTGCATCGGAAACTACTACTGGTCTTCCAGGGAACGATCAAAGCGTAGACTGTTTGACACACTACTCCCGTGGAGGAAAGTGCGCATGGTGACTGTTGTACTCAATCCCAATACAATTCCTGTGTTTCATCAACACTCTGATACTCCACAGATTACAGAATGCCTCCAGATGTGCATCGGAAACTACTACTGGACTTCCAGGGAACGATCAAAGCGTAGACTGTTTGAGACATTAATTTTATGGAGGATTGTGCGCATGGTGACTGTTGTATTCAATCCCGACGCAATTTCCGTGTTTCATCAAAACTCTGATAGTCCACAGATTACAGAATGCCTCCAGATGCGCACCGGAACTACTACTGGTCTTCCCTCGAACGTTCAAAGCGTAAACTCTTTGAGACATTACTCCAATGGAGGAAAGTGCGCATGGTGACTGTTGTATTCAATCCCGATGCAATTTCTGTGTTTCATCAACACTCTGATACTCCACAGATTACAGAATGCCACCAGACGTGCATCGGAAACTACTAGAGGTCTTCCAGGGAACGATCAAAGCGTAGACTGTTTGAGACATTACTCCCATGTAGGAAAGTGCGCATGGTGACTGTTGTATTCAATCCCGATGCAATTTCTGTGTTTCATCAACAGTCTGATAGTCCACAGATTACAGAATGCCTCCAGATGTGCATCGGAAACTACTACTGGTCTTCCAGGGAACGATCAAAGCGTAGACTGTTAGGGACATTACTCCCATGGAGGAAAGTGAGCATGGTGTCTGTTGTATTCAATCCCGATGCAATTTCTGTGTTTCATCAACACTCTGATACTCCACAGATTACAGAATGCCTCCAGATGTGCATCGGAAGCTAATACTGGTCTTCCAGGGAACGATCAAAGCGTAGACTCTTAGAGACATTACTCCCATGGAGGGATCTGCGCATGGAGGCTGTTGTATTCAATCCCGATGCAATGTCTGTGTTTCATCTACACTCTGATAGTCCACAGAGTACAGAAAGCCTCCAGATGTCCATAGGAAACTACTACTGGTATTCCAGGGAACGATCAAAGCGTAGACTGTTAGAGACATTCCTCCCATGGAGGAAAGTGCGCATGGTGACTGTTATATTCAATCCCGATGCAATTCCTGTGTTTCATCAACACTCTGATACTCCACAGATTTCAGAATGCCTCCAGATGTGCATCGGAAACTACTACTGGTCTTCCAGGGAACGATCAAAGCGTAGACTGTTTGACACACTACTCCCGTGGAGGAAAGTGCGCATGGTGACTGTTGTACTCAATCCCAATACAATTCCTGTGTTTCATCAACACTCTGATACTCCACAGATTACAGAATGCCTCCAGATGTGCATCGGAAACTACTACTGGACTTCCAGGGAACGATCAAAGCGTAGACTGTTTGAGACATTACTTTTATGGAGGATTGTGCGCATGGTGACTGTTGTATTCAATCCCGACGCAATTTCCGTGTTTCATCAAAACTCTGATAGTCCACAGATTACAGAATGCCTCCAGATGTGCACCGGAAACTACTACTGGTCTTCCCTCGAACGTTCAAAGCGTAAACTCTTTGAGACATTACTCCAATGGAGGAAAGTGCGCATGGTGACTGTTGTATTCAATCCCGATGCAATTTCTGTGTTTCGTCAACACTCTGATAGTCCACAGATTACAGAATGCCTCCAGATGTGCAATTGAAAGTACTACTGGTCTTCCAGGGAACGATCAAAGCGTAGACTGTTAGAGACATTACTCCCATAGAGGAATCTGCGCATGGTGACTGTTGTATTCAATCCCGATGCAATTTCTGTGTTTCATCAACACTCTGACAGTCCACAGATTACAGAATGCCTCCAGATGTTCATCGGATACTACTACTGGTCTTCAAGGGAACGATCGAAACGTAAACTCTTTGAGACATTACTCCCATTGAGGAAAGTGCGCATCGTGACTCTTGTATTCAATCCCGATGCATTTTCTGTCTTTAATCAACCCTCTGATAGTCCACAGATTACAGAATGCCTCCAGATGTGCATCGAATCCTACTACTGGTCTTCCTGGGAACGATCAAATCGTAGACTGTTTGAGACATTATTCCCATGGAGGAAAGTGCGCATGGTGACTGTTGTATTCAATCCCGATGCAATTCCTGTGTTTCATCAACACTCTGATACTCCACAGATTTCAGAATGCCTCCAGATGTGCATCGGAAACTACTACTGGTCTTCCAGGGAACGATCAAAGCGTAGACTGTTAGGGACATTACTCCCATGGAGGAAAGTGCGCATGGTGACTGTTGTATTCAATCCCGATGCAATTCCTGTGTTTCATCAACACTCTGATACTCCACAGAATTCAGAATGCCTCCAGATGTGCATCGGAAACTACTACTGGTCTTCCAGGGAACGATCAAAGCGTAGACTGTTTGACACACTACTCCCGTGGAGGAAAGTGCGCATGGTGACTGTTGTACTCAATCCCAATACAATTCCTGTGTTTCATCAACACTCTGATACTCCACAGATTACAGAATGCCTCCAGATGTGCATCGGAATCTACTACTGGACTTCCAGGGAACGGTCAAAGCGTAGACTGTTAGAGACATTACTCCCATAGAGGAATCTGCGCATGGTGACTGTTGTATTCAATCCCGATGCAATTTCTGTGTTTCATCAACAGTCTGATAGTCCACAGATTACAGAATGCCTCCAGATGTGCATCGGAAACTACTACTGGTCTTCCAGGGAACGATCAAAGCGTAGACTGTTAGGGACATTACTCCCTTGGAGGAAAGTGAGCATGGTGTCTGTTGTATTCAATCCCGATGCAATTTCTGTGTTTCATCAACACTCTGATACTCCACAGATTACAGAATGCCTCCAGATGTGCATCGGAAACTACTAATGGTCTTCCAGGGAACGATCAAAGCGTAGACTGTTTGAGACATTACCCCCGTGGAGGAAAGTGCGCATGGTAACTGTTGTATTCAATCCCTATGCAATTTCTGTGTTTCATCAACACTCTGATACTCCACAGATTACAGAATGCCTCCAGATGTGCATCGGAAACTACTACTGGTCTTTCAGGGAACGATCAAAGCGTAGACTGTTAGGGACATTACTCCCATGGAGGAAAGTGCGCATGGTGACTGTTGTATTCCATCCCGATGCAATTTCCGTGTTTCATCAACACTCTGATAGTCCACAGATTACAGAATGCCTCCAGATGTGCATCGGAAACTACTACTGGTCTTCCAGGGAACGATCAAAGCGTAGACTGTTAGGGACATTACTCCCATGGAGAAAAGTGAGCATGGTGTCTGTTGTATTCAATCCCGATGCAATTTCTGTGTTTCATCAGCACTCTGATACTCCACAGAATACAGAATGCCTCCAGATGTGCATCGGAAGCTAATACTGGTCTTCCAGGGAACGATCAAAGCGTAGACTGTTAGAGACATTACTCCCATGGAGGAATCTGCGCATGGAGGCTGTTGTATTCAATCCCGATGCAATGTCTGTGTTTCATCTACACTCTGATAGTCCACAGAGTACAGAAAGCCTCCAGATGTGCATAGGAAACTACTACTGGTATTCCAGGGAACGATCAAAGCGTAGACTGTTAGAGACATTCCTCCCATGGAGGAAAGTGCGCATGGTGACTGTTGTATTCAATCCCGATGCAATTCCTGTGTTTCATCAACACTCTGATACTCCACAGATTTCAGAATGCCTCCAGATATGCATCGGAAACTACTACTGGTCTTCCAGGGAACGATCAAAGCGTAGACTGTTTGACACACTACTCCCGTGGAGGAAAGTGCGCATGGTGACTGTTGTACTCAATCCCAATACAATTCCTGTGTTTCATCAACACTCTGATACTCCACAGATTACAGAATGCCTCCAGATGTGCATCGGAAACTACTACTGGACTTCCAGGGAACGATCAAAACGTAGACTGTTTGAGACATTACTTTTATGGAGGTTTGTGCGCATGGTGACTGTTGTATTCAATCCCGACGCAATTTCCGTGTTTCATCAAAACTCTGATAGTCCACAGATTACAGAATGCTTCCAGATGTGCACCGGAAACTACTACTGGTCTTCCCTCGAACGTTCAAAGCGTAAACTCTTTGAGACATTACTCCAATGGAGGAAAGTGCGCATGGTGACTGTTGTATTCAATCCCGATGCAATTTCTGTGTTTCGTCAACACTCTGATAGTCCACAGATTACAGAATGCCTCCAGATGTGCAATTGAAAGTACTACTGGTCTTCCAGGGAACGATCAAAGCGTAGACTGTTAGAGACATTACTCCCATAGAGGAATCTGCGCATGGTGACTGTTGTCTTCAATCCCGATGCAATTTCTGTGTTTCATCAACACTCTGACAGTCCACAGATTACAGAATGCCTCCAGATGTTCATCGGAAACTACTACTGGTCTTCAAGGGAACGATCAAAACGTAAACTCTTTGAGACATTACTCCCATTGAGGAAAGTGCGCATCGTGACTCTTGTATCCAATCCCGATGCATTTTCTGTCTTTAATCAACCCTCTGATAGTCCACAGATTACAGAATGCCTCCAGATGTGCATCGGATCCTACTACTGGTCTTCCTGGGAACGATCAAATCGTAGACTGTTTGAGACATTATTCCCATGGAGGAAAGTGCGCATGGTGACTGCTGTATCAATCCCGAAGCAATTTCTGTGTTTCATCAACACTCTGATAGTACACAGATTACAGAATGCCACCAGACGTGCATCGGAAACTACTAATGGTCTTAAAGGGAACGATCAAAGCATAGACTGTTTGATAATCACTCCCAAGGAGGAAAGTGCGAATGGTGCCTGTTGTATTCAATCCCGATGCAATTTCTGTGTTTCATCAACACTCTGATACTCCACAGATTACAGAATGCCTCCAGATGTGCATCGGAAACTACTACTGGTCTTCCAGGGAACGATCAAAGCGTAGACTGTTTGACACACTACTCCCGTGGAGGAAAGTGCGCATGGTGACTGTTGTACTCAATCCCAATACAATTCCTGTGTTTCATCAACACTCTGATACTCCACAGATTACAGAATGCCTCCAGATGTGCATCGGAAACTACTACTGGACTTCCAGGGAACGATCAAAGCGTAGACTGTTTGAGACATTACTTTTATGGAGGATTGTGCGCATGGTGACTGTTGTATTTAATCCCGACGCAATTTCCGTGTATCATCAAAACTCTGATAGTCCACAGATTACAGAATGCCTCCAGATGTGCATCGGAAACTACTACTGGTCTTCCAGGGAACGATCGAAGCGTAGACTGTTAGGGACATTACTCCCATGGAGGAAAGTGCGCATGGTGACTGTTGTATTCAATCCCGATGCAATTCCTGTGTTTCATCGACACTCTGATACTCCACAGATTTCAGAATGCCTCCAGATGTGCATCGGAAACTACTACTGGTCTTCCAGGGAACGATCAAAGCGTAGACTGTTTGACACACTACTCCCGTGGAGGAAAGTGCGCATGGTGACTGTTGTACTCAATCCCAATACAATTCCTGTGTTTCATCAACACTCTGATACTCCACAGATTACAGAATGCCTCCAGATGTGCATCGGAAACTACTACTGGACTTCCAGGGAACGATCAAAGCGTAGACTGTTTGAGACATTACTTTTATGGAGGATTGTGCGCATGGTGACTGTTGTATTTAATCCCGACGCAATTTCCGTGTATCATCAAAACTCTGATAGTCCACAGATTACAGAATGCCTCCAGATGTGCACCGGAAACGACTACTGGTCTTCCCTCGAACGTTCAAAGCGTAAACTCTTTGAGACATTACTCCAATGGAGGAAAGTGCGCATGGTGACTGTTGTATTCAATCCCGATGCCATTTCTGTGTTTCGTCAACACTCTGATAGTCCACAGATTACAGAATGCCTCCAGATGTGCATCGGAAACTACTAATGGTCTTCCAGGGAACGATCAAAGCGTAGACTGTTTGAGACATTACCCCCGTGGAGGAAAGTGCGCATGGTAACTGTTGTATTCAATCCAGATGCAATTTCTGTGTTTCATCAACAGTCTGATAGTCCACAGATTACAGAATGCCTCCAGATGTGCATCGGAAACTACTACTGGTCTTCGAGGCAACGATCAAAGCGTAGACTGTTAGGGACATTACTCCCATGGAGGAATCTGCGCATGGAGACTGCTGTATTCAATCCCGATGCAATGTCTGTGTTTCATCTACACTATGATAGTCCACAGAGTACAGAAAGCCTCCAGATGTTCATCGGAAACTACTACTGGTCTTCCAGGGAACGATTAAAGCTTAGACTGTTTGAGACATTACCTTTATGGAGGAAAGTGCGCATGGTGACTGTTGTATTCATTCCCGATGCAATTTCTGTGTTTCATCAACACTCTGATAGTCCACAGATTACAGAATGCCACCAGATGTGCATCGGAAACTACTACTAGTCTTACAGGGAACGATCAAAACATAGACGGTTTGAGAATTACTCCCATGGAGGAAAGTGCGCATGGTGACTGTTGTATTCAATCCTGAGGCAATTTCTGTGTTTCATAAACACTCTGATAGTCCACAGATTACAGAAAGCCTCCAGATGTGCATCGGAAACTACTACTGGTCTTCCAGGGAACGATCAAGGCGAAGACTGTTAGAGACATTACTCCCATGGAGGAAATGCGCATGGTGACTGTTGAATTCAATCCCGATGCAATTTCTGTGTTTCATCAACACTCTGATAGTCCACAGATTACAGAATGCCACCAGATGTGCATCGGAAACTACTACTAGTCTTACAGGGAACGATCAAAACATAGACTGTTTGAGAATTACTCCCATGGAGGAAAGTCCGCATGGTGACTGTTGTATTCAATCCTGAGGCAATTTCTGTGTTTCATCAACACTCTGATAGTCCACAGATTACACAATGCCTCCAGATGTTCATCGGAAACTACTACTGGTCTTCCAGGGAACGATCAAAACGTAAACACTTTGAGACATTACTCCTATTGAGGAAAGTGCGCATCGTGACTCTTGTATTCAATCCCAATGCATTTTCTGTCTTTAATCAACCCTCTGATACACCACAGATTACTGAATGCCTCCAGATGTGCATCGGAACCTACTACTGGTCTTCCTGGGAACGATCAAATCGTAGACTGTTTGAGACATTATTCCCATGGAGGAAAGTGCGCATGGTGACTGCTGTATCAATCCCGAAGCAATTTCTGTGTTTCATCAACACTCTGATAGTACACAGATTACAGAATGCCACCAGACGTGCATCGGAAACTACTACTGGCCTTCCAGGGAACGATAAAAGCATAGACTGTTTGGTAATCACTCCCATGGAGGAAAGTGCGAATGGTGCCTGTTGTATTCAATCCCGATGCAATTTCTGTGTTTCATCAACAGTCTGATAGTCCACATTTTACAGAATGCCTCCAGATGTGCATCGGAAACTACTACTGGTCTTCCAGGGAACGATCAAATCGTAGCCTGTTTGAGAATTACTCTCATGGAGGAATGAGCGCATGGTAACTGTTGTATTCAATCCCGATGCAATTTCTGTGTTTCAATAACACTCTGATAGTCTACAGATTACAGAATGCCTCCAGATGTGCATCGGAATCTACTACTGGTCTTCCAGCGAATGATCAAAGCGTGGACTGTTAGAGACATTACTTCCATGGAGGAAAGTGCACATGGTGACTGTTGTATTCAATCCCGATGCAATTTCTTTGTTTCATCAACACTCTGATAGTCCACAAAATACAGAATGCCTCCACATGTGCATCGGAAACTACTTCTGGTCTTCCAGGGAACGATCAAATCGTAGACTGTTTGGGACATTACTCAAATTCAGGAAAGTGTGCATGGTGACTGTTGTATTCAATCCCGATGCAATTTCTGTGTTTCATCAATACTCTGATAGCCCACAGATTACAGAATGCCTCCAGATGTGCATCGGAAACTACCACTGGTCGTCCAGAGAACAATCAAAGCGTAGACTGTTAGAGACATTCCTCCCATGGAGGAAAGTGCGCATGGTGACTGTTGTATTCAATCTTGATGCAATTTCTGTGTTTCATCATCACTCTGATAGTCCACAGATTACAGAATGCCTCCAGATGTGCGTCGGAAACTACTGCGGGTCTTCCAGGGAACGATCAAAGCGTAGACTGTTTGAGACATTACTCCCATGGAGAAAAGTGCGCTTGGTGACTGTTGTATTCAATCCCGATGAAATTTCTGTTTTTCATCAATACTCTGATAGTCCACAGATTACAGATTGCCTCCAGATGTCCATCGGAAACTAATACTGGTCTTCCAGGAAACGATCAAAGCGTAAACTGTTTGAGACATTACTCCCATGGAGGAAAGTGCGGATGGTGACTGTTGTATTCACTCCCGATGCCATTTCTGTGTGTCATCAAAACTTTGAAGGTCCACAGAGTACAGAATGCCTCCAGATACGCATCGGAAACTACTTCTGGTCTTCCAGGGAAAGATCAAAGAATAGACTGTTAGAGACATTACTCCCATGGAGGAAAGTGCGCATTGTGACTGTTGTATTCAATCCCGACGCAATTTCTGTGTTTCATCAACACTCTGATTGTCCACAGATTACAGAATGCCTCCAGATGTGCATCGGAAACTAACACTGGTCTTCCAGGGAACGATCAAAAAATAGATTTTTTGAGACATTACTCCCAAGGAGGAAGGTGCGCTTGGTTCCTGTTGTATTCAATCCCGATGCAATTTCTGTGTTTCATCAACAGTCTGATAATCCACAGGTTACAGAATTCCTCCAGATGTGCATCGGAAACAACTACTGGTCTTCAAGGGAACGATCAAAGCGTAGACCTCTTTGAGACATTCCTCCCATGGAGGAAAGTGCGCATGGTGACTGTTGTATTCAATCCCGATGCAATTACTGTGTTTCATCAACACTCTGATAGTCCACAGATTACAGAATGCCACCAGATATACATCGGAAACTACTACTGGTCTTCCTGGGAGCGATCAAAGCGTAGACTGCTTCAGACATTACTCCCATGGAGGACAGTGCGGATGGTGACTGTTGTTTTCACTCCAGATGCAATTTCTATGTTTCATCAACACTTTGAAGGTCCACAGATTACAGAATGCTTCCAAATGTGCATCGGAAACTACTACTGGTCTTCCAGGGAACGCTCAAAGCGTAGACTGTTTCAGACATTACTCCCATGGAGGGAAGTGCGCATGGTGACAGTTGTATTCAATCCCGAGGCAATTTCTGTGTTTCACCAACAATTTGGAGGTCCACAGGTTACAGAATGCCTCCAGATATGCATCGGAAACTACTACTGGTCTTCCAGGGAATGATCAAAGCCTAGGCTGTTGCAGACATTACTCTCATGGAGGAAGGTGCGCATGGTGACTGTTGTATTCAATCCCGATGCAATATCTGTGTTTCATCAACACTCTGATAGTCCACAGATTACAGAATGCCTCCAGATGTGCATCGGAAACTAACACTGGTCTTCCAGGGAACGATCAAATCGTAGACTGTTTGAGACATTCCTCCCATGGAGGAAAGTGCGCATGGAGACTGTTGTATTCAATTCCGATGCAATTTCTGTGTTTCATCAACACTTTAAAGGTCCACAGATTACAGAATGCCTCCAGACGTGCATCGGAAACTACTTCTGGTCTTCCAGGGAACGATCAAAATATAGATTTTTTGAGACATTACTCCCAAGGAGGAAAGTGCGCTTGGTTCCAGTTGTATTCAATCCCGATGCAATTTCTGTGTTTCATCAACAGTCTGATAATCCACAGGTTACAGAATGCCTCCATATGTGCATCGGAAACTACTACTGGTCTTCAAGGGAACGATCAAAGCGTAGACTGTTTGAGACATTCCTCCCATGGAGGAAAGTGCGCATGGTGACTGTTGTATTCAATCCCGATGCAATTTCTGTGTTTCATCAAGACTCTGATAGTCCACAGATTACAGAATGCCACCAGATGTGCATCGGAAACTACTACTGGTCTTCCAGGGAATGATCAAAGCGTAGACTGTTAGAGACATTACTCCCATGGAGGAAAGTGCGCATGGTGACTGTTGTATTCAATCCCGATGCAATTTCTGTGTTTCATCAACACTCTGATAGTCCACAGATTACAGAATGCCTCCAGATATGCTTCGGTAACTACTACTGGTCTTCCAGGGAACGATCAAAACGTAGACTGTTTGTGAATTACTAACATGGAGGAAAGTGCGCATGGTGACTGTTGTATTCAATCCCGATGCAATTTCTGTGTTTCATCAACACTTTGAGGTCCACAGATTACAGAATGTCTCCAGATGTGCATCGGAAACTACTTCTGGTCTTCCAGGGAACTATCAAAGTATAGACTGTTTAAGACATTACTCCCAAGGAGGAAAGTGCGCATGGTGGCTGTTGTATTCAATCCCGATGCAATTTCTGTGTTTCATCAACAGTCTGATAGTCCACAGATTACAGAATGCCTCCAGATGTGCGTCGTAGACTACTAGTGGTCTTCCAGGGAACGATAAAAGCGTAGACTGTTTGAGACATTACTCCCATGGAGGAAAGTGCGCATGGTGACAGTTGTATTCAATCCCGATGCAATTTCTGTGTTTCATCGACAATTTGGTGGTCCACAGATTACAGAATGCCTCCAGATGTGCATCGGAATCTACTACTGACCTTCCAGGGAACGATCAAAGCGTAGACTGTTTGAGAATTACTCCCATGGAGGAAAGTGCGCATGTTGGCTGTTGTATTCAATCCCGAATGCAATACCTGTGTTTCATCAACACTCAGATAGTCCACAGATTACAGAATGCCTCCAGATGTGCATCGGGAACTACTACTGGTCTTCAAGGGAGCGATCAAAGCGTAGACTGTTTGAGACATACCTCCCATGGAGGAAAGTGCACATGGTGACTGTTGTATTCAATCCATTTGCAATTTCTGTGTTTCATCAACACTCTGATTGTCCACAAAATACAGAATGCCTCCATATGTGCATCGGAAACTACTTCTGGTCTTCCAGGGATCGATCAAATCGTAGACTGTTTGAGACATTACTCAAATTCAGGAAAGTGAGCATGGTGTCTGTTGTATTCAATCCCGATGCAATTTCTGTGTTTCATCAATACTCTGATAGCCCACAGATTACAGAATGCCTCCAGATGTGCATCGGAAACTACCACTGGTCGTCCAGAGAACAATCAAAGCGTAGACTGTTAGAGACATTCCTCCCATGGAGGAAAGTGCGCATGGTGACTGTTGTATTCAATCTTGATGCAATTTCTGTGTTTCATCATCACTCTGATAGTCCACAGATTACAGAATGCCTCCAGATGTGCGTCGGAAACTACTGCGGGTCTTCCAGGGAACGATCAAAGCGTAGACTCTTTGAGACATTACTCCCATGGAGAAAAGTGCGCTTGGTGACTGTTGTATTCAATCCCGATGAAATTTCTGTTTTTCATCAATACTCTGATAGTCCACAGATTACAGATTGCCTCCAGATGTTCATCGGAAACTAATACTGGTCTTCCAGGAAACGATCAAAGCGTAAACTGTTTGAGACATTACTCCCATGGAGGAAAGTGCGGATGGTGACTGTTGTATTCACTCCCGATGCTATTTCTGTGTGTCATCAAAACTTTGAAGGTCCACAGAGTACAGAATGCCTCCAGATACGCATCGGAAACTACTTCTGGTCTTCCAGGGAAAGATCAAAGAATAGACTGTTAGAGACATTACTCCCATGGAGGAAAGTGCGCATTGTGACTGTTGTATTCAATCCCGACGCAATTTCTGTGTTTCATCAACACTCTGATTGTCCACAGATTACAGAATGCCTCCAGATGTGCATCGGAAACTAACACTGGTCTTCCAGGGAACGATCAAAAAATAGATTTTTTGAGACATTACTCCCAAGGAGGAAGGTGCGCTTGGTTCCTGTTGTATTCAATCCCGATGCAATTTCTGTGTTTCATCAACAGTCTGATAATCCACAGGTTACAGAATTCCTCCAGATGTGCATCGGAAACTACTACTGGTCTTCAAGGGAACGATCAAAGCGTAGACCTCTTTGAGACATTCCTCCCATGGAGGAAAGTGCGCTTGGTTCCAGTTGTATTCAATCCCGATGCAATTTCTGTGTTTCATTAACAGTCTGATAATCCACAGGTTACAGAATGCCTCCATATGTGCATCGGAAACTACTACTGGTCTTCAAGGGAACGATCAAAGCGTAGACTGTTTGAGACATTACTCAAATTGAGGAAAGTGCGCATGGTGACTGTTGTATTCAATACCGATGCAATTTCTGTGTTTCATCAAGACTCTGATAGTCCACAGATTACAGAATGCCACCAGATGTGCATCGGAAACTACTACTGGTCTTCCAGGGAATGATCAAAGCGTAGACTGTTAGAGACATTATTCCCATGGAGGAATGTGCGCATGGTGACTGTTGTATTCAATCCCGATGCAATTTCTGTGTTTCATCAACACTCTGATAGTCCACAGATTACAGAATGCCTCCAGATATGCATCGGTAACTACTACTGGTCTTCCAGGGAACGATCAAAACGTAGACTGTTTGTGAATTACTAACATGGAGGAAAGTGCGCATGGTGACTGTTGTATTCAATCCCGATGAAATTTCTGTGTTTCATCAACACTTTGAAGGTCCACAGATTACAGAATGTCTCCAGATGTGCATCGGAAACTACTTCTGGTCTTCCAGGGAACTATCAAAGTATAGACTGTTTAAGACATTACTCCCAAGGAGGAAAGTGCGCATGGTGGCTGTTGTATTCAATCCCGATGCAATTTCTGTGTTTCATCAACAGTCCGATAGTCCACAGATTACAGAATGCCTCCAGATGTGCATCGTAGACTACTACTGGTCTTCCAGGGAACGCTCAAAGCGTAGACTGTTTCAGACATTACTCCCATGGAGGGAAGTGCGCATGGTGACAGCTGTATTCAATCCCGAGGCAATTTCTGTGTTTCACCAACAATTTGGAGGTCCACAGGTTACAGAATGCCTCCAGATATGCATCGGAAACTACTACTGGTCTTCCAGGGAATGATCAAAGCCTAGGCTGTTGCAGACATTACTCTCATGGAGGAAGGTGCGCATGGTGACTGTTGTATTCAATCCCGATGCAATATCTGTGTTTCATCAACACTCTGATAGTCCACAGATTACAGAATGCCTCCAGATGTGCATCGGAAACTAACACTGGTCTTCCAGGGAACGATCAAATCGTAGACTGTTTGAGACATTCCTCCCATGGAGGAAAGTGCGCATGGTGACTGTTGTATTCAATTCCGATGCAATTTCTGTGTTTCATCAACACCTTAAAGGTCCACAGATTACAGAATGCCTCCAGACGTGCATCGGAAACTACTTCTGGTCTTCCAGGGAACGATCAAAATATAGATTTTTTGAGACATTACTCCCAAGGAGGAAAGTGCGCTTGGTTCCAGTTGTATTCAATCCCGATGCAATTTCTGTGTTTCATTAACAGTCTGATAATCCACAGGTTACAGAATGCCTCCATATGTGCATCGGAAACTACTACTGGTCTTCAAGGGAACGATCAAAGCGTAGACTGTTTGAGACATTACTCAAATTGAGGAAAGTGCGCATGGTGACTGTTGTATTCAATCCCGATGCAATTTCTGTGTTTCATCAAGACTCTGATAGTCCACAGATTACAGAATGCCACCAGATGTGCATCGGAAACTACTACTGGTCTTCCAGGGAATGATCAAAGCGTAGACTGTTAGAGACATTATTCCCATGGAGGAAAGTGCGCATGGTGACTGTTGTATTCAATCCCGATGCAATTTCTGTGTTTCATCAACACTCTGATAGTCCACAGATTACAGAATGCCTCCAGATATGCATCGGTAACTACTACTGGTCTTCCAGGGAACGATCAAAACGTAGACTGTTTGTGAATTACTAACATGGAGGAAAGTGCGCATGGTGACTGTTGTATTCAATCCCGATGCAATTTCTGTGTTTCATCAACACTTTGAAGGTCCACAGATTACAGAATGTCTCCAGATGTGCATCGGAAACTACTTCTGGTCTTCCAGGGAACTATCAAAGTATAGACTGTTTAAGACATTACTCCCAAGGAGGAAAGTGCGCATGGTGGCTGTTGTATTCAATCCCGATGCAATTTCTGTGTTTCATCAACAGTCCGATAGTCCACAGATTACAGAATGCCTCCAGATGTGCATCGTAGACTACTAGTGGTCTTCCAGGGAACGATAAAAGCGTAGACTGTTTGAGACATTACTCCCATGGAGGGAAGTGCGCATGGTGACAGTTGTATTCAATCCCGATGCAATTTCTGTGTTTCATCGACAATTTGGTGGTCCACAGATTACAGAATGCCTCCAGATGTGCATCGGAATCTACTACTGACCTTCCAGGGAACGATCAAAGCGTAGACTGTTTGAGAATTACTCCCATGGAGGAAAGTGTGCATGTTGGCTGTTGTATTCAATCCCGAATGCAATACCTGTGTTTCATCAACACTCAGATAGTCCACAGATTACAGAATGCCTCCAGATGTGCATTGGGAACTACTACTGGTCTTCAAGGGAGCGATCAAAGCGTAGACTGTTTGAGACATACCTCCCATGGAGGAAAGTGCGCATGGTGACTGTTGTATTCAATCCATTTGCAATTTCTGTGTTTCATCAACACTCTGATAGTCCACCGATTAAAGATTGTCTCCAGATGTGCTTCGGAAACTACTACTGGTCTTCCAGGGAACGTTCTAAGCGTAGACTGTTTCAGACGTTACTCTCATGGAGGAAAGTGCGCATGGTGACTGTTGTATTCAGTCCTGTTGCAATTTCTGTGTTTCATCAGCACTCTGATAGTCCACGGATTACAGAATGCCTACAGATTTGCATGGGAAACTACTTCTGGTCTTCCAGGGAACGATCAAAGCGTAGACTGTTAGAGACATTACTCCCATGGAGGAAAGTGCGCGTGGTGACAGTTGTATTCAATCCCGATGGAATTTCTGTGTTTCATCAACACTCTGATAGTCCACAGATTACAGATTGTCTCCATATATACATCGGAAACTACTACTGGTCTTCCTGGGAGCGATCAAAGCGTAGACTGTTTCAGACATTACTCCCATGGAGGAAAGTGCGCATGGTGACTGTTGTACTCAATCCCGAGGCAATTTCTGTGATTCATCAACACTTTGAAGTTCCGGAGATTACAGAATGCCTCCAGATGTGCATCGGAAACTAACACTGGTCTTCCAGGGAACGATCATAGCGTAGACTGTTTGAGACATTACTAACACCGAGGTAAGTGCGGATGGTGACTGTTGCATTCAATCCCGATGCAATTTCTGTGTTTCATCAACAATTTGGAGGTCCACAGATTACAGAATGCCTCCAGATGTGCATCGGAAGCTACTATTGGTCTTCCAGGGAACAATCAAAGCGTAGTTTGTTTGAGACTTTACTTTTATGGAGGAAAGTGTGCATGGTGACATTTGTATTCAATCGCGTTGCATCTTCTGTGTTTCATCAACACTCTGATAGTCCACAGATTACAGAATGTCTCCAGATGTGCATCGGAAACTATTACTAGTCTTCCTGGGAACGATCACAGCGTAGACTCTTTGAGACATTACTCCCATGGAGGAAAGTGCGCATGGTGACTGTTGTATTCAATCCCGATGCAATTTCTGTGTTTCATCAACACTTTGAAGGTCCACAGATTACAGATTGCCTCCAGATGTGCGTCGGAAACTACTACTGATCTTCCTGGGAACGATCAAAACGTAGACTGTTTAAGAATTACTCCCATGGAGGAGAGAGCGCATGGTAACTGTTGTAATCATTCCCGATGCAATTTCTGTGTTTCATCAACAGTCTGATAGTCCACATTTTACAGAATGCCTCCAGATGTGCATCGGAAACTACTACTGGTCTTCCAGGGAACGATCAATTCGTAGCCTGTTTGAGAATTACTCCCATGGAGGAATGAGCGCATGGTAACTGTTGTATTCAATCCCGATGCAATTTCTGTGTTTCATCAACACTCTGATAATCTACAGATTACAGAATGCCTCCAGATGTGCATCGGAATCTACTACTGGTCTTCCAGCGAATGATCAAAGCGTGGACTGTTAGAGACATTACTTCCATGGAGGAAAGTGCACATGGTGACTGTTGTATTCAATCCCGATGCAATTTCTTTGTTTCATCAACACTCTGATAGTCCACGGATTACAGAATGCCTACAGATGTGCATGGGAAACTACTTCTGGTCTTCCAGGGAACGATCAAAGCGTAGACTAATAGAGAACTTACTCCCATGGAGGAAAGTGCGCGTGGTGACAGTTGTATTCAATCCCGATGCAATTTCTGTGTTTCATCAACACTCTGATAGTCCACAGATTACAGAATGCCTCCAGATGTGCATCGGAAACTACCACTGGTCGTCCAGAGAACAATCAAAGCGTAGACTGTTAGAGACATTCCTCCCATGGAGGAAAGTGCGCATGGTGACTGTTGTATTCAATCTTAATGCAATTTTTGTGTTTCATCATCACTCTGATAGTCCACAGGTTACAGAATGCCTCCAGATGTGTGTCGGAAACTACTGCGGGTCTTCCAGGGAACGATCAAAGCGTAGACTCTTTGAGACATTACTCCCATGGAGAAAAGTGCGCTTAGTGACTGTTGTATTCAATCCCGATGAAATTTCTGTTTTTCATCAATACTCTGATAGTCCACAGATTACAGATTGCCTCCAGATGTGCATCGGAAACTAATACTGGTCTTCCAGGGAACGATCAAAGCGTAGACTGTTTGAGACATTACTCCCATGGAGGAAAGTGCGGATGGTGACTGTTGTATTCACTCCCGATGCAATTTCTGTGTGTCATCAAAACTTTGAAGGTCCACAGGGTACAGAATGCCTTCAGATGCGCATCGGAAACTACTTCTGGTCTTCCAGGGAACGATCAAAGAATAGACTGTTTAAGACATTACTCCCATGGAGGAAAGTGCGCATGGTGCCTGTTGTGTTCAATCCCGATGCAATTACTGTGTTTCATCAACACTCTGAAAGGCCACAGATAACAGATTGCCACCAGATGTGCATCGGAAACTACTACTGGTCTTCCAGGGAATAATCAAAGCGTAGACTGTTAGAGACATTACTCCCATGGAGGAAAGTGCGCATTGTGACTGTTGTATTCAATCCCGACGCAATTTCTGTGTTTCATCAACACTCTGATAGTCAACAGATTACAGAATGCCTCCAGATGTGCATCGGTAACTACTACTGGTCTTCCAGGGAATAATCAAAACGTAGACTGTTTGAGAATTACTAACATGGGGAAAGTGCGCATGGTGACTGTTGTATTCATTCACAATGCAATTTATGTGTTTCATCAACACTCTGATAGTCCACAGATTACAGAATTCCTCCAGGGAACGATCAAAGCGTAGACTGTCTGAGACATTACTCCCATGGAGGAAAGTGCGCATGGTGACTGTTGTATTCACTCCCGATGCAATTTCTGTGTTTCATCAACTCTTCGAAGGTCCACAGATTACAGAATGCCTCTAGATGTGCATCGGAAACTACTTCTGGTCTTCCAGGGAACGATCAAAAAATAGATTTTTTGAGACATTACTCCCAAGGAGGAAGGTGCGCTTGGTTCTTGTTGTATTCAATCCCGATGCAATTTCTGTGTTTCATCAACAGTCTGATAAACCACAGGTTACAGAATTCCTGCAGATGTGCATCGGAAACTACTACTGGTCTTCAAGGGAACGATCAAAGCGTAGACTGTTTGAGACATTCCTCCCATGGAGGAAAGTGCGCATGGTGACTGTTGTATTCAATCCCGATGCAATTTCTGTGTTTCATCAACACTCTGATAGTCCACAGATTACAGAATGCCACCAGATATACATCGGAAACTACTACTGGTCTTCCTGGGAGCGATCAAAGCGTAGACTGCTTCAGACATTACTCCCATGGAGGAAAGTGCGGATGGTGACTGTTGTATTCACTCCAGATGCAATTTCTATGTTTCATCAACACTTTGAAGGTCCACAGATTACAGGATGCTTCCAAATGTGCATCGGAAACTACTACTGGTCTTCCAGGGAATGATCAAAGCGTAGGCTGTTGCAGACATTACTCTCATGGAGGAAAGTGCGCATGGTGACTGTTGTATTCAATCCCGATGCAATATCTGTGTTTCATCAACACTCTGATAGTCCACAGATTACAGAATGCCTCCAGATGTGCATCGGAAACTAACACTGGTCTTCCAGGGAACGATCAAAGCGTAGACTGTTTGAGACATTCCTCCCATGGAGGAAAGTGCGCATGGTGACTGTTGTATTCAATTCCGATGCAATTTCTGTGTTTCATCAACACTTTGAAGGTCCACAGATTACAGAATGCCTCCAGACGTGCATCGGAAACTACTTCTGGTCTTCCAGGGAACGATCAAAATATAGATTTTTTGAGACATTACTCCCAAGGAGGAAAGTGCGCTTGGTTCCTGTTGTATTCAATCCCGATGCAATTTCTGTGTTTCATCAACAGTCTGATAATCCACAGGTTACAGAATGCCTCCATATGTGCATCGGAAACTACTACTGGTCTTCAAGGGAACGATCAAAGCGTAGACTGTTTGAGACATTCCTCCCATGGAGGAAAGTGCGGATGGTGACTGTTGTATTCACTCCAGATGCAATTTCTATGTTTCATCAACACTTTGAAGGTCCACAGATTACAGAATGCTTCCAAATGTGCATCGGAAACTACTACTGGTCTTCCAGGGAACGCTCAAAGCGTAGACTGTTTCAGACATTACTCCCATGGAGGGAAGTGCGCATGGTGACAGTTGTATTCAATCCCGAGGCAATTTCTGTGTTTCACCAACAATTTGCAGGTCCACAGATTGCAGAATGCCTCCAGATATGCATCGAAAACTACTACTGGTCTTCCAGGGAATGATCAAAGCGTAGGCTGTTGCAGACATTACTCTCATGGAGGAAAGTGCGCATGGTGACTGTTGTATTCAATCCCGATGCAATATCTGTGTTTCATCAACACTCTGATAGTCCACAGATTACAGAATGCCTCCAGACGTGCATCGGAAACTACTTCTGGTCTTCCAGGGAACGATCAAAATATAGATTTTTTGAGACATTACTCCCAAGGAGGAAAGTGCGCTTGGTTCCTGTTGTATTCAATCCCGATGCAATTTCTGTGTTTCATCAACAGTCTGATAGTCCACAGATTACAGAATGCCTCCAGATGTGCATCGTAGACTACTAGTGGTCTTCCAGGGAACGATAAAAGCGTAGACTGTTTGAGAATTACTCCCATGGAGGAAAGTGCGCATGTTGGCTGTTGTATTCAATCCCGAATGCAATACCTGTGTTTCATCAACACTCAGATAGTCCACAGATTACAGAATGCCTCCAGATGTGCATCGGGAAATACTACTGGTCTTCAAGTGAGCGATCAAAGCGTAGACTGTTTGAGACATACCTCCCATGGAGGAAAGTGCGCATGGAGACTGTTGTATTCAATCCATATGCAATTTCTGTGTTTCATCAACACTTTGAAGTTCCGGAGATTACAGAATGCCTCCAGATGTGCATCGGAAACTAACACTCGTCTTCCAGGGAACGATCAAAGCGTAGACTGTTTGAGACATTCCTCCCATGGAGGAAAGTGCGCATGGTGACTGTTGTATTCAATCCCGATGCAATTTCTGTGTTTCATCAACACTTTGAAGGTCCACAGATTACAGAATGCCTCCAGATGTGCATCGGAAACTACTTCTGGTCTTCCAGGGAACGATCAAAAAATAGATTTTTTGAGACATTACTCCCAAGGAGGTAAGTGCGCATGGTTCCTGTTGTATTCAATCCCGATGCAATTTCTGTCTTTCATCAGCACTCTGATAGTCCACAGATTACAGAATGCCACCAGATGTGCATCGGACACTACTACTGGTCTTCCAGGGAATGATCAAAGCGTTGACTGTTAGAGACATTACTCCCATGGAGGAATGTGTTCATGGTGACTGTTGTATTCAATCCCGATGCAATTTCTGTGTTTCATCAACACTCTGATAGTCCACAGATTACAGAGTGTCTCCAGATATGCATCGGTAACTACTACTGGTCTTCCAGGGAACGATCAAAGCGTAGACAGTTTGAGACATTACCCCCGTTGAGGAAAGTGCGCATGGTAACTGTTGTATTCTATCCCGATGCAATTTCTGTGTTTCATCAACAGTCTGATAGTCCACAGATTACAGAATGCCTCCAGATGTGCATCGGAAACTACTACTGGTCTTCCAGGGAACGATCAAAGGGTAGACTGTTAGGGACATTACTCCCGTGGAGGAAAGTGCGCATGGAGACTTTTGTATTCCATCCCGATGCAATTTCCGTGTTTCATCAACACTCTGATAGTCCACAGATTACAGAATGCCTCCAGATGTGCATCGGAAGCTAATACTAGTCTTCCAGGGAACGATCAAAACGTAGACTGTTAGAGACATTACTCCCATGGAGGAATCTGCGCATGGAGACTGTTGTATTCAATCCCGATGCAATGTCTGTGTTTCATCTACACTCTGTTAGTCCACAGAGTACAGAAAGCCTCTAGATGTGCATAGGAAACTACTACTGGTATTCCAGGGAACGATCAAAGCGTAGACTGTTTGGGACATTCCTCCCATGGAGGAGAGTGCGCATGGTGACTGTTGTATTCAATCCCGAAGCAATTGCTGTGTTTCTTCAACACTTTGATAGTCTACTCAATACAGAATGCCACGAGATGTGCATCGGAAACTACTACTGGTCTTCCAGGGAATGATCAAAGCGTAGATTGTTTGAGAAATTACTCCCGTGGAGGAAAGTGCGCATGGTAACTGTTGTATTCAATCCCGATGCAAATTCTGTGCTTCATCAACACTCTGATACTCCACAGATTACAGAATGCCACCAGATGTGCATCGGAAACTACTACATGTCTTCCAGGGAACGATCAAAGCGTAGACTGTTTGAGACATTACTAGCATGGAGGAATGTGCGCATGGTGACTGTTGTATTCAATCCCGATACAATTTCTGTGTTCCATCAACACTCTGATAGTCCACAGATTACAGAATGTCTCCAGATGTTCATCGGAAACTACTACTGGTCTTCCAGGGAACGATCAAAGCGAAGACTGTTTGAGACATTACTTTTATGGAGGAATGTGCGCATGGTGACTGTTGTATTCATTCCCGATGCAATTTTTTGTGTTTCATCAACACTCTGATAGTCCACAGATTACAGAAAGCCACCAGATGTGCATCGGAAACTACTACTGGTCTTCCAGTGAACGATCAAAGGGTAGACTGTTTGAGACATTACTCCCCAGGAGGAAAGTGCGCATGGTGACTGTTGTATTCAATCCCGAGGCAATATCTGTGTTTCATCAACACTTTGAAGGTCCACAGATTACAGAATGCCTATAGATGTGCATCGGAAAATACTACTGGTCTTCCAGGGAACGATCAAAGCATAGACTGTTTGATAATCACTCCCATGGAGGAAAGTGCGGATGGTGACTGTTGTATTCACACCAGATGCAATTTCTGTGTTTCATCAACACTTTGATGGTCCACAGATTACAGAATGCCACCAGATGTGCATCGGAAACTACTACTGCTCTTCCAGGGAACGATCAAATCGTAGACTGTTTCAGAAATTACTCTCATGGAGGAAAGTGCGGATGGTGACTGTTGTATTCAATCCCGATGCTATTTCTATGTTTCATCAACACTCTGATAGTCCACAGATTACAGAATGCCTCCAGATGTGCATCGGAAACTACTACTGGTCTTCCAGGGAACGATCAAATCGTGGTATGTTTGAGACATTACTTTTATATAGGAAAGTGCGCATGGTGCCTGTTGTATTCAATCCCGATGCAATTTCTGTGTTTCATCAACACTCTGATAGTCCACAGATTACAGAATGCCTCCAGATATGCATCGGTAACTACTACTGGTCTTCCAGGGAACGATCAAAACGTAGACTGTTTGAGAATTACTAACATGGAGGAAAGTGCGCATGGTGACTGTTGTATTCAATCCCGATGCAATTTCTGTGTTTCATCAACACTTTGAAGGTCCACAGATTACAGAATGCCTCCAGATGTGCATCGGAAACTACTTCTGGTCTTCCAGGGAACGATCAAAGTATAGACTGTTTAAGACATTACTCCCAAGGAGGAAAGTGCGCATGGTGACTGTTGTATTCAATCCCGATGCAATTTCTGTGTTTCATCAACACTTTGAAGGTCCACAGATTACAGAATGCCTTCAGATGTGCATCGGAAGCTACTTCTGGTCTTCCAGGGAACGATCAAAAATAGATTTTTTGAGACGTTACTCCCAAGGAGGAAAGTGCGCATGGTTCCTGTTGTATTCAATCCCGATGCAATTTCTGTGTTTCATCAACACTCTGATAGTCCACAAATTACAGAGTGCCTCCAGATGTGCACCGGTAAGTAGTAATGGTCTTCCAGGGAACGATCAAAGCGTTGACTGTTTGAGACATTACTCCCATAGAGGAAAGTGCGCATGATGAATGTTGTATTCAATCCCGAGGCAATTTCTGTGTTTCATCAACACTTTGAAGGTCCACAGATTACAGAATGCCTCCAGATGTGCATCGGAAGCTACTACTGGTTTCGAGGGATCGATCAAAGCATAAACTCTTTGAGACATTACTCCCATGGAGGAAAGTGCCCATGGAGACTTTTGTATTCAATCCCGATGTAATTTATGTGTTTCATCAACACTCTGATAGTCCACAGATTACAGATTGTCTCCAGATGTGCATCGGGAACAAATACTGGTCTTCCTGGGAACGATCAAAGCGTAGACTGTTTCAGACATTACTCCCATGGAGGAAAGTGCGTATGGTGACTGTTAGATTCAATCCCGACGCAATTTCTGTGTTTTATCAAAAGTCTGATAGTCCACAGATTACAGAATGCCTCCAGATGTTCATCGGAAACTACTACTGGTCTTCCAGGGATCGATCAAATTGTAGACTGTTTGAGAATTACGCCCATGGAGGAAAGTGCGCATGGTGACTGTTGTATTCAATACCGATGTAATTTATGTGTTTCATCAACACTCTGATAGTCCACAGATTACAGATTGTCTCCAGATGTGCATCGGAACAAATACTGGTCGTCCTGGGAACGATCAAAGGGTAGACTGTTTCAGACATTTCTCCCATTTAGGTAAGTGCGGATGGTGACTGTTGTATTCACTCCCGATGCAATATCTGTTTTTCATCAACACTTTGAAGGTCCACAGATTACAGAATGCCTCCAGATGTGCATCGGAATCTACTACTGGTCTTCCAGGGAACGATCAAAGCGTAGACTGTTTGAGAATTACGCCCATGGAGGAAAGTGCGCATGGTGATTGTTGTATTCAATCCCGAAGCAATTTCTATGTTTCATCAACACTCTGATAGTCCACAGATTACAGAATGCCTCCAGATGTGCATCGGAAGCTACTACTGGTTTCCAGGGAACGATCAGAGCATAAACTCTTTGAGACTTTACTCCCATGGAGGAAAGTGCCCATGGAGACTGTTGTATTCAATCCCGATGCAATTTCTGTGTGTCATCAACACTCTGATAGTCCACAGATTACAGAATGCCTCCAGATGTGAATCGGAAAGCACTACTGGTCTACCAGGAAACAATCAAAGCGTAGACTGTTTGAGACATTACTCCCATAGAGGAAAGTGCGCATGGTGACTGTTGTATTCAATCCCGATGCAATTTCTGTGTTTCATCAATACTCTGATAGTCCACAGATTACAGAATGCCTCCAGATGTGCATCGGAAACTACCACTGGTCTTCCAGAGAACAATCAAAGCGTAGACTGTTAGAGACATTCCGCCCATGGAGGAAAGTGCGCATGGTGACTGTTGTATTCAATCTTAATGCAATTTCTGTGTTTCATCATCACTCTGATAGTCCACAGATTACAGAATGCCTCCAGATGTGCGTCGGAAACTACTGCGGGTCTTCCAGGGAACGATCAAAGCGTAGACTCTTTGAGACATTACTCCCATGGAGAAAAGTGCGCTTAGTGACTCTTGTATTCAATCCCGATGAAATTTCTGTTTTTCATCAATACTCTGATAGTCCACAGATTACAGATTGCCTCCAGATGTGCATCGGAAACTAATACTGGTCTTCCAGGGAACGATCAAAAGGTAGACTGTTTGAGACATTACTCCCATGGAGGAAAGTGCGGATGGTGACTGTTGTATTCACTCCCGATGCAATTTCTGTGTGTCATCAAAACTTTGAAGGTCCACAGAGTACAGAATGCCTTCTGATGCGCATCGGAAACTACTTCTGGTCTTCCAGGGAACGATCAAAGAATAGACTGTTTAAGACATTACTCCCACGGAGGAAAGTGCGCATGGTGCCTGTTGTGTTCAATCCCGATGCAATTACTGTGTTTCATCAACACTCTGATAGTCCACAGATAACAGAATGCCACCAGATGTGCATCGGAAACTACTACTGGTCTTCCAGGGAATGATCAAAGCGTAGACTGTTAGAGACATTACTCCCATGGTGGAAAGTGCGCATTGTGACTGTTGTATTCAATCCCGACGCAATTTCTGTGTTTCATCAACACTCTGATAGTCCACAGATTACAGAATGCCTCCAGATGTGCATCGGAAGCTACTACTGGTTTCCAGGGAACGATCAAAGCATAAACTCTTTGAGACATTACTCCCATGGAGGAAAGTGCCCATGGAGACTGTTGTATTCAATCCCGATGCAATTTCTGTGTGTCATCAACACTCTGATAGTCCACAGATTACAGAATGCCTCCAGATGTGAATCGGAAAGCACTACTGGTCTACCAGGGAACAATCAAAGCGTAGACTGTTTGAGACATTACTCCCATAGAGGAAAGTGCGCATGGTGACTGTTGTATTAAATCCCGATGCAATTTCTGTGTTTCATCAACACTTTGAAGGTCCACAGATTACAGATTGCCTCCAGATGTGCGTCGGAAACTACTACTGATCTTCCTGGGAACGATCAAAACGTAGACTGTTTAAGAAATACTCCCATGGAGGAAAGAGCGCATGGTAACTGTTGTATTCATTCCCGATGCAATTTCTTTGTTTCATCATCACTCTGATAGTCCACAGATTACAGAATGCCTCCAGATGTGCATCGGAAACTAACACTGGTCTTCCAGGGAACGATCATAGCGTAGACTGTTTGAGACATTACTAACACCGAGGTAAGTGCGGATGTTGACTGTTGCATTCAATCCCGATGCAATTTCTGTGTTTCATCAACAATTTGGAGGTCCACAGATTACAGAATGCCTCCAGATGTGCATCGGAAGCTACTATTGGTCTTCCAGGGAACAATCAAAGCGTAGTCTGTTTGAGACTTTACTTTTATGGAGGAAAGTGTGCATGGTGACATTTGTATTCAATCGCGTTGCATCTTCTGTGTTTCATCAACACTCTGATAGTCCACAGATTACAGAATGTCTCCAGATGTGCATCGGAAACTATTACTAGTCTTCCTGGGAACGATCACAGCGTAGACTCTTTGAGACATTACTCCCATGGAGGAATGTGCGCATGGTGACTGTTGTATTCAATCCCGATGCAATTTCTGTGTTTCATCAACACTTTGAAGGTCCACAGATTACAGATTGCCTCCAGATGTGCGTCGGAAACTACTACTGATCTTCCTGGGAACGATCAAAACGTAGACTGTTTAAGAATTACTCCCATGGAGGAAAGAGCGCATGGTAACTGTTGTAATCATTCCCGATGCAATTTCTGTGTTTCATCAACAGTCTGATAGACCACATTTTACAGAATGCCTCCAGATGTGCATCGGAAACTACTACTGGTCTTCCAGGGAACGATCAAATCGTAGCCTGTTTGAGAATTACTCCCATGGAGGAATGAGCGCATGGTAACTGTTGTATTCAATCCCGATGCAATTTCTGTGTTTCATCAACACTCTGATAATCTACAGATTACAGAATGCCTCCAGATGTGCATCGGAATCTACTACTGGTCTTCCAGCGAATGATCAAAGCGTGGACTGTTAGAGACATTACTTCCATGGAGGAAAGTGCACATGGTGACTGTTGTATTCAATCCCGATGCAAATTCTTTGTTTCATCAACACTCTGATAGTCCACAAATTACCGAATGCCTCCAGATGTGCATCGGAAACTACTTCTGGTCTTCCAGGGAACGATCAAATCGTAGACTGTTTGAGACATTACTCAAATTGAGGAAAGTGCGCATGGTGACTGTTGTATTCAATCCCGATGCAATTTCTGTGTTTCATCAATACTCTGATAGTCCACAGATTACAGAATGCATCCAGATGTGCATCGGAAACTACCACTGGTCGTCCAGAGAACAATCAAAGCGTAGACTGTTAGAGACATTCCGCCCATGGAGGAAAGTGCGCATGGTGACTGTTGTACTCAATCTTAATGCAATTTCTGTGTTTCATCATCACTCTGATAGTCCACAGATTACAGAATGCCTCCAGATGTGCGTCGGAAACTACTGCGGGTCTTCCATGGAACGATCAAAGCGTAGACTCTTTGAGACATTACTCCCATGGAGAAAAGTCCGCTTAGTGAATGTTGTATTCAATCCCGATGAAATTTCTGTTTTTCATCAATACTCTGATAGTCCACAGATTACAGATTGCCTCCAGATGTGCATCGGAAACTAATACTGGTCTTCCAGGGAACGATCAAAAGGTAGACTGTTTGAGACATTACTCCCATGGAGGAAAGTGCGGATGGTGACTGTTGTATTCACTCCCGATGCAATTTCTGTGTGTCATCAAAACTTTGAAGGTCCACAGAGTAAAGAATGCCTTCAGATGCGCATCGGAAACTACTTCTGGTCTTCCAGGGAACGATCAAAGAATAGACTGTTTAAGACATTACTCCCATGGAGGAAAGTGCGCATGGTGCCTGTTGTGTTCAATCCCGATTTAATTACTGTGTTTCATCAACACTCTGATAGTCCACAGATAACAGAATGCCACCAGATGTGCATCGGAAACTACTACTGGTCTTCCAGGGAATGACCAAAGCGTAGACTGTTAGAGACATTACTCCCATGGAGGAAAGTGCGCATTGTGACTGTTGTATTCAATCCCGACGCAATTTCTGTGTTTCATCAACACTCTGATAGTCAACAGATTACAGAATGCCTCCAGATGTGCATCGGTAACTACTACTGGTTTTCCAGGGAATAATCAAAACGTAGACTGTTTGAGAATTACTAACATGGGGGAAAGTGCGCATGGTGACTGTTGTATTCATTCACAATGCAATTTCTGTGTTTCATCAACACTATGATAGTCCACAGACTACAGAATGCCTCCAGGGAACGATCAAAGCGTAGACTGTCTGAGACATTACTCCCATGGAGGAAAGTGCGCATGGTGACTGTTGTATACACTCCCGATGCAATTTCTGTGTTTCATCAACTCTTCGAAGGTCCACAGATTACAGAATGCCTCCAGAAGTGCATCGGAAACTACTACTGGTCTTCCAGGGAACGATCGAAGCGTAGACTGTTTCAGACTTTACTCCCATGGAGGAAAGTGCGCATGGTGACTGTTGCATTCAATACCGAGGCAATTTCTGTGTTTCATCAAGACTTTGAAGGTCCACAGATTACAGAATGAATCCAGATGTGCATCAAAAACTACTACTGGTCTTCCAGGGAACGATCAAAGCGTAGACTGTTTGAGAATTACTCCCATGGAGGGAAGGGCGCATGGTGACTGTTGTATTCAATCCCGATGCAATTTCTGTGTTTCATCAACACTCTGAGAGTCCACAGATTACAGAATGCCTCCAGATGTGCATCGGAAGCTACTACTGGTCTTCCAGGGAACGATCAAATCGTAAACTCTTTGAGGCATTACTCCCATCGAGGAAAGTGCCCATGGAGACTGTTGTATTCAATCCCGATGCATTTTCTGTGTTTCATCAACACTCTGATAGTACTCAGTTTACAGAATGCCTAAAGATGTGCATCGGAAACTACTAATGGTCTTCCTGGGAATGATCACAGCGAAGACTGTTTGAGACATTACTCCCATGGAGGGAAGTGCGCATGGTGACTGTTGTATTCAATCCCATTGCAATATCAGTGTTTCATCAACAACCTGTACGTCCAAAGATTACTGAGTTCCTCTAGATGTGCTTCGGAAACTACTACTGGTCTCTCGGAATCGATCAAAACGTTGACAGTTTGAGACATTACTCCAATGGTGAAAAGCCTGCATGGTGCCTGTTGTATTCAAATCCGATGCAATTTCTGTGTTTCATCAACACTCTGTAGGTCCACAGATTATAGAATGCCTCCAGATGTGCTTCTTAAACTACTACAGCTCTTTTAGGAACAATCAAAGCGTAGACAGTTTGAGACATTACTCCCATGGAGAAAAGTCCGCATCGTGACTCTTGTCCCATTGCAATATCAGTGTTTCATCAACAACCTGTACGTCAAAAGATTACTGAGTTCCTCTAGACGTACTTCGGAAACTACTAGTGGTCTCCCAGGAATCGATAAAAGCGTAGACAGTTTGAGACATTACTCCTATTGAGCAAAGTCGGCATGGTGCCTGTAGTATTCTATCCCGATGCAATTTCTGTGTTTCAACACTCAGAAGGTCCACAGATTATAGAATGCCTCCATCAGTGCTTTGGAAACTACTACTGGTCTCCCAGGAATCGATCAAATCGTAGACATTATTCACGTGGAGAAAAATCCACATGGTGCCTGTTGTACTCAATCCCGATGCAATTTCTGTGTTTCATCGACCCTCTGAAGGTGCACAGATTACAGAACGCCTCCAGATGTGCTTCGGAACCTACTACTGGTCTCCCAGGAATCTATCAAATCGTACTCATTTGAGGACATTACTCCCATGGAGAAATGCTCGCATAGTGCCTGTTGTATTCAATCCCGATGCAATTTCTGTGATTCATCAACACTCTGAAGGTCCACAGATTATAGAATGCCTCCAGATGTGCTTCGCATACTCCTACTGGTCTCGCAGGAATCGATCAAAGCGTAGACAGTTTTTAACATTATTCCCGTGCAGAAAAGTTCGCATGGTGCCTGTTGTATTCAATACCGATGCACCTCGTGTGTTTCATCGACATTCTGAAGGTCCACAGATTACAGAAGGCCTACAGATGTGCTTCGGAAACTACTAGTGGTCTCCCAGGAATCGAATAAAGCGTAGACAGTGTGAGACATTACTCCCATTGAGCAAAGTCTGCATGGTGGCTGTTGTATTCAATCCCGATGCAATTTCTGTGTTTCATCAACATTCTGAAGGTCCACAGATTACAGGATGCCTCAAGATGCGCTTCGGAAACTACTACTGGTTTCCCAGGGTACAATCAAAGCGTAGACAGTTTGAGACATTACTCGCATTGAGAAAAAACCGTATGGTCACTCTTGTATTCAATCCCGATGCCATTTCTGTGTTTCATCATCACCCTGAAGGTCCACAGATTTTAGAATGCCTCCAGATGTGCTTCGGAAGCTTCTACTGGTCTCCCGGGAATCGATCAAAGCATAGACAGTTTGAGAAATAATTATTGTGGAGAAAAGTCCGCATGGTGAACATTGTATTCAATCCCGATGCAATATCTGTGTTTCATAAACACTCTGAACGTCCACAGATAACAGAATGTCTTCAGATGTACTTCGGAAACTACTACTGGTGTCCCAAGAATCGATCAAAGCGATGACAGTTTGAGACTTTACTCCCATTGAGCAATGTCCGCATGGTGCCTGTTGTATTCAATCCCGATGCAATTTCTGTGTTTCATCAACCCTCTGAAGGTCCACAGATTATAGAATGTCTCCAGATGTGCTTCGGAAAGTACTACTGGTCTCGCAGGGAACGAAAAAAATGTGTAGACAGTTTGAGACATTACTCCCACGGAGAGAAGTCCCGATGGTGGCTGTTGTATTCAATCCCGGTGCATTTTCTGTGTTTCATCAAAACTCTGAAAGTCCACAGATTACAGGAAGAGTTCAGACGTGCTTCAGAAACTACTACTGGTCTCCCAGCAATCGATCAAAGCGTATACATTATGAGACATTACTCCCATGGAGAAAAGTCGGCATGGTGATTGTTGTATTCAATCCCCATGCCATTTCTGTGTTTCATCAACACTCTGAAGGTCCACAGATTATAGAATGCCTCTAGATGTGCTTCAGAAACTTCTCCTGGTCTCCCAGGAAGCGATCAAAGCGTAGACAGTTTGAGACATTACTCCCATGGAGAAGAGTCAGCATGGTGCCTTTTGTAAACAATGCCGATGCAATTTATGTGTTTCATCAACACAATGAACATACACAGATCACAGGAAGCCTGCCAAATGACGATCTAAGCGTAGACAGCTTGTAAATTTACTATCATAGAGAAATGTGGGCAAGGTGCCTGTTCAATTCAATCCCGATGCAATTTTTGTGTTTCATCACCATTCTGAAAGTCGACAGATTACAGGATGTCTCCAGATGTGCTTCGGAAACTACTATGGTCTCCCAGGGAACAATCAAACCGTAGGTAGTTTGAGACATTGCTCCCATGGAAAAAAGTCCGCATGGTGACTGTTGTATTCAAACGCGATGCAATTTCTGTGTTTCATCATTACCCTGAACGTCCACAGATTACAGAATGCCTCCATATGTGCTTCGGAAAGTACTACTGGTCCCCCAGGAATCGATCAAAGCGTAGACAGTTTGAGACATAACTCCCATGGAGAAAAATCCGAATGGTGCCTGTTGTATTCAATCCCGATGCAATTTCTGTGTTTCATCAACACTCTGGACGTACATGGATTACGGGAAGCCTCCAGATGTGCTTCGGAAACTACTACTGGTCTCCCACGGAACGATCAAAGCAAAGACGGTTTGAGACATTACTCCCATGGAAAAAAGACCGCATGGTGCCTGTTGTATTCAATCCCGATGCAATTTCTGTGTTTCATCAACACTCTGAAGGTCCACAGATTACAGAATGCCTTCAGATGTGCGTCGAAAACTACTACTGGTCTCCCAGGATTCGATCAAAGCGTAAACTGTTTGAGACATTACTCCCAAGGTGAAAAGTCTGCAATTTTCCCATTGTTTTCAGTTCCGATTCAATTTCTGTGTTTCATCAATATTCTAAACGTCCACAGATTACAGGAAACCTCCAGATGTGCTTCGGAAACTACTACTGATATCCCAGATATCGATCAAAGCGTGGACACTTTGTGACTTTATTCCCATGGCAAAACGTCCGCATCATGACTGTTGCATTCAATCCCGATGCAATTTCTGTGTTTCATCATCACTCTGAACGTCCACAGATTACAGAATGCCTCCATACGTGCTTCGGAAAGTACTACTGGTCTCCCAGGAATCGATCAAAGCGTAGACAGTTTGAGACATTATTTCCATGGAGAAATGTCCGAATAGTGCCTGTTGTTTTCAATCCCGATGAATTATCTTTGTTTCATCAACACACAGAACGTCCATATATTACATAATGCCACCAGATATGCTTTGGAAACTACTACTGGTCTTCCAGGATTCGATTAAAGCGTGGAGAGTTTGTGACTTTACTCCTATGACAAAAGTCTTCATGGTGTCTGTTGTATTCAATCCCGATGTAATCTCTGTGTTTCACAAACACTCTGAACGTGCACAGATTACAGGAAGCTTCGAGATGTGCTGCGAAAACTACGCCTGGTCTTCGAGGAATCGATCAAAGCGTAGACAGTTTGAGACATTACTCCCATTTAGAAATATCCGCATAGTGCTTGTATTCATTCCCGATGCAATTTCCGTGTTTCATCAACACTCTGAATGACCACAGACTACAGGATGCCTCCAGATGTGCTTGGGAAGGTACTACTGGTCTCCCAGGAATCGAACAAAGCGTAGACAATTTGAGACATTACTCCCATGGAGAAAAGTCCACATGGTGCCTGTTATATTCAATCCAGATTCAATTTCTGTGTTTCATCAACACTCTGAAAGTCCACAGATTACAGGAAGCCTTCAGATGTGTTTCGGAAGCTACTACTGGTTTCCCAGGGAACGATAAAAGTGTAGAAAGTTTGAGACATTTTTCCCATGGAGAAAAGTCCGCATTGTGCCTGTTGTATTCAATCCCGATGCAATTTCTGTGATTAATTATCACTCTGAACGTCCATAGATTATATGAAGCCTCCAGAAGTGCTTCGGAAACTACTGCTGGTCTCCCAGGAATCTATCAAAGCGTAGACAGTTTCGGACATTACTCCCATGCAGAAATTTCCGCATGGTGCCTGTTGTATTCAGTCCCGATGCAATTTCTGTGTTTCATCAACATTCTGGACGTCGACAGATTACAGGAAGTCTTCAGCTGTGCTTTGGAAACTACTACTGGTCTCCCAGGGAACGATCAAAGCATAGACAGAATGAGATTTTCACTCTGCAGCGGATTGTGCGCTGATATGAATTCTCCTGGCAGGTTACAACTGTGTGCCCTACAGAGACTCGTACTAGGGACATTTGGCTTTTGCGGGCAAGTGCTCTACCATCTGAGGTACCGAAGCACGACTCTCGCCCGGTACTCACAGCTTTACTTCTGCCAGAATCTCGTTTCCTACCTTCCAAACTTTACAGAAGCTCTAATTCCTTAAACATCCCCCATGCTGTGACTAAGCCATGTCTCGGGTATATCCTTCCTTTCAGGGGTGCTAGATTTGCAAGTTTCTCTTTAGAGCTTCTGTAAAGTTTGGAAGGTAGGAGACGAGATACTGGCAGAAGTAGAGCAATGAGTACCGATCGTGAGTTGTGCTTCGGTGGCTCAGGTGGTAGAGCACTTTCCCGCGAAAGGCAAAGGTCCCGAGATCAAGTTTCGGTCGAGCACACAGTTTTAATCTGCCAGGAAGTTTCCAAGTGTAGACAGTTTGAGACTTCATTCCCGTGGAGGATAGTCCGCATGGTGACTGTTGTATTCAATCCCGATGCAATTTTTGGGTTTCATCAACACTCTGAAAGTCGACAGATAACAGGATGCCTCCAGATTTGCTTCAGAAACTACTACTGGTCTCAAAGGGAACAATCAAAGCGTAGACAGTTTGAGACATAACTCCCGTGGAGAAAAGTCCGCATGGTGCCTGTTGTATTCAATCCCGATGCAATTTCGGTGTATTATCAACACTCTGAACGTCCACAGACTACAGGAAGCCTCCCGATGTGCTTTGGAAACTTCAACTGGTCTCCCAAATGACGATCTAAGCGCAGACAGTTTGTGACATTACTCCCATAGGGAAAAGTTCGCATGGTGCCTATTCTATTCAATTCCGATGCAAGTTTTGTGTTTCATCAACACTCTGAACGTCGACAGATTACAGGATGCATCCAGATTTGCTTCAGAAACTACTACTGGTCTCAAAGGGAACAATCAAAGCGTGTACAGTTTGAGACATTACTGCCATGGAGAAAAGTCCCCGTTGTACTTGTTGTATTTAATCGCGATGCAATTTCTGTGTTTCATCAACACTCTTTAGGTCCACAGATTACAGCATGCCTCCAGATATGCTTCGAAAACTACTACTGGTCTCCCACGAATCGTTCAAACCGTAGACTGTTTGAGACATTACTCCCATGGAGAAACGTCCGCATTTGGCCCTTTGTTTTCAATCCCGATTCAATTTCTGTGTTTCATCAATATTCTAAACGTCTATAGATTACAGGAAGCCTCCAGATGTGCTTTGGAAACTACTACTGGTCTCCCAGGTATCGATCAAAGCGTAGACAGTTTGTTCAATCCCGATGCAATCTCTGTGTTTCATAAACACTCTGAATGGCCACAGATTACAGAATGCCTCCACATGTGCTTCGGAAAATAGTAATGGCCTCCCAGGAATCGACCAAAGTGTAGACAGTTTGAGACATAACTCCCATTGAGAGAAGACTGCATAGTGCCTGTTGTATTCAATCCCGATGCAATATCTGTGTTTCATCAACACACTGAATGTCCATATATTACAGAATGCCTCCAGATATGCTTCGGAAACTACTGTAAGTAGGCTGTTTACGTTTTCTTATTGGTGACGCCACGTAGAGCTCTGTATGAAAAATCACTGGCTGCTGTGCGCAGTCTGTGGCTAGTTTGCATTGTTGTCTGCCATTCTAGTGTTGGGCAGCGGCAGCTGGATGCTAACAGCGCGTAGCGTTGCGCAGTTGGAGCTGAGCCGCCAGCAGTGGTGGACGTGGGGAGAGAGATGGCAGAGTTTTGAAATTTGTAAGAATTGGTGTCATGAACTGCTATATATATATTATGACTAGTGAGGTAAATACATTGTTTGTTCTCATTTAAAATCTTTTATTTGCTAACTATGCCTATCAGTAGTTAGTGCATTCAGTAGTTTGAAACTTTTATTTAGCTGGCAGTAGTGGCGCTCGCTGTATTGCAGTAGCTTGAGTAACGAAGATTTTTGTGAGATAAGTGATTTGTGAAACGTATAGGTTAATGCTAGTCAGGGCCATTCTTTAGGGATTTTTGGAAGTCAGATTGCGTTGCGCTAAAAATATTGTGTGTCAGCTTATGCACAGTCGTGTATAATTGTTCATAGAGGACGTTTCACATAGACCAGTCTTGTATAATTTTTCTAAGGGGACGTTTCATATGGCGACTACACGATTATATCACGACGCTACTAATGAGTGACAATTTACAATGTTGCTTTTGCGGTGTATTTGTTTTATATCTGCAGTTTCTCTGAATAATTCTGGAAAGTGAAACATGTTTTACTAGTAACTTTTGTGGTATAGCGACAATGAGACAGCCTTTTCTGTAGCACAAAAATACGTACAGTACAGTACTTACTTCATCACGGCAATAAGCGTAATAACTAAGATATCTATACGCAAAGCATTTCAATTTCGTTTATCATGAGGTAAGTACATTGACTTCTGCAGAACTTAGCTTTCGGAGGACAATAACTACGACACTTCCACAGAGATTGTCTTACAGCAAGACGCACATTTAGCGCTACAGGACACGCATTAAACTATTTATTTTTCAACATATTTGAATTACAAAGAAAGTTTTCCGTGATACATTTCATTCCATTGCTGTAATCTGTAACACCTGAGGATACAATTACATTAATCCTCAGGGGGGTACACGCCTACTTTGTGTATCATGTGTTTGGCAAGCACAAGGAGCCCTAGCTAATATGGTATTTGCTTATACAACTCTACACATTGGTACCATATTTCTCTAACACAGAACTACACAGCTATGTGATCACTTAACTGAGAGAGACATACATTTTTTTTTTACTACGTCAGTGACAGATGTTTACGCAATTACACATCTGGATAACTTCACACTTATGAAATTGTATTTTGTCTGTACTTTGTGAACTGTTCATATTGTTTCAGAGGCATTGTGATACTATGAGAGCTTTGAATGATGTATTTGGTATGGGGTCATGATTTTTAAAGTACGTTTGAAGTAGATGATACTTTTGACATGAGCACAGAATTTTTTTCTAGGTTTTGACATAGGAAGCCACGACGATTTTGAGATTTGGGTGAGGTTTTATGATGTTATGATGACGATGTGTGTTACGCTGTTGTGGTATGTTTATGATCAACAGGCTGATGATATGTGAGGAATTTGATTATGCTATGTATTTCTTATGATTAAATATTGAAGAAGTGTCGACAAATATGTATATGTGTAATAAAGCAAGGAATAATGAGTAGTGGTTAGGGACTCTGGTTTGTGAAATAGGTTGTTGGAAACCAAGAATCGTACTTTAAGAGTTATGAAATGTATGTAAATGTGTGAATGTATTACAATGCCGACGAAAATTTTTTGGACACTCTTATATTTATAGGATTTTATTTTCTACACATTTATAACGCAAATTCTCAACCTGTGAAAATATTTTTATAAGAGACTGTCACTGTAGCGGAAACTGCTGTCGTAAATTTTTCAGTAAGAAAGGTAAGTGACCACCTGCACGTAATGCGTCGTGGGCACCCAGCTGCGCGACAGGCGCCTGGAAAAAAAGCCTTTAGTGTGTGCCTGTCAGAGGCACAGGTGGAAAAAAAGAGGTCATTAACCTCGCTATTGACATTCCTTTGTAGAAAGCATCGTAAATATGACACTCTCAAACTTGAAAACATGATTACACTGTAGAGTTCTTAATTTATGATATTTACTGAAATGAAATGATGAGAAACGTTTCATGTCTATTGTCTTGCTAGCTGTAAGATTGTTTACTGCATTATGAAATGCCTTATGGCTAGCGAATGACGTTTCACGCCTTGCTTTGCCTATTTTGTTTAATATCTAGTTTCTTGTTGCAATGCATCATTGTTTAAATTAAAATTTAATACATGTACTAATATAACTACTTTCTGTTTACAGACCCAGTAAAGAATCATTTTATGATGTACTTCCTTAGAAAAGAGAGCACAAATAGACATTTCCCTTCACAGGACTTACAAAAATAATTTTTTTTTACGGTTTGGTAACTTATCTGCTAGCGTATGTTCTAGTGATGCATCACTCTAGTGTTAAGATGTGACATAGGTATTACACATTCTTACATATTTTTTCTGTTTCAGCTTTGTCATGTTTAGATATAAATTATTACATTTATTGCTGCTCGCTATGCTTACTTGCATTTTTTTTCATTTCTGTTTGTGTTAATTGTTTTGTGCTGCTGCATTGCCTCGTCCCTTAGTTTAGCATCAGAGCTCAGTAGATTTTAAGTTAGCTTAGGAGGGGGTAGACTATATAAGAAAATAACTATGATGAATTGGAAGAAATGCATTGAGAAGCTATAAGAAAATGGTTTGGCCAAAAAAGTAGTTTATAGTGAAGAAAAACTATTTTTGAAAGAGGATGTGAGCATAATACAGAAAGCAGGCTTCGATATGACTTTTTGGAAATAATGAAGAATGAAGGGAGGTCTCCGAGAAGTAAAGAAAGTTTTGTTTGCAAAATACTGCAGTAAAACAAACCCTATCCTTTCCTTGTGTTATCCCACTATGTGTTTGTATACCCTTGTGTATTTATGTTCGTCCTGTCTTTATATGTTTATCTGATAAGACTTATGTTGCAGAATTTTTCTAATATTCAGCTACATGAACTATGATGAGGAATACTGTTATCCTCAAATATAATTTGCATTAATAACATGTTATTTACTTTGTAAAGATGTTTACACATTATTTATTCTGTTTTGTTCTAATGCTCATGTGTGAAGTTGATGTTTCAAAAGTTATTCTGATCTTTTATGTATGTACTTATGTCGTAATATTTGTAACACTGATGTATTTGCTATTTCGATTCTTTTGTAAAGCCTGTACTACTACAAATGTTATCTGTATTGTTATGTTCTTTAAAGATGTATTTTGTACCTTTGTTATTGTATTCTTATGTTATAAAATTGTAATTGACATCAGTTCATCAAACTAAGTAACTTGTAAATTACAATTCACTGCACACATTTCTGTTGGTCATAGTATATGGACAATATGTGAGAAGTAGGGACTGATAGTGTTTCCACGTGTGTTAATAACTCAGTAAGGGACTGGATAACAGCATTGCTGGTTCTAAGGACATTTCAAAAACAATTTTTCTGAGTGCACAAATGGTTGATATGGACTTGCTGTATTCTCTGCAAGACTCTTCGATGGTGATTGTGCACCTGGCAGTCGCAACAGATGGCTGCTGGCCATCTCTACAAGGACTACAGTGGGTCTGCATCTTTGATGGCCCATCAATACCATTATTTCTACAAGGACTGCAGTGGGTCTGCATCTCTGGTGGCCCACCAATACCCTAATCTCTACCAGTACTACAATGGGTCTGCTCTGTGATGACCTAAGTACCAATAGTCTTCAACTTCGACTGACTCTGCTATGGGTTTGCTCTGTTGTGGCCCATTACCTGTCTGCATGTCAGGAGTCAGCACTGTCTTTCCGTTGGAAGGACAACACTACTTCTTCAAGACTGCATGGAAATCCACTACTTCCGTGTGCATTTTCTTTTACTACTCAGACTTTGAGAAAAACACTGCAATTTTACTTTGATGAATGATCAGGACTGTCTTTATGAACTGTGAGAAAATTTTAGCTTTTGACCAACATTGTATCGATAAGTGTGTGCATTTCATTTCTTTGTCATCGTAATTATGAGAAAATTTCTTCAAATCTGTATTGGCCACTGCACAAAACAATTTGTAAATTAATTGTGGGGAGCATGGGGGCTATGTAAGTAAGCTGTTTACGTTTTCTTATTGGTAACGCCACGTAGCGCTCTGTATGAAAAATCATTGGCTGCTGTGCGCAGTCTGTGGCTAGTTTGCATTGTTGTCTGCCATTGTAGCGTTGGGCAGCGGCAGCTGGATGCTAACAGCGGGTAGCGTTGCGCAGTTGGAGGTGAGCCGCCAGCAGTGGTGGACGTGGGGAGAGAGATGGCAGAGTTTTGAAATTTGTAAGAATTGGTGTCATGAACTGCTATATATATATATTATGACTAGTGAGGTAAATACATTGTTTGTTCTCATTTAAAATCTTTCATTTGCTAACTATGCCTATCAGTAGTTAGTGCCTTCAGTAGTTTGAATCTTTTATTTAGCTCGCAGTAGTGACGCTCGCTGTATTGCAGTAGCTTGAGTAACGAAGATTTTTGTGAGATAAGTGATTTGTGAAACGTATAGGTTAATGCTAGTCAGGGCCATTCTTTAGGGATTTTTGGAAGTCAGATTGCGTTGCGCTAAAAATATTGTGTGTCAGCTTAAGCACAGTCGTGTATAATTGTTCAAAGAGGACGTTTCACATAGACCAGTCTTGTACAATTTTTCTAAGGGGACGTTTCACTACTACTGGTCTCCCAGGAATCGATTAAAGTGTAGAGAGTTTGTGACTTTACTCCCTATGACAAAAGTCTTCATTGTGTCTGTTGTATTCAATCCCGATGCAATCTCTGTGTTTCATCAACACTCTGAGCGTGCACAGATCACAGGAAGCTTCAAGAGTTGGTGCGGAAACTACTACTGGTCTTCGAGGAATCGATCAAAGCGTAGACAGTTTGAGACATTACTCCCATTTAGAAATATCCGCATAGTGCTTGTATTCAATCCGAGGCAACTTCAGTGTTTCATTAACACTCTGAACGTCCATAGATTACATAAAGCCTCCAGATGGGCTTCGGAAACTACTACTGGTCTTCCAGTGAACAATAAAAGCGTAGACAGTTTGAGACATTACTGCCATGGAGAAAAGACTGCATGGTTCCAGATGTATTCAATCCCGATGCAATGTCTGTGTTTCATCAACACTCTGAACGTCTACTGATTACAGAAAGCCTTCAGATGTGCTCCAGAAGCTACTACTGGTCTCCCAGGGAACGATCAATGAGTAGACAGTTTGAGACATTACTCCCACGGAGTAAAGTCCGCATGGTGCCTGTTGTATTGAATCCCGATGAAATTCCTGTGATTAATTAACACTCTGAACGTCCATAGATTACATGAAGCCTCCGAGTGTGCTTCGGAAACAACTGCTGGTCTCCCAGAAATCTATCAAAGCGTAGACAGTTTGGGACATTACTCCCATGCTGAAATTTCCGCATGGTGCCTGTTGTATTCAATCCCGATGCAATTTCTGTGTTTTATCAACATTCTGAACGTCCAGAGATTACATGAGGCCACCAGAACTAAAAAAAATCAAATGGCTCTGAGCACTATGGGACTCAACTGCTGTGGTCATTGGTCCCCTAGAACTTAGAACTACTTAAACCTAACTAACCTAAGGACATCACACACATCCATGCCCGAGGCAGGATTCGAACCTGCGACCGTAGAAGTCACACGGTTCCGGACTGCGCGCCTAGAACCACGAGACCACCGCGGCCGGCCCACCAGAACTCCTACGGAAAGTAATACTGGTCTCCCATGGAACGATCAAAGCGTAGTCAGTTTGAGACATTACTCCTATGGAGAAAAGACTGCATGGTGCTTGTTGCATTCAATCCCGATGCAATTTCTGTGCTCCATCAACACTCTGAACGTCCACAAATTACAGGAAGCTTTTAGATGTGCTTAGGAAACTACTACTGCTCTCCCAGGGAACGATCAATGCGTAGACAGAATGAAATTTACACTCTGCAGCGGAGTGTGCGCTGATATTAATAAGCCTGGCAGATTACAACTGTGTGCAAGAACGAGACACGAACTAGGGACATTTGCCTTTTGCGGGCAACTGCTCTACCATCTGAGCTACCGAAGCATTACTCTCGCCCGGTACTCACAACTTTACTTCTGCCAGTATCTCGTCTCCTACCTTCCAAACTTTACAGAAGCTCTAATTCTTTAAACATCCCCCAGGCTGTGGCTAAGCCATGTCTCAGCTATATCCTTTCTTTCAGGGGTGCTAGATCTGCAAGTTTCGCATTAGAGCTTCTGTAAAGTTTGGAAGGTAGGAGACGAGATACTGGCAGAAGTAAAGCAATGAGTACCGGGCGTGAGTCGTACATCGGTAGCTCAGATGGTAGAGCACATGCCCGCGAAAGGCAAAAGTCCCGAGTTCGAGTTTCGGTCGGGCACACAGTTTTAATCTGCCAGGAAATTTCAAAGCGTAGACAGTTTGAGACTTAATTCCCGTGGAGGATAGTCCGCATGGTGACTGTTGTATTCAATCCCTGTTGTATTCAATCCCGATGCAATTTCTGTGTTTCATCTACACTCTGAACGTCCACAGATTACAGAATGCCTCCATATGTGCTTCTGAAACTACTACTGGTCTCCCAGGAATCGATCAAAGCTTAGACAGTTTGAGACATTACTCACATGGAGAAATGTCCGCGTAGTGACTGTTGTATTCAATGCCGATGCAATTTCTGTGTTTCATCACAATTCTGAACGTCCACAGATTACAGGAAGCCTTCGGATGTGCTTTGGAAACTACTACTGGTCTCCCAGGGAACGATCAAAGAATAGACAGAATGAGATTTTCACTCTGCAGCGGATTGTGCGCTGATATGAATTTTCTTGGCGGATTACAATTGTGTGCCCGACCGAGAGTCGAACTAGGGAAATTTGCCTTTTGCGGGCAAGTGCTCTACCATCTGAGCTACCGAAGCACGACTCTCGCCCGGTACTCACAGCTTTACTTCTGCCAGTATCTCGTCTCCTACCTTCCAAACCTTACAGAAGCTCTAATTCTGGAAACATCCCCCAGGCTGTGGCTAAGCCATGTCTCGGCTATATCCTTTCTTTCAGGGGTGCTAGATCTGCAAGTTTCGCATTAGAGCTTCCATAAAGTTTGGAAGGTAGGAGACGAGATACTGGCAGAAGTAAAGCAATGAGTACCGGGAGTGAGTTGTGCTTCGGTAGCTCAGATGGTAGAGCACATGATCGCGAAAGGCAAAGGTCCCGAGTTCGAGTTTCGGTAGGGCATACAGTTTTAATCTGCCAGGAAGTTTCTAAGTGTAGACAGTTTGAGACTTTATTCCCGTGGAGGATAGTCCGCTTGGTGACTGTTGTATTCAATCCCGATGCAATTTCTGTGTTTCATCTACACTCTGAAGGTCCACAGATTACAGAATGCCTCCATTTGTGCTTCGGAAACTACTACTGGTCTCCAAGGAATCGATCAAAGCTTAGACAGTTTGAGACATTACTCACATGGAGAAATGTCCGCGTAGTGACTGTTGTATTCAATGCCGATGCAATTTCTGTGTTTCATCACAATTCTGAACGTCCACAGATTACCGGAAGACTTCAGATGTGCTTTGGAAACTACTACTGGTCTAGGAGGGAACGATCAAAGAGTAGACCGAATGAGATTTTCACTCTGCAGCGGAGTGTGCGCTGATATGAATCTTCCTGGCAGATTACAACTGTGTGCCCGACCGAGACTCGAACTAAGGACATTTGCCTTTTGTGTGCAAGTGCTCTACCATCTGAGCTACCGAAGCACGACTCACGCACGGTACTCAAAGCTTTACTCCAGCCAGTATCTAGTCTCCTACCTTCCAAACTTTTCCGAAGCTATAATTCTGGAAACTTCCCCCCAGGCTGTGGCTAAGCCATGTCTGCGCTATATCCTTTCTTTCAGGGGTGCTAGATCTGCAAGTTGCGCATTAGAGCTTCTGTAAAGTTTGGAAGGTAGGAGACGAGATAGTGGCAGAAGTTAAGATGTGAGTACTGGGCGGGAGTCGCGCTTCGGTAGCTCATACGGTAGAGCACTCGCCCGCGAAAGGCAAATGTTCCGAGTTCGAGTTTCGATCGAACACAAAGTTTTAATCTGCCAAGAAGTTTCAAAGCTTAGACAGTTTGAGACCTTATTCCGTGGAGAAAAGTCATCTAGGTGCCTGTTGTTTTCAATCCCGATGCAATTTCTGTGTTTCATCTACACTCTGAACGTCCACAGATTACAGAATGCCTCCATATGTGCTTCGGAAACTACTACTGGTCTCCCAGGAATCGATCAAAGCTTAGACAGTTGGAGAAATTACTCCCAAAGGAGAAATGTCCGCATAGTGGCTGTTGTATTCAATGCCGGTGCAATTTCTGTGTTTCATCAACACTCTGAAGGTCCACAGATTACAGTATGCCTCCAGATGTGCTTCGGAACCTACTACTGATCTCCCAGGAATCGATCAAATCGTAGACAGTTTGAGACATTACTCCCATGGATAAAAGTCCGCATGGTGCCTGTTCTATTCAATCCCGTTGCCATTTTTGAGTTTCATCAACACTCTGAACATCGACAGATTACAGGATGCTTCCAGATGTGCTTCGGAAAGTACTACTGGTCTCCCAGGGAACGATCAAAGCGCAGACAGAAAGAAACTTTCACTCTGCAGCAGAGTTTGCGCTGATATTACTCTTCCTTGCAGATTACAACTGTGTGCCCGACCGAGACTCGAACTAGGGACATTTGCCTTTTGCGGGCAAGTGCTCTACCATCTGAGCTACCGAACCACGACTCTCGCCCGGTAGTCCCAGCTTTACTTCTGCCAGTACCTCGTCTCTTACCTCCCAAACTTTACAGAAACTCTAATTCTTTAAACATCTCCCAGGCTGTGGCTAAGCCATGTCTCAGCTATATCCTGTCTTTTAGGGGTGCTAGATCTGCAAGTTTTGCATTAGAGCTTCTGTAAAGTTTGGAAGGTAGGAGGCGAGATACTGGCAGAAGTAAATCAATGAGTACCGGGCGTGAGGCGTGCATCGGTAGCTCAGATGGTAGCGCACTTGCCCGCGAACGGCAAAGGTCACGAGTTCGAGTTTCGGTCAGGCACACAGTTTTAATCTGCCAGGAAGTTTCAAAGTGTAGACAGTTTGAGACTTTATTCCCGTGGAGGATAGTCCGCATGGTGACTGTTGTATTCAATCCCGATGCAATTTCTGTGTTTCATCTACACTCTGAAGGTCCACAGATTACAGAATGCCTCCATTTGTGCTTCGGAAACTACTACTGGACTCCAAGGAATCGATCAAAGCTTAGACAGTTTGAGACATTACTCCCATGGAGAAAAGTCCGCATGGTGCCTGTTGTATTCAATCCCGATGCAATTTCTGTGTTTCATCTACACTCTGAACGTCCACAGATTACAGAATGCCTCCATATGCGCTTCGGAAACTACTACTGGTCTCCAAGGAATCGATCAAAGCTTAGACAGTTTGAGACATTACTCACATGGAGAAATGTCCGCGTAGTGACTGTTGTATTCAATGCCGATGCAATTTCTGTGTTTCATCACAATTCTGAACGTCCACAGATTACCGGAAGACTTCAGATGTGCTTTGGAAACTACTACTGGTCTAGCAGGGAACGATCAAAGAGTAGACCGAATGAGATTTTCACTCTGCAGCGGAGTGTGCGCTGATATGAATCTTCCTGGCGGATTACAACTGTGTGCCCGACCGAGACTCGAACTAAGGACATTTGCCTTTTGTGTGCAAGTGCTCTACCATCTGAGCTACCGAAGCACGACTCACGCACGGTACTCAAAGCTTTACTCCAGCCAGTATCTAGTCTCCTACCTTCCAAACTTTTCCGAAGCTATAATTCTGGAAACTTCCCCCCAGGCTGTGGCTAAGCCATGTCTGCGCTATATCCTTTCTTTCAGGGGTGCTAGATCTGCAAGTTGCGCATTAGAGCTTCTGTAAAGTTTGGAAGGTAGGAGACGAGATAGTGGCAGAAGTTAAGATGTGAGTACTGGGCGGGAGTCGCGCTTCGGTAGCTCATATGGTAGAGCACTCGCCCGCGAAAGGCAAATGTTCCGAGTTCGAGTTTCGATCGAACACAAAGTTTTAATCTGCCAAGAAGTTTCAAAGCTTAGACAGTTTGAGACCTTATTCCGTGGAGAAAAGTCATCTAGGTCCCTGTTGTTTTCAATCCCGATGCAATTTCTGTGTTTCATCTACACTCTGAACGTCCACAGATTACAGAATGCCTCCATATGTGCTTCGGAAACTACTACTGGTCTCCCAGGAATCGATCAAAGCTTAGACAGTTGGAGAAATTACTCCCATGGAGAAATGTCCGCATAGTGGCTGTTGTATTCAATGCCGGTGCAATTTCTGTGTTTCATCAACACTCTGAAGGTCCACAGATTACAGGATGCCTCCAGATGTGCTTCGGAACCTACTACTGATCTCCCAGGAATCGATCAAATCGTAGACAGTTTGAGACATTACTCCCATGGAAAAAAGTCCGCATGGTGACTGTTGTATTCAAACGCGATGCAATTTCTGTGTTTCATCATTACCCTGAACGTCCACAGATTACAGAATGCCTCCATATGTGCTTCGGAAAGTACTACTGGTCCCCCAGGAATCGATCAAAGCGTAGACAGTTTGAGACATAACTCCCATGGAGAAAAATCCGAATGGTGCCTGTTGTATTCAATCCCGATGCAATTTCTGTGTTTCATCAACACTCTGGACGTACATGGATTACAGGAAGCCTCCAGACGTGCTTCGGAAACTACTACTGGTCTCCCACGGAACGATCAAAGCAAAGACGGTTTGAGACATTACTCCCATGGAAAAAAGACCGCATGGTGCCTGTTGTATTCAATCCCGATGCAATTTCTGTGTTTCATCATTACCCTGAACGTCCACAGATTACAGAATGCCTCCATATGTGCTTCGGAAACTACTACTGGTCTCCCAGGATTCGATCAAAGCGTAAACTGTTTGAGACATTACTCCCAAGGTGAAAAGTCTGCAATTTTCCCATTGTTTTCAGTTCCGATTCAATTTCTGTGTTTCATCAATATTCTAAACGTCCACAGATTACAGGAAACCTCCAGATGTGCTTCGGAAACTACTACTGGTATCCCAGGTATCGATCAAAGCGTGGACACTTTGTGACTTTATTCCCATGGCAAAAAGTCCGCATCATGACTGTTGCATTCAATCCTGATGCAATTTCTGTGTTTCATCATCACTCTGAACGTCCACAGATTACAGAATGCCTCCATACGTGCTTCGGAAAGTACTACTGGTCTCCCAGGAATCGATCAAAGCGTAGACAGTTTGAGACATTATTTCCATTGAGAAATGTCCGAATAGTGCCTGTTGTTTTCAATCCCGATGAATTATCTTTGTTTCATCAACACACAGAACGTCCATATATTACATAATGCCACCAGATATGCTTTGGAAACTACTACTGGTCTTCCAGGATTCGATTAAAGCGTGGAGAGTTTGTGACTTTACTCCTATGACAAAAGTCTTCATGGTGTCTGTTGTATTCAATCCCGATGTAATCTCTGTGTTTCACAAACACTCTGAACGTGCACAGATTACAGGAAGCTTCGAGATGTGCTGCGAAAACTACTACTGGTCTTCGAGGAATCGATCAAAGCGTAGACAGTTTGAGACATTACTCCCATTTAGAAATATCCGCATAGTGCTTGTATTCATTCCCGATGCAATTTCCGTGTTTCATCAACACTCTGAATGACCACAGACTACAGGATGCCTCCAGATGTGCTTGGGAAGGTACTACTGGTCTCCCAGGAATCGAACAAAGCGTAGACAATTTGAGACATTACTCCCATGGAGAAAAGTCCACATGGTGCCTGTTATATTCAATCCAGATTCAATTTCTGTGTTTCATCAACACTCTGAAAGTCCACAGATTACAGGAAGCCTTCAGATGTGTTTCGGAAGCTACTACTGGTTTCCCAGGGAACGATAAAAGTGTAGAAAGTTTGAGACATTTTTCCCATGGAGAAAAGTCCGCATTGTGCCTGTTGTATTCAATCCCGATGCAATTTCTGTGATTAATTATCACTCTGAACGTCCATAGATTATATGAAGCCTCCAGAAGTGCTTCGGAAACTACTGCTGGTCTCCCAGGAATCTATCAAAGCGTAGACAGTTTCGGACATTACTCCCATGCAGAAATTTCCGCATGGTGCCTGTTGTATTCAGTCCCGATGCAATTTCTGTGTTTCATCAACATTCAGGACGTCGACAGATTACAGGAAGTCTTCAGCTGTGCTTTGGAAACTTCTACTGGTCTCCCAGGGAACGATCAAAGCATAGACAGAATGAGATTTTCACTCTGCAGCGGATTGTGCGCTGATATGAATTCTCCTGGCAGGTTACAACTGTGTGCCCGACAGAGACTCGTACTAGGGACATTTGGCTTTTGCGGGCAAGTGCTCTACCATCTGAGGTACCGAAGCACGACTCTCGCCCGGTACTCACAGCTTTACTTCTGCCAGAATCTCGTTTCCTACCTTCCAAACTTTACAGAAGCTCTAATTCCTTAAACATCCCCCACGCTGTGACTAAGCCATGTCTCGGGTATATCCTTCCTTTCAGGGGTGCTAGATTTGCAAGTTTCTCTTTAGAGCTTCTGTAAAGTTTGGAAGGTAGGAGACGAGATACTGGCAGAAGTAGAGCAATGAGTACCGATCGTGAGTTGTGCTTCGGTGGCTTAGGTGGTAGAGCACTTTCCCGCGAAAGGCAAAGGTCCCGAGATCAAGTTTCGGTCGAGCACACAGTTTTAATCTGCCAGGAAGTTTCCAAGTGTAGACAGTTTGAGACTTCATTCCCGTGGAGGATAGTCCGCATGGTGACTGTTGTATTCAATCCCGATGCAATTTTTGGGTTTCATCAACACTCTGAAAGTCGACAGATAACAGGATGCCTCCAGATTTGCTTCAGAAACTACTACTGGTCTCAAAGGGAACAATCAAAGCGTAGACAGTTTGAGACATAACTCCCGTGGAGAAAAGTCCGCATGGTGCCTGTTGTATTCAATCCCGATGCAATTTCGGTGTATTATCAACACTCTGAACGTCCACAGACTACAGGAAGCCTCCCGATGTGCTTTGGAAACTTCAACTGGTCTCCCAAATGACGATCTAAGCGCAGACAGTTTGTGACATTACTCCCATAGGGAAATGTTCGCATGGTGCCTATTCTATTCAATTCCGATGCAAGTTTTGTGTTTCATCAACACTCTGAACGTCGACAGATTACAGGATGCATCCAGATTTGCTTCAGAAACTACTACTGGTCTCAAAGGGAACAATCAAAGCGTGTACAGTTTGAGACATTACTGCCATGGAGAAAAGTCCCCGTTGTAATTGTTGTATTCAATCGCGATGCAATTTCTGTGTTTCATCAACACTCTTTAGGTCCACAGATTACAGCATGCCTCCAGATATGCTTCGAAAACTACTACTGGTCTCCCACGAATCGATCAAACCGTAGACTGTTTGAGACATTACTCCCATGGAGAAACGTCCGCATTTGACCCTTTGTTTTCAATCCCGATTCAATTTCTGTGTTTCATCAATATTCTAAACGTCCATAGATTACAGGAAGCCTCCAGATGTGCTTTGGAAACTACTACTGGTCTCCCAGGTATCGATCAAAGCGTAGACAGTTTGAGACCTTACTCCCATGGAGAAAAGACTGCATGGTGACTGTTGTATTCAATCCCGATGCAATTTCTCTCTTTCATCAATACTGTGAAAGTCCACAGATCACAGGAAGCCTCCAGATGTGCTTCGGAAACTACTACTGGTCTCCCCGTGGACGATCGAAGCGTAGACAGTTTGAGACATTACTCCCATGGAGAAAAGTCCGCATTTGGCGTGTTGTATTCAATCCCGATGCAATCTCTGTGTTTCATAAACACTCTGAATGGCCACAGATTACAGAATGCCTCCACATGTGCTTCGGAAAATAGTAATGGCCTCCCAGGAATCGACCAAAGTGTAGACAGTTTGAGACATAACTCCCATTGAGAGAAGACTGCATAGTGCCTGTTGTATTCAATCCCGATGCAATATCTGTGTTTCATCAACACACTGAATGTCCATATATTACAGAATGCCTCCAGATATGCTTCGGAAACTACTGTAAGTAGGCTGTTTACGTTTTCTTATTGGTGACGCCACGTAGAGCTCTGTATGAAAAATCACTGGCTGCTGTGCGCAGTCTGTGGCTAGTTTGCATTGTTGTCTGCCATTCTAGTGTTGGGCAGCGGCAGCTGGATGCTAACAGCGCGTAGCGTTGCGCAGTTGGAGGTGAGCCGCCAGCAGTGGTGGACGTGGGGAGAGAGATGGCAGAGTTTTGAAATTTGTAAGAATTGGTGTCATGAACTGCTATATATATATTATGACTAGTGAGGTAAATACATTGTTTGTTCTCATTTAAAATCTTTTATTTGCTAACTATGCCTATCAGTAGTTAGTGCATTCAGTAGTTTGAAACTTTTATTTAGCTGGCAGTAGTGGCGCTCGCTGTATTGCAGTAGCTTGAGTAACGAAGATTTTTGTGAGGTAAGTGATTTGTGAAACGTATAGGTTAATGCTAGTCAGGGCCATTCTTTCGTAGGGATTTTTGGAAGTCAGATTGCGTTGCGCTAAAAATATTGTGTGTCAGCTTATGCACAGTCGTGTATAATTGTTCATAGAGGACGTTTCACATAGACCAGTCTTGTATAATTTTTCTAAGGGGACGTTTCATATGGCGACTACACGATTATATCACGACGCTACTAATGAGTGACAATTTACAATGTTGCTTTTGCGGTGTATTTGTTTTATATCTGCAGTTTCTCTGAATAATTCTGGAAAGTAAAACATGTTTTACTAGTAACTTTTGTGGTATAGCGACAATGAGACAGCCTTTTCTGTAGCACAAAAATACGTACAGTACAGTACTTACTTCATCACGGCAATAAGCGTAATAACTAAGATATCTATACGCAAAGCATTTCAATTTCGTTTATCATGAGGTAAGTACATTGACTTCTGCAGAACTTAGCTTTCGGAGGACAATAACTACGACACTTCCACAGAGATTGTCTTACAGCAAGACGCACATTTAGCGCTACAGGACACGCATTAAACTATTTATTTTTCAACATATTTGAATTACAAAGAAAGTTTTCCGTGATACATTTCATTCCATTGCTGTAATCTGTAACACCTGAGGATACAATTACATTAATCCTCAGGGGGGTACACGCCTACTTTGTGTATCATGTGTTTGGCAAGCACAAGGAGCCCTAGCTAATATGGTATTTGCTTATACAACTCTACACATTGGTACCATATTTCTCTAACACAGAACTACACAGCTATGTGATCACTTAACTGAGAGAGACATACATTTTTTTTTTACTACGTCAGTGACAGATGTTTACGCAATTACACATCTGGATAACTTCACACTTATGAAATTGTATTTTGTCTGTACTTTGTGAACTGTTCATATTGTTTCAGAGGCATTGTGATACTATGAGAGCTTTGAATGATGTATTTGGTATGGGGTCATGATTTTTAAAGTACGTTTGAAGTAGATGATACTTTTGACATGAGCACAGAATTTTTTTCTAGGTTTTGACATAGGAAGCCACGACGATTTTGAGATTTGGGTGAGGTTTTATGATGTTATGATGACGATGTGTGTTACGCTGTTGTGGTATGTTTATGATCAACAGGCTGATGATATGTGAGGAATTTGATTATGCTATGTATTTCTTATGATTAAATATTGAAGAAGTGTCGACAAATATGTATATGTGTAATAAAGCAAGGAATAATGAGTAGTGGTTAGGGACTCTGGTTTGTGAAATAGGTTGTTGGAAACCAAGAATCGTACTTTAAGAGTTATGAAATGTATGTAAATGTGTGAATGTATTACAATGCCGACGAAAATTTTTTGGACACTCTTATATTTATAGGATTTTATTTTCTACACATTTATAACGCAAATTCTCAACCTGTGAAAATATTTTTATAAGAGACTGTCACTGTAGCGGAAACTGCTGTCGTAAATTTTTCAGTAAGAAAGGTAAGTGACCACCTGCACGTAATGCGTCGTGGGCACCCAGCTGCGCGACAGGCGCCTGGAAAAAAAGCCTTTAGTGTGTGCCTGTCAGAGGCACAGGTGGAAAAAAAGAGGTCATTAACCTCGCTATTGACATTCCTTTGTAGAAAGCATCGTAAATATGACACTCTCAAACTTGAAAACATGATTACACTGTAGAGTTCTTAATTTATGATATTTACTGAAATGAAATGATGAGAAACGTTTCATGTCTATTGTCTTGCTAGCTGTAAGATTGTTTACTGCATTATGAAATGCCTTATGGCTAGCGAATGACGTTTCACGCCTTGCTTTGCCTATTTTGTTTAATATCTAGTTTCTTGTTGCAATGCATCATTGTTTAAATTAAAATTTAATACATGTACTAATATAACTACTTTCTGTTTACAGACCCAGTAAAGAATCATTTTATGATGTACTTCCTTAGAAAAGAGAGCACAAATAGACATTTCCCTTCACAGGACTTACAAAAATAATTTTTTTTTACGGTTTGGTAACTTATCTGCTAGCGTATGTTCTAGTGATGCATCACTCTAGTGTTAAGATGTGACATAGGTATTACACATTCTTACATATTTTTTCTGTTTCAGCTTTGTCATGTTTAGATATAAATTATTACATTTATTGCTGCTCGCTATGCTTACTTGCATTTTTTTTTCATTTCTGTTTGTGTTAATTGTTTTGTGCTGCTGCATTGCCTCGTCCCTTAGTTTAGCATCAGAGCTCAGTAGATTTTAAGTTAGCTTAGGAGGGGGTAGACTATATAAGAAAATAACTATGATGAATTGGAAGAAATGCATTGAGAAGCTATAAGAAAATGGTTTGGCCAAAAAAGTAGTTTATAGTGAAGAAAAACTATTTTTGAAAGAGGATGTGAGCATAATACAGAAAGCAGGCTTCGATATGACTTTTTGGAAATAATGAAGAATGAAGGGAGGTCTCCGAGAAGTAAAGAAAGTTTTGTTTGCAAAATACTGCAGTAAAACAAACCCTATCCTTTCCTTGTGTTATCCCACTATGTGTTTGTATACCCTTGTGTATTTATGTTCGTCCTGTCTTTATATGTTTATCTGATAAGACTTATGTTGCAGAATTTTTCTAATATTCAGCTACATGAACTATGATGAGGAATACTGTTATCCTCAAATATAATTTGCATTAATAACATGTTATTTACTTTGTAAAGATGTTTACACATTATTTATTCTGTTTTGTTCTAATGCTCATGTGTGAAGTTGATGTTTCAAAAGTTATTCTGATCTTTTATGTATGTACTTATGTCGTAATATTTGTAACACTGATGTATTTGCTATTTCGATTCTTTTGTAAAGCCTGTACTACTACAAATGTTATCTGTATTGTTATGTTCTTTAAAGATGTATTTTGTACCTTTGTTATTGTATTCTTATGTTATAAAATTGTAATTGACACCAGTTCATCAAACTAAGTAACTTGTAAATTACAATTCACTGCACACATTTCTGTTGGTCATAGTATATGGACAATATGTGAGAAGTAGGGACTGATAGTGTTTCCACGTGTGTTAATAACTCAGTAAGGGACTGGATAACAGCATTGCTGGTTCTAAGGACATTTCAAAAACAATTTTTCTGAGTGCACAAATGGTTGATATGGACTTGCTGTATTCTCTGCAAGACTCTTCGATGGTGATTGTGCACCTGGCAGTCGCAACAGATGGCTGCTGGCCATCTCTACAAGGACTACAGTGGGTCTGCATCTTTGATGGCCCATCAATACCATTATTTCTACAAGGACTGCAGTGGGTCTGCATCTCTGGTGGCCCACCAATACCCTAATCTCTACCAGTACTACAATGGGTCTGCTCTGTGATGACCTAAGTACCAATAGTCTTCAACTTCGACTGACTCTGCTATGGGTTTGCTCTGTTGTGGCCCATTACCTGTCTGCATGTCAGGAGTCAGCACTGTCTTTCCGTTGGAAGGACAACACTACTTCTTCAAGACTGCATGGAAATCCACTACTTCCGTGTGCATTTTCTTTTACTACTCAGACTTTGAGAAAAACACTGCAATTTTACTTTGATGAATGATCAGGACTGTCTTTATGAACTGTGAGAAAATTTTAGCTTTTGACCAACATTGTATCGATAAGTGTGTGCATTTCATTTCTTTGTCATCGTAATTATGAGAAAATTTCTTCAAATCTGTATTGGCCACTGCACAAAACAATTTGTAAATTAATTGTGGGGAGCATGGGGGCTATGTAAGTAAGCTGTTTACGTTTTCTTATTGGTAACGCCACGTAGCGCTCTGTATGAAAAATCATTGGCTGCTGTGCGCAGTCTGTGGCTAGTTTGCATTGTTGTCTGCCATTGTAGCGTTGGGCAGCGGCAGCTGGATGCTAACAGCGGGTAGCGTTGCGCAGTTGGAGGTGAGCCGCCAGCAGTGGTGGACGTGGGGAGAGAGATGGCAGAGTTTTGAAATTTGTAAGAATTGGTGTCATGAACTGCTATATATATATATTATGACTAGTGAGGTAAATACATTGTTTGTTCTCATTTAAAATCTTTCATTTGCTAACTATGCCTATCAGTAGTTAGTGCCTTCAGTAGTCTGAATCTTTTATTTAGCTCGCAGTAGTGACGCTCGCTGTATTGCAGTAGCTTGAGTAACGAAGATTTTTGTGAGATAAGTGATTTGTGAAACGTATAGGTTAATGCTAGTCAGGGCCATTCTTTAGGGATTTTTGGAAGTCAGATTGCGTTGCGCTAAAAATATTGTGTGTCAGCTTAAGCACAGTCGTGTATAATTGTTCAAAGAGGACGTTTCACATAGACCAGTCTTGTACAATTTTTCTAAGGGGACGTTTCACTACTACTGGTCTCCCAGGAATCGATTAAAGTGTAGAGAGTTTGTGACTTTACTCCCTATGACAAAAGTCTTCATTGTGTCTGTTGTATTCAATCCCGATGCAATCTCTGTGTTTCATCAACACTCTGAGCGTGCACAGATCACAGGAAGCTTCAAGAGTTGGTGCGGAAACTACTACTGGTCTTCGAGGAATCGATCAAAGCGTAGACATTTTGAGACATTACTCCCATTTAGAAATATCCGCATAGTGCTTGTATTCAATCCGAGGCAACTTCAGTGTTTCATTAACACTCTGAACGTCCATAGATTACATAAAGCCTCCAGATGGGCTTCGGAAACTACTACTGGTCTTCCAGTGAACAATAAAAGCGTAGACAGTTTGAGACATTACTGCCATGGAGAAAAGACTGCATGGTTCCAGATGTATTCAATCCCGATGCAATGTCTGTGTTTCATCAACACTCTGAACGTCTACTGATTACAGAAAGCCTTCAGATGTGCTCCAGAAGCTACTACTGGTCTCCCAGGGAACGATCAATGAGTAGACAGTTTGAGACATTACTCCCACGGACAAAAGTCCGCATGGTGCCTGTTGTATTGAATCCCGATGAAATTCCTGTGATTAATTAACACTCTGAACGTCCATAGATTACATGAAGCCTCCGAGTGTGCTTCGGAAACAACTGCTGGTCTCCCAGAAATCTATCAAAGCGTAGACAGTTTGGGACATTACTCCCATGCTGAAATTTCCGCATGGTGCCTGTTGTATTCAATCCCGATGCAATTTCTGTGTTTTATCAACATTCTGAACGTCCAGAGATTACATGAGGCCACCAGAACTAAAAAAAATCAAATGGCTCTGAGCACTATGGGACTCAACTGCTGTGGTCATTAGTCCCCTAGAACTTAGAACTACTTAAACCTAACTAACCTAAGGACATCACACACATCCATGCCCGAGGCAGGATTCGAACCTGCGACCGTAGAAGTCACACGGTTCCGGACTGCGCGCCTAGAACCGCGAGACCACCGCGGCCGGCCCACCAGAACTCCTACGGAAAGTAATACTGGTCTCCCATGGAACGATCAAAGCGTAGTCAGTTTGAGACATTACTCCTATGGAGAAAAGACTGCATGGTGCTTGTTGCATTCAATCCCGATGCAATTTCTGTGCTCCATCAACACTCTGAACGTCCACAAATTACAGGAAGCTTTTAGATGTGCTTAGGAAACTACTACTGCTCTCCCAGGGAACGATCAATGCGTAGACAGAATGAAATTTACACTCTGCAGCGGAGTGTGCGCTGATATTAATCTTCCTGGCAGATTACAACTGTGTGCAAGAACGAGACACGAACTAGGGACATTTGCCTTTTGCGGGCAACTGCTCTACCATCTGAGCTACCGAAGCATTACTCTCGCCCGGTACTCACAACTTTACTTCTGCCAGTATCTCGTCTCCTACCTTCCAAACTTTACAGAAGCTCTAATTCTTTAAACATCCCCCAGGCTGTGGCTAAGCCATGTCTCAGCTATATCCTTTCTTTCAGGGGTGCTAGATCTGCAAGTTTCGCATTAGAGCTTCTGTAAAGTTTGGAAGGTAGGAGACGAGATACTGGCAGAAGTAAAGCAATGAGTACCGGGCGTGAGTCGTACATCGGTAGCTCAGATGGTAGAGCACATGCCCGCGAAAGGCAAAAGTCCCGAGTTCGAGTTTCGGTCGGGCACACAGTTTTAATCTGCCAGGAAATTTCAAAGCGTAGACAGTTTGAGACTTAATTCCCGTGGAGGATAGTCCGCATGGTGACTGTTGTATTCAATCCCTGTTGTATTCAATCCCGATGCAATTTCTGTGTTTCATCTACACTCTGAACGTCCACAGATTACAGAATGCCTCCATATGTGCTTCTGAAACTACTACTGGTCTCCCAGGAATCGATCAAAGCTTAGACAGTTTGAGACATTACTCACATGGAGAAATGTCCGCGTAGTGACTGTTGTATTCAATGCCGATGCAATTTCTGTGTTTCATCACAATTCTGAACGTCCACAGATTACAGGAAGCCTTCGGATGTGCTTTGGAAACTACTACTGGTCTCCCAGGGAACGATCAAAGAATAGACAGAATGAGATTTTCACTCTGCAGCGGATTGTGCGCTGATATGAATTTTCTTGGCGGATTACAATTGTGTGCCCGACCGAGAGTCGAACTAGGGAAATTTGCCTTTTGCGGGCAAGTGCTCTACCATCTGAGCTACCGAAGCACGACTCTCGCCCGGTACTCACAGCTTTACTTCTGCCAGTATCTCGTCTCCTACCTTCCAAACCTTACAGAAGCTCTAATTCTGGAAACATCCCCCAGGCTGTGGCTAAGCCATGTCTCGGCTATATCCTTTCTTTCAGGGGTGCTAGATCTGCAAGTTTCGCATTAGAGCTTCCATAAAGTTTGGAAGGTAGGAGACGAGATACTGGCAGAAGTAAAGCAATGAGTACCGGGAGTGAGTTGTGCTTCGGTAGCTCAGATGGTAGAGCACATGATCGCGAAAGGCAAAGGTCCCGAGTTCGAGTTTCGGTAGGGCATACAGTTTTAATCTGCCAGGAAGTTTCTAAGTGTAGACAGTTTGAGACTTTATTCCCGTGGAGGATAGTCCGCTTGGTGACTGTTGTATTCAATCCCGATGCAATTTCTGTGTTTCATCTACACTCTGAAGGTCCACAGATTACAGAATGCCTCCATTTGTGCTTCGGAAACTACTACTGGTCTCCAAGGAATCGATCAAAGCTTAGACAGTTTGAGACATTACTCACATGGAGAAATGTCCGCGTAGTGACTGTTGTATTCAATGCCGATGCAATTTCTGTGTTTCATCACAATTCTGAACGTCCACAGATTACCGGAAGACTTCAGATGTGCTTTGGAAACTACTACTGGTCTAGGAGGGAACGATCAAAGAGTAGACCGAATGAGATTTTTACTCTGCAGCGGAGTGTGCGCTGATATGAATCTTCCTGGCAGATTACAACTGTGTGCCCGACCGAGACTCAAACTAAGGACATTTGCCTTTTGTGTGCAAGTGCTCTACCATCTGAGCTACCGAAGCACGACTCACGCACGGTACTCAAAGCTTTACTCCAGCCAGTATCTAGTCTCCTACCTTCCAAACTTTTCCGAAGCTATAATTCTGGAAACTTCCCCCCAGGCTGTGGCTAAGCCATGTCTGCGCTATATCCTTTCTTTCAGGGGTGCTAGATCTGCAAGTTGCGCATTAGAGCTTCTGTAAAGTTTGGAAGGTAGGAGACGAGATAGTGGCAGAAGTTAAGATGTGAGTACTGGGCGGGAGTCGCGCTTCGGTAGCTCATATGGTAGAGCACTCGCCCGCGAAAAGCAAATGTTCCGAGTTCGAGTTTCGATCGAACACAAAGTTTTAATCTGCCAAGAAGTTTCAAAGCTTAGACAGTTTGAGACCTTATTCCGTGGAGAAAAGTCATCTAGGTGCCTGTTGTTTTCAATCCCGATGCAATTTCTGTGTTTCATCTACACTCTGAACGTCCACAGATTACAGAGTGCCTCCATATGTGCTTCGGAAACTACTACTGGTCTCCCAGGAATCGATCAAAGCTTAGACAGTTGGAGAAATTACTCCCATGGAGAAATGTCCGCATAGTGGCTGTTGTATTCAATGCCGGTGCAATTTCTGTGTTTCATCAACACTCTGAAGGTCCACAGATTACAGGATGCCTCCAGATGTGCTTCGGAACCTACTACTGATCTCCCAGGAATCGATCAAATCGTAGACAGTTTGAGACATTACTCCCATGGATAAAAGTCCGCATGGTGCCTGTTCTATTCAATCCCGTTGCCATTTTTGAGTTTCATCAACACTCTGAACATCGACAGATTACAGGATGCTTCCAGATGTGCTTCGGAAAGTACTACTGGTCTCCCAGGGAACGATCAAAGCGCAGACAGAAAGAAATTTTCACTCTGCAGCAGAGTTTGCGCTGATATTACTCTTCCTTGCAGATTACAACTGTGTGCCCGACCGAGACTCGAACTAGGGACATTTTCCTTTTGCGGGCAAGTGCTCTATCATCTGAGCTACCGAACCACGACTCTCGCCCGGTAGTCCCAGCTTTACTTCTGCCAGTACCTCGTCTCTTACCTCCCAAACTTTACAGAAACTCTAATTCTTTAACCATCCCCCAGGCTTTGGCTAAGCCATGTCTCAGCTATATCCTGTCTTTTAGGGGTGCTAGATCTGCAAGTTTCGCATTAGAGCTTCTGTAAAGTTTGGAAGGTAGGAGGCGAGATACTGGCAGAAGTAGAGCAATGAGTACCGGGCGTGAGTCGTGCATCGGTAACTCAGATGGTAGAGCACTTGTCCGCGAACGGCAAAGGTCACGAGTTCGAGTTTCGGTCGTGCACACAGATTTAATCTGCCAGGAATTTCAAAGTGTAGACAGTTTGAGACATTATTCCCGTGGAGGATAGAACGCATGGTGACTGTTGTATTCAATCCCGATGCAATTTCTGTGTTTCATCATTACCCTGAACGTCCACAGATTACAGAATGCCTCCATATGTGCTTCGGAAACTACTACTGGTCTCCCAGGAATCAATCAAAGCTTACACAGTTTGAGACATTACTCCCATGGAGAAATGTCAGCATAGTGACTGTTGCATTCAATTCCGATGCAATTTCTGTGTTTCATCAACACTCTGAAGGTCCACAGATTACAGGATGTCTCCAGATGTTCTTCCGAACCTACTACCGATCTCCAAGGAATCGATCATATCGTAGACAGTTTGAGACATTACACCCATGGAGAAAAGTCCGCATTAGGCCTGTTCCATTCAATCCCGATGCAATTTCTGTGTTTCATCAACACTCTGAAGGTCCACAGATTACAGGATGTATCCAGATGTTCTCCGGAACCTACTACCGATCTATAAGGAATCGATCATATCGTAGACAGTTTGAGACATTACTCCCTTGGAGAAAAGTCCGCATTAGGCCTGTTGTATTCAATCGCGATGCAATTTCTGTGTTTCATCAACACTCTGAATGTCCACAGATTACAGAATGCCTCCAGATGTTCTTCGGAAACTACTACTGGTCTCCCAGGGAACAATCAAAGCGTAGGCAGTTTGAGACATTACTCCCATGGAGTAAAGTCCGCATGGTGACTGTTGTATTCAATCCCGATGCAATTTCTGTGTTTCATCAACACTCTAAATGTCCATAGATTACAGAATGCCTCCAGATGTGCTTCGGAAACTACTACTGGTCTCCCAGGAATCTATCAAAGCGTACACAGTTTGGGACATTACTGCTATGCAGAAATTTCCTCATGGTGCCTGTTGTATTCAATCCCGATGCAAGTTCTGTGCTTCATCAGCACTCTGAACGTCCATAGATTACAGGAAGCCTTCAGATGTGCTTTGGAAACTACTACTGGTCTCCCAGGGAACGATCAAAGCGTAGACAGAATGAGATTTTTACTCTGCAGCGGAGTGTGCGCTGATATGAATCTTCCTGGCGGATTACAACTGGGTGCCCGACCGAGACTCGAACTAGGGACATTTGCCTTTTCTGTGCAAGTGCTCCACCATCTGAGCTACCGAAGCACGACTCACGCCCGGTACTCAAAGCTTTACTCCAGCCAGTATCTAGTCTCCTACCTTCCAAACTTTACAGAAGCTCTAATTCTGGAAACTTCCCCCCAGGCTGTGGCTAAGCCATGTCTCCGCTATATCCTTTCATTCAGGGGTGCTAGATCCACAAGTTTCGCATTAGAGCTTCTGTAAAGTTTGGAAGGTAGGAGAGGAGATACTGGCAGAAGTTAAGATGTGAGTACTGGTTGGGAGTCGTGCTTTGGTAACTCAGATGGTAGAGCACTCGACCGCGAAAGGCAAAGGTTCCGAGTTCGAGTTTCGATCGAGCACACAGCTTTAATCTGCCAAGAAGTTTCAAAGCGTAGACAGTTTGAGACCTTATTCCGTGGAGAAAAGACCCCTAGGTGCCTGTTGTATTCAATCCCGATGCAATTTCTATGTTTCATCTACACTCTGAACGTCCACAGATTACAGAATGCCTCCATATGTGCTTCGGAAACTACTACTGGTCTCCCAGGAATCGATCAAAGCTTAGACAGTTGGAGAAATTACTCCCATGGAGAAATGTCCGCATAGTGGCTGTTGTATTCAATGCCGGTGCAATTTCTGTGTTTCATCAACACTCTGAAGGTCCACAGATTACAGGATGCCTCCAGATGTGCTTCGGAACCTACTACTGATCTCCCAGGAATCGATCAAATCGTAGACAGTTTGAGACATTACTCCCATATATAATTGTCCGTATAGTGCTTGTATTCAATCCCGATGCAATTCCTGTTTATATCAACACTGAGAAGGACCACAGATTACAGGATGCCTCCAGATGTGCTTGGGAAGATGCTATTGGTCTCCCATTAATCGATCAAAGGGTAGACAGTTTGTGACATTACTCCCATGTAGAAAAGTAAGCATGGTGCCTGTTGTATTCAATCCCGATTCAATTTCTGTGCTTCATGAACGCTCTGATCGTCCACAGATTACATGAAGCCAACAGTTGTGCTTCGGAATCAACTACTGGTATCCCAGGAGTCGATCAAATCGTAGACAGTTTGAGACATTACTCCCCAAGACAAAAGTCTTCTTGGTGTCTGTTGTATTCAATCCCTATTAAATTTCTGTGTTTCATCAACACTCAGAACGTCTACAAATTACAAGAAGCTTCCAGATATGCTGCGGAAACTACTACTGGTCTCCCAGGAATCGATCAAAGCGTAGACAGTTTGAGACATTACTCCTATGTAAAGAAGTCCTCATGATGCCTGTTGTATTCAATCCCGATGCAATTTTTGTGTTTCATCAACACTCTGAATGTCCATAGATTACATGAAGCCTCCAGATATGCTTCGGAAACTACTACTGGTCTCCCAGGAATCGATCAAAGCGTAGACAGTTTGAGACATTACTCCCATGGAGAAAATTCCGCATGGTGCCTGTTCTATTAAATCCCGTTGCCATTTTTGAGTTTCATCAATACTCTGAACGTCGACAGATTACAGGATGCTTCCAGATGTGCTTCGGAAAGTACTACTGGTCTCCCAGGGAACGATCAAAGAGTAGACAGAATGAAATGTTCACTCTGCAGCAGAGTTTGCGCTGATATTAATCTTCCTGGCAGATTACAACTGTGTGCCCGACCGAGACTCGAACTAGGGACATTTGCCTTTTGCGAGCAACTGCTCTACCATCTGAGCTACCGAAGCACGACTCTCGCCCGGTAGTCACAGCTTTACTTCTGCCAGTACCTCGTCTCCTACTTTCCAAACTTTACAGAAACTCTAATTCTTTAAACATCCCCCAGGCTGTGGCTAAGCCATGTCTCAGCTATATCCTGTCTTTTAGGGGTGCTAGATCTGCAAGTTTCGCATTAGAGCTTCTGTAAAGTTTGGAAGGTAGGAGGCGAGATACTGGCAAAAGTAAAGCAATGAGTACCGGGCGTGAGTCGTGCATCGGTAGCTCAGATAGTAGAGCACTTGCCCGCGAACGGCAAAGGTCACGAGTTCGAGTATCGGTCGGGCACACAGTTTTAATCTGCCAGGAATTTCAAAGTGTAGACAGTTTGAGACTTTATTCATGAGGAGGATAGCCCGCATGGTGACTGTTGTATTCAATCCCGATGCAATTTCTGTGTTTCATCTACACTCTGAACGTCAACAGATTACAGAATGCCTCCAGAAGTGCTACGGAAACTACTACTGGTCTCCCAGGGAACGATCAAATCGTAGACAGTTTGAGACATAACTACCATGCAGAAAGTTACGCATGGTGCCTGTAATATTCAATCCCGATGCAAATTTTGTGTTTCATCAAGGCTCTGAACGTCGACAGATTACAGGATGCATTTAGATTTTCTTCGGAAACTACTACTGGTCTCCCAGGGAACAATCAAGGAGTAGACAATTTGAAACACTACTCAAATGGAGAAAAGTCGCATGATGCCTTGTGTATTCAATCCCGATGCAATTTCTGTGTTTCATCAACACTCGGAGCGTCCACAGACTAAACGAAGCCTGAAGATGTGCTTCGGAAACTACAACTGGTCTCTCAGGAATCGATCAAAGCGTAGACAGTTTGACACATTACTCCCATAGAGGAAAGTCCGCATGGTGCCGGTTGTATTCAATCCCGATGTAATATCTGTGTTTCATCAACACTCTGAACGTCCACAGATTACAGGAAGACTCCAGATGCGCTTCGGAAACTACTTCTGGTCTCCCAGGTATCGATCAAAGCGTAGACATCTTGAGACATTACTCCCATAGAGAAGAGTCTTCATGGTGCCTGTTGCATTCAATCCCAAAGCAATATCTGTGTTTCATCAACACTCTGAACGTCCACAGATTACAGAATGCCTCCAGATGTGCTGTGGAAACTACTACTGGTTTCCCAGGAATCGATCAAAGCGTTGAGGGTTTGAGACATTACTCCCGATGACAAAAGTTTTCATGGTGCCTGTTATATTCAATCCCGATGCAATTTCAGTGTTTCATTAACACTCTGAACGTCCACAGATTACATGAAGTACCCAGAATTCCTACGGAAACCACTACTGGTCTCCCAGGGAACGATCAAAGTGTACACTTTGAGAAATAACTCCCTTGGAGAAAAGTCCGCATGGTGCCTGTTGCAATCAATCAAGATGCAATTTCTGTGTTTCATCAACACTCTGAACGTCCACATATTACAAGAAGCCTCCAGATGTGCTTCAGAAACTACTACTGGTCTCTACGGAATCGATCAAATCGTAGACAGTTTGAGACGTTACTCCCATGGATAAAAGTCTATATGGTGCCTGTTGTATTCAATCCCGATTCAATTTCTGTGCTTCATCAACGCTCTGATCGTCCACAGATTATATGAAGCTTCAAGTTGTGCTTCGGAAACTACTACTGGTATCCCAGGAGTCGATAAAATCGTAGACAGTTTGAGACATAACCACCATTGAGAAAAGTCCGCATTGTGCCTGTTGTATTCAATCCCGATGCAATTTCTGTGTTTGATCAGCACTCTGATCGTCCACAGATTACAGGAACCTTTCAGATGTGCTTCGGAAACTACTACTGGTCTTCCAGGGAACGATCAAAGCATAGGCAGTTAGAGACATTACTCCAATGGAGAAAAGTCCGCTAGTTGCCTGTTTTATTCAATCCCGATGGAATTTTGTGTTTCATCAACACTCTGAACATCCACAGATTACAGAAAACCTTCATATGTGCTTCGGAAACTACTACTGGTCTCCGAGAGAACGATCAAATCGTAGACAGCTTGAGACATTACTCCCATGGAGATAGGTCCGCATTTGGCGTGTTGTATTGAATCCCGATGCTATTTCAGTGTTTCATCAACATTCTGAATGTCCATAGATTACAAAGTGATTCCATTTCTCCTTCGGAGCCTACTACTGCTCTCCCAGGATTCGACCAAAGTCTAGAAAGTTGAGACATAACTCCCCATGAGAAAAGTCCGCATGGTGCCTGTTGTATTCAATCCCGATGCAATCTCTGTGCTTCGTCAACGCTCTGATCGTCCACAGATTATATGAAGCTTCAAGTTGTGCTTCGGAAACTACTACTGGTCTTCCAGGGAACGATCAAAGCGTAGGCAGTTAGAGACATTACTCCCATGGAGATAAGTCCGCTAGGTGCTTGTTGTATTCAATCCCGGGTCAATTTCTGTGTTTCATCAACACTCTGAACCTCCACAGATTACAGAATGCCTCCAGATGTGCTGTGGAAACTACTACTGGTCTCCCAGGAGTCGATCAAAGCGTTGAGAGTTTCAGACATTACACCCATGGGGAAAATTCCGCATGGTGCCTGTTGTAATCGATGCCGAAGCAATTTCTGTGTTTCATCAACATTCTGAAGGTCCACAGAATACAGATTGCCTCCAGATTTGCTTCGGAAACTACTACTGGTCTCCCAGTAAACGATCAAAGCGTAGACAGTTTGAGACATTACTCCCATGGAGTAAAGTCCGCATTTGGCGTGTTGTATTAAATCCCGATGCAATTTCAGTGTTTCATCAACACTCTGAATGTCCATAGATTACAAAATGATTCCATTTCTCCTTCGGAATCTACTACTGCTCTCCCAGGATTCGACCAAAGTCTAGAAAGTTGAGACATAACTCCCCATGAGAAAAGTCCGCATGGTGCCTGTTGTATTCAATCCCGATGAAATTTCTGTGTTTCATGAACACTCTGAACGTCCACAGATTACATGAAGTCCCCAGAAGTCCTACTTAAACCACTACTGGTCTCCCAGGGAACGATCAAAGTGTACACTTTGAGAAATAACTCCCTTGGAGAAAAGTCCGCATGGTGCTTGTTGCATTCAATCAAGATGCAATTTCTGTGTTTCATCAACACTCTGAACGTCCACAGATTACAAGAAGCCTCCAGATGTGCTTCAGAAACTACTACTGGTCTCTACGGAATCGATCAAAGCGTAAAGTTTGATTCATTACTCCCATGGAGAAAAGTCCGCATGGTCCCTGTTGTATTCAATCCCGATGAAATTTCTGTGTTTCATCAACGCTCTGGACGTCCACAGATTACAGGAAGCCTCCAGATGTGCTTCGTAAACTACTACTGGTCTCCCAGGAATCGATCAAATCGTAGACAGTATGAGACATTACTCCCATGGAGAAAAGTCCGCATGGTGCCTTTTGCATCCAATGAAAAAGCAATATCTGTGTTTCATCAACACTCTCAAAGTCCACAGATTACAGGAAGCCTCCAGATGTGGTCGGAAACTACTACTGGTCTCCCAGGAATCGATCAAAGCGTAGACTGTTTTTCAGACATTACTCCCATGGAGAAAAGTCAGCATTTGCACCTTTGTTTTCAATCCCTATGCAATTTCTGTGTTTATTCAATATTCTAAACGTCCACAGATTACATGAAGCCTCCAGAAGTCCTTCGGACACTACTACTGGTCTCGTAGTGTACAATCAAGGCGTAACAGTTTGAGACATTACTCCCATTGAGAAACGTCCGCATGGTGCTTGTTGAATTCAATCCCTATGCAATTTCTGTGTTTCATCAACAGTCTGAACGTCCACAGGTTACAGGAAGCCTTCAGATGTGCTTTGGAAACTACTACTGGTCACCCAGGGAACGATCAAAGCGTATACAGTTTTAGACATTGCTCCCATGTAGAGAGGTCTGCATAGTGCCTGTTGTATTCAATCCCGATGCAAGTTCAGTGTTTTCAATACTCTGAACGTCCACAGATTACATGAAGCCTCAAGAAATCATTCGTAATCTACTACTGGTATCCCAGGGAACGATCACAGCGTAGACAGTTTGAGACATTACTCCCATGGAGAAAAGTCTATATGGTGCCTGTTGTATTCAATACCGATTCAATTTCTGTGCTTCATCAACGCTCTGATCGTCCACAGATTATATGAAGCTTCAAGGTGTGCTTCGGAAACTACTACTGGTATCCCAGGAGTCGATAAAATCGTAGACAGTTTGAGACATAACTCCCATGGAGAAAGAGTCCGCATTTGGCGTGTTGTATTCATTCCCGATGTAATTTCTGTGTTTCATCAACACTCTGAACGTCCACAGATTACAGAATGCCTCCAGATGTGCATTGGAAACTACTACTGGTCTCCCAGGAAGCGAATAAAAGGTAGAGAATTTGAGACATTACTCCCCATGACAAATGTTCTCATATTGCCTGTTGTATTCAATCCCGATGCAATTTCAGTGTTTCAATATCACTCTGAACGGCCACAGATTACAGGAAGCCTCCAGATGTACTTCGGATTCCACTACTGGTCTCCCAGGGAACGATCAAAGCGTAGACAGTTTGAGACATTACTCCCATGGAAAAAAGTTTGCATGGTGCCTGTTATATTCAATCCCGATACAATTTCTGTGTTTCATCAACACACTGAACGTGCATAGAATACAGAATGCTTCCAGATGTTCTTCGGAAACTACTACTGGTCTCCCAGGGAACAATCAAAGCGTAGACAATTTGAGACATTACTCCCATATAGAAAAGTCCGAATGGTACGTGTTGTATTCAATCCCGATGCAATTTCTGTGTTTCATCAACACTCTGAACGTCCACAGATTACAGAAAGCCTTCAGATGTGCTTCGGAAACTACTACTGGTCTCCCAGGGAACGATAAAATCTTAGACAGTATGAGACATTACTCCCATAGAGAAAAGTCCGCTTGGTGCCTGTTGTAATCAATGCCGATGCAATTTCTGTATTTCATCAACACTCTGAATATCCACAGATTACAGAATGCCTCCAGATGTGCTTCGGAACCTACTAATGGTCTCCCAGGAGTCGACCAAAGTGCAGAATGTTTGAGACATTACTCCCTATGACAAAAGTCTTCTTGGTGTCTGTTGTATTCAATCCCGATTAAATTTCTGTGTTTCGTCAACACTCAGAACGTTCACAGATTACAGGAAGCTTCCAGATGTGCTGCGGAATCTACTACAGGTCTCCCAAGAATCGATCAAAGCGTAGACAGTTTGGGACATAGCTCCCATGCTGAAACTTCCGCATGTTGCCTGTTGTATTCAATCCCGATGCAATTTTTGTGTTTCAACAACACTCTGAAGGTCCACAGATTACAGAAAGCCTTCAGATTTGCTTAGGAAACTACTACTAGTCTCCCAGGGAACTATCAAATCGTAGACAGTTTGAGACATTACTCCCATAGAGAAAACTTCGCTTGGTGCCTGTTGTAATCAATGCCGATGCAATTTCTGTGTTTCATCAACACTATAAATGTCCACAGATTTCAGAATGCCTCCAGATGTGCTTCGGAACCCACCAATGATCTCCCAGGAATCGTCCAAAGTGTAGGATATTTGATACATAACTCCCATTGAGAAAAATCCGCATGGTGACTGTTGTATTCAATCCCGATGCAATATTTGTGTTTCATCAACACTCTAAACGTCCACAGATTACAGAATGCCTCCAGATGTTCATTGGTAACTACTACTGGTCTCCCAGGAATCGATCAGAGCGTAGACAGTTTGAGAGATTACTCCCATTGAGCAAAGTACGCATGGTGCTGTTGTATTAAATCCCAATGCAATTTCGGTGTTTCATCAACACTGTGAAGATCCACAGATTACAGACTTTCTCCAGATGTGCTTCGGAAACTACTACTGGTCTCCCAGTAAACGATCAAAGCGTAGACAGTTTGAGACATAAGTCCCATTGAGAGAAGTCCGCATGGTGCATGTTGTATTCAATCCCGATGCAATTTCTGTGTTTCATCAACACACTGAACGTCCAAAGATTACAGAATGCCTCCAGATGTTCATTGGTAACTACTACTGGTCTCCCAGGAATCGATTAAATGGTAGAGAATTTGAGACATTACTCCCAATGACAAAAGTCTTCATGGAGTCTGTTGTATTCAATCCCGATAAACTTTCTGTGTTTCATCAACACTCTGAACGTCCACAGATTACAGGAAGCTTCCAGATGTGCTGCGGAAACTAATACTGGTCTCCCAGGAATCGATCAAAGCGTTGACAATTTGAGAAATAACTCCCATGGAGAAAATTCCGCATGGTGCCAATTATATTCAATCCCGACGCAAGTTTTGTGTTTCATCAAGGCTCTGAACGTCGACAGACTACAGGATGCCTTTAGATGTGCTTCGGAAACTACTACTGGTCTCCTAGGGAACAATCAAAGCGTAGAAATTTTGAGATATTACTCCTATGTAGAGAAGTCGCCATGGTGCCTGTTTTATTCAATCCCGATGCAATTTCTGTGTTTCATTAACACTCTGAACGTCCATGGAATACATGAAGCCTCCAGATGTGCTTCGGAAACTACTACTGGTCTCCCAGGGAACAATCAAATCATAGTCAGTTTGACACATTACTCCCATGGAGAAAAGACCGCATGGTGCCTATTATATTCAATCCCGATACAATATCTGTGTTTCATCAAGACTCTGAACGTCCACAGATTACAGGAAGCTTCCAGATGTGCTGCGGGAACTATTACTGGTTTCTCAAGAATCGATCAAAGCGTAGACAGTTTGAGACATTACTACGATGTAGAGAAGTTCTCATGGTGACTGTTGATTTCAATCCCATTGCAATTTCTGTGTTTCATTAACACTCTGAACGTCCATAGATTACATGAAGCGTCCAGATGTGCTTCAGAAACTGCTACTGGTCTCCCAGGAATATATCAAAGCGTAGACAGTTTGGGACATTACTCCCAATACAGAAATTTTCGCATGGAGCCTGTTGTATTCAATCCCGATGCAATTTCGGTGTTTCATCGACACTCTGAACGTGTACAGATTACATGAAGACTCCAGATGTGCTTCGGAAACTACTACTCGTCTTCCAGGAATCGATCAATGTGTATACAGTTTGAGACATAACTCCCATGGAGAATATTCCGCATGGAGCCTATTATATTCAATCCCGATGCAATTTTTGTGTCTCATCAACGCTCTGAACGTCGATAGATTACAGGACGCCTCCAGTTTCTCTTCGGAAACTACTACTGGTCTCCCAGGGAGCAATCAAAGCGTAGACAGTTTGAGAGATTACTCCCAGGGACAAAAGTCCGCATGGTGCCTTGTGTATTCAATCCCGATGCAATTTCTGTGTTTCATCAACACTCGGAACGTCCACAGATTACATGAAGCCTCCAGATGTGCTTCGGAAACTACTACTGGTTTCCCAGGATTCGATCGAAGCATAGACAGTTTGAGACATTACTCCCATAGAGAAGAGTCCGCATGGTGCCTGTTGTATTCAATCCCGATGTAATTTCTGTGTATCATCAACACTCTGAACGTCCACAGATTACATGAAGACTCCATATATGCTTCGGAAACTACTACTGGTCTCCCAGGAATCGACCAATGCGTAGACAGTTTGAGACATTACTCCCATAGAGAAAAGTCCGCTGGGTGCCTGTTGTAATCAATGCCGATGCTATTTCTGTGTTTTATCAACACTCTGAATGTCCACAGATTACAGAATGCCTCCAGATGTGCTTTGGAACCTACTAATGGTCTCCCAGGAATCGACCAAAAATGTAGAATGTTTGAGACATTACTCCCTATGACAAAAGTCTTCTTGGTGTCTGTTGTATTCAATCCCGATTAAATTTCTGTGTTTCATCAACACTCAGAACGTCCACAGATTACCGGAAGCTTCCAAATGTGCTGCGGAAACTACTACTGGTCTCCCAGGAATCGTTCAAACCGTTGACAGTTTGGGACATTACTCCCATTCTAAAACTTCCGCATGTTGCCTGTTGTATTCAATCCCGATGCAATGTCTGTGTTTCATCAACGCTCTGAACGTCTACAGATTACAGGATGCCTCCAGATGGGCTTCGGAAACTACTACTGGTCTCCCAGGGAACGATCAAAGCGTAGACAGTTAGAGACATTACTCCCATGGAGAAAAGTCCGCATGGTGCCTGTTGTATTCAATCCCGACGCAATTTCTGTGTTTCATCAACACACTGAACGTCCATAGATTACAGAGTGCCTCCAGATGTGCTTCGGAAACTACTACTGCTCTCCCATCAATCGATTAAAAGGTAGAGAGTTTCAGACATTACTCTCTACGACAAGAGTCTTCTAGGTGTCTGTTGTATTCAATTCCAATGCAAAATCTGTGTTTCATCCACACTCGGAACGTCCACAGATTACATGAGGCCTCCAGATGTGCTTGGGAACCTACTACTGGTCTCCCGTGATTCGATCAAAGCATAGACAGTTTGAGACATTACTCCCATAGAGAAGAGTCCGCATGGTGCCTGTTGTATTCAATCCCGATGTAATTTCAGTGTTTCATCAACACTCAGAACGTCCACAGATTACAGGAAGTCTCCAGATTTGCTTCGGAAACTACTAATGGTCTCACAGGGACGATCAAAGCGAAGACAGTTAGAGACATAACTCCCATGGAGAAAAGTCCGCATGGTGCCTGTTGTATTCAATCCCGATGCGATTTCTGTGTTTCATCAACACATAGAACTTCCATAGATTACAGAATGCCTCCAGATGTGCTTCGGAACCTACTAATGGACTCCCAGGAATCGACCAAAGTGTAGAAAATTTTGGAAATAACTCCCATTGCGAAAAATCCGCGTGGTGCCTGTTGTATTCAATCCGGTGCAATTTCTGTGTTTCATAAACACACTGAAAGTCCATAGAATACACAATGCCTCCAGATGTTCTTCGGAAACTACTACTGGTCTCCCAGGGAACAATCAATTCGTAGACAGTTTGAGACATTACTCCCATGGAGAATAGTCCGCATGTTGTCTGTTGTATTCAATCCCGATGCAATACCTGTGTTTCATCAACACTCTAAACGTCCACAGATTACAGAATGCCCCACGATGTGCTTCGGAAACTACTACTGGTCTCATTGAAATCGATCAAAGCGTAGACAATTTGGAACATTACTCCCATGCAGAAACTTCCGCATGTTGTCTGTTGTGTTCAATCCCAATGCAATTTCTGTGTTTCATCAACGTTCTGAAAGTCGACAGATTACTTGATGCCTCCCGATGTGCTTCGGAAACTAATAGTGGTCTCCCAGGGAACGATCATAGCGTAGAAAGTTAGAGACATTACTCCCATGGAGAAAAGTACGCATGTTGCCTGTTGTATTCAATCCCGATGTAATTTCTGTGTTTCATCAACACTCTGAACGTCCACAGATTACAGGAAGACTCCAGAAATGCTTCGGAAACTACTTCTGGTCTCCCAGGTATCGATCAAAAAGTAGACACTTTGAGACATTACTCCCATGGATAAAAGTAAGCATGGTGTCTGATGTATTCAATCCCGATACAATTTCTGTGTTTGATCAACACTCTGAACGTCCACAGATTACAGGAAGCCTTCAGATCTGCTTCGAAAACTACTACTGGTCTCCCAGGGACGATCAAAGCGTAGACAGTTAGAGACATTACACCCATGGAGAAAAGTCCGCATGGTGCCTGTTAAATACAATCCGGATGCAATTTCTGTGTTTCATCACCACTCTGAACGTAAACAGATTGCAGGAAGCCTTCAGATGTGCTTCGAAAACTACTACTGGTCTCCCAGGGACGATCAAAGCGTAGACAGTAAGAGACATTACTCCCATGTAGAGAAGTAAGCATGGTGACTGTTGTATTCATTCCCGTTGCAATTTCTGTGTTTCATGCACACTCTGGACGTCATAGATTACATGAAGCCTCCAGATGTGCTTCGGAACCTACTAATTGTCTCCCAGGAATCGATTAAAGTGTAGAATGTTTGAGACATGACTCCCATTGAGAAAAGTCCGCATGGTGGCTGTTGTATTCAATCCTGATGCAATTTATGTGTTTCATCAACACACTGAACGTCCACAGATTACAGGAAGACTCCAGATGTGCTTCGGAAACTACTAGTGGTCTCCCAGAGAACATTCAAAGCGTAGACAGTTTGAGACATTACTCCCACGGACAAAAGTCCGCATGGTGACTGTTGTATTCAATCCCGATGCAATTTCTGTGTTTCATTAACACTCTGAACGTCCATAGATTACATGAAGGCTCCATATGTGCTTCGGAAACTACTACTGGTCTCCCAGGAATCGACCAATGCGTAGACAGTTTGAGACATTACTCCCATGGAGAAAAGTCCGAATGGTGCCTGTTTTATTCAATCCCGATGAAATTTTTGTGTTTCATCAACACTCTGAACGTCGACAGATTACATGATGCCTCCAGATGTGCTTCGGAAACTACTACTGGTCTCCCAGGGAACGATCAAAGCGTAGACAGTTTGAGACATTACTCCCATGGAGAAAACTCCGAATGGTGCCGGTTTTATTCAATCCCGATGAAATTTTTGTGTTTCATCAACACTCTGAACGTCGACAGATTACATGATGCCTCCATATGTGCTTCGGGACCTACTACTGGTCTCCCAGGAATCGACCAAAGTGTAGACAGTTTGAGACATAACTCCAATTGAGAAAAGTCCGCATGCTGCCTGTTGTATTCAATCCCGATGCAATTTCTGTGTTTCATCAACACACTGAACGTCCATAGATTACAGAATACCTTCAGATGTGCATCGGTAATTACTACTGGACTTCCAGGAATCGATTAAAGGGTGGAGAGTTTGAGACATTACTCCCTATGACATAAGCCTTTTTGGTGTCTGTTGTATTCAATCCCGATTAAATTTCTGTGTTTCATCAACACTCAGAACGTCCACAGATTACAGGAAGCTTCCAGATGTGCTGCGGAAACTATTACTGGTTTCTCAAGAATCGATCAAAGCGTAGACAGTTTGAGACATTACTACGATGTAGAGAAGTCCTCATGGTGACTGTTGATTTCAATCCCGATGCAATTTCTGTGTTTCATCAACACTCGGAACGTCCACAGATTACAAGAAGCCTCCAGATGTGCTTCGGAAACTACTACTGGTTTCCCAGGATTCGATCAAAGCATAGACAGTCTGAGACATTACTCCCATAGAGAAGAGTCCGCATGGTGCCTGTTGTATTCAATCCCGATGTAATTCCTGTGTTTCATCAACACTCTGAACGTCCACAGATTACAGGAAGACTCCAGATATGCTTCGGAAACGACTTCTGGTCTCCCAGGTATTGATCAAAAAGTAGACACTTTGAGACATTACTCCCATGGATAAAAGTAAGCATGGTGCCTGTTGTATTCAATCCCGATACAATTTCTGTGTTTGATCAACACTCTGAACGTCCACAGATTACAGGAAGCCTTGATATCTGCTTCGAAAATTACTACTGGTCTCCCAGGGACGATCAAAGCATAGACAGTTAGAGACATTACTCCCATGGAGAAAAGTCCGCATGGTGCCTGTTGTATTCAATCCCGATGCAATTTCTGTGTTTCATCAACACACTGAACCACCATAGATTAAAGAGTGCCTCCAGATGTGTTCGGAAACTATTACTGCTCTCCCAGGAATCGATTAAAAGGTACAGAGTTTGAGACATTACTCTCTACGACAAGAGTCTTCTTGGTGTCTGTTGTATTCAATCCCGATGCAATATCTGTGTTTCATCAACACTCGGAACGTCCACAGATTACATGAGGCCTCCAGATGTGCTTCGGAACCTACTACTGGTCTCCTGTGATTCGATCAAAGCATAGACAGTTTGAGACATTACTCCCATAGAGAAGAGTCGCATGGTGCCTGTTGTATTCAATCCCGATGTAATTGCAGTGTTTCATCAACACTCAGAACGTCCACAGATTACAGGAAGTCTCCAGATTTGCTTAGGAATCTACTACTGGTCTCCCAGGGACGATCAAAGCGAAGACAGTTAGAGAAATAACTCCCATGGAGAAAAGTCCGCATGGTGCCTGTTGTATTCAATCCCGATGCGATTTCTGTGTTTCATCAACACACTGAACCTCCATAGATTACAGAGTGCCTCCAGATGTGTTCGGAAACTACTACTGCTCTCCCAGGAATCGATTAAAATGTAGAGAGTTTGAGACATTACTCTCTACGACAAGAGTCTTCTTAATGCCTGTTGTATTCAATCCCGATGCAATTTCTGTGTTTCATCAACACACAGAAAGTCCATAGAATACAGAATGCCTCCAGATGTGCTGTGGAAACTACTACTGGTCTCCCAGGAATCAATCAAATCGAAGAGAGTTTGAGACATTACTCCCTATGACAAACGTTTTCTAGGTGATTGTTGTATTCAATCCCGATGCAATTTCAGTGTTTCATTAACACTCTGAACGTCCACAGATTACAGGAAGCCTTCAGATGTGCTTCGGATTCCACTACTGGTCTCCCAGGGAACGATCAAAGCGTACACAGTTAGAGACATTACTCCCATGGAAAAAAGTCCGCATGGTGCCTGTTGTATTCAATCCCGATGCAATTTCTGTGTTTCATCAACACATAGAACTTCCATAGATTACAGAATGACTCCAGATGTGCTTCGGAATCTACTAATGGTCTCCCAGGAATCGACCAAAGTGTAGAAAATTTTGGAAATAACTCACATTGAGAAAAATCCGCGTGGTGCCTGTTGTATTCAATCCCGATGCAATTTCTGTGTTTCATCAACACCCTGAAAGTCCATAGAATACAGAATGCCTCCAGATGTTCTTCGGAAACTACTACTGGTCTCCTAGGGAACAATCAAATCGTAGACAGTTTGAGACATTACTCCCATGCAGAAACTTCCGCATGTTGTCTGTTGTATTCAATCCCGATACAATTTCTGTGTTTCATCAACGTTCTGAACGTCGAAAGATTACAGGATGCCTCCCGATGTGCTTCGGAAACTACTAGTGGTCTCCCAGGGAACGATCATAGCGTAGAAAGTTAGAGACATTACTCCCATGGAGAAAAGTCCGCATGGTGGCTGTTGTATTCAATCCCGATTCAAAATCTGTGTTTCGTCAACACACTGAACGTCCACAGATTACAGGAAGACTCCAGATGTGCTTCGGAAACTACTACTGGTCTCCCAGGATTCGATCAAAAAGTAGACACTTTGAGACAATACTCCCATGGATAAAAGTAAGCATGGTGTCTGATGTATTCAATCCCGATACAATTTCTGCGTTTGATCAACACTCTGAACGTCCACAGATTACAGGAAGCCTTCAGATCTGCTTCGAAAACTACTACTGGTCTCCCAGGGATGATCAAAGCGTAGACAGTTAGAGACATTACTACCATGGAGAAAAGTCCGCATGGTGCCTGTTATATTTAATCCGGATGCAATTTCTGTGTTTCATCAACACTCTGAACGTAAACAGATTGCAGGAAGCCTTCAGATGTGCATCGAAAACTACTACGTTTCTCCCAGGGACGATCAAAAAGTAGACAGTTAGAGACATTACTCCCATGTAGAGAAGTAAGCATGGTGCCTGTTGTATTCATTCCCGATGCCATTTCTGTGTTTCATGCACACTCTGGACGTCATAGATTACATGAAGCCTCCAGATGTGCTTCGGAACCTACTAATGGTCTCCCAGGAATCGACCAAAGTGTATAATGTTTGAGACATTACTCCCTATGACAAAAGTATTCTTGGTGTCTGTTGTATTCAATCCCGATTAAATTTCTGTGTTTCATCAACACTCAGAACGTCCACAGATTACAGGAAGCTTCCAGATGTGCTGCAGAAACTACTACTGGTCTCCCAGGAATCGTTCAAACCGTTGACAGTTTGGGACATTACTCCCATGCTAAAACTTCCGCATGTTGCCTGTTGTATTCAATCCCGATGCAATGTCTGTGTTTCATCAACGCTCTGAACGTCTACAGATTACAGGATGCCTCCAGATGGGCTTCGGAAACTACTACAGGTCTCCCAGGGAACGATCAAAGCGTAGACAGTTAGAGACGTTACTCCCATGGAGAAAAGTCCGCATGGTGCATGTTGTATTCAATCCCGATGCTATTTCTGTGTTTCGTCAACACACTCAATGTCCATAGATTACAGAATGCCTCCATATGTGCATCGGAAACTACTACTGCTCTTCCAGGAATCGATTAAAAGGTAGAGAGTTTGAGACATTACTCTCTATGACAAGAGTCTTCTTGGTGTCTGTTGTATTCAATCCCGATGCAATTTCTGTGTTTCATCAACACACAGAACGTCCACAGATTACAGGAAGACTCCAGATGTGCTTCGGAAACTACTAGTTGTCTCCCAGAGTACAATCAAAGCGTAGGCAGTTTGAGACATTACTCCCATGGAGAAAAATCAGCATGGTGACTGTTGTATTCAATCCCGAAGCAATTACTGTGTTTATTTAACACTCTGAACGCCCACAGACTACTTGAAGCCTCCAGATGTGGTTGGTAAACTACTACTTGTCTCCCAGGAATCTATCAATGCGTAGACCGATTGGGACATTACTCCCATGCAGAAATGTCCGCATGGTGCCTGTTGTATTCAATCCCGATGCAATTTCTGTGTTTCACCAACACTCGGAACGTCCACAGATTTTATGAGGCCTCCAGATGTGCTTCGGGAACTACTACTGGTCTCCCGTGATTCGATCAAAGCATAGACAGTTTGAGACATTACTCCCATAGAGAAGAGTCCGCATGGTGCCTGTTGTATTCAATCCTGATGTGATTTCAGTGTTTCATCAACACTCAGAACGTCCACAGATTACAGGAAGTCTCCAGATTTGCTTTGGAAACTACTACTGGTCTCCCAGGGACGATCAAAGCGAAGACAGTTAGAGACATTACTCCCATGGAGAAAAGTCCGCATGGCGCCTGTTGAATTCAATCCCGATGCAATTTCTGTGTTTGATCAACACTCTCAACGTCCACAGATTACAGGAAGTCTTCAGATCTGCTTCGGAAACTACTACTGGTCTCTCAGGATTCTATCAAAGCGGAGACAGTTAGAGACATTACACCCATGGAGAAAAGTCCGCATGGTGCCTGTTGCAATCAATCCCGATGCAATTTCTGTGTTTCATCAACACTCTGAACGTAAACAGATTACAGGAAGCCTTTAGATGTGCTTCGGAAACTACTACTGGTCTCCCAGGGACGATCAAAGCGTAGACAGATTGAGACATTACTCCCATGGCGAAAAGTCCGCATGGTGCCTGTTGTAATCAATGCCGATGCAATTTCAGTGTTTCATCAACACTCTGAATGTCCACAGATTACAGAATGCCTCCAGATGTGCTTCGGAACCTACTAATGGTCTCCCAGGAATCGACCAAAGTGTAGGGTGTTTGAGACATTACTCTATATGACAAAAGTCTTCTTGGTGTCTGTTGTATTCAATCCCGATTAAATTTCTGTGTTTCATCAACACTCAGAACGTCCACAGATTACAGGAAGACTCCAGATGTGCTTCGGAAACTACTAGTGGTCTCCCAGAGAACAATCAAAGCGTAGGCAGTTTGAGACATTACTCCCATGGAGAAAAATCAGCATGGTGACTGTTGTATTCAATCCCGATGCAATTTCTGTGTTTCATTAACACTCTGAAAGTCCACAGATTACTTGAAGCCTCCATTTGTGGTTCGTAAACTACTACTTGTCTCCCAGGAATTTATCAATGCGTAGATTGATTGGGACATTACTCCCATACAGAAATTTCCGCATGGTGCCTGTTGTATTCAATCCCGATGCAATTTCTGTGTTTCATCAACACTCGGAACGTCCACAGATTACATGAGGAATCCAGATGTGCTTCGGAAACTACTACTGGTCTCCCGTAATTCGATCAAAGCATAGACAGTTTGAGACATTACTCCCATAGAGAAGAGTCCGCATGGTGCCTGTTGTATTCAATTCCGATGTAATTTCAGTGTTTCATCAACACTCAGAACGCCCACAGATTACAGGAAGTCTCCAGATTTGCTTCGGAAACTACTACTGGTCTCCCAGGGACGATCAAAGCGAAGACAGTTAGAGACATTACTCCCATGGAGAAAAGTCCGCATGGTGCCTGTTATATTTAATCCGGATGCAATTTCTGTGTTTCATCAACACTCTGAACGTAAACAGATTGCAGGAAGCCTTCAGATGTGCATCGAAAACTACTACGTTTCTCCCAGGGACGATCAAAGCGTAGACAGTTAGAGACATTACTCCCATGTAGAGAAGTAAGCATGGTGCCTGTTGTATTCATTCCCGATGCAATTTCTGTGTTTCATGCACACTCTGGACGTCATAGATTACATGAAGCCTCCAGATGTGCTTCGGAACCTACTAATGGTCTCCCAGGAATCGACCAAAGTGTATTATGTTTGAGACATTACTCCCTATGACAAAAGTATTCTTGGTGTCTGTTGTATTCAATCCCGATTAAATTTCTGTGTTTCATCAACACTCAGAACGTCCACAGATTACAGGAAGCTTCCAGATGTGCTGCAGAAACTACTACTGGTCTCCCAGGAATCGTTCAAACCGTTGACAGTTTGGGACATTACTCCCATGCTAAAACTTCCGCATGTTGCCTGTTGTATTCAATCCCGATGCAATGTCTGTGTTTCATCAACGCTCTGAACGTCTACAGATTACAGGATGCCTCCAGATGGGCTTCGGAAACTACTACAGGTCTCCCAGGGAACGATCAAAGCGTAGACAGTTAGAGACGTTACTCCCATGGAGAAAAGTCCGCATGGTGCATGTTGTATTCAATCCCGATGCTATTTCTGTGTTTCGTCAACACACTCAATGTCCATAGATTACAGAATGCCTCCATATGTGCATCGGAAACTACTACTGCTCTTCCAGGAATCGATTAAAAGGTAGAGAGTTTGGGACATTACTCTCTATGACAAGAGTCTTCTTGGTGTCTGTTGTTTCAATCCCGATGCAATTTCTGTGTTTCATCAACACACAGAACGTCCACAGATTACAGGAAGACTCCAGATGTGCTTCGGAAACTACTAGTGGTCTCCCAGAGTACAATCAAAGCGTAGGCAGTTTGAGACATTACTCCCATGGAGAAAAACCAGCATGGTGACTGTTGTATTCAATCCCGAAGCAATTACTGTGTTTATTTAACACTCTGAACGCCCACAGACTACTTGAAGCCTCCAGATGTGGTTGGTAAACTACTACTTGTCTCCCAGGAATCTATCAATGCGTAGACCGATTGGGACATTACTCCCATGCAGAAATGTCCGCATGGTGCCTGTTGTATTCAATCCTGATGTGATTTCAGTGTTTCATCAACACTCAGAACGTCCACAGATTACAGGAAGTCTCCAGATTTGCTTTGGAAACTACTACTGGTCTCCCAGGGACGATCAAAGCGAAGACAGTTAGAGACATTACTCCCATGGAGAAAAGTCCGCATGGCGCCTGTTGAATTCAATCCCGATGCAATTTCTGTGTTTGATCAACACTCTCAACGTCCACAGATTACAGGAAGTCTTCAGATCTGCTTCGGAAACTACTACTGGTCTCTCAGGATTCTATCAAAGCGGAGACAGTTAGAGACATTACTCCCATGGAGAAAAGTCCGCATGGTGCCTGTTGCAATCAATCCCGATGCAATTTCTGTGTTTCATCAACACTCTGAACGTAAACAGATTACAGGAAGCCTTTAGATGTGCTTCGGAAACTACTACTGGTCTCCCAGGGACGATCAAAGCGTAGACAGATTGAGACATTACTCCCATGGCGAAAAGTCCGCATGGTGCCTGTTGTAATCAATGCCGATGCAATTTCAGTGTTTCATCAACACTCTGAATGTCCACAGATTACAGAATGCCTCCAGATGTGCTTCGGAACCTACTAATGGTCTCCCAGGAATCGACCAAAGTGTAGGGTGTTTGAGACATTACTCCCTATGACAAAAGTCTTCTTGGTGTCTGTTGTATTCAATCCCGATTAAATTTCTGTGTTTCATCAACACTCAGAACGTCCACAGATTACAGGAAGACTCCAGATGTGCTTCGGAAACTACTAGTGGTCTCCCAGAGAACAATCAAAGCGTAGGCAGTTTGAGACATTACTCCCATGGAGAAAAATCAGCATGGTGACTGTTGTATTCAATCCCGATGCAATTTCTGTGTTTCATTAACACTCTGAAAGTCCACAGATTACTTGAAGCCTCCATTTGTGGTTCGTAAACTACTACTTGTCTCCCAGGAATTTATCAATGCGTAGATTGATTGGGACATTACTCCCATACAGAAATTTCCGCATGGTGCCTGTTGTATTCAATCCCGATGCAATTTCTGTGTTTCATCAACACTCGGAACGTCCACAGATTACATGAGGAATCCAGATGTGCTTCGGAAACTACTACTGGTCTCAAGTAATTCGATCAAAGCATAGACAGTTTGAGACATTACTCCCATAGAGAAGAGTCCGCATGGTGCCTGTTGTATTCAATTCCGATGTAATTTCAGTGTTTCATCAACACTCAGAACGCCCACAGATTACAGGAAGTCTCCAGATTTGCTTCGGAAACTACTACTGGTCTCCCAGGGACGATCAAAGCGAAGACAGTTAGAGACATTACTCCCATGGAGAAAAGTCCGCATGGTGCCTGTTATATTTAATCCGGATGCAATTTCTGTGTTTCATCAACACTCTGAACGTAAACAGATTGCAGGAAGCCTTCAGATGTGCATCGAAAACTACTACGTTTCTCCCAGGGACGATCAAAGCGTAGACAGTTAGAGACATTACTCCCATGTAGAGAAGTAAGCATGGTGCCTGTTGTATTCATTCCCGATGCAATTTCTGTGTTTCATGCACACTCTGGACGTCATAGATTACATGAAGCCTCCAGATGTGCTTCGGAACCTACTAATGGTCTCCCAGGAATCGACCAAAGTGTATTATGTTTGAGACATTACTCCCTATGACAAAAGTATTCTTGGTGTCTGTTGTATTCAATCCCGATTAAATTTCTGTGTTTCATCAACACTCAGAACGTCCACAGATTACAGGAAGCTTCCAGATGTGCTGCAGAAACTACTACTGGTCTCCCAGGAATCGTTCAAACCGTTGACAGTTTGGGACATTACTCCCATGCTAAAACTTCCGCATGTTGCCTGTTGTATTCAATCCCGATGCAATGTCTGTGTTTCATCAACGCTCTGAACGTCTACAGATTACAGGATGCCTCCAGATGGGCTTCGGAAACTACTACAGGTCTCCCAGGGAACGATCAAAGCGTAGACAGTTAGAGACGTTACTCCCATGGAGAAAAGTCCGCATGGTGCATGTTGTATTCAATCCCGATGCTATTTCTGTGTTTCGTCAACACACTCAATGTCCATAGATTACAGAATGCCTCCATATGTGCATCGGAAACTACTACTGCTCTTCCAGGAATCGATTAAAAGGTAGAGAGTTTGGGACATTACTCTCTATGACAAGAGTCTTCTTGGTGTCTGTTGTTTCAATCCCGATGCAATTTCTGTGTTTCATCAACACACAGAACGTCCACAGATTACAGGAAGACTCCAGATGTGCTTCGGAAACTACTAGTGGTCTCCCAGAGTACAATCAAAGCGTAGGCAGTTTGAGACATTACTCCCATGGAGAAAAATCAGCATGGTGACTGTTGTATTCAATCCCGAAGCAATTACTGTGTTTATTTAACACTCTGAACGCCCACAGACTACTTGAAGCCTCCAGATGTGGTTGGTAAACTACTACTTGTCTCCCAGGAATCTATCAATGCGTAGACCGATTGGGACATTACTCCCATGCAGAAATGTCCGCATGGTGCCTGTTGTATTCAATCCTGATGTGATTTCAGTGTTTCATCAACACTCAGAACGTCCACAGATTACAGGAAGTCTCCAGATTTGCTTTGGAAACTACTACTGGTCTCCCAGGGACGATCAAAGCGAAGACAGTTAGAGACATTACTCCCATGGAGAAAAGTCCGCATGGCGCCTGTTGAATTCAATCCCGATGCAATTTCTGTGTTTGATCAACACTCTCAACGTCCACAGATTACAGGAAGTCTTCAGATCTGCTTCGGAAACTACTACTGGTCTCTCAGGATTCTATCAAAGCGGAGACAGTTAGAGACATTACTCCCATGGAGAAAAGTCCGCATGGTGCCTGTTGCAATCAATCCCGATGCAATTTCTGTGTTTCATCAACACTCTGAACGTAAACAGATTACAGGAAGCCTTTAGATGTGCTTCGGAAACTACTACTGGTCTCCCAGGGACGATCAAAGCGTAGACAGATTGAGACATTACTCCCATGGCGAAAAGTCCGCATGGTGCCTGTTGTAATCAATGCCGATGCAATTTCAGTGTTTCATCAACACTCTGAATGTCCACAGATTACAGAATGCCTCCAGATGTGCTTCGGAACCTACTAATGGTCTCCCAGGAATCGACCAAAGTGTAGGGTGTTTGAGACATTACTCCCTATGACAAAAGTCTTCTTGGTGTCTGTTGTATTCAATCCCGATTAAATTTCTGTGTTTCATCAACACTCAGAACGTCCACAGATTACAGGAAGACTCCAGATGTGCTTCGGAAACTACTAGTGGTCTCCCAGAGAACAATCAAAGCGTAGGCAGTTTGAGACATTACTCCCATGGAGAAAAATCAGCATGGTGACTGTTGTATTCAATCCCGATGCAATTTCTGTGTTTCATTAACACTCTGAAAGTCCACAGATTACTTGAAGCCTCCATTTGTGGTTCGTAAACTACTACTTGTCTCCCAGGAATTTATCAATGCGTAGATTGATTGGGACATTACTCCCATACAGAAATTTCCGCATGGTGCCTGTTGTATTCAATCCCGATGCAATTTCTGTGTTTCATCAACACTCGGAACGTCCACAGATTACATGAGGAATCCAGATGTGCTTCGGAAACTACTACTGGTCTCCCGTAATTCGATCAAAGCATAGACAGTTTGAGACATTACTCCCATAGAGAAGAGTCCGCATGGTGCCTGTTGTATTCAATTCCGATGTAATTTCAGTGTTTCATCAACACTCAGAACGCCCACAGATTACAGGAAGTCTCCAGATTTGCTTCGGAAACTACTACTGGTCTCCCAGGGACGATCAAAGCGAAGACAGTTAGAGACATTACTCCCATGGAGAAAAGTCCGCATGGTGCCTGTTATATTTAATCCGGATGCAATTTCTGTGTTTCATCAACACTCTGAACGTAGACAGATTGCAGGAAGCCTTCAGATGTGCATCGAAAACTACTACGTTTCTCCCAGGGACGATCAAAGCGTAGACAGTTAGAGACATTACTCCCATGTAGAGAAGTAAGCATGGTGCCTGTTGTATTCATTCCCGATGTAATTTCTGTGTTTCATGCACACTCTGGACGTCATAGATTACATGAAGCCTCCAGATGTGCTTCGGAACCTACTAATGGTCTCCCAGGAATCGACCAAAGTGTATTATGTTTGAGACATTACTCCCTATGACAAAAGTATTCTTGGTGTCTGTTGTACTCAATCCCGATTAAATTTCTGTGTTTCATCAACACTCAGAACGTCCACAGATTACAGGAAGCTTCCAGATATGCTGCAGAAACTACTACTGGTCTCCCAGGAATCGTTCAAACCGTTGACAGTTTGGGACATTACTCCCATGCTAAAACTTCCGCATGTTGCCTGTTGTATTCAATCCCGATGCAATGTCTGTGTTTCATCAACGCTCTGAACGTCTACAGATTACAGGATGCCTCCAGATGGGCTTCGGAAACTACTACAGGTCTCCCAGGGAACGATCAAAGCGTAGACAGTTAGAGACGTTACTCCCATGGAGAAAAGTCCGCATGGTGCATGTTGTATTCAATCCCGATGCTATTTCTGTGTTTCGTCAACACACTCAATGTCCATAGATTACAGAATGCCTCCATATGTGCATCGGAAACTACTAATGCTCTTCCAGGAATCGATTAAAAGGTAGAGAGTTTGGGACATTACTCTCTATGACAAGAGTCTTCTTGGTGTCTGTTGTTTCAATCCCGATGCAATTTCTGTGTTTCATCAACACACAGAACGTCCACAGATTACAGGAAGACTCCAGATGTGCTTCGGAAACTACTAGTGGTCTCCCAGAGTACAATCAAAGCGTAGGCAGTTTGAGACATTACTCCCATGGAGAAAAACCAGCATGGTGACTGTTGTATTCAATCCCGAAGCAATTACTGTGTTTATTTAACACTCTGAACGCCCACAGACTACTTGAAGCCTCCAGATGTGGTTGGTAAACTACTACTTGTCTCCCAGGAATCTATCAATGCGTAGACCGATTGGGACATTACTCCCATGCAGAAATGTCCGCATGGTGCCTGTTGTATTCAATCCCGATGCAATTTCTGTGTTTCACCAACACTCGGAACGTCCACAGATTTTATGAGGCCTCCAGATGTGCTTCGGGAACTACTACTGGTCTCCCGTGATTCGATCAAAGCATAGACAGTTTGAGACATTACTCCCATAGAGAAGAGTCCGCATGGTGCCTGTTGTATTCAATCCTGATGTGATTTCAGTGTTTCATCAACACTCAGAACGTCCACAGATTACAGGAAGTCTCCAGATTTGCTTTGGAAACTACTACTGGTCTCCCAGGGACGATCAAAGCGAAAACAGTTAGAGACATTACTCCCATGGAGAAAAGTCCGCATGGCGCCTGTTGAATTCAATCCCGATGCAATTTCTGTGTTTGATCAACACTCTCAACGTCCACAGATTACAGGAAGTCTTCAGATCTGCTTCGGAAACTACTACTGGTCTCTCAGGATTCTATCAAAGCGGAGACAGTTAGAGACATTACTCCCATGGAGAAAAGTCCGCATGGTGCCTGTTGCAATCAATCCCGATGCAATTTCTGTGTTTCATCAACACTCTGAACGTAAACAGATTACAGGAAGCCTTTAGATGTGCTTCGGAAACTACTACTGGTCTCCCAGGGACGATCAAAGCGTAGACAGATTGAGACATTACTCCCATGGCGAAAAGTCCGCATGGTGCCTGTTGTAATCAATGCCGATGCAATTTCAGTGTTTCATCAACACTCTGAATGTCCACAGATTACAGAATGCCTCCAGATGTGCTTCGGAACCTACTAATGGTCACCCAGGAATCGACCAAAGTGTAGGGTGTTTGAGACATTACTCCCTATGACAAAAGTCTTCTTGGTGTCTGTTGTTTTCAATCCCGATTAAATTTCTGTGTTTCATCAACACTCAGAACGTCCACAGATTACAGGAAGACTCCAGATGTGCTTCGGAAACTACTAGTGGTCTCCCAGAGAACAATCAAAGCGTAGGCAGTTTGAGACATTACTCCCATGGAGAAAAATCAGCATGGTGACTGTTGTATTCAATCCCGATGCAATTTCTGTGTATCATTAACACTCTGAAAGTCCACAGATTACTTGAAGCCTCCATTTGTGGTTCGTAAACTACTACTTGTCTCCCAGGAATTTATCAATGCGTAGATTGATTGGGACATTACTCCCATACAGAAATTTCCGCATGGTGCCTGTTGTATTCAATCCCGATGCAATTTCTGTGTTTCATCAACACTCGGAACGTCCACAGATTACATGAGGAATCCAGATGTGCTTCGGAAACTACTACTGGTCTCCCGTAATTCGATCAAAGCATAGACAGTTTGAGACATTACTCCCATAGAGAAGAGTCCGCATGGTGCCTGTTGTATTCAATTCCGATGTAATTTCAGTGTTTCATCAACACTCAGAACGCCCACAGATTACAGGAAGTCTCCAGATTTGCTTCGGAAACTACTACTGGTCTCCCAGGGACGATCAAAGCGAAGACAGTTAGAGACATTACTCCCATGGAGAAAAGTCCGCATGGTGCCTGTTGTATACAATCCCGATGCAATTTCTGTGTTTGATCAACACTCTGAACGTCCACAGATTACAGGAAGACTTCAGATCTGCTTCAGAAACTACTACTGGTCTCCCAGGGACGATCAAAGCGTAGACAGTTAGAGACATTACTCCCATGGAGAAATGTCCACATGGTGCCTGTTGTATTCAATCCCGATGCAAATTCTGAGTTTCATCAACACAGAATGTCCACAGATTACTGGAAGCTTCCAGATATGCTGCATAACCTACTACTGCTCTCCCAGGAATCGACCAAAGCGTAGACAGTTTGAGACATTACTCCCATGTAGAGAAGTAAGCATGGTGCCTGTTGTATTCATTCCCGATGCCATTTCTGTGTTTCAGTCACACTCTGGACGTCATAGATTACATGTAGCCTCCATATGTGCTTCGGAAACTACTACTGGTCTCCCAGGAATCGACCATTGCGTAGAGAGTTTGAGATATTACTCCCATGGAGAAAATTCGGAATGGTGTCTGTTTTATTCAATCCCGATGAGATATTTGTGTTTCATCAACACTCTGAACGTCGACAGATTACATGATGCCTCCAGATGTGCTTCGGAAACTACTACTGGTCTCCCAGGGAACGATCAAAGCGTAGACAGTTAGAGACATTACTCCCATGGAGAAAAGTCCGCATGGTGCCTGTTGTAATAAATGCCGATGCAATTTCTGTGTTTCATCAACACTCTGAATGTCCACAGATTACAGAATGCCTCCAGATGTGCTTCGGAACCTACTAATGGTCTCCCAGGAATCGAACAAAGTGTAGAATGTTTGAGACATGACTCCCATTGAGAAAGATCCGCATGGTGGCTGTTGTTTTCAATCCCGATGCAATTTCTGTGTTTCATTAACACTCTGAACGTCCATAGATTACATGAGGCCTACAGATGTGGTTCGAAAACTACTACTGGTCTCCCAAGAATCTATCAAACCGTACACAGATTGGGACATTACTCCCATCCAGAAATGTCAGCATGGTGCCTGTTGTATTCAATACCGATGCAATTTCTGTGTTTCATCAACACTCTGAATGTCCACAGATTACAAAATGCCTCCAGATGTGCTTCGGAACCTGCTAATGGTCTCCAAGGAATCGACCAAAGTGTAGAATGTTTGAAACATGACTCCCATTGAGAAAAGTCGGCATGGTGCCTGTTGTATTCAATCCTGATGCAATTTCTGTGTTTCATTAACACTCTGAACGTCCACAGATTACAGAAAGCCTTCAGATGTGCTTCGGAAACTGCTACTGGTCTCCCAGGGAACGATCGAATCGTAGACAGTTTGAGACATTACTCCCATAGAGAAAAGTCCGCTTGGTGCATGTTGTATTCAATCCCGATGAATTTTCTGTGTTTCATCTACACTCAGAACGTCCACAGATTACAGGAAGCTTCCAGATGTGCTGCGGAAACTACTACTGGTCTCCCAGGAATCGTTCAAACCGTTGACAGTTTGGGACATTACTCCCATGCTAAAACTTCCGCATGTTGCCTGTTGTATTCAATCCTGATGGAATGTCTGTGTTTCATCAACGCTCTGAACGTCTACAGATTACAGGATGCCTCCAGATAGGCTTCGGAAACTACTACTGGTCTCCCAGGGAACGATCAAAGCGTAGACATTTAGAGACATTACTCCCATGGAGAAAAGTCCGCATGGTGCCTGTTGCATTCAATCCCGATGCAATTTCTGTGTTTCATCAACACTCTGAACGTAAACAGATTACAGGAAGCCTTTAGATGTGCTTCGGAAACTACTACTGGTCTCCCAGGGACGATCAAAGCGTAGAAAGTTTGAGACATTACTCCCATGGCGAAAAGTCCGCATGGTGCCTGTTGTAATCAATGCCGATGCAATTTCAGTGTTTCATCAACACTCTGAATGTCCACAGATTACAGGATGCCTCCAGATAGGCTTCGGAACCTACTAGTGGTCTCCCAGAGAACAATCAAAGCGTAGGCAGTTTGAGACATAACTCCCATGGAGAAAAATCAGCATGGAGACTGTTGTATTCAATCCCGATGCAATTTCTGTGTTTCATTAACACTCTGAAAGTCCACAGATTACTTGAAGCCTCCATTTGTGGTTCGTAAACTACTACTTGTCTCCCAGGAATCTATCAATGCGTAGATTGATTGGGACATTACTCCCATACAGAAATTTCCGCATGGTGCCTGTTGTATTCAATCCCAATGCAATTTCTGTGTTTCATCAACACTCGGAACGTCCACAGATAACATGAGGAATCCAGATGTGCTTCGGAAACTACTACTGGTCTCTCGTCATTCGATCAAAGCATAGATAGTTTGAGACATTACTCCCATAGAGAAGAGTCCGCATGGTGCCTGTTGTATTCAATCCCGATGTAATTTCAGTGTTTCATCAACACTCAGAACGCCCACAGATTACAGGAAGTCTCCAGATTTGCTTCGGAAACTACTACTGGTCTCCCAGGGACGATCAAAGCGAAGACAGTTAGAGACATTACTCCCAAGGAGAAAAGTCCGCATGGTGCCTGTTGTATACAATCCCGATGCAATTTCTGTGTTTGATCAACACTCTGAACGTCCACAGATTACAGGTAGCCTTCAGATCTGCTTCAGAAACTACTACTGGTCTCCCAGGGACGATCAAAGCGTAGACAGTTAGAGACATTACTCCCATGGAGAAATGTCCACATGGTGCCTGTTGTATTCAATCCCGATGCAAATTCTGAGTTTCATCAACACAGAATGTCCACAGATTACTGGAAGCTTCCAGATATGCTGCATAACCTACTACTGCTCTCCCAGGAATCGACCAAAGCGTAGACAGTTTGAGACATTACTCCCATGTAGAGAAGTAAGCATGGTGCCTGTTGTATTCATTCCCGATGCCATTTCTGTGTTTCAGTCACACTCTGGACGTCATAGATTACATGTAGCCTCCATATGTGCTTCGGAAACTACTACTGGTCTCCCAGGAATCGACCATTGCGTAGAGAGTTTGAGATATTACTCCCATGGAGAAAATTCGGAATGGTGTCTGTTTTATTCAATCCCGATGAGATATTTGTGTTTCATCAACACTCTGAACGTCGACAGATTACATGATGCCTCCAGATGTGCTTCGGAAACTACTACTGGTCTCCCAGGGAACGATCAAAGCGTAGACAGTTAGAGACATTACTCCCATGGAGAAAAGTCCGCATGGTGCCTGTTGTAATAAATGCCGATGCAATTTCTGTGTTTCATCAACACTCTGAATGTCCACAGATTACAGAATGCCTCCAGATGTGCTTCGGAACCTACTAATGGTCTCCCAGGAATCGAACAAAGTGTAGAATGTTTGAGACATGACTCCCATTGAGAAAGATCCGCATGGTGGCTGTTGTTTTCAATCCCGATGCAATTTCTGTGTTTCATTAACACTCTGAACGTCCATAGATTACATGAGGCCTACAGATGTGGTTCGAAAACTACTACTGGTCTCCCAAGAATCTATCAAACCGTACACAGATTGGGACATTACTCCCATCCAGAAATGTCAGCATGGTGCCTGTTGTATTCAATACCGATGCAATTTCTGTGTTTCATCAACACTCTGAATGTCCACAGATTACAAAATGCCTCCAGATGTGCTTCGGAACCTGCTAATGGTCTCCAAGGAATCGACCAAAGTGTAGAATGTTTGAAACATGACTCCCATTGAGAAAAGTCGGCATGGTGCCTGTTGTATTCAATCCTGATGCAATTTCTGTGTTTCATTAACACTCTGAACGTCCACAGATTACAGAAAGCCTTCAGATGTGCTTCGGAAACTGCTACTGGTCTCCCAGGGAACGATCGAATCGTAGACAGTTTGAGACATTACTCCCATAGAGAAAAGTCCGCTTGGTGCATGTTGTATTCAATCCCGATGAATTTTCTGTGTTTCATCTACACTCAGAACGTCCACAGATTACAGGAAGCTTCCAGATGTGCTGCGGAAACTACTACTGGTCTCCCAGGAATCGTTCAAACCGTTGACAGTTTGGGACATTACTCCCATGCTAAAACTTCCGCATGTTGCCTGTTGTATTCAATCCTGATGGAATGTCTGTGTTTCATCAACGCTCTGAACGTCTACAGATTACAGGATGCCTCCAGATAGGCTTCGGAAACTACTACTGGTCTCCCAGGGAACGATCAAAGCGTAGACATTTAGAGACATTACTCCCATGGAGAAAAGTCCGCATGGTGCCTGTTGCATTCAATCCCGATGCAATTTCTGTGTTTCATCAACACTCTGAACGTAAACAGATTACAGGAAGCCTTTAGATGTGCTTCGGAAACTACTACTGGTCTCCCAGGGACGATCAAAGCGTAGAAAGTTTGAGACATTACTCCCATGGCGAAAAGTCCGCATGGTGCCTGTTGTAATCAATGCCGATGCAATTTCAGTGTTTCATCAACACTCTGAATGTCCACAGATTACAGGATGCCTCCAGATAGGCTTCGGAACCTACTAGTGGTCTCCCAGAGAACAATCAAAGCGTAGGCAGTTTGAGACATAACTCCCATGGAGAAAAATCAGCATGGAGACTGTTGTATTCAATCCCGATGCAATTTCTGTGTTTCATTAACACTCTGAAAGTCCACAGATTACTTGAAGCCTCCATTTGTGGTTCGTAAACTACTACTTGTCTCCCAGGAATCTATCAATGCGTAGATTGATTGGGACATTACTCCCATACAGAAATTTCCGCATGGTGCCTGTTGTATTCAATCCCAATGCAATTTCTGTGTTTCATCAACACTCGGAACGTCCACAGATAACAAGAGGAATCCAGATGTGCTTCGGAAACTACTACTGGTCTCTCGTCATTCGATCAAAGCATAGATAGTTTGAGACATTACTCCCATAGAGAAGAGTCCGCATGGTGCCTGTTGTATTCAATCCCGATGTAATTTCAGTGTTTCATCAACACTCAGAACGCCCACAGATTACAGGAAGTCTCCAGATTTGCTTCGGAAACTACTACTGGTCTCCCAGGGACGATCAAAGCGAAGACAGTTAGAGACATTACTCCCAAGGAGAAAAGTCCGCATGGTGCCTGTTGTATACAATCCCGATGCAATTTCTGTGTTTGATCAACACTCTGAACGTCCACAGATTACAGGTAGCCTTCAGATCTGCTTCAGAAACTACTACTGGTCTCCCAGGGACGATCAAAGCGTAGACAGTTAGAGACATTACTCCCATGGAGAAATGTCCACATGGTGCCTGTTGTATTCAATCCCGATGCAAATTCTGAGTTTCATCAACACAGAATGTCCACAGATTACTGGAAGCTTCCAGATATGCTGCATAACCTACTACTGCTCTCCCAGGAATCGACCAAAGCGTAGACAGTTTGAGACATTACTCCCATGTAGAGAAGTAAGCATGGTGCCTGTTGTATTCATTCCCGATGCCATTTCTGTGTTTCAGTCACACTCTGGACGTCATAGATTACATGTAGCCTCCATATGTGCTTCGGAAACTACTACTGGTCTCCCAGGAATCGACCATTGCGTAGAGAGTTTGAGATATTACTCCCATGGAGAAAATTCGGAATGGTGTCTGTTTTATTCAATCCCGATGAGATATTTGTGTTTCATCAACACTCTGAACGTCGACAGATTACATGATGCCTCCAGATGTGCTTCGGAAACTACTACTGGTCTCCCAGGGAACGATCAAAGCGTAGACAGTTAGAGACATTACTCCCATGGAGAAAAGTCCGCATGGTGCCTGTTGTAATAAATGCCGATGCAATTTCTGTGTTTCATCAACACTCTGAATGTCCACAGATTACAGAATGCCTCCAGATGTGCTTCGGAACCTACTAATGGTCTCCCAGGAATCGAACAAAGTGTAGAATGTTTGAGACATGACTCCCATTGAGAAAGATCCGCATGGTGGCTGTTGTTTTCAATCCCGATGCAATTTCTGTGTTTCATTAACACTCTGAACGTCCATAGATTACAGAATGCTTCCAGATGTGCTTCGGAAACTACAACTGCTCTCCCAGGAATCGATTAAAAGGTAGAGAGTTTGAGAAATTACTCTCTATGACAAGAGTCTTCTTGCTGTCTGTTGTATTCAATCCCGATGCAATTTCTTTGTTTCATCAACACACTGAACGTCCACAGATTATAGGAAGACTCCAGATGTGCTTCGGAAACTACTAGTGGTCTCCCAGAGAACAATCAAAGCGTAGGCAGTTTGAGACATTACTCCCATGGAGAAAAATTAGTATGGTGACTGTTGTATTCAATCCCGATGCAATTTCTGTGTTTCATTAACACTCTGAACGTCCACAGATTACTTGAAGCCACCATTTGTGGTTCGTAAACTACTACTTGTCTCCCAGGAATCTATCAATGCGTAGACCGATTGGGACATTACTCCCATGCAGCAATTTCCGCATGGTGCCTGTTGTATTCAATCCCGATATAATTTCTGTGTTTCATCAACACTCGGAACGTCCACAGATTACATGAGGGATCCAGATGTGCTTCGGAAACTACTACTGGTCTCCCGTGATTCGATCAAAGCATAGACAGTTTGAGACATTACTCCCATAGAGAAGAGTCCGCATGGTGCCTGTTGTATTCAATCCCTATGTCATTTCAGTGTTTCCTCAACACTCAGAACGCCCACAGATTACAGGAAGTCTCCAGATTTGCTTCGGAAACTACTACTGGTCTCCCAGGGACGATCAAAGCGAAGACAGTTTAAGACATTACTCCCATAGAGAAGAGTCCGCATGGTGCCTGTTGTATTCAATCCCGATGCAATTTCTGAGTTTCATCAACACAGAATGTCCACAGATTACAGGAAGCTTTCAGATATGCTGCAGAATCTACTACTGGTCTCCCAGGAATCGACCAAAGCGTAGACAGTTTGAGACATTACTCCCATGTAGAGAAGTAAGCATGGTGCCTGTTGTATTCATTCCCGATGCCATTTCTGTGTTTCATTCACACTCTGGACGTCATAGATTCCATGTAGCCTCCATATGTGCTTCGGAAACTGCTACTGGTCTCCCAGGAATCGACCTTTGCGTAGGGAGTTTGAGATATTACTCCCATGGAAAAAATTCGGAATGGTGCCTGTTTTATTCAATCCCGATGAGATTTTTGTGTTTCATCAACACTCTGAACGTCGATAGATCACCTAATGCCTAAAGATGTGCTTCGGAAACTACTACTGGTCTCCCAGGGAACGATCAAAGCGTAGACAGTTTAAGATATTACTCCCATGGACAAAAGTCCGCATGGTGGCTGTTGTATTCAATCCCGATGCAATTTCTGTGTTTCATTAACACTCTGAACGTCCATAGATTACATGAAGCCTACAGATGTGGTTCGAAAACTACTACTGGTCTCCCAGGGAACGATCAAATCGTAGACAGTTTGAGACATTACTCCCATAGAGAAAAGTCCGCTTGGTGCCTGATGTATTCGATCCCGATGAAATTTCTGTGTTTCATCTACACTCAGAACGTCCACAGATTACAGGTAGCTTCGAGATGTGCTGCGGAAACTACTACTGGTCTCCCAGGAATCGTTCAAACCGTTGACAGTTTGGGACATTACTCCCATGCTAAAACTTCCGCATGTTTATTGTTGTATTCAATCCCGATGCAATGTCTGTGTTTCATCAACGCTCTGAACGTTTACAGATTACAGGATGCCTCCAGATAGGCTTCGGAAACTACTACTGGTCTCCCAGGGAACGATCAACGCGTAGACATTTAGAGACATTACTCCCATGGAGAAAAGTCCGCATGGTGCCTGTTGTATTCAATCCCGATGCAATATCTGTGTTTCGTCAACACACTGACCGTCCATACATTACAGAATGCCTCCAGATGTGCTTCGGAAACTACTACTGCTCTCCCAGGAATCGATTAAAAGGTAGAGAGTTTGAGACATTACTCTCTATGACAAGAGTCTTCTTGGTGTCTGTTGTATTCAATCCCGATGCAATTTCTGTGTTTCATCAACACACTGAACGTCCACAGATTACAGGAAGACTCCAGATGTGCTTCGCAAACTACTAGTGGTCTCCCGTGATTCGATCAAAGCATAGACAGTTTGAGACATTACTCCCATAGAGAAAAGTCCGCATGGTGCCTGTTGTATTCAATCCCGATGCAATATCTGTGTTTCATTAACACTCTGAACGTCGACTGATTACTTTAAGCCTCCAGATGTGGTTCGTAAACTCTACTTGTCTCCCAGGAATCTATCAATGCGTAGACCGATTGGGACATTACTCCCATGCAGAAATTTCCGCATGGTGCCTGTTGTATTCAATCCCAATGCAATTTCTGTGTTTCATCAACACTCGGAACGTCCACAGATTACATGAGGCCTCCACATGTGCTTCGGAAACTACTACTGGTCTCCCGTGATTCGATCGAAACATAGACAGTTTCAGACATTACTCCCATAGAGAAGAGTCCGCATGGTGCCTGTTGTATTCAATCCCGATGTAATTTCAGTGTTTCATCAACACTCAGAACGTCCACAGATTACAGGAGGTCTCCAGATTTGCTTCGGAAACTACTACTGGTCTCCCAGGGACGATCAAAGCGAAGACAGTTAGAGACATTACTCCCATGGAGAAAAGTCCGCATGGTGAGTGTTGCATTCAATCCCGATGCAATTTCTGCGTTTCATCAACACTCTGAACGTAAACAGATTACAGGAAGCCTTCAGATCTGCTTCGGAAACTACTACTGGTCTCCCAGGGACGATCAAAGCGTAGACAGTTAGAGACATTACTCCCATTGAGAATAGTCCACATGGTGCCTGTTGCATTCAATCCCGATGCAATTTCTGTGTTTCATTAACACTCTGAACGTCCATAGATTACATGAAGCCTCCAGATGTGGTTCGAAAACTACTACTGGTCTCCCAGGAATCTATCAAAGCGTAGACAGATTCGGACATTACTCCCATGCAGAAATTTCAGCATGGTGCCTGTTGTATTCAATCCCGATGCAATTTCTGTGTTTCATCAACACTCGGAACGTTAACAGATTACAGGAAGCCTTCAGATGTGCTTCGGAAACTACTAGTGGTCTCCCAGAAAGCAATCAAAACGTAGACATTTAGAGACATTACTCCCATGGAGAAAAGTCCGCATGGTACCCGTTGTATTCATTCCCGATGCAATTTCTGTGTTTCATTAACACTCTGAACGTCCACAGATTACAGGAAGCCTTCAGATCTGCTTCGGAAACTACTACTGGTCTCCCAGGGACGATCAAAGCGTAGACAGTTAGAGACATTACTCCCATGGAGAAAAGTCCGAATGGTGAGTGTTGCATTCAATCCCGATGCAATTTCTGTGTTTCATCAACACTCTGAACGTAAACAGATTACAGGAAGCCTTCAGATCTGCTTCGGAAACTACTACTGGTCTCCCAGGGACGATCAAAGCGTAGACAGTTAGAGACATTACTCCCATGGAGAAAAGTCCGCATGGTGCCTGTTGCATTCAATCCCGATGCAATTTCAGTGTTTCATCAACACACTGAACGTCCACAGATTACAGGAAGACTCCAGATGTGCTTCGGAAACTACTAGTGGTCTCCCAGAGAACAATCAAAGCGTAGACAGTTTGAGACATTACTCCCATGGACAAAAGTCCGCATGGTGACTGTTGTATTCAATCCCGATGCAATTTCTGTGTTTCATTAACACTCTGAACGTCCATAGATTACATGAAGCCTCCAGATGTGGTTCGAAAACTACTACTGGTCTCCCAGGGACGATCAATGCGTAGACAGTTAGAGACATTACTCCCATGTAGAGAAGTAAGCATGGTGCCTGTTGTATTCATTCCCGATGCAATTTCTGTGTTTCATGCACACTCTGGACGTCATAGATTACATGAAGCCTCCATATGTGCTTTGTAAACTACTACCTGTCTCCCAGGAATCGACCAATGCGTAGACAGTTTGAGACATTACTCCCATGGAGAAAATTCCAAATGGGGCTTGTTTTATTCAATCCCGATGAAATTTTTGTGTTTCATCAACACTCTGAACGTCGACAGATTACATGATGCCTCCAGATGTGCTTCGGAAATTACTATTGGTCTCCCAGGGAACGATCAAAGCGTAGACAGTTTTAGACATTACTCCCATGGAGAATAGTCCGCATGGTGCCTATTGTAATCAATGCCGATGCAATTTCTGTGTTTCATCAACACTCTGAATGTCCACAGATTACAAAATGCCTCCAGATCTGCTTCGGAACCTACTAATGGTCTCCCAGGAATCGACCAAAATGTAGAATGTTTGAGACATGACTCCCATTGAGAATAGTCCGCATGGTGGCTGTTGTATTCAATCCCGATGCAATTTCTGTGTTTCATCAACACACTGAACGTCCACAGATTACAGGAAGACTCCAGATGTGCTTCGGACACTACTAGTGGTCTCCCAGAGAGCAATCAAAGCGTAGACAGTTAGAGACATTACTCCCATGGAGAAAAGTCCGCATGGTGCCTGTTGTATTCAATCACGATGCAATTTCTGGGTTTCATCAACACTCTGAACGTCCACAGATTACAGAAAGACTTCAGATGTGCTTCGGAAACTACTACTGGTCTACCAGGGAACGAACAAATCGTAGACAGTTTTAGACATTACTCCCATAGAGAAAAGTCTGCTTGGTGCCTGTTGTAATCAATGCCGATGCAAGTTCTGTGTTTTATCAACACTCTGAATGTCCACAGATTACAGAATGCCTATAGAAGTGCTTTGGAACCTACAAATGGTCTCCCAGGAATCGACCAAAGTGTAGAATGTTTGAGACATTACTCCCTATGACAAAAGTCTTCTTGGTGTCTGTTGTATTCAATCCCGATTAAATTTCTGTGTTTCATCAACACTCAGAACGTCCACAGATTACAGGAAGCTTCCAGATGTGCTGCGGAAACTACTACTGGTCTCCCAAGAATCGTTCAAACCGTTGACAGTTTGGGACATTACTCCCATGCTAAAACTTCCGCATGTTGCCTGTTGTATTCAATCCCGATGCAATGTCTGTGTTTCATCAACGCTCTGAACGTCTACAGATTACAGGATGCCTCCAGATGTACTTCGGAAACTACTACTGGTCTCCCAGGGAACCATCAAAGCGTAGACAGTTAGAGATATTACTCCTATGGAGAAAAGTCCGCATGGTGCCTGTTGTATTCAATCCCGATGCAATTTCTGTGTTTCGTCAACACACTGAACGTCCATAGATTACAGAATGCCTCCAGATGTCATTCGGAAACTACTACTGCTCTCCCAGGAATCGATTAGATGGTAGAGAGTTTGAGACATTACTCTTTATGACAAGAGTCTTCTTGGTGTCTGTTGTATTCAATCCCGATGCAATTTCTGTGTTTCATCAACACTCGGAACGTCCACAGATTACATGAGGAATCCAGATGTGCTTCGGAAACTACTACTGGTCTCCCGTGATTCGATCAAAGCATAGACAGGTTGAGACATTACTCCCATAGAGAAGAGTCCGCATGGTGCCTGTTGTATTCAATCCCGATGTAATTTCAATGTTTCATCAACACTCAGAACGTCCACAGATTACAGGAAGTCTCCAGATTTGCTTCGGAAACTACTACTGGTCTCCCAGGGACGATCAAAGCGAAGACAGTTAGAGACATTACTCCCATGGAGAAAAGTCCGCATGGTGCTGTTGTATTCAATCCCGATGCAATTTCTGTGTTTGATCAACACTCTGAACGTCCACAGATTTCAGGAAGTCTTCAGATCTGCTTCGGAAACTACTACTGGTCTCTCAGGATTCGATCAAAGCGTAGACAGTTAGAGACATTACTGCCATGGAGAAAAGTCCGCATGGTGCCTATTGTAATCAATGCCGATGCAATTTCTGTGTTTCATCAACTCTCTGAATGTCCACAGATTACAAAATGCCTCCAGATGTGCGTCGGAACGTACTAATGGTCTCCCAGGAATTGACCAAAGTGTAGAATGTTTGAGACATGACTCCCATTGAGAAAAGTCCGCATGGTGCCTGTTATATTCAATCCCGATGCAATTTCTGTGTTTCATCAACACACTGAACGTCCACAGATTACATGAAGACTCCAGATGTGCTTCGGAAACTACTAGTGGTCTCCCAGAGAGCAATCAAAGCGTAGACAGTTAGAAACTTTACTCCCAAGGAGAAAAGTCCGCATGGTGCCTGTTATATTCAATCCCGATGCAATTTCTGTGTTTCATCAACACTCTGAACGTCCACAGATTACGGAAAGACTTCAGATGTGCTTCGGAAACTACTACTGGTCTACCAGGGAACGAACAAATCGTAGACAGTTTTAGACATTACTCTCATAGAGAAAAGTCCGCTTGGTGCCTGGTGTAATCAATGCCGATGCAATTTCTGTGTTTTATCAACACTCTGAATGTCCACAGATTACAGAATGCCTACAGAGGTGCTTTGGAACCTACTAATTGTCTCCCAGGAATCGAGCAAAGTGTAGATTGTTTGAGACATTACTCCCTATGACAAAAGTCTTCTCGGTGTCTGTTGTATTCAATCCCGATTAAATTTCTGTGTTTCATCAACACTCAGAACGTCCACAGATTACAGGAAGCTTCCAGATGTGCTGCGGAAACTACTACTGATCTCCCAGGAATCAATCAAACCGTTGACGGTGTGGGACATTACTCCCATGCTAAAACTTCCGCATTTTGCCTGTTGTATTCAATCCCGTTGCAATGTCTGTGTTTCATCAACGCTCTAAACGTCTACAGATTACAGGATGCCTCCAGATGGGCTTCGGAAACTACTACTGGTCTCCCAGGGAACGATCAAAGCGTAGTCAGTTAGAGACATTACTCCCATGGAGAAAAATCAGCATGGTGACTGTTGTATTCAATCCCGATTCCATTTCTGTTTTTCATCAACGCTCTGATAGTCCACAGATTACAGAATGCCACCAGATGTGCATCGGAAATTAGTACTGGTCTTCCAGGGAACGATCAAAGCGTATACTGATTGAGGATTACTCCCATGGAGGGAAGTGAACATGGTGTCTGCTGTATTCAATCCCGATTCAATTTCTGTATTACATCATGACTCTGATAGTCCACAGTTTACAGAATGCCACCAGATGTTCATCGGAAACTACTACTGGTCTTCCTGGGAACGATCAAAGCGTAGACTGCTTGAGACATTACTCGAAAGGAGGAAAGTGCGCATGGTGACTGTTGTATTCAATCCCGATGCAATTTCTGTGTTTCATCAACACTCTGATAGTCAACAGATTACAGAATGCCTCCAGATGTGCATCGGAAACTACTACTGGTCTTCCAGAGCACGATCAAAGCGTAGACTCTTTGGGACATAACTCCCAATGCAGAAAAGTGCGCATGGTGACTGTTGTATTCAATCCCGATGCAATTTCTGTGTTTCATCAACACTCTGATACTCCACAGATTACAGAATATCTCCAGATGTGCATCGGAAACTACTACTGGTCTTCCAGGGAACGATCAAAGCGTAGACTGTTTGAGACATTACTTCCATGGAGGAAAGGGCGCATTGTGACCGTTGTATTCAATCCCGATGCAATTTCTGTGTTTCATCAACACTCTGATAGTCCACAGATTACAGAATGCCTCCAGAAGTGCATCGGAAACTAGTACTGGTCTGCCAGAGAACGATCAAAACGTAGACTGTTTGAGACATTACTCCCATGGAGGAAAGTGCGCATGGTGACTGTTGTATTCAATCCCGAAATAATTTCTGTGTTTCATCAACACTCAGTTAGTCCACAGATTTCAGAATGCCTCCAGATGTGCATCGGAAACTACTTCTGGCCTTCCAGAGAACGTTCAAAGCGTAGAATGTTTGAGACGCTACTCCCGTGGATCAAAGTGCGCATGGTGACTGTTGTATTCAATCCCGATGCAATTTCTGTGTTTCATCAACACTTTGATAGTCCACACTATACAAAATGCCTCAAATGTGCATCGGAAACTACTACTGATCTTCCAGGGAACGATCAAAGCGTAATATCTTTGAGACATTACTCCCATTGCGAGAGGTGCGCATGGTGACAGTTGTATTCAATCCCGATATAATTTCTGTGTTTCATTAACTCTCTGATAGTCCACAGATTACAGAATGCCACCAGATGTCCATCGGAAACTACTACTAGTCTTCCAGGGATCGATCAAAGCGTAGACTGTTTGAGACATTACTCCCATGGAGGAAAGTGCGCATTGTGATTGTTGTATTCAATCCCGATGCAAATACTGTGTTTCATCAACACTCTGATAGTCCACAGATTACAGAATGCCTCCAGATTTGCATCGGAAACTACTACTGGACTTCCAGAGCACGATCAAAGCGTAGACTGTTTGAGACATTACTCCCAATGCAGAAAAGTGCGCATGGTGACTGATGTATTCAATCCCGATGCAATTTCTGTGTTTCATCAACAGTCTGATAGTCCACAGATTGCAGAATGATTCCAGATGTGCATCGGAAAGTACTACTGGTCTTGCAGGGAACGATCAAAGCGCAGACTGTTAGAAACATAACTCCCATGGAGGAAAGTGCGCATGCTGACTGTTGTATTCAATCCCGATGCATTTTCTGAGTTTCATCAATACTCTCATAGTCCACAGAATACAGAATGCCACCAGATGTCCATCGGAAACTACTACTGGTCTTCCAGGGAACGATCAACGCGTAGACTCTTTGAGACATTACTCCCGTTTAGGAAAGTGCGCATGGTGACAGTTGTATTTAATCCCGATTCAATTTCTGTTTTTCATCAACACTCTGATAGTCCACAGATTACAGAATGCAACCTGATGTGCATCGGAAACTACTACTGGTCTTCCAGGGAACGATCAAAGCGTGAACTGTTTGAGACGTACCTCCCGTGGAGGAAAGTGCGCATGGGGACTGTTGTATTCAATCCCGATGGAATTTCTGTGTTTCATCAACACTCTGACATTCCACAGATTATAGAATGCCTCCATATGTGCATCGGAAACTACTACTGGTCTTCCAGTGAACGATCAAAACGTAAGCTCTTTGAGACATTACTCCAATGGAGGAAGGTGCGCATGGTGACTGTTGTATTCAATCCCGATGCGATTTCTGTGTTTCATCAACACTCTGATAGTCCACAGATTACAGAATGCCTCCAGATGTGCATCGGAAACTACTACTGGTCTTCCAGGGAACGATCAAAGCGTAAAGTATTTGAGAATTACTCCCATGGAGGAAAGTGCGCATGGTGACTGTTGTATTCAATCCAGATGCAATTTCTGTGTTTCGTCAACACTCTGATACTCCACAGATTACAGAATGCCTCCGAAAGCCCATCGGAAACTACTACTGTTCTTCCAGGAATGATCAAAGCGTAGACTGTTTGAGACATTACTCCCCTGGAGGAAAGTGCGCGTTGTGACTGTTCTATTCAATCCCGATGCAATTTCTGTGTTTCATCAACACTCTGATTATCCACAGATTACAGAATGCCACCAGATGTGCATCGGAAACTACTACTGGTCTACCCGGGAACGATCAAAGCGTAGCATGTTCGAGAATTACTCCCATGGAGGAAAGTGCGCATGGTGACTGTTATTCAATCCCGATGCAATTTCTGTGTTTCATCAACAGTCTGATAGTCCACAGATTACAGAATGCCTCCAGATGTGAATCGGAAACTACTACTGGTCTTCCAGGGAACGATCAAAGCGTAGACTGTTTGAAACATTACTCCCATGGAGGAAAGTGCGCATGCTGACTGTTGTATTCAATCCCGATGCATTTTCTGAGTTTCATCAATACTCTCATAGTCCACAGAATACAGAATGCCACCAGATGTCCATCGGAAACTACTACTGGTCTTCCAGGGAACGATCAACGCGTAGACTCTTTGAGACATTACTCCCGTTTAGGAAAGTGCGCATGGTGACAGTTGTATTTAATCCCGATTCAATTTCTGTTTTTCATCAACACTCTGATAGTCCACAGATTACAGAATGCAACCTGATGTGCATCGGAAACTACTACTGGTCTTCCAGGGAACGATCAAAGCGTGAACTGTTTGAGACGTACCTCCCGTGGAGGAAAGTGCGCATGGGGACTGTTGTATTCAATCCCGATGGAATTTCTGTGTTTCATCAACACTCTGACATTCCACAGATTATAGAATGCCTCCATATGTGCATCGGAAACTACTACTGGTCTTCCAGTGAACGATCAAAACGTAAGCTCTTTGAGACATTACTCCAATGGAGGAAGGTGCGCATGGTGACTGTTGTATTCAATCCCGATGCGATTTCTGTGTTTCATCAACACTCTGATAGTCCACAGATTACAGAATGCCTCCAGATGTGCATCGGAAACTACTACTGGTCTTCCAGGGAACGATCAAAGCGTAAAGTATTTGAGAATTACTCCCATGGAGGAAAGTGCGCATGGTGACTGTTGTATTCAATCCAGATGCAATTTCTGTGTTTCGTCAACACTCTGATACTCCACAGATTACAGAATGCCTCCGAAAGCCCATCGGAAACTACTACTGTTCTTCCAGGAATGATCAAAGCGTAGACTGTTTGAGACATTACTCCCCTGGAGGAAAGTGCGCGTTGTGACTGTTTTATTCAATCCCGATGCAATTTCTATGTTTCATCAACACTCAGTTAGTCCACAGATTTCAGAATGCCTCCAGATGTGCATCGGAAACTACTTCTGGTCTTCCAAAGATCGATCAAGGCGTAGACTGCTTGAGACACTACTCCCATGGGGGAAAGTGCGCATGGTGACTGTTGTATTCAATCCCGATTAAATTTCTGTGTTTCATCAACACTCTGATAGTCACAGATTACAGAATGCCTCCAGATGTCCATCGGAAATTACTAGTGGTCTTCGAGGGAACGGTCAAAGCGTAAACTCTTGGACACATTACTCCCATGGAGGAAGGTGCGCCTGGGGACTGTTGTATTCAATCCCGATGGAATTTCTGTGTTTCATCAACACTCTGACACTCCACAGATTATAGAATGCCTCCATATGTGCATCGGAAACTACTACTGGTCTTCCAGGGAACGATCAAAGCGTAGACTGTTTGAGACATTACTCCCATGGAGGAAAGGGCGCATTGTGACCGTTGTATTCAATCCCGATGCAATTTCTGTGTTTCATCAACACTCTGATAGTCCACAGATTACAGAATGCCTCCAGATGTGCATCGGAAACTAGTACTGGTCTGCCAGAGAACGATCAAAACGTAGACTGTTTGAGACATTACTCCCATGGAGGAAAGTGCGCATGGTGACTGTTGTATTCAATCCCGAAATAATTTCTGTGTTTCATCAACACTCAGTTAGTCCACAGATTTCAGAATGCCTCCAGATGTGCATCGGAAACTACTCCTGGTCTTCCAGAGAACGATCAAAGCGTAGAATGTTTGAGACACTACTCTCGTGGATCAAAGTGCGCATGGTGACTGTCGTAATCAATCCCGATGCAATTTCTGTGTTTCATCAACACTTTGATAGTCCACACTATACAAAATGCCTCATATGTGCATCGGAAACTACTATTGATCTTCCAGGGAACCATCAAAGCGTAAAATCTTTGAGACATTACTCCCATTGCGAAAGGTGCGCATGGTGACTGTTGTATTCAATCCCGATATAATTTCTGTGTTTCATTAACACTCTGATAGTCCACAGATTACAGAATGCCACCAGATGTCCATCGGAAACTACTACTAGTCTTCCAGGGATCAATCAAAGCGGAGACTGTTTGAGACATTACTCCCGTGGAGGAAAGTGCGCATGGTGACTGTTGTATTAAATCCCGATGCAATTTCTGTGTTTCATCAAAACTGTGATAGTCCACAGATTACAGAATGCCTCCAGATGTGTATCGGAAACTACTACTGGTCTTCCAGGGAACGATCAAAGCGTAGACTGTTTGAGACATTACTCCCATGGAGGAAAGTGCGCATGGTGACTGTTGTATTCAATCCCGATGCAATTTCTGTGTTTCATCAACAGTCTGATAGTCCACAGATTACAGAATGCCTCCAGATGTGAATCGGAAACTACTACTGGTCTTCCAGGGAACGATCCAAGCGTAGACTGTTTGAGACATTACTCCCATGGAGGAAAGTGCGCATTGTGAATGTTGTATTCAATCCCGATGCAAATACTGTGTTTCATCAACACTCTGATAGTCCACAGATTACAGAATGCCTCCAGATTTGCATCGGAAACTACTACTGGACTTCCAGAGCACGATCAAAACGTAGACTCTTTGAGGCATTACTCCCAATGCAGAAAAGTGCGCATGGTGACTGTTGTATTCAATCCCGATGCGATTTCTGTGTTTCATCAACACTCTGATAGTCCACAGATTACAGAATGCCTCCAGATGTGCATCGGAAACTACTACTGGTCTTCCAGGGAACGATCAAAGCGTAAAGTATTTGAGAATTACTCCCATGGAGGTAAGTGCACATGGTGACTGTTGTATTCAATCCCGATGCAATTTCTGTGTTTCATCAACACTCTGATAGTCCACAAATTACAGAATGCCTCCAGGTGTGCATCAGAAACTACTACTGGTTTCCAGCTAACGATCAAATCGTAAACTCTTTGAGACAATACTCCCATGGAGGAAAGTGCACATGGTGACTGTTGTATTCAATCCAGATGCCATTTCTGTGTTTCGTCAACACTCTGATACTCCACAGATTACAGAATGCCTCCGAAAGCCCATCGGAAACTACTACTGTTCTTCCAGGAATGATCAAAGCGTAGACTGTTTGAGACATTACTCCCCTGGAGGAAAGTGCGCGTTGTGACTGTTCTATTCAATCCCAATGCAATTTCTGTGTTTCATCAACACTCTGATTATCCACAGATTACAGAATGCCACCAGATGTGCATCGGAAACTACTACTGGTCTACCAGGGAACGATCAAATCGTAGCATGTTCGAGAATTACTCCCATGGAGGAAAGTGCGCATGATGACTGTTGTATTCAATCCCGATGCAATTTCTGTGTTTCATCAACAGTCTGATAGTCCACAGATTACAGAATGCCTCCAGATGTGAATCGGAAACTACTACTGGTCTTCAAGGGAACGATCAAAGCGTAGACTGTTTCAGACATTACTCCCATGGAGGAAAGTGCGCATTGTGACTGTTGTATTCAATCCCGATGCAAATACTGTGTTTCATCAACACTCTGATAGTCCACAGATTACAGAATGCCTCCAGATTTGCATTTGAAACTACTACTGGACTTCCAGAGCACGATCAAAGCGTAGACTGTTTGAGACATTACTCCCAATGCAGAGAAGTGCGCATGGTGACTGTTGTATTCAATCCCGATGCAATTTCTGTGTTTCATGAACAGTCTGATAGTCCACAGATTGCAGAATGATTCCAGATGTGCATCGGAAAGTACTACTGGTCTTGCAGGGAACGATCAAAGCGTAGACTGTTAGAAACATTACTCCCATGGAGGAAAGTGCGCATGGTGACTGTTGTATTCAATCCCGATGCATTTTCTGAGTTTCATCAATACTCTCATAGTCCACAGAATACAGAATGCCACCAGATGTCCATCGGAAACTACTACTGGTCTTCCAGGGAACGATCAAAGCGTATACTGATTGAGGATAACTCCCATGGAGGGAAGTGAACATGGTGACTGCTGTATTCAATCCATATTTAATTTCTGTATTACATCAAGACTCTGACAGTCCACAGTTTACAGAATGCCACCAGATGTTCATCGGAAACTACTACTGGTCTTCATGGGAACGATCAAAGCGTAGACTGTTTGAGACATTACACGAAAGGAGGAAAGTGCGCGTGGTGACTGTTGTATTCAATCCCGATGCAATTTCTGTGTTTCATCAACACTCAGTTAGTCCACAGATTTCAGAATGCCTCCAGATGTGCTTCGGAAACTACTTCTGGTCTTCCAAAGATCGATCAAGGCGTAGACTGTTTGAGACACTACTCCCATGGAGAAAAGTGCGCATGGTGACTGTTGTATTCAATCCCGATTAAATTTCTGTGTTTCATCAACACTCTGATAGTCACAGATTACAGAATGCCTCCAGATGTCCATCGGAAATTACTAGTGGTCTTCGAGGGAACGGTCAAAGCGTAAACTCTTGGACACATTACTCCCATGGAGGAAGGTGCGCATGGGGACTGTTGTATTCAATCCCGATGGAATTTCTGTGTTTCATCAACACTCTGACACTCCACAGATTATAGAATGCCTCCATATGTGCATCGGAAACTACTACTGGTCTTCCAGTGAACGATCAAAACGTAAACTCTTTGAGACATTACTCCCATGGAGGAAGGTGCGCATGGTGACTGTTGTATTCAATCCCGATGCGATTTCTGTGTTTCATCAACACTCTGATAGTCCACAGATTACAGAATGCCTCCAGATGTGCATCGGAAACTACTACTGGTCTTCCAGGGAACGATCAAAGCGTAAAGTATTTGAGAATTACTCCCATGGAGGAAAGTGCGCATGGTGACTGTTGTATTCAATCCCGATGCAATTTCTGTGTTTCATCAACACTCCGATAGTCCACAAATTACAGAATGCCTCCAGGTGTGCATCAGAAACTACTACTGGTTTCCAGCTAACGATCAAATCGTAAACTCTTTGAGACAATACTCCCATGGAGGAAAGTGCGCATGGTGACTGTTGTATTCAATCCAGATGCAATTTCTGTGTTTCGCCAACACTCTGATACTAAACAGATTACAGAATGCCTCCGAAAGCCCATCGGAAACTACTACTGTTCTTCCAGGAACGATCAAAGCGTAGACTGTTTGAGACATTACTCCCCTGGAGGAAAGTGCGCGTTGTGACTGTTCTATTCAATCCCGATGCAATTTCTGTATTTCATCAACACTCTGATTACCCACAGATTACAGAATGCCACCAGATGTGCATCGAAAACTACTACTGGTCTACCAGGAAACGATCAAAGCGTAGAATGTTCGACAATTACTCCCATGGAGGAAAGTGCGCATGGTGACTGTTTTTTCAATCGCGATGCAATTTCTGTGTTTCATCAAATCTCTGATAGTCCACACATTACAGAATGAATCCAGATATGCATCAGAAACTACTACTGGTATTCCATGGAACGATCAAAACGTAGACTGTTAGAGACATTACTCGCATAGAGGAAAGTGTGCATGGTGACTGTTGTATTCAATCCCGATGCAAATTCTGTGTTTCATCAACACTCTGATGGACCACAGATTACAGAATGCCACCAGATGTGCATCGGAAACTACTACTGGTCTTCCAGGGAACGATGAAAGCGTAGACTGTTAGAGACATTACTCCCATGGAGGAAAGTGCGCATGCTGACTGTTGTATTCAATCCCGATGCAATATCTGAGTTTCATCAATACTCTCATAGTCCACAGAATACAGAATGCCACCAGATGTCCATCGGAAACTAATACTGGTCTCCCAGGGAACGATCAACGCGTAGACTCTTTGAGACATTACTCCCGTTTAGGAAAGTGCGCATGGTGACAGTTGTATTTAATCCCGATTCAATTTCTGTTTTTCATCAACACTCTGATAGTAAACAGATTACAAAATGCAACCTGATGTGCATCGGAAACTACTACTGGTCTTCCAGGGAACGATCAAAGCGTAGACAGTTTGAGACGTACCTCCCGTGGAGGAAAGTGCGCATGGTGACTGTTGTATTCAATCCCGATGCAATTTCTGTGTTTCATCAACACACTGATAGTCCACAGATCACAGAATGCCACCAGATGTGCATCGGAAACTACTACTGGTCTTCCAGGGAACGATCAAAGCGTATACTGATTGAGGATTACTCCCATGGAGGGAAGTGAACATGGTGACTGCTGTATTCAATCCATATTTAATTTCTGTATTACATCAAGACTCTGATAGTCCACAGTTTACAGAATGCCACCAGATGTTCATCGGAAACTACTACTGGTCTTCCTGGGAACGATCAAAGCGTAGACTGTTTGAGACATTACTCGAAAGGAGGAAAGTGCGCATGGTGACTGTTGTATTCAATCCCGATGCAATTTCTGTGTTTCATCAACACTCAGTTAGTCCACAGATTTCAGAATGCCTCCAGATGTGCATCGGAAACTACTTCTGGTCTTCCAAAGATCGATCAAGGCGTAGACTGTTTGAGACACTACTCCCATGGAGGAAAGTGCGCATGGTGACTGTTGTATTCAATCCCGATTAAATTTCTGTGTTTCATCAACACTCTGATAGTCACAGATTACAGAATGCCTCCAGATGTCCATCGGAAACTACTACTAGTCTTCCAGGGATCGATCAAAGCGGAGACTGTTTGAGACATTACTCCCGTGGAGGAAAGTGCGCATGGTGACTGTTGTATTCAATCCCGATGCAATTTCTGTGTTTCATCAACAGTCTGATAGTCCACAGATTACAGAATGCCTCCAGATGTGAATCGGAAACTACTACTGGTCTTCCAGGGAACGATCAAAGCGTAGACTGTTTGAGACATTACTCCCAAGGAGGAAAGTGCGCATTGTGACAGTTGTATTCAATCCCGATGCAAATACTGTGTTTCATCAACACTCTGATAGTCCACAGATTACAGAATGCAACCTGATTTGCATCGGAAACTACTACAGGACTTCCAGAGCACGATCAAATCGTAGACTGTTTGAGACATTACTCCCAATGCAGAAAAGTGCGGATGGTGACTGTTGTATTCAATCCCGATGCAATTTCTGTGTTTCATCAACAGTCTGATAGTCCACAGATTGCAGAATGATTCCAGATGTGCATCGGAAAGTACTACTGGTCTTGCAGGGAACGATCAAAGCGTAGACTGTTAGAAACATTACTCCCATGGAGGAAAGTGCGCATGCTGACTGTTTTATTCAATCCCGATGCATTTTCTGAGTTTCATCAATACTCTCATAGTCCACAGAATACAGAATGCCACCAGATGTGCATCGGAAACTACTACTGGTCTTCCAGGGAACGATCAAAGCGTATACTGATTGAGGATTACTCCCATGGAGGAAAGTGCGCATGGTGACTGTTGTATTCAATCCCGATGCAATTCCTGTGTTTCATCAACACTCAGTTAGTCCACAGATTTCAGAATGCCTCCAGATGTGCATCGGAAACTACTTCTGGTCTTCCAAAGATCGATCAAGGCGTAGACTGTTTGAGACACTACTCCCATGGAGGAAAGTGCGCATGGTGACTGTTGTATTCAATCCCGATTAAATTTCTGTGTTTCATCAACACTCTGATAGTCACAGATTACAGAATGCCTCCAGATGTCCATCGGAAATTACTAGTGGTCTTCGAGGGAACGGTCAAAGCGTAAACTCTTGGACAAATTACTCCCATGGAGGAAGGTGCGCATGGGGACTGTTGTATTCAATCCCGATGGAATTTCTGTGTTTCATCAACACTCTGACACTCCACAGAATATAGAATGCCTCCATATGTGCATCGGAAACTACTACTGGTCTTCCAGTGAACGATCAAAACGTAAACTCTTTGAGACATTACTCCCATGGACGAAGGTGCGCATGGTGACTGTTGTATTCCATCCCGATGCGATTTCTGTGTTTCATCAACACTCTGATAGTCCACAGATTACAGAATGCCTCCAGATGTGCATCGGAAACTACTACTGGTCTTCCAGGGAACGATCAAAGCGTAAAGTATTTGAGAATTACTCCCATGGAGGAAAGTGCGCATGGTGACTGTTGTATTCAATCCCGATGCAATTTCTGTGTTTCATCAACACTCTGATAGTCCACAAATTACAGAATGTCTCCAGGTGTGAATCAGAAACTACTACTGGTTTCCAGCTAACGATCAAATCGTAAACTCTTTGAGACAATACTCCCATGGAGGAAAGTGCGCATGGTGACTGTTGTATTCAATCCAGATGCAATTTCTGTGTTTCGTCAACACTCGTGATACTCCACAGATTACAGAATGCCTCCGAAAGCCCATCGGAAACTACTACTGTTCTTCCAGGAACGATCAAAGCGTAGACTGTTTGAGACATTACTCCCCTGGAGGAAAGTGCGCGTTGTGACTGTTCTGTTCAATCCCGATGCAATTTCTGTGTTTCATCGACACGCTGATTATCCACAGATTACGGAATGCCACCAAATGTGCATCGGAAACTACTACTGGTCTACCAGGGAACGATCAAAGCGTAGCATGTTCGAGAATTACTCCCATGGAGGAAAGTGCGCATGGTGACTGTTTTTTCAATCGCGAAGCAATTTCTGTGTTTCATCAAATCTCTGATAGTCCACACATTACAGAATGAATCCAGATGTGCATCAGAAACTACTACTGGTATTTCATGGAACGATCAAAGCGTAGACTGTTAGAGACATTACTCGCATAGAGGAAAGTGTGCATGGTGACTGTTGTATTCAATCCCGATGCAAATTCTGTGTTTCATCAACACTCTGATAGACCACAGATTACAGAAAGCCACCAGATGTGCATCGGAAACTACTACTGGTCTTCCAGGGAACGATGAAAGCGTAGACTGTTAGAGACATTACTCCCATGGAGGAAAGTGCGCATGCTGACTGTTGTATTCAATCCCGATGCAATTTCTGAGTTTCATCAATACTCTCATAGTCCACAGAATACAGAATGCCACCAGATGTCCATCGGAAACTAATACTGGTCTTCCAGGGAACGATCAACGCGTAGACTCTTTGAGACATTACTCCCGTTTAGGAAAGTGCGCATGGTGACAGTTGTATTTAATCCCGATTCAATATCTGTTTTTCATCAACACTCTGATAGTCCACAGATTACAGAATGCAACCTGATGTGCATCGGAAACTACTACTGGTCTTCCATGGAACGATCAAAGCGTAGACTGTTTGAGACATTACTCGAAAGGAGGAAAGTGCGCATGGTGACTGTTGTATTCAATCCCGATGAAATTTCTGTGTTTCATCAACTCACTGATAGTCCACAGATTACAGAATGCCACCAGATGTGCATCGGAAATTACTACTGGTCTTCCAGGGAACGATCAAAGCGTATACTGATTGAGGATTACTCCCATGGAGGGAAGTGAACATGGTGACTGCTGTATTAAATTCCGATTCAATTTTTGTATTACATCAAGACTCTGATAGTCCACAGTTTACAGAATGCCACCAGATGTTCATCGGAAACTACTACTGGTCTTCCTGGGAACGATCAAAGCGTAGACTGTTTGAGACATTACTCCCATGGAGGAAAGTGCGCATGGTGACTGTTGTATTCAATCCCGATGCAATTTCTGTGTTTCATCAACACTCTGTTAGTCCACAGATTACAGAATGCTTCAAGATGTGCATCGGAAACTACTACTGGTCTTCCAGAGCACGATCAAAGCGTGGACTCTTTGGGACATTACTCCCAATACAGAAAAGTGCGCATGGTGACTGTTGTATTCAATCCCGATGCAATTTCTGTGTTTCATCAACACTCTGATACTCCACAGATTACAGAATATCTCCAGATGTGCATCGGAAACTACTACTGGTCTTCCAGGGAACGATCAAAACGTAGACTGTTTGTGACATTACTCCCATGGAGGAGAGTGCGCATGGTGACTGTTGTATTCAATCCCGATGCAATTTCTGTGTTTCATCAACAGTCTGATAGTCCACAGATTACAGAATGCCTACAGATGTGAATCGGAAACTACTACTGGTCTTCCAGGGAACGATCAAAGCGTAGACTGTTTGAGACATTACTCCCATGGAGGAAAGTGCGCATTGTGACTGTTGTATTCAATCCCGATGCAAATACTGTGTTTCATCAACACTCTGATAGTCCACAGATTACAGAATGCCTCCAGATTTCCATCGGAAACTACTACTGGACTTCCAGAGCACGATCAAAGCGTAGACTGTGTGAGACATTACTCCCAATGCAGAAAAGTGCGCATGGTGACTGTTGTATTCAATCCCGATGCAATTTCTGTGTTTCATCAACAGTCTGATAGTCCACAGATTACAGAATGATTCCAGATGTGCATCGGAAAGTACTACAGGTCTTGCAGGGAACGATCAAAGCGTAGACTGTTAGAGACATCACTCCCATGGAGGAAAGTGCGCATGCTGACTGTTGTATTCAATCCCGATGCAATTTCTGAGTTTCATCAATACTCTCATTCTCCACAAAATACAGAATGCCACCAGGTGTCCATCGGCAACTACTACTGGTCTTCCAGGGAACGATCAACGCGTAGACTCTTTGAGACATTACTCCCGTTTAGGAAAGTGCGCATGGTGACAGTTGTATTTAATCCCGACTCAATTTCTGTTTTTCATCAACACTCTGATAGTCCACAGATTACAGAATGCAACCTGATGTGCATCGGAAACTACTACTGGTCTTCCAGGGAACGATCAAAGCGTAGACTGTTTGAGACGTACCTCCTGTGGAGGAAAGTGCGCATGGTGATTGTTGTATTCAATCCCGATGCAATTTCTGTGTTTCATCAACACATTGATAGTCCACAGATTACAGAATGCCACCAGATGTGCATCGGAAACTACTACTGGTCTTCCAGGGAACGATCAAAGCGTATACTGATTGACCATTACTCCCATGGAGGGAAGTGAACATGGTGACTGCTGTATTCAATCCCGATTCAATTTCTGTATAACATCAAGACTCTGATAGTCCACAGTTTACAGAATGCCACCAGATGTTCATCGGAAACTACTACTGGTCTTCCTGGGAACGATCAAAGCGTAGACTGTTTGAGACATTACTCGAAAGGAGGAAACTGCGCATGGTGACTGTTGTATTCAATCCCGATGCAATTTCTGTGTTTCATCAACACTCAGTAAGTCCACAGATTTCAGAATGCCTCCAGATGTGCATCGGAAACTACTTCTGGTCTTCCAAAGATCGATCAAGGCGTAGACTGTTTGAGACACTACTCCCATGGAGGAAAGTGCGCATGGTGACTGTTGTATTCAATCCCGATTAAATTTCTGTGTTTCATCAACACTCTGATAGTCACAGATTACAGAATGCCTCCAGATGTCCATCGGAAATTACTAGTGGTCTTCGAGGGAACGGTCAAAGCGTAAACTCTTGGACACATTACTCCCATGGAGGAAGGTGCGCATGGGGACTGTTGTATTCAATCCCGATGGAATTTCTGTGTTTCATCAACACTCTGACACTCCACAGATTATAGAAAGCCTCCATATGTGCATCGGATACTACTACTGCTCTTCCAGTGAACGATCAAAAGCGTAAACTCTTTGAGACATTACTCCCATGGAGGAAGGTGCGCATGTTGACTGTTGTATTCAATCCCGATGCGATTTCTGTGTTTCATCAACACTCTGATTATCCACAGATTACAGAATGCCACCAGATGTGCATCGGAAACTACTATTGGTCTACCAGGGAACGATCAAAGCGTAGCATGTTCGAGAATTACTCCCATGGAGGAAAGTGCGCATGGTAACTGTTGTTTTCAATCGCGAAACAATTTCTGTGTTTCATCAAATCTCTGATAGTCCACACATTACAGAATGAATCCAGATGTGCATCAGAAACTACTACTGGTATTCCATGGAACGATCAAAGCGTAGACTGTTAGAGACATTACTCGCATAGAGGAAAGTGTGCATGGTGACTGTTGTATTCAATCCCGATGCAAATTCTGTGTTTAATCAACACTCTGATAGACCACAGATTACAGAATGCCACCAGATGTGCATCGGAAACTACTACTGGTCTTCCAGGGAACGATCAAAGCGTAGACTGTTTGAGACATTACTCCCGTGGAGGAAAGTGCGCGTTGTGACTGTTGTTTTCAATCGCGAAACAATTTCTGTGTTTCATCAAATCTCTGATAGTCCACACATTACAGAATGAATCCAGATGTGCATCAGAAACTACTACTGGTATTCCATGGAACGATCAAAGCGTAGACTGTTAGAGACATTACTCGCATAGAGGAAAGTGTGCATGGTGACTGTTGTATTCAATCCCGATGCAAATTCTGTGTTTAATCAACACTCTGATAGACCACAGATTACAGAATGCCACCAGATGTGCATCGGAAACTACTACTGGTCTACCAGGGAACGAACAAAGCGTAGAATGTTTGAGAATTACACCCATGGAGGAAAGTGCGCGTGGTGACTGTTGTATTCAATCCCGATGCAATTTCATTGTTTCATCAACAATCTTATAGTCCACAGAATACAGAATGCTTCTAGATGTGCATCGGAAACTACTACTGGTCTTCCAGGGAACGATCAAAGCGTAGACTGTTTGAGACATTACTCCCATGGAGGAAAGTGCGCATGCTGACTTTTGCATTCAATGCCGATGCAATTTCTGTGTTTCATCAACACTCAGTTAGTCCACGGATTTCAGAATGCCTCCAGACGTGCATCGGAAACTACTACTGGTCTTCCAGGGAACGATCAAAGCGTAAACTAATTGAGACATTGCTCCCATGCAGGAAAGTGCGCATGGTGACTGTTGTAATCAATCCCGAAGCAATTTCTGTGTTTCATCAACACTCTGATAGTCCACACATTACAGAATGCCTCCAGATGTCCATCGGAAACTACTACTGGTCTACCAATGAACGATCAAAGCGTAGACTGTTACTCTCATGGAGGAAAGTGCGCATGGTGACTGTTGTATTCAATCCCGATGCAATTTCTGTGTTTCGTCACCACTCTGATAGTCCACAGATTACAGAATGCCTCCAGATGTGCATTGGAAACTACTACTGGTCTTCCAGGGAACGATCACAGCGTAGACTGTTTGAAACATTACTCCCATGGCGGATACTGCGCATGGTGACTGTTGTATGTAATACCGATGAAATTTCTGTGTTCCATCAACACTCTGATAGTCCACAGTTTACAGAATGCCTCCAGATGTGCATCGGAAACTAACACTGGTCTTCCAGGGAACGATCAAAGCGTAGACCGTTTGAGACATTACTTACATGGAGGAAAGTGCAAATGGTGACAGTTGTATTCAATCCCGATGCAATTTCTGTGTATCATCAACACTCACATAGTCCACAGATGACAGAATGCCTCCAGATATGCATCGGTAGCTATTACGGGTCTTCCAGGGAATGATCAAAGCGTAGACTGTTAGAGACATTACTCTCATGGAGGAAACTGTGCATGGTGACTGTTGTATTCAATCCCGATGCAATTTCTGTGTTTCATCAACACTCTGATAGTCCACAGATTACAGAATGCCTCCAGATGTGCATCGGAAACTACTACCGGTCTTCCAGGGCACGATAAAAGCGTAGACTGTTTGAGACATTACTCCCAATGCAGGAAAGTGCGCATGATGACTGTTGTATTCAATCCCGATGCAATTTCTGTGTTTCATCAACACTCTGGTAGTCCACAGATTACAGAAAGCCTCCAGATGTGCTTCGGAATCTACTACTAGTCTTGCAGGGAACGATCAAATCGTAGACTATTTGAGACGTTACTCCCATGGAGGGAAGTGCGCATGGTGACTGTTGTATTCAATCCCGATGCAATTTCTGTGTTTCATCAACACTCTGATAGTCCACAGATTACAGAATGCCTCCAGATGTGCATCGGAAACGACTACTGGTCTTCCAGAGATTGACCAAAGCGTAGACTGTTTGAGAATTACTCCCATGGAGGAAAGTGCACATGGTGACTGTTGTATTCAATCCCGATGCAATTTCTGTGTTTCATCAAAACTCTGATAGTCCACAGATTACAGAATGCCTCCAGATGTTCATCGGAAACTACTTCTGGTCTTCCAGAGAACTATCAAAGCGTAGAATGTTTGAGACACTACTCCCGTATAGGAAAGTGCGCATGGTGACTGTTGTATTCAATCCCGATGCAATTTATGTGTTTCATCAACACTCTGATAGTCCTCAGATTCCAGAATGCCTCCAGATGTGCATCGGAAACTACTACTGGTCTTCCAGGGAATGATCAAAGCGTGGACTGTTTGAGAATTACTCCCATGGAGGAAAGTGCGCATGCTGACTGTTGTATTCAATCCCGATGCAATTTCTGTGTTTCATCAACACTCTGATAGTCCACAGATTACAGAATGCCACCAGATGTCCATCGGAAACTACTACTGGTCTTCCAGGGAACGATCAAAGCGTAGACCCTTTGAGACATTACTAAAGTGGAGGATAGTTCGCATGGTAACTGTTGTGTTCAATCCCGATGCAATTTCTGTGTTTCATCAACACTCTGATAGTCCTCAGATTACAGAATGCCACCAGATGTGTATCGGAAACTACTATTGGTCTTCCAGGGAACGATCAAAGCGTATACTGATTGAGCATTACTCCCATGGAGGGATGTGAACATGGTGACTGTTGTATTCAATCCCGATTCAATTTCTGTATTTCATCAACACTCTGTTAGTCCACAGATTACAGAATGCCTTCAGATGTTCATCGGAAACTACTACTGGTCTTCCAGGGAACGATCAAAGCGTAGACTGTTTGAGACATTACTCCCATGGAGGAAAGTGCGCATGCTGACTTTTGTATTCAATCCCGATGCAATTTCTGTGTTTCATCAACACTCAGTTAGTCCACGGATTTCAGAATGCCTCCAGACGTGCATCGGAAACTACTACTGGTCTTTCAGGGAACGATCAAAGCGTAAACTGTTTGAGACATTGCTCCCATGGAGGAAAGTGCGCATGGTGACTGTTGTAATCAATCCCGAAGCAATTTCTGTGTTTCATCAACACTCTGATAGTCCACACATTACAGAATGCCTCCAGATGCGCATCAGAAACTACTACTGGTATTCCAGGGAACGATCAAAGGGTAAACTCTTTGAGACATTACTCCAATGGGGGAAAGTGCGCATGGTGACTGTTGTATTCACTCCCGATTCAATTTCTGTGTTTCATCAACACTCTGATACTCCACAGATTTCAGAATTCCTCCAGATGTGCATCGCAAACTACTACTGGTATTCCAGGGAACGATCAAATCGTAGACTGTTTGAGACATAACTCCCATGGAGGAAAGTACGCATGGTGGCTGTTGTATTCAATCCCGATGCAATTTCTGTGTTTCATCAACACTTGATAGTCCACAGATTACAGAATGCCTCCAGATGTCCATCGGAAACTACTACTGGTCTACCGATGAACGATCAAAACGTAGACTGTTAGAGACATTACTCTCATGGAGGTAAGTGCGCATGGTGACTGTTGTATTCAATCCCGATGCAATTTCTGTGTTTCATCAACACTCTGATAGTCCACAGATTACAGAATGCCTCCAGATGTGCATCAGAAACTACTACTGGTATTCCAGGGAACGATCAAAGCGTATACTGATTGAGCATTACTCCCATGGAGGGATGTGAACATGGTGACTGTTGTATTCAATCCCGATTCGATTTCTGTATTTCATCAACACTCACATAGTAAAAACATTACAGAATGCCTCCAGATGTGCATCAGAAACTACTACTGGTAGTCCAGGGAACGATCAAAGCGTTAACTCTTGGAGACAATACTCCCATATAGGAAAGTGCGCATGGTGAGTGTTGTATTCAATCCCGATGCAATTTCTGTGTTTCATCAACACTCTGATACTCCACAGATTACAGAATGCCACCAGATGTGCATCGGAAACTACTACTGTTCTTCCAGGATACGATCAAAGCGTAGACTGTTTGAGACATTGCTCCCGTGGAGGTAAGTGCGCATGGTGACTGTTGTATTCAATCCCGATGCAATTTCTGTGTTTCATCAACACTCTGATAGTCCACAGATTACAGAAAGCCTCCAGAAGTGCATCGGAAACTATTAATGGTCTTGCAGGGAACGATCAAAGCGTAGACTGTTAGAGACTTTACTCCCATGGAGGAAAGTGAGCATGCTGACTGTTGTAGTCAATCCCTATGCAATATCTGTGTTTCATCAACACTCTGATAGTCCACAGATTACAGAATGCCACCAGATGTCCATCGGAAACTACTACTGGTCTTCCAGGGAACGATCAAAGCGTAGACTCTTTGAGACATTACTCCCGTGGAGGAAAGTGCGCATGGTGACTGTTGTATTCAATCCCGATGCAATTTCTGTGTTTCAACAACACTCTGATAGTCCACAGATTACAGAATGCCTCAAGATGTGCATCGGGAACTACTACTGGTCTTCCAATGAACGATCAAAGCGTAGACTGTTTGAGATCTTACTCCCATGCAAAGCGTAGACTGTTAGAGACATTACTCCCATGGAGGAAGTTGCGCATTGTGACTGTTGTATTCAAACCCGATGCAATTTCTGTGTTTCATCAATACTCTGATAGTCCACAGATTACAGAATGCCTCCAGATGTGCATCGGAAACTACTACTGGTCTTCCAGCGTCCGATCAAAGCGTAGAATGTTTGAGAATTACTCCCATGGAGGAAAGTGCGCATGGTGACTGTTGTATTCAATCCCGATGCAATTTCTGTGTTTCATCAACACTCACATAGTAAAAACATTACAGAATGCCTCCAGATGTGCATCAGAAACTACTACTGGTAGTCCAGGGAACGAACAAAGCGTTAACTCTTGGAGACAATACTCCCATATAGGAAAGTGCGCATGGTGAGTGTTGTATTCAATCCCGATGCAATTTCTGTGTTTCATCAACACTCTGATACTCCACAGATTACAGAATGCCACCAGATGTGCATCGGAAACTACTACTGTTCTTCCAGGATACGATCAAAGCGTAGACTGTTTGAGACATTGCTCCCGTGGAGGTAAGTGCGCATGGTGACTGTTGTATTCAATCCCGATGCAATTTCTGTGTTTCATCAACACTCTGATAGTCCACAGATTACAGAATGCCACCAGATGTCCATCGGAAACTACTACTGGTCTTCCAGGGAATGATCAAAGCGTGGACTGTTTGAGAATTACTCCCATGGAGGAAAGTGCGCATGCTCACTGTTGTATTCAATCCCGATGCAATTTCTGTGTTTCATCAACACTCTGATAGTCCACAGATTACAGAATGCCACCAGATGTCCATCGGAAACTACTACTGGTCTTCCAGGGAACGATCAAAGCGTAGACTCTTTGAGACATTACTCAAGTGGAGGATAGTTCGCATGGTAACTGTTGTGTTCAATCCCGATGCAATTTCTGTGTTTCATCAACACTCTGATAGTCCTCAGATTACAGAATGCCACCAGATGTGTATCGGAAACTACTATTGGTCTTCCAGGGAACGATCAAAGCGTATACTGATTGAGCATTACTCCCATGGAGGGATGTGAACATGGTGACTGTTGTATTCAATCCCGATTCGATTTCTGTATTTCATCAACACTCTGTTAGTCCACAGATTACAGAATGCCTCCAGATGTTCATCGGAAACTACTACTGGTCTTCCAGGGAACGATCAAAGCGTAGACTGTTTGAGACATTACTCCCATGGAGGAAAGTGCGCATGCTGACTTTTGTATTCAATCCCGATGCAATTTCTGTGTTTCATCAACACTCAGTTAGTCCACGGATTTCAGAATGCCTCCAGACGTGCATCGGAAACTACTACTGGTCTTTCAGGGAACGATCAAAGCGTAAACTGTTTGAGACATTGCTCCCATGGAGGAAAGTGCGCATGGTGACTGTTGTAATCAATCCCGAAGCAATTTCTGTGTTTCATCAACACTCTGATAGTCCACACATTACAGAATGCCTCCAGATGCGCATCAGAAACTACTACTGGTATTCCAGGGAACGATCAAAGGGTAAACTCTTTGAGACATTACTCCAATGGGGGAAAGTGCGCATGGTGACTGTTGTATTCACTCCCGATTCAATTTCTGTGTTTCATCAACACTCTGATACTCCACAGATTTCAGAATTCCTCCAGATGTGCATCGCAAACTACTACTGGTATTCCAGGGAAAGATCAAATCGTAGACTGTTTTAGACATAACTCCCATGGAGGAAAGTACGCATGGTGACTGTTGTATTCAATCCCGATGCAATTTCTGTGTTTCATCAACACTTGATAGTCCACAGATTACAGAATGCCTCCAGATGTCCATCGGAAACTACTACTGGCCTACCGATGAACGATCAAAACGTAGACTGTTAGAGACATTACTCTCATGGAGGTAAGTGCGCATGGTGACTGTTGTATTCAATCCCGATGCAATTTCTGTGTTTCATCAACACTCTGATAGTCCACAGATTACAGAATGCCTCCAGATGTGCATCAGAAACTACTACTGGTATTCCAGGGAACGATCAAAGTGTAGACTGTTTGAGACATTGCTCCCATGGAGGAAAGTGCGAATGGTGACTGTTGTATTAAATCCCGAAGCAATTTCTGTGTTTCATCAACACTCTGATAGTCCACACATTACAGAATGCCTCCAGATGTGCATCAGAAACTACTACTGGTATTCCAGGGAACGATCAAAGCGTAAACTCTTTGAGACATTACTCCCATGGAGGAAAGTGCGCATGGTGACAGTTGTATTCAATCCCGGTGCAATTTCTGTGTTTCATCAACACTCTGATAGTCCACACATTACAGAATGCCTCCATATGTGCATCAGAAACTACTACTGGTATTCCAGGGAACGATCAAAGCGCAAACTCTTTGAGACATTACTCCCATGGAGGTAAGTGCGCATGGTGACTGTTGTATTCAATCCCGATGCAACTTCTGTGTTTCATCACCACTCTGATAGTCCACAGATTACAGAATGCCTCCAGATGTGCATTGGAAACTACTACTGGTCTTCCAGGGAACGATCAAAGCGTAGACTGTTTGAAACATTACTCCCATGGCGGATACTGCGCATGGTGACTGTTGTATTTAATACCGATGAAATTTCTGTGTTCCATCAACACTTTGATAGTCCACAGTTTACAGAATTCCTCCAGATGTGCATCGGAAACTAACACTGGTCTTCCAGGGAACGATCAAAGCGTAGACCGTTTGAGACATTACTTACATGGAGGAAAGTGCAAATGGTGACAGTTGTATTCAATCCCGATGCAATTTCTGTGTATCATCAACACTCACATAGTCCACAGATGACAGAATGCCTCCAGATATGCATCGGTAGCTATTACTGGTCTTCCAGGGAATGATCAAAGCGTAGACTGTTAGAGACATTACTCTCATGGAGGAAACTGTGCATGGTGACTGTTGTATTCAATCCCGATGCAATTTCTGTGTTTCATCAACACTCTGATAGTCCACAGATTACAGAATGCCTCCAGATGTGCATCGGAAACTACTACCGGTCTTCCAGTGAACGATCAAAGCGTAAACTCTTTGAGACATTACTCCCATGGAGGAAGGTGCGCATGGTGACTGTTGTATTCAATCCCGATGCAATTTCTGTGTTTCATCAACACTCTGATACTCCACAGTATACAGAATGCCTCCAGATGTGCATCGGGAACTACTACTGGTCTTCCAATGAACGATCAAAGCGTAGACTGTTTGAGATCTTACTCCCATGGAGGAAAGTGCGCATGGTGACTGTAATATTCAATCCCGATGCAATTTCTGTGTTTCATCACAACTCTGATAGTTCACAGATTACAGAATGCCTCCAAATGTGCATCGGAAACTACTACTGGTCTTCCAGGGAACAATCAAAGCGTAGACTGTTAGAGACATTACTCCCATGGAGGAAGTTGCGCATTGTGACTGTTGTATTCAAACCCGATGCAATTTCTGTGTTTCATCAATACTCTGATAGTCCACAGATTACAGAATGCCTCCAGATGTGCATCGGAAACTACTACTGGTCTTCCAGCGTCCGATCAAAGCGTAGAATGTTTGAGAATTACTCCCATGGAGGAAAGTGCGCATGGTGACTGTTGTATTCAATCCCGATGCAATTTCTGTGTTTCATCAACACTCACATAGTAAAAACATTACAGAATGCCTCCAGATGTGCATCAGAAACTACTACTGGTAGTCCAGGGAACGATCAAAGCGTTAACTCTTGGAGACAATACTCCCATATAGGAAAGTGCGCATGGTGAGTGTTGTATTCAATCCCGATGCAATTTCTGTGTTTCATCAACACTCTGATACTCCACAGATTACAGAATGCCACCAGATGTGCATCGGAAACTACTACTGTTCTTCCAGGATACGATCAAAGCGTAGACTGTTTGAGACATTGCTCCCGTGGAGGTAAGTGCGCATGGTGACTGTTGTATTCAATCCCGATGCAATTTCTGTGTTTCATCAACACTCTGATAGTCCACAGATTACAGAAAGCCTCCAGAAGTGCATCGGAAACTATTAATGGTCTTGCAGGGAACGATCAAAGCGTAGACTGTTAGAGACTTTACTCCCATGGAGGAAAGTGAGCATGCTGACTGTTGTAGTCAATCCCTATGCAATATCTGTGTTTCATCAACACTCTGATAGTCCACAGATTACAGAATGCCACCAGATGTCCATCGGAAACTACTACTGGTCTTCCAGGGAACGATCAAAGCGTAGACTCTTTGAGACATTACTCCCGTGGAGGAAAGTGCGCATGGTGACTGTTGTATTCAATCCCGATGCAATTTCTGTGTTTCAACAACACTCTGATAGTCCACAGATTACAGAATGCCTCAAGATGTGCATCGGAAACAACTACTGGTCTTCCTGGGAACGATCAAAGCGTAGACTGTTTGAGACATTACTCCCATATAGGAAAGTGGGCATGGTGACTGTTGTACTCAATCCCGATGCAATTTCTGTGTTTCATCAACACTTTGAACGTTCACACATTACAGAATGCCTCCAGATGTGCATCGGAAAATAGTAATGGTCTTCCAGGGAACGATCAAAGCGTAGACTCTTTGAGACATTACTCCCAATGCAGAAAAGTGCGCATGGTGACTGTTGTATTCAATCCCGATGCAATTTCTGTGTTTCATCAACACTCTGATAGTCCACAGATTACAGAATATCTCCAGATGTGCATCGGAAACTACTACTGGCCTTCCAGGGAACGATCAAAGCGTAGACTGTTTGAGACATTACTCCCATGGAGGAAAGTGCGCATGGTGACTGTTGTATTCAATCCCGATGCAATTTCTGTGTTTCATCAACACTCTGATAGTCCACAGATTAGAGAAAGCCTTCAGATGTGCATCGGAAACTACTACTGGTCTTGCAGGGAACGATCAAAACGTAGACTGTTAGAGACATTACTCCCATGGAGGAAAGTGCGCATGCTGACTGTTGTATTCAATCCCGATGCAATTTCTGTGTTTCATCAACACTCTGATAGTCCACAGATTACAGAATGCCACCAGATGTCCGTCGGAAACTACTACTGGTCTTCCAGGGAAAGATCAAAGCGTAGACTCTCTGAGACATTGCTCCCGTGGAGGAAAGTGCGCATGGTGAGTGTTGTGTTCAATCCCGAAGCAATTTCTGTGTTTCATCAACACTCTGATAGTGCACAGATTACAGAATGTCTCCAGATGTTCATCGGAAACTAGTACTGGTCTTCCTGGGAACGATCAAAGCGTAGACTGTTTGAGACATTACTCGTAAGGAGGAAAGTGCGCATGGTGACTATTGTATTCAATCCCGATGCAATTTCTGTGTTTCATCAACACTCAGTTAGTCCATAGATTTCAGAATGACTCCAGATGTGCATCGGAACCTACTTCTGGTCTTCCAAGGAACGATCAAAGCGTAGACTGTTTGAGACACTACGCCCATGGAGGAAAGTGCGCATGGTGACTGTTGTATTCAATCCCGTTGCAAATTTCTGTGTTTCATCAACACTCTGATAGTCACAGATTACAGAATGCCTCCAGATGTCCATCGGAAATCACTACTGGTCTTCCAGGGAACGATCAAAGCGTAAACTCTTGGACACATTACTCCCATGGAGGAAGGTGCGCATGGTGCCTGTTGTATTCAATCCCGATGGAATTTCTGTGTTTCATCAACACTCTGACATTCCACAGATTATAGAATGCCTCCATATTTGCATCGGAAACTACTACTGGTCTTCCAGTGAACGATCAAAGCGTAAACTCTTTGAGACATTACTCCCATGGAGGAAGGTGCGCATGGTGACTGTTGTATCCAATCCCGATGCAATTTCTGTGTTTCATCAACACTCTGATACTCCACAGTTTACAGAATGCCTCCAGATGTGCATCGGAAACTACTACTGGTCTTCCAATGAACGATCAAAGCGTAGACTGTTTGAGATCTTACTCCCATGGAGGAAAGTGCGCATGGTGACTGTTGTATTCAATCCCGATGCAATTTCTGTGCTTCATCAACAGTCTGATAGTCCGCAGATTATAGAATGCCACCAGATGTGCATCGGAAACTACTACTGGTCTTCCTGGGAACGATCAAAGCGTAGACTGTTTGAGACATTACTCGTAAGGAGGAAAGTGCGCATGGTGACTATTGTATTCAATCCCGATGCAATTTCTGTGTTTCATCAACACTCAGTTAGTCCACAGATTTCAGAATGACTCCAGATGTGCATCGGAAACTACTTCTGGTCTTCCAAGAAACGATCAAAGCGTAGACTGTTTGAGACACTACGCCCATGGAGGAAAGTGCGCATGCTGACTGTTGTATTCAATCCCGATGCAATTTCTGTGTTTCATCAACACTCTGATAGTCCACATATTACAGAATGCCTCCAGATGTGCATCGGAAACTACTACTTGTCTTCCAGGGAATGATCAAAGCGTAGACTGTTTGAGAATTACTCCCATGGAGGAAAGTGCGCATGGTGACTGTTGTATTCAATCCCGATGCAATTTCTGTGTTTCATCAACACTTTGAACGTTCACAGATTACAGAATGCCTCCAGATGTGCATCGGAAAATACTAATGGTCCTTCAGGGAACGATCAAAGCGTAGACTGTTAGAGACTTTACTCCCATGGAGGAAAGTGCGCATGCTGACTGTTGTATTCAATCCCTATGCAATATCTGTGATTCATCAACACTCTGATAGTCCACAGATTACAGAATGCCACCAGATGTCCATCGGAAACTACTACTGGTCTTCCTGGGAACGATCAAAGCGTAGACTGTTTGAGACATTACTCGTAAGGAGGGAAGTGCGCATGGTGACTATTGTATTCAATCCCGATGCAATTTCTCTGTTTCATCAACACTCAGTTAGTCCACAGATTTCAGAATGACTACAGATGTGCATCGGAAACTACTTCTGGTCTTCCAAGGAACGATTAAAGCGTAGACTGTTTGAGACACTACGCCCATGGAGGAAAGTGTGCATGGTGACTGTTGTATTCAATCCCGATGCAATTTATGTGTTTCATCAACACTCTGATAGTCCACATATTACAGAATGCCTCCAGATGTGCATCGGAAACTACTACTTGTCTTCCAGGGAATGATCAAAGCGTAGACTGTTTGAGAATTACTCCCATGGAGGAAAGTGCGCATGGTGACTGTTGTATTCAATCCCGATGCAATTTCTGTGTTTCATCAACACTTTAAACGTTCACAGATTACAGAATGCCTCCAAATGTGCATCGGAAACTACTACTGGTCTTCCAGGGAACAATCAAAGCGTAGACTGTTAGAGACATTACTCCCATGGAGGAAGTTGCGCATGGTGATTGTTGTATTCAATCCCGATGCAATTTCTGTGTTTCATCAATACTCTGATAGTCCACAGATTACAGAATGCCTCCAGATGTGCATCGGAAACTACTACTGGTCTTCCAGGGTCCGATCAAAGCGTAGAATGTTTGAGAATTACTCCCATGGAGGAAAGTGCGCATGGTGACTGTTGTATTCAATCACGATGCAATTTCTGTGTTTCATCAACAGTCTGATAGTCCGCAGATTATAGAATGCCACCAGATGTGCATCGGAAACTACTACTGGTCTTCCTGGGAACGATCAAAGCGTAGACTGTTTGAGACGTTACTCCCATATAGGAAAGTGGGCATGGTGACTGTTGTACTCAATCCCGATGCAATTTCTGTGTTTCATCAACACTTTGAACGTTCACAGATTACAGAATGCCTCCAGATGTGCATCGGAAAATACTAATGGTCTTCCAGGGAACGATCAAAGCGTAGACTCTTTAAGACATTACTCCCAATGCAGAAAAGTGCGCATGGTGCCTGTTGTATTCAATCCCGATGCAATTCCTGGGTTTCATCAACACTCTGATAGTCCACAGATTACAGAATATCTCCAGATGTGCATCGGAAACTACCACTGGTCTTCCAGGGAACGATCAAAGCGTAGACTGTTTGAGACATTACTCCCATGGAGGAAAGTGCGCATGGTGACTGTTGTATTCAATCCCGATGCAATTTCTGTGTTTCATCAACACTCTGATAGTCCACAGATTAGAGAAAGCCTTCAGATGTGCATCGCAAACTACTACTGGTCTTGCAGGGAACGATCAAAGCGTAGACTGTTAGAGACATTACTCCCATGGAGGAAAGTGCGCATGCTGACTGTTGTATTCAATCCCGATGCAATTTCTGTGTTTCATCAACACTCTGATAGTCCACAGATTACAGAATGCCACCAGATGTCCATCGGAAACTACTACTGGTCTTCCTGGGAACGATCAAAGCGTAGACTGTTTGAGACATTACTCGTAAGGAGGAAAGTGCGCATGGTGACTATTGTATTCAATCCCGATGCAATTTCTGTGTTTCATCAACACTCAGTTAGTCCACAGATTTCAGAATGACTCCAGATGTGCATCGGAAACTACTTCTGGTCTTCCAAGGAACGATCAAAGCGTAGACTGTTTGAGACACTACGCCCATGGAGGAAAGTGCGCATGGTGACTGTTGTATTCAATCCCGTTGCAAATTTCTGTGTTTCATCAACACTCTGATAGTCACAGATTACAGAATGCCTCCAGATGTCCATCGGAAATTACTACTGGTCTTCCAGGGAACGATCAAAGCGTAAACTCTTGGACACATTACTCCCATGGAGGAAGGTGCGCATGGTGCCTGTTGTATTCAATCCCGATGGAATTTCTGTGTTTCATCAACACTCTGACATTCCACAGATTATAGAATGCCTCCATATTTGCATCGGAAACTACTACTGGTCTTCCAGTGAACGATCAAAGCGTAAACTCTTGGAGACATTACTCCCATGGAGGAAGGTGCGCATGGTGACTGTTGTATTCGATCCCGATGCAATTTCTGTGTTTCATCAACACTCTGATTCTCCACAGTTTACAGAATGCCTCCAGATGTGCATCGGAAACTACTACTGGTCTTCCAATGAACGATCAAAGCGTAGACTGTTTGAGATCTTACTCCCATGGAGGAAAGTGCGCATGGTGACTGTTGTATTCAATTCCGAAACAATTTCTGTGTTTCATCAAAACTCTGATAGTCCACAGATTACAGAATGCCTCCAAATGTGCATCGGAAACTACTACTGGTCCTCCAGGGAACAATCAAAGCGTAGAATGTTTGAGAATTACTCCCATGGAGGAAAGTGCGCATGTTGACTGTTGTATTCAATCCCGATGCAATTTCTGTGTTTCATCAACACTATGATAGTAAAAACATTACAGAATGCCTCCAGATGTGCATCAGAAACTACTACTGGTACTCCAGGGATCGATCAAAGCGTTAACTCTTGGAGACAATACTCCCATGATGGAAAGTGCGCATGGTGAGTGTTGTATTCAATCCCGATGCAATTTCTGTGTTTCATCAACACTTTGAACGTTCACAGATTACAGAATGCCTCCAGATGTGCATCGGAAAATACTACTGGTCTTCCAGGGAACGATCAAAGCGTAGACTCTTTGAGACATTACTCCCAATGCAGAAAAGTGCGCATGGTGACTGTTGTATTCAATCCCGATGCAATTTCTGTGTTTCTTCAACACTCTGATACTCCACAGATTACAAAATATCTCCAGATGTGCATCGGAAACTACTACTTGTCTTCCAGGGTCCGATCAAAGCGTAGAATGTTTGAGAATTACTCCCATGGAGGAAAGTGCGCATGGTGACTGTTGTATTCAATCCCGATGCAATTTCTGTGTTTCATCAACACTCTGATAGTCCACAGATTACAGAATGCCACCAGATGTCCATCGGAAACTACTACTGGTCTTCCAGGGAAAGATCAAAGCGTAAACTCTTTGAGACATTACTCCTGTGGAGGAAAGTGCGCATGGTGAGTGTTGTGTTCAATCCCGAAGCAATTTCTGTGTTTCATCAACACTCTGATAGTCCTCAGATTACAGAATGCCACCAGATGTGCATCGGAAACCACTATTGGTCTTCCAGGGAACGATCAAAGCGTAGACTCTTTGAGAATTTCTCCCATGGAGGAAAGTGCGCATGGTGACTGTTGTATTCAATCCCGATGCAATTTCTGTGTTTCATCAACACTCTGATAATCCACAGATTACAGAATGCCACCAGATGTGTATCGGAAACTACTACTGTTCTTCCAGGGTACGATCAAAGCTTAGACTGTTTGAGACATTGCTCCAGTGGAGGAAAGTGCGCGTTGCGACTGTTGTATTCAATTCCGGGGCAATTTCTGTGTTTCATCAACACTCTGATAGTCAACAGAATACAGAATGCCACCAGATGTGCATCGGAAACTACTACTGGTCTTCCAGGGAACGATCAATGCGTAGACTGTTTGAGACATTACTCCCATGGAGGTAAGTGCGCATGGTGACTGTTGTATTCAATCCCGATGCAATTTCTGTGTTTCATCAACACTCTGATAGTCCACACATTACAGAAAGCCTCCAGATGTGCATCGGAAACTATTAATGGTCTTGCAGGGAACGATCAAATCGTAGACTGTTAGAGACTTTACTCCCATGGAGGAAAGTGCGCATGCTGACTGTTGTATTCAATCCCGATGCAATATCTGTGTTTCATCAACACTCTGATAGTCCACAGATTACAGAATGCCACCAGATGCCCATCGGAAACTACTACTGGTCTTCCAGGGAACGATCAAAGCGTAGACTCTTTGAGACAATACTCCCATGGAGGAATGTGCGCATGGTGACTGTTGTATTCAATCCCGATGCAATTTCTGTGTTTCAACAACACTCTGATAGTCCACAGATAACAGAATGCCTCCAGATGTGCATCGGAAACTACTACTGGTCTTCCTGGGAACGATCAAAGCGTAGACTGTTTGAGACATTACTCCCATATAGGAAAGTGGGCATGGTGACTGTTGTACTCAATCCCGATGCAATTTCTGTGTTTCATCAACACTTTGAACGTTCACAGATTACAGAATGCCTCCAGATGTGCATCGGAATATACTACTGGTCTTCCAGGGAACGATCAAAGCGTAGACTCTTTGAGACATTACTCAGAATGCAGAAAAGTGCGCATGGTGACTGTTGTATTCAATCCCGATGCAATTTCTGTGTTTCATCAACACTCTGATACTCCACAGATTACAGAATATCTCCAGATGTGCATCGGAAACTACTACATGCCTTCCAGGGTCCGATCAAAGCGTAGAATGTTTGAGAATTACTCCCATGGAGGAAAGTGCGCATGGTGACTGTTGTACTCAATCCCGATGCAGTTTCTGTGTTTCATCAACACTCTGATAGTCCACAGATTACAGAATGCCACCAGATGTCCATCGGAAACTACTACTGGTCTTCCAGGGAAAGATCAAAGCGTAGACTCTTTGAGACATTACTCCCGTGGAGGAAAGTGCGCATGGTGAGTGTTGTGTTCAATCCCGAAGCAATTTCTGTGTTTCATCAACACTCTGATAGTCCTCAGATTACAGAATGCCACCAGATGTGCATCGGAAACTACTACTGGTCTTCAAATGAACGATCAAAGCGTAGACCGTTTGAGAATTACTCCCATGGAGGAAAGTGCGCATGGTGACTGTTGTATTCAATCCCGATGCAATTTCTGTGTTTCATCAACACTCTGATAGTAAAAACATTAGGGAATGCCTCCAGATGGGCATCAGAAACTACTACTGGTACTCCAGGGAACGATCAAAGCGTTAACTCTTGGAGACAATACTCCCATGGAGGGAAGTGCTCATGGTGAGTGTTGTATTCAATCCCGATGCAATTTCTGTGTTTCATCAACACTCTGATACCCCACAGATTACAGAATGCCACCAGATGTGCATCGGAAACTACTACTGTTCTTCCAGGGTACGATCAAAACGTAGACTGTTTGAGAATTACTCCCATGGAGGAAAGTGCGCATGGTGACTTTTGTATTCAATTCCGGGGCAATTTCTGTGTTTCATCAACACTCTGATACTCCACAGATTACAGAATGCCTCCAGATGTTCATCGGAAACTACTACTGGTCTTCCAGGCCACGATCAAAGCGTAGTCTGTTTGAGAATTACTCCCATGCAGGAAAGTGCGCTGGTGACTGTTGTATTCAATCCCGATGCAATTTCTGTGTTTCATTAAAAGTCTGATAGCAAACAGATTACAGAATATCTCAAGATGTGCATCGCAAAGTATTACTGGTTTCCAGGGAACGATCAAAGCGTAGACTGTTAGAGACATTACTCCCATGGAGGAAAGTGAGCATAGTGACTGTTGTAATCAATCCCGATGCAATTTCTGTGTTTCATCAACACTCTGATAGTCACAGATTACAGAATGCCTCCAGATGTGCATCGGAAACTACTACTGGTCTTCCAGAGCACGATCAAAGCGTAGACTCTTTGAGACATTACTCCCAATGCAGAAAAGTGCGCATGGTGACTGTTGTATTCAATCCCGATGCAATTTCTGTGTTTCATCAAAACTCTTATAGTCCACAGATTACAGAATGATTCCAGATGTGCATCGGAAACTAATACTGGTCTACCAGGGAACGATCAAAGCGTAGACTGTTAGAGACATTACTCCCATGGAGGAAGGTGCGCATGGTGACTGTTGTATACAATCCCGATGCAATTTCTGTGTTTCATCAATACTCTGATAGTCCACAGATTACAGAATGCCTCCAGACGTGCATCGGAAACTACTACTGGTCTTCCAGGGAACGATCAAAGCGTAGAATGTTTGAGAATTACTCCCATGGAGGAAAGTGCGCATGGTGACTGTTGTATTCAATCCCGAAGCAATTTCGGTGTTTCATCAACACTTTGATAGTAAACACATTACAGAATGCCTCCAGATGTGCATCAGAAACTACTACTGGTATTCCAGGGAACGATCAATGCGTAAACTCTTTGAGACAATACTGCCATGGAGGAACGTACGCACGGTGACTGTTGTATTCAATCCCGATGCATTTTCTGTGTTTCATCAACACTCTGATACTCCACAGATTACAGAATGCTACCAGATGTGCATCGGAAACTACTACTGGTCTTCCAGGGAACGATCAAAGCGTAGACTGTTTGAGACATTGCTCCCGTGGAGGAAAGTGTGCGTTGTGACTGTTGTATTCAATCCCGATGCAATTTCTGTGTTTCATCAACACTCTGATAGTCCACAGATTACAGAATGCCACCAAATGTGCATCGGGAACTACTACTGGTCTTCCATGGAACGATCAAAGCGTATAATGTTTGAGAATTACTCCCATGGGGGAAACAGCGCATGGTGACAGTTGTATTCAATCCCGATGCAATTTCTGTGTTTCATCAACACTCTGATAATAAATACATTACAGAATGCCTCCAGATGTGCATCAGAAACTACTACTGGTATTCCAGGGAACGATCAAAGCGTAAACTCTTTGAGACATTATTCCCGTGGAAGAAAGTGCGCATGATGACTGTTGTATTCAATCCCGATGCAACTTCTCTGTTTCATCAACACTCTGATTGTCCACAGATTACAGAATGCCTCCAGATGTGCATCGGAAACTACTACTGGTCTTCCAGGGAATGATCAAAGCGTAGACTGTTTGAGACATTACTCCCATGGAGGAAAGTGCGCATGGTGACTGTTGTATTCAATCCCGACGCAGTTTCTGTGTTTCATCAACATTCTGATAGTCCACAGATTACAGAATGCCACCAGATGTCCATCGGAAACTACTACTGGTCCTCCAGGGACGATCAAACCGTACACTGTTTGAGACATTACTAACGTGGAGGAAAGTGCGCATGGTGACTGTTTTATTCAATCCCGATGCAATTTCTATGTTGCATCAACACTCTGATAGTCCACAGATTACAGATTGCCTCCAGATGTGCATCGGAAACAACTTCTGGTCTTCCAGAGAACGATCAAAGCGTAGAATGTTTGAGACACTACTCCCGTGGAGGAAAGTGCGCATGGTGACTGTTGTATTCAATCCCGATGCAATTTATGTGTTCATCAACACTCTGATAGTCCACATATTACAGAATGCCTCCAGATGTGCATCGGAAACTACTACTTGTCTTCCAGGGAATGATCAAAGCGTAGACTGTTTGAGAATTACTCCCATGTAGGAAAGTGCGCATGGTGACTGTTGTATTCAATCCCGATGCAATTTCTGTGTTTCAGCAACACTCTGATAGTCCACAGATTACAGAATGCCACCAGATGTCCATCGGAAACTACTACTGGTCTTCCAGGGAACGATCAAAGCGTAGACTGTTTGAGACATTACTAAAGTGGAGGAAAGTGCGCATGGTGACTGTTATATTCAATCCCGATCCAATTTCTGTGTTTCATCACCACTCTGATAGTCCACAGAGTACAGAATGCCTCCAGATGTGCATCGGAAACTACTACTGGTCTTCCAGGGAATGATCAAAGCGTAGACTGTTTGAGAATTACTCCCATGGAGGAAAGTGCTCATGGTGACTGTTGTATTCAATCCCGACGCAATTTCTGTGTTTCATCAACACTCTGATAGTCCACAGATTACAGAATGCCACCAGATGTCCATCGGAAACTACTACTAGTCTTCCAGGGAACGATCAAAGCGTAGACTGTTTGAGACATTACTCCCGTGGAGGAAAGTGCGCATGTTGACTGTTGTATTCAATCCCGATGCAATTTCTGTGTTTCATCAACACTGTGATAGTCCACAGATTACAGAATGCCTACAGATGTGCATCGGAAACTAGGACTGGTCTTCCAGAGAACAATCAAATCGTAGTCTGTTTGAGACATTACTCCCATGGAGGAAAGTGCGCATGGTGACTGTTGTATTCAATCCCGATTCCATTTCTGTGTTTCATCAACACTCTGATAGTCCACATATTACAGAAAGCCTCCAGATGTGCATCGGAAACTACTACTGGTCTTCCAGGGAACGATCAAAGCGTAGAATGTTTGAGAATTACTCCCATGGAGGAAAGTGCGCATGCTGACTGTTGTATTCAATCCCGATGCAATTTCTGTGTTTCATCAACACTCTGATACTCCACAGATTACAGAATGCCTCCAGATGTTCATCGGAAACTACTACTGGTCTTCCAGGGAATGATCAAAGGGTAGACTGTTTGAGAAATACTCCCATGGAGGAAAGTGCGCATGGTGACTGTTGTATTCAATCCCGATGCAATTTCTGTGTTTCAGCAACACTCTGATAGTCCACAGATAACAGAATGCCTCCAGATGTGCATCGGAAACTAGTACTGGTCTTCCAGAAAGCGATCAAAGCGTAGACTATTTGAGACATTACTCCCATGGAGGAATGTGCGCATGGTGACTGCTGTATTCAATCCCGATGCAATTTCTGTGTTTCATCAACACTCAGTTAGTCCACAGATTTCAGAATGCCTCCAGATGTGCATTGGAAACTACTTCTGGTCTTCCAGAGAACGATCAAAGCGTAGAATGTTTGAGACACTACTCCCGTGGAGGAAAGTGCGCATGGTGACTGTTGTATTCAATACCGATGCAATTTATGTGTTTCATCAACACTCTGATAGTGCACAGATTACAGAATATCTCCAGATGTGCATCGGAAACTACTACTGGTCTTCCAGGGAACTATCAAAATGTAGACTGTTAGAGACATTACTCCCATGGAGGAAAGTGCGCATGGTGGCTGTTGTTTTCAATCCCGACGCAATTTCTGTGTTTCATCAACTCTCTGATAGTCCACAGATTACAGAATGCCACCAGATGTCCAATCTTAACTACTATTGGTCTTAAAGGAAACGATCAAAGCGTAGACTGTTTGAGACATTACTCCCGTATAGGAAAGTGCGCATGGTGACTGTTGTATTCTATCCCGAGGCAATTTCTGTGTTTCATCAACACTCTGATAGTCCACAAATTACAGAATGCCTCCAGATGTGCATCGGAAACTACTACTGGTCTTCCTGGGAACGATCAAATCGTAGACTGTTTGAGACATTACTCGAAAGGAGGAAAGTACGCATGGTGACTGTTGTATTCAATCCCGACGCAATTTCTGTGTTTCATGAACACTCAGTTAGTCCACAGATTTCAGAATGCCTCCAGATGTGCATCGGAAACTACTTCTGGTTTTCCAGAGAACTATCAAAGCGTAGAATGTTTGAGACACTACTCCCGTGGAGGAAATTGCGCATGGTGACTGTTGTATTCAATCCCGATGCAATTTATGTGTTTCATCAACACTCTGATAGTCCACAGATTACAAAATGCCTCCAGATGTGCATCGGAAACTCCTACTGGTCTTCCAGAGGATGATCAAAGCGTAGACTGTTTGAGAATTACTACCATGAAGGAAAGTGCGCATGGTGACTGTTGTATTCAATCCCGATGCAATTTCTGTGTTTCAGCAACACTCTGATAGTCCACAGATAACAGAATGCCTCCAGATGTGCATCGGAAACTACTACTGGTCTTCCAGGGAACGATCAAAGCGTAGACTGTTTGAGACATCACTCCCATTGAGGAAAGTGCTCATGGTGACTGTTGTATTCAATCCCTATGCAATTTCTGTGATTCATCAACAGTCTGATAGTCCACAGATTACAGAATGCCTCCAGATGTGCATCGGAAACTAGTACTGGTCTTCCAGGGAACGAACAAAGCAGAGAATGTTTGAGAATTACTCCCATGGAGGAAACTGCGCATGGTGACTGTTGTATTCTATCACGATGCAATTTCTGTACTTCATCAACACTCTGATACTCCACAGATTACAGAATGCCTCCAGATGTTCATCGGAAACTACTACTGGTCTTCCTGGGAACGATCAAAGCGTAGACTGTTTGAGACATTACTCGAAAGGAGGAAAGTGCGCATGGTGACTCTTGTATTTAGTCCCGATGCAATTTCTGTGTTTCATCAACACTCAGTTAGTCCACAGATTTCAGAATGACTCCAGATGTGCATCGGAAACTACTTCTGGTCTTCCAAGGAACGATCAAGGCGTAGACTGTTTGAGACACTACTCCCATGGAGGAAAGTGCGCATGGTGGCTGTTGTATTCAATCCCGATGCTATTTCTGTGTTTCATCAACACTCTGATAGTCACAGATTACAGAATGCCTCCAGACGTCCATCGGAAATTACTACTGGTCTTCCAGGGAACGATCAAAACGTAAACTCTTTCACACATTACTCCCATGGAGGAAGGTGCGCATGATGACCGTTGTATTCAACCCCGATGCAATTTCTGTGTTTCATCAACACTCGGATACTCCACAGATTACAGAATGACCCCATATGTGCATCGGAAACTACTACTGGTCTTCCAGGGACGATCAAAGCGTAGACTGTTTGAGACATTACTCCCGTGGAGGAAAGAGCGCGTTGTGACTGTTGTATTCAATCCCGATGCAATTTCTGTGTGTCATCAACACTCTGATAGTCCACAGATTACAGAATGCCACCAGATGTGCATCGGAAACTACTACTGGTCTACCAGGGAACGATCAAAGCGTAGCATGTTTGAGAATTACTCCCATGGAGGAAAGTGCGCATGATGACTGTTGTATTCAATCCCGATGCCATATCTGTGTTTCATCAACACTCTAATAGTCCACAGATTACAGAAGGCCTCCAGATGTGCATCGGAAACTACTACTGGTCTTCCAGGGACGATCAAAGCGTAGAATGTTTGAGAATTACTCGCATGGAGGAAAGTGCGCATGGTGACTGTTGTATTCAATCCCGATACAATTTCTTTGTTTCATCAACACTCTGATACTCCACAGATTACAGAATTCCTCCAGATGTTCATCGGAAACTACTACTGGTCTTCCAGGCCACGAACAAAACGTAGACTCTTTGAGAATTAGTCCCTCGCAGGGAAGTGCGCTTGGTGACTGTTGTTTTCAATCCCGATGCAATTTCTGTGTTTCATTAAAAGTCTGATAGCCCACAGATTACAGAATATCTCCAGATGTGCATCGCAAACTATTACTGGTTCTCCAGGGAACGATCAAAGCGTAGACTGTTTGAGACATTACTCCCGTGGAGGAAAGTGCGCATGGTGACTGTTGTATTCAATCCCGATTCAATTTCTGTGTTTCATCAACACTCTGATAGTCCACAGATTACAGAATGCCTCCAGATGTGCATCGGAAACTACTACTGGTCTTCCTGGGAACGATCAAAGCGTAGACTGTTTGAGACATTACTCGAAAGGAGGAAAGTGCGCATGGTGACTGTTGTATTCAGTCCCGATGCAATTTCTGTGTTTCATCAACACTCAGTTAGTCCACAGATTTCAGAATGACTCCAGATGTGCATCGGAAACTACTTCTGGTCTTCCAAGGAACGATCAAGCCGTAGACTGTTTGAGACACTACTCCCATGGAGGAAAGTGCGCATGGTGGCTGTTGTATTCAATCCCGACGCAATTTCTGTGTTTCATCAACACTCTGATAGTCACAGATTACAGAATGCCTCCAGACGTCCATCGGAAATTACTACTGGTCTTCCAGGGAACGATCAAAACGTAAACTCTTGCACACATTACTCCCATGGAGGAAGGTGCGCATGATGACCGTTGTATTCAATCCCGATGGAATTTCTGTGTTTCATCAACACTCTGTCACTCCACAGATTATAGAATGCCTCCATATGTGCATCGGAAACTACTACTGGTCTTCCAGGGAACGATCAAAGCGTAAACTCTTTGAGACATTACTCCCATGGAGGAAGGTGCGCATGGTGACTTTTGTATTCAATCCCGATGCAATTTCTGTGTTTCATCAACACTCTGATACTCCACAGATTACAGAATGCCTCCAGATGTGCGTCGGAAACTACTACAGGTCTTCCAGGGACGATCAAAGCGTAGCACGTTTGAGAATTACTCCCATGGAGGAAAGTGCGCATGGTGACTGTTGTATTCAATCCCGATGGCATTTCTGTGTTTCATCAACACTCTGATAGTCCACAGATTACAGAAGGCCTCCAGATGTGCATCGGAAACTACTACTGGTCTTCCAGGGAACGATCAAAGCGTAGAATGTTTGAGAATTACTCGCATGGAGGAAAGTGCGCATGGTGACTGTTGTATTCAATCCCGATACAATTTCTGTGTTTCATCAACACTCTTATACTCCACAGATTACAGAATTCCTCCAGATGTTCATCGGAAACTACTACTGGTCTTCCAGGCCACGATCAAAGCGTAGACTCTTTGAGAATTAGTCCCTCGCAGGGAAGTGCGCTTGGTGACTGTTGTTTTCAATCCCGATGCAATTTCTGTGTTTCATTAAAAGTCTGATAGCCCACAGATTACAGAATATCTCCAGATGTGCATCGCAAACTATTACTGGTTCTCCAGGGAACGATCAAAGCGTAGACTGTTTGAGACATTACTCCCAATGCAGAAAAGAGCGCATGGTGACTGTTGTATTCAATCCCGATGCAATTTCTGTGTCTCATCAACAGTCTGATAGTCCACAGATTACAGAATATCTCCAGATGTGCATCGGAAACTAGTACTGGTCTTCCAGGGAACGATCAAAACGTAGACTGTTTGAGACATTACTCCCATATAGGAAATTCCGCCTAGGGGCTGTTGTTTTCAACCCCGACGCAATTTCTGTGTTTCAGCAACTCTCTGATAGTCCACAGATTACAGAATGCCACCAGATGTCCATCGGAAACTACTATTGGTCTTCCAGGAAACGATCAAAGCGTAGACTGTTTGAGACATTACTCCCGTGGGGTAAAGAGCGCGTTGTGACTGTTGTATTCAATCCCGATGCAATTTCTGTGTTTCATCAACACTCTGATAGTCCACAGATTACAGAATGCCACCAGATGTGCATCGGAAACTACTACTGGTCTACCAGGGAACGATCAAAGCGTAGCACGTTTGAGAATTACTCCCATGGAGGAAAGTGCGCATGGTGACTGTTGTATTCAATACCGATGCCATTTCTGTGTTTCATCAACACACTGATAGTCCACAGATTACAGAAGGCCTCCAGATGTGCATCGGAAACTACTACTGGTCTTCAAGGGAACGATCAAAGCGTAGAATGTTTGAGAATTACTCGCATGGAGGAAAGCGCGCATGGTGACTGTTGTATTCAATCCCGATACAATTTCTGTGTTTCATCAACACTCTTATACTCCACAGATTACAGAATTACTCCAGATGTTCATCGGAAACTACTACTGGTCTTCCAGGCCACGATCAAAGCGTAGACTCTTTGAGAATTAGTCCCTCGCAGGGAAGTGCGCTTGGTGACTGTTGTTTTCAATCCCGATGCAATTTCTGTGTTTCATTAAAAGTCTGATAGCCCACAGATTACAGAATATCTCCAGATGTGCATCGCAAACTATAACTGGTTCTCCAGGGAACGATCAAAGCGTACACTGTTTAAACATTACTCCCGTGGAGGAAAGTGCGCATGGTGACTGTTGTATTCAATCCCGTTGCAATTTCTGTGTTTCATCAACACTCTGATAGTCCACAGATTACAGAATGCCTCCAGATGTGCATCGGAAACTACTACTGGTCTTCCAGAGCACGATCAAAGCGTAGACTGTTTGAGACATTACTCCCAATGCAGAAAAGTGCGCATGGTGACTGTTGTATTCAATCCCGATGCAATTTCTGTGTCTCATCAACAGTCTGATAGTCCACAGATTACAGAATATCTCCAGATGTGCATCGGAAACTAGTACTGGTCTTCCAGGGAACGATCAAAACGTAGACTGTTTGAAACATTACTCCCATATAGGAAATTCCGCCTAGGGGCTGTTGTTTTCAATCCCGACGCAATTTCTTTGTTTTATCAACTCTCTGATAGTCCACAGATTACAGAATGCCACCAGATGTCCATCGGAAACTACTATTGGTCTTCCAGGAAACGATCAAAGCGTAGACTGTTTGAGACATTACTCCCGTGGAGGAAAGTGAGCATGGGGACTGTTGTATTCAATCCTGATGCAATTTCTGTGTTTCATCAACACTCTGATATTCCACAAATTACAGAATGCCTCCAGATGTGCATCGTAATCTACTACTGGTCTTCCTGGGAACGATCAAAGCGTAGACTGTTTGAGACATTACTCGAAAGGAGGAAAGTGCGCATGGTGACTGTTGTATTCAATCCCGATGCAATTTCTGTTTTTCACCAACACTCAGTTAGTCCACAGTTTTCAGAATGCCTCTATATGTGCATCGGAAACTACTTCTGGTCTTCCAGAGAACTATCAAAGCGTAGAATGTTTGAGACACTACTCCCGTGGAGGAAAGTGCGCATGGTGAATGTTGTATTCAATCCCGATGCAATTTATGTGTTTCATCAACACTCTGATAGTCCACAGATTACAGAATGCCTCCAGATGTGCATCGGAAAATACTACTGGTCTTCCAGGGAATGATCAAAGCGTAGACTGTTTCAGAATTACTCCCATGAAGGAAAGTGCGCATGGTGACTGTTGTATTCAATCCCGATGCAATTTCTGTGTTTCAGCAACACTCTGATAGTCCAAAGATAACAGAATGCCTCCAGATGTGCATCGGAAACAACTACTGGTCTTCCAGGGAACGATCAAAGCGTAGACTGTTTGCGACATCACTCCCATTGAGGTAAGTGCGCCTGGTGACTGTTGTATTCAATCCCGATGCAATTTCTGTGATTCATCAACAGTCTGATAGTCCACAGATTACAGAATGCCTCCAGATGTGCATCGGAAACAACTACTGGTCTTCCAGGGAACGATCAAAGCGTGGACTGTTTGAGACATTACTCCCATGGAGGAAAGTGCGCATGGTGACTGTTGTATTCAATCCCGAAGCAAATTCTGTGTTTCATCAACACTCTGATAGTCCACAGATTACAGAATGCCTCCAGATGTGCATCGGAAACTACTACTGGTCTTCCAGAGCAAGATCAAAGCGTAGACTCTTTGAGACAATACTCCCAATGCAGAAAAGAGCGCATGGTGACTGCTGTATTCAATCCCGATGCAATGTCTGTGTTTCATCAACAGTCTGATAGTCCACAGATTACAGAATATCTTCAGATGTGCTCGGAAACTACTACTGGTCTTCCAGGGACGATCAAAGCGTAGACTGTTTGAGACATTACTCCCATGGAGGAAAGTGGGCATGGTGACTGTTGTATTCAATCCTGATGCAATTTCTGTGTTTCATCAACACTCTGATAGTCCACAGATTACAGAAAGCCTCCAGATGTGCATCGGAAACTACTACTGGTCTTGCAGGGAACGATCAAAGCGTAGACTGTTAGAGACATTACTTCCATGGAGGAACGTGCGCATGCTGATTGTTGTATTCAATCCCGATGCAATTTCTGTGTCTCATCAACACTCTGATAGTCCACAGATTACAGAATGCCACCAGATGTCCATCGGAAACTATTACTGGTCTTCCAGGGAACGATCAAAGCGTAGACTCTATGAGACATTACTCCTGTGGAGGAAAGTGCGCATGGTGACTGTTGTGTTCAATCCCGATGCAATTTCTGTGTTTCATCAACACTCTGATAGTCGTCAGATTACAGAATGCCATCAGATGTTCATCGGAAGCTACTACTGGTCTTCCAGGGAACGGTCAAAGAGTAGAATATTTGAGAATTACTCCCATGGAGGAAACTGCGCATGGTGACTGTTGTATTCAATCCCGATGCAATTTCTGTATTTCATCAACACTCTGATACTCCACAGATTACAGAATGCCTTCAGATGTGCAACGGAAACTACTACTGTTCTTCCAGGGAACGATCAAAGCGTAGACTCTTTGAGACATTACTCCCCTGGAGGAAAGTGCGCATGGTGATTGTTGTATTCAATCCCGATTCAATTTCTGTGTTTCAGCAACACCCTGATAGTCCACAGATAACAGAATGCTTCCAGATGTGCATCGGAAACTAGGACTGGTCTTCCAGAGAACGATCAAAGCGTAGAATGTTTGAGACACTACTCCTGTGGAGGAAAGTGCGCATGGTGACTGTTGAATTCAATCCCGATGCAATTTCTGTGTTTCATCAACACTCTGATAGTCCACAGATTACAGAATGCCTCCAGATGTGCATCGGAAACTACTACTGGTCTTCCGGGGAATGATCAAAGCGTAGACTGTTTGAGAATTACTCCCATGGAGGAAAGTGCGCATGGTCCTGCTGTATTCAATCCCAATGCAAATTCTGTGTTTCATCAACTCTCTAATAGTCCACAGATTACAGAATGCCTCCAGATGTGCGTCGGAAACTACTACTGGTCTTCCAGACCACGATCAAAGCGTAGACTGTTTGAGACATTACTCCCAATGCAGAAAAGTGCGCATGGTGACTGTTGTATTCAATCCCGATGCAATTTCTGTGTCTCATCAACTGTCTGATAGTCCACAGATTACAGAATATCTCCAGATGTGCATCGGAAACTACTACTGGTCTTCCAGGGAAGGATCAAAACGTAGACTGTTTGAGACATTACTCCCATGGAGGAAAGTGCGCATGGTGGCTGTTGTTTTCAATCCCGACGCAATTTCTGTGTTTCATCAACTCTCTGATAGTCCACAGATTACAGAATGCCACCAGATGTCCATCGGAAACTACTATTGGTCTTCCAGGGAACGATCAAAGCGTAGACTGTTTGAGACATTACTCCCGTGGAGGAAAGTGCGCATGGTGACTGTTGTACTCAATCCAGATGCAATTTCTGTGTTTCATCAACACACTGATAGTCCACAAATTACAGAATGCTTCCAGATGTGCATCGGACACTACTACAGGTCTTCCTGGGAACGATCAAAGCGTAGACTGTTTGAGACATTACTCGAAAGGAGGAAAGTGCGCATGGTGACTGTTGTATTCAATCCCGACGCAATTTCGGTGTTTCATCAACACTCTGATAGTCCACAGATTACAGAATGCCACCAGATATCCATCGGAAACTACTACTGGTCTTCCAGGGGACGATCAAAGCGAAGACTCTTGGAGACATTACTCCCGTGGAGGAAAGTGCGCATGGTGACTGTTGTATTCAATTCCGATGCAATTTCTGTGTTTCATCAACATCCTGATAGTCCACAGATTACAGAATGCCTCCAGATGTGCATCGGAAACTACTACTGGTCTTCCAGGGAATGATCAAAGCGTAGACTTTTTGAGAATTACTCCCATGGAGCAAAGTGCGCATGGTGACTATTGTATTCAATCCCGATGCAATTTCTGTGTTTCAGCAACACTCTGATAGTCCACAGATAACAGAATGCTTCCAGATGTGCATCGGAAACTAGGACTGGTCTTCCAGAGAACAATCGAAGCGTAGACTGTTTGAGACATTACTCCCATGGAGGAAAGTGCGCATGGTGACTGTTGTATTCAATCCCGATGCAATATCTGTGTTTCATCAACACTCAGTTAGTCCAAAGATTTCAGAATGCCTCCAGATGTGCATCGGAAACTACTTCTGGTCTTCCAGAGAACTATCAACGCGTAGAATGTTTGAGACACTACTCCCGTGGAGGAAAGTGCGCATGGTGACTGTTGTATTCAATCCCGATGCAATTTATGTGTTTCATCAACACTCTGATAGTCCACAGATTACAGAATGCCTCCAGATGTGTATCAGAAACTACAACTGGTCTTCCAGGGAATGATCAAAGCGTAGACTGTTTGAGAATTACTCCCATGGAGGATAGTGCGCATGGTGACTGTTGTATTCAATCCCGATGCAATTTCTGTGTTTCATCAACACTCTGATAGTCCACAGATAACAGAATGCTTCCAGATGTGCATCGGAAACTAGGACTGGTCTTCCAGAGAACAATCGAAGCGTAGACTGTTTGAGACATTACTCCCATGGAGAAAGTTCCCATGGTGACTGTTGTATTCAATCCCGACGCAATATCTGTGTTTCATCAACACTCAGTTAGTCCAAAGATTTCAGAATGCCTACAGATGTGCATCGGAAACTACTTCTGGTCTTCCAGAGAACTATCAAAACGTAGAAAGTATGAGACACTACTCCCGTGGAGGAAAGTGCGCATGGTGACTGTTGTATTCAATCCCGATGCAATTTATGTGTTTCATCAACACTCTGATAGTCTACAGATTACAGAATTCCTCCAGATGTGCATCGGAAACTACTACTGGTCTTCCAGGGAATGATCAAAGCGTAGACTGTTTGAGAATTACTCCCATGTAGGATAGTGCGCATGGTGACTGTTGTATTCAATCCCGATGCAATTTCTGTGTTTCAGCAACACTCTGATAGTCCACAGATAACAGAAAGCCTCCAGATGTGCATCGGAAACTACTACTGGTCATCCAGGGAACGATCAAGGCGTAGCCTGTTTGAGACATCACGCCCATTGAGGAAAGTGCGCATGGTGACTGTTGTATTCAATCCCGATGCAATTTTTGTGATTCATCAACACTCTGATAGTCCAGAGATTACAGAATGTCTCCAGATGTGCATCGGAAACTACTACTGGTCTTCCAGGGAATGATCAAAGCGTGGACTGTTTGAGACATCACTCCCATGGAGGAAAGTGCGCATGGTGACTGTTGTATTCAATCCCGAAGCAAATTCTGTGTTTCATCAACACTCTGATAGTCCACAGATTACAGAATGCCTCCAGATGTGCATCGGAAACTACTACTGATCTTCCAGAGCACGATCATAGCGTAAATTCTTTGAGACATTACTCCCAATGCAGAAAAGTATGCAAGGTGACTCTTGTATTCAATTCCGATGCAATTTCTGTGTTTCATCAACAGTCTGATAGTCCACAGATTACAGAATATCTCCAGATGTGCATCGGAAACTACTACTGGTCTTCCAGGGACGATCAAAGCGTAGACTGTTTGAGACATTACTCCCATGGAGGAAAGTGCGCATGGTGACTGTTGTATTCAATCCAGATGCAATTTCTGTGTTTCATCAACACTCTGATAGTCCACAGATTACAGAAAGCCTCCAGATGTGCATCGGAATCTACTACTGGTCTAGCAGGGAACGATCAAAGCGTAGACTCTATGAGACATTACTCCCGTGGAGGAAAGTGCGCATGGTGACTGTTGTGTTCAATCCCGATGCAATTTCTGTGTTTCATCAACACTCTGATAGTCCTCAGATTACAGAATGACACCAGATGTTCATCGGAAACTACTACTGGTCTTCCAGGGAACGATCAAAGCGTATACTGATTGAGAACTACTCCCATGGAGGATAGTGCGCATGGTGACTGTTGTATTCAATCCCGATGCAATTTCTGTGTTTCAGCAACACTCTGATAGTCCACAGATAACAGAATGCCTCCCGATGTGCATCGGAAACTACTACTGGTCTTCCAGGGAACGATCAAGGCGTAGCCTGTTTGAGGAAAGTGCGCATTATGACTGTTGTATTCAATCCCGATGCAATTTCTGTGATTCATCAACACTCTGATAGTCCACAGATTACAGAATGCCTCCAGATGTGCATCGGAAACTACTACTGGTCTTCCAGGGAATGATCAAAGCGTAGACTTTTTGAGAATTACTCCCATGGAGCAAAGTGCGCATGGTGACTATTGTATTCAATCCCGATGCAATTTCTGTGTTTCAGCAACACTCTGATAGTCCACAGATAACAGAATGCTTCCAGATGTGCATCGGAAACTAGGACTGGTCTTCCAGAGAACAATCGAAGCGTAGACTGTTTGAGACATTACTCCCATGGAGGAAAGTGCGCATGGTGACTGTTGTATTCAATCCCGAGTGTTTCATCAACACTCAGTTAGTCCAAAGATTTCAGAATGCCTCCAGATGTGCATCGGAAACTACTTCTGGTCTTCCAGAGAACTATCAAAGCGTAGAATGTTTGAGACACTACTCCCGTGGAGGAAAGTGCGCATGGTGACTGTTGTATTCAATCCCGATGCAATTTATGTGTTTCATCAACACTCTGATAGTCCACAGATTACAGAATGCCTCCAGATGTGCATCAGAAACTACAACTGGTCTTCCAGGGAATGATCAAAGCGTAGACTGTTTGAGAATTACTCCCATGGATGATAGTGCGCATGGTGACTGTTGTATTCAATCCCGATGCAATTTCTGTGTTTCATCAACACTCTGATAGTCCACAGATAACAGAATGCTTCCAGATGTGCATCGGAAACTAGGACTGGTCTTCCAGAGAACAATCGAAGCGTAGACTGTTTGAGACATTACTCCCATGGAGAAAGTGCCCATGGTGACTGTTGTATTCAATCCCGACGCAATATCTGTGTTTCATCAACACTCAGTTAGTCCAAAGATTTCAGAATGCCTACAGATGTGCATCGGAAACTACTTCTGGTCTTCCAGAGAACTATCAAAACGTAGAAAGTATGAGACACTACTCCCGTGGAGGAAAGTGCGCATGGTGACTGTTGTATTCAATCCCGATGCAATTTATGTGTTTCATCAACACTCTGATAGGCTACAGATTACAGAATTCCTCCAGATGTGCATCGGAAACTACTACTGGTCTTCCAGGGAATGATCAAAGCGTAGACTGTTTGAGAATTACTCCCATGTAGGATAGTGCGCATGGTGACTTTTGTATTCAATCCCGATGCAATTTCTGTGTTTCAGCAACACTCTGATAGTCCACAGATAACAGAAAGCCTCCAGATGTGCATCGGAAACTACTACTGGTCATCCAGGGAACGATCAAGGCGTAGCCTGTTTGAGACATCACGCCCATTGAGGAAAGTGCGCATGGTGACTGTTGTATTCAATCCCGATGCAATTTCTGTGATTCATCAACACTCTGATAGTCCAGAGATTACAGAATGTCTCCAGATGTGCATCGGAAACTACTACTGGTCTTCCAGGGAATGATCAAAGCGTGGACTGTTTGAGACATCACTCCCATGGAGGAAAGTGCGCATGGTGACTGTTGTATTCAATCCCGAAGCAAATTCTGTGTTTCATCAACACTCTGATAGTCCACAGATTACAGAATGCCTCCAGATGTGCATCGGAAACTACTACTGATCTTCCAGAGCACGATCATAGCGTAAATTCTTTGAGACATTACTCCCAATGCAGAAAAGTATGCAAGGTGACTCTTGTATTCAATTCCGATGCAATTTCTGTGTTTCATCAACAGTCTGATAGTCCACAGATTACAGAATATCTCCAGATGTGCATCGGAAACTACTACTGGTCTTCCAGGGACGATCAAAGCGTAGACTGTTTGAGACATTACTCCCATGGAGGAAAGTGCGCATGGTGACTGTTGTATTCAATCCAGATGCAATTTCTGTGTTTCATCAACACTCTGATAGTCCACAGATTACAGAAAGCCTCCAGATGTGCATCGGAATCTACTACTGGTCTAGCAGGGAACGATCAAAGCGTAGACTCTATGAGACATTACTCCCGTGGAGGAAAGTGCGCATGGTGACTGTTGTGTTCAATCCCGATGCAATTTCTGTGTTTCATCAACACTCTGATAGTCCTCAGATTACAGAATGACACCAGATGTTCATCGGAAACTACTACTGGTCTTCCAGGGAATGATCAAAGCGTATACTGATTGAGAACTACTCCCATGGAGGATAGTGCGCATGGTGACTGTTGTATTCAATCCCGATGCAATTTCTGTGTTTCAGCAACACTCTGATAGTCCACAGATAACAGAATGCCTCCCGATGTGCATCGGAAACTACTACTGGTCTTCCAGGGAACGATCAAGGCGTAGCCTGTTTGAGACTTCACGACCATTGAAGAAAGTGCGCATTATGACTGTTGTATTCAATCCCGATGCAATTTCTGTGATTCATCAACACTCTGATAGTCCAGAGATTACAGAATGCCCCAAGATGTGCATCGGAAACTACTACTGGTCTTCCAGGGAATGATCAAAGCGTGGACTGTTTGAGACATCACTCCCGTGGAGGAAAGTGCGCATGGTGACTGTTGTATTCAATCCCGATGCAACTTCTGTGTTCCATCATCACTCAGTTAGTCGACAGATTTCAGAATGACTCCAGATGTGCATCGGAAATTGCTACTGGTCTTCAAAGGAACGATCAAAGCGTAAACTCTTGGACACATTACTCAAATGGAGGAAAGTGCGCATGGTGACTGTTGTATTCAATCCCGATGGAATTTCTGTGTTTCATCAACACTCTGACACTCCACAGATTATAGAATGCCTCCATATGTGCATCGGAAACTACTACTGGTCTTCCAGTGAACGATCAAAGCGTAAACTCTTTGAGACATTACTCCCATGGAGGAAGTTGCGCATGGTGACTGTTGTATTCAATCCCGATGCAATTTCTGTGTTTCATCAACACTCTGATACTCCACAGATTACAGAATGCATCCAGATGTGCATCGGAAACTACTACTGGTCTTCCAGGGGACGATCAAAGCGTAGACTGTTTGGGATCTTACTCCCATGGAGGAAAGTGCGCATGGTGACTGTTGTATTCAATCCCGATGCAATTTCTGTGTTTCATCAAAACTCTGATAGTCCACAGATTACAGAATGCCTCCAGATGTGCATCGGAAACTACTACTGGTCTTCCAGGGAACGATCAAAGCGTAGACTGTTAGAGACATTACTCCCATGGAGGAAGGTGCGCATGGTGACTGTTGTATTCAATCCCGATGAAATTTTTGTGTTTCATCAACACTCTGATAGTCCACAGATTACAGAATGACTGCAGATGTGCATTGGAAACTACTACTGGTCTTCCAGGAGACGATCAAAGCGTAGAATCTTTGAAAATTACTCCCATGGAGGAAACTGCGCATGGTGACTGTTGTATTCAACTCCGATGCAATTTCTGTATTTCATCAACACTCTGATAGTAAACACATTACAGAATGCCTCCAGATGTGCAACAGAAACTACTACTGGTATTCCAGGGAACGATCAAAGCGTAAACTCTTTGAGACAATACTCCCATGGAGGAAAGTGCGCACGGTTACTGTTGTATTCAATCCCGATGCAATTTCTGTGTTTCATCAACACTCTGATACTCCACAGATTACAGAATGCCACTAGATGTGCATCGGAAACTACTACTGTTCCTCCAGGGAACGATCAAAGCGTAGACTGTTTGAGACATTACTCCCGTGGAGGAAAGTGCGCGATGTGACTGTTGTATTCCATCCCGATGAAATTTCCGTGTTTCATCAACACTCTGATAGTCCACAGATTACAGAATGCCACCATTTGTGCATCGGAAACTACTACTGGGCTACCAGGGAACGATGAAAGCGTAGCATGTTTGAGAATTACTCCCATGGAGGAAAGTGCGCATGGTGACTGTTGTATTCAATCCCGATGCCATTTCTGTGTTTCATCAACACTCTGATAGTCCACAGATTACAGAATGCCTCCAGATGTGCATCGGAAACTACTACTGGTCTTTCAGGGAACGATCAAAGCGTAGACTGTTTGAGTCATTACTCCCATGGAGGTAAGTGCGCATGGTGACTGTTGTATTCAATCCCGATGCAATATCTGTGTTTCATCAACACTCAGTTAGTCCAAAGATTTCAGAATGCCTCCAGATGTGCATCGGAAACTACTTCTGGTCTTCCAGAGAACTATCAAAGCGTAGAATGTTTGAGACACTACTCCCGTGGAGGAAAGTGCGCATGGTGACTGTTGTATTTAATCCCGATTCAATTTCTGTTTTTCATCAACACTATGATAGTCCACATAATACAGAATGCCACCTGATGTGCATCGGAAACTACTACTGGCCTTGCAGGGATCGATCAAAACGCAGATTGTTTGAGACATACCTCACGTGGAGGAAAGTGCGCATGGAGACTGTTGTGTTCAATCCCGATGCTATTTCTGTGTTTCATCAACAGTCTGATAGCCCACAGATTACAGAATGCCACCAGATGTGCATCGGAAACTACTACTGGTCTTCCAGGGAACGATCAAAGCGTATACTGATTGAGAATTACTGCCATGGAGGGAAGTGAACATGGTGACTGTTGTATTCAATCCCGATTCAATTTCTGTGTTTCATCAACACTCAGTTAGTCCACAGATTTCAGAATGACTCCAGATGTGCATCGGAAACTACTTCTGGTCTTCCAAGGAACGATCAAGGCGTAGACTGTTTGAGACACTACTCCCATGGAGGAAAGTGCGCATGGTGACTGTTGTATTCAATCCCGACACCATTTCTGTGTTTCATCAACACTCTGATAGTCACAGATTACAGAATTCCTCCAGATGTCCATCGGAAATTACTACTGGTCTTCCAGGGTACGATCAAAGCGTAACCTCTTGGACTCATTACTCCCATGGAGGAAGGTGTGAATGGTGACTGTTGTATTCAATCCCTATGGAATTTCTGTGTTTCATCAACACTCTGACACTTCACAGACTATAGAATGCCTCCATATGTGCATCGGAAACTACTACTGGTCTTCCAGTGAACGATCAAAGCGTAAACTCTTTGAGACATTACTCCCATGGAGGAAGGTGCGCATGGTGACTGTTGTTTTCAATCCCGATGCAATTTCTGTGTTTCATCAAAACACTGATAGTCCACAGATTGCAGAATGCCTCCAGATGTGCATCGGAAACTACTACTGTTCTTCCAGGGAACGATCAAAGCGTAGACTGTTAAAGACATTACTCCCATGGAGGAAGGTGCGCATGGTGACTGTTGTATTCAATCCCGATGAAATTTATGTGTTTCATCAACACTCTGATAGTCCACAGATTACAGAATGCCTTCAGATGTGCATCGGAAACTACTACTGGTCTTCCAGGAGACGATCAAAGCGTAGAATGTTTGAAAATTACTCCCATGGAGGAAACTGCGCATGGTGACTGTTGTATTCAATCCCGATGCAATTTCTGTAATTCATCAACACTCTGATAGTAAACACATTACAGAATGCCTCCAGATGTGCATCAGAAACTACTACTGGTATTCCAGGGAACGATCAAATCGTAAACTCTTTGAGACAATACTCCCACGGAGGCAAGTGCGCACGGTTACTGTTGTATTCAATCCCGATGCAATTTCTGTGTTTCATCAACACTCTGATACTCCACAGATTACAGAATGCCACTAGATGTGCATCGCAAACTACTACTGTTCTTCCAGGGAACGATCAAAGCGTAGACTGTTTGAGACATTACTCCCGTGGAGGAAAGTGCGCGTTGTGACTGTTGTATTCCATCCCGATGCAATTTCTGTGTTTCATCAACACTCTGATAGTCCACAGATTACAGAATGCCACCAGATGTGCATCGGAAACTACTACTGGGCTACCAGGGAACGATGAAAGCGTAGCATGTTTGAGAATTACTCCCATGGAGGAAAGTGCGCATGGTGACTGTTGTATTCAATCCCGATGCCATTTCTGTTTCATCAACACTCTGATAGTCCACAGATTACAGAAAGGATCCAGATGTGCATCGGAAACTACTACTGGGCTACCAGGGAACGATCAAAGATTAGAATGTTTGGGAAATTACTCCCATGGAGGAAAGTGCGCATGGTGACTGTTGTATTCAATCCCGATGCCATTTCTGTGTTTCATCAACACTCTGATAGTCCACAGATTACAGAATGCCTCCAGATGTGCATCGGAAACTACTACTGGTCTTTCAGGGAACGATCAAAGCGTAGACTGTTTGAGACATTACTCCCATGGAGGAAAGTGCGCATGGTGACTGTTGTATTCAATCCCAATGCAAATTCTGTGTTTCATCAACACTGTGATAGTCCACAGATTACAGAAGGCCTCCAGATGTGCATAGGAAACTACTACTGGTCTTCCACAGCACGATCAAAACGTAGACTCTTTGAGACATTACTCCCGTGGAGGAAAGTGCGCATGGTGACTGTTGTATTTAATCCCGATTCAATTTCTGTTTTTCATCAACACTATGATAGTCCACAGATTACAGAATGCCACCTGATGTGCATCGGAGCCTACTACTGGTCTTCCAGGGATCGATCAAAGCGCAGATTGTTTGAGACATACCTCACGTGGAGGAAAGTGCGCATGGTGACTGTTGTGTTCAATCCCGATGCTATTTCTGTGTTTCATCAACAGTCTGATAGCCCACAGATTACAGAATGCAACCAGATGTGCATCGGAGACTACTACTGGTCTTCCAGGGAACGATCAAAGCGTATACTGATTGAGAATTACTGCCATGGAGGGAAGTGAACATGGTGACTGTTGTATTCAATCCCGATTCAATTTCTGTATTTCATCAACACTCTGATAGTCCACAGATTGCAGAATGCCTCCAGATGTTCATCGGAAACTACTACTGGTCTTCCTGGGGACGATCAAAGCGTAGACAGTTTGAGACATTACTCCAAAGTAGGAAAGTGCGCATGGTGACTGTTGAATTCAATCCCGATGCAATTTCTGTGTTTCATCAACTCTCAGTTAGTCCACAGACTTCAGAATGACTCCAGATGTGCATCGGAAACTACTTCTGGTCTTCCAAGGAACGATCAAGGCGTAGACTGTTTGAGATACTACTACCATGGAGGAAAGTGCGCATGGTGACTGTTGTATTCAATCCCGATGCAATTTCTGTGTTTCATCAACACTCTGATAGTCACAGATTACAGAATGCCTCCAGATGTCCATCGGAAATTACTACTGGTCTTCCAGGGTACGATCAAAGCGTAAACTCTCGGACGCATTACTCCCATGGAGGGAGGTGCGAATGGTGACTGTTGTATTCAATCCCGATGCAATTTCTGTGTTTCATCAACACTCTGATAGTCCACAGATTACAGAATGCCACCAGATGTGCATCGGAAACTACTACTGGGCTACCAGGGAAGGATGAAAGCGTAGCATGTTTGAGAATTACTCCCATGGAGGAAAGTGCGCATGGTGACTGTTGTATTCAATCCCGATGCCATTTCTGTGTTTCATCAACACTCTGATAGTCCACAGATTACAGAAAGGGTCCAGATGAGCATCGGAAACTACTACTGGTCTTCCTGGGAAGGATCAAAGTTCAGAATGTTTGGGAAATTACTCCCATGGAGGAAAGTGCGCATGGTGACTGTTGTATTCAATCCCGATGCAATTTCTGGGTTTCATCAACACTCTGATAGCAAACACATTACAGAATGCCTCCAGATGTGCATCAGAAACTACTACTGGTATTCCAGGGAACGATCAAAGCGTAAACTCTTTGAGACAATACTCCCATGGAGGAAAGTGCGCATGGTGACTGTTGTATTCAATCCCGATGCAATTTCTGTGTTTCATCAACACTCTGATACTCCACAGATTACAGAATGCCTCCAGGTGTTCATCGGAAACTACTACTGGGCTTCCAGGCCACGATCAAAGCGTAGACTCTTTGAGAATTATTTCCAATGCAGGAAAGTGCGCTTGGTGACTGTTGTATTCCATTCCGATGCAATTTCTGTGTTTTATTAAAAGTCTGATAGCCCACAGATTACAGAATATCTCCAGATGTGCATCGCAAACTATTACTGGCTTTCCAGGGAACGATCAAATCGTAAACTCTTTGAGACAATACTCCCACGGAGGCAAGTGCGCACGGTTACTGTTGTATTCAATCCCGATGCAATTTCTGTGTTTCATCAACACTCTGATACTCCACAGATTACAGAATGCCACTAGATGTGCATCGCAAACTACTACTGTTCTTCCAGGGAACGATCAAAGCGTAGACTGTTTGAGACATTACTCCCGTGGAGGAAAGTGCGCGTTGTGACTGTTGTATTCCATCCCGATGCAATTTCTGTGTTTCATCAACACTCTGATAGTCCACAGATTACAGAATGCCACCAGATGTGCATCGGAAGCTACTACTGGGCTACCAGGGAACGATGAAAGCGTAGCATGTTTGAGAATTACTCCCATGGAGGAAAGTGCGCATGGTGACTGTTGTATTCAATCCCGATGCCATTTCTGTGTTTCATCAACACTCTGATAGTCCACAGATTACAGAAAGGATCCAGATGTGCATCGGAAACTACTACTGGGCTACCAGGGAACGATCAAAGATTAGAATGTTTGGGAAATTACTCCCATGGAGGAAAGTGCGCATGGTGACTGTTGTATTCAATCCCGATGCCATTTCTGTGTTTCATCAACACTCTGATAGTCCACAGATTACAGAATGCCTCCAGATGTGCATCGGAAACTACTACTGGTCTTTCAGGGAACGATCAAAGCGTAGACTGTTTGAGACATTACTCCCATGGAGGAAAGTGCGCATGGTGACTGTTGTATTCAATCCCAATGCAAATTCTGTGTTTCATCAACACTGTGATAGTCCACAGATTACAGAAGGCCTCCAGATGTGCATAGGAAACTACAACTGGTCTTCCACAGCACGATCAAAACGTAGACTCTTTGAGACATTACTCCCGTGGAGGAAAGTGCGCATGGTGACTGTTGTATTTAATCCCGATTCAATTTCTGTTTTTCATCAACACTATGATAGTCCACAGATTACAGAATGCCACCTGATGTGCATCGGAGCCTACTACTGGTCTTCCAGGGATCGATCAAAGCGCAGATTGTTTGAGACATACCTCACGTGGAGGAAAGTGCGCATGGTGACTGTTGTGTTCAATCCCGATGCTATTTCTGTGTTTCATCAACAGTCTGATAGCCCACAGATTACAGAATGCAACCAGATGTGCATCGGAGACTACTACTGGTCTTCCAGGGAACGATCAAAGCGTATACTGATTGAGAATTACTGCCATGGAGGGAAGTGAACATGGTGACTGTTGTATTCAATCCCGATTCAATTTCTGTATTTCATCAACACTCTGATAGTCCACAGATTGCAGAATGCCTCCAGATGTTCATCGGAAACTACTACTGGTCTTCCTGGGGACGATCAGAGCGTAGACAGTTTGAGACATTACTCCAAAGTAGGAAAGTGCGCATGGTGACTGTTGAATTCAATCCCGATGCAATTTCTGTGTTTCATCAACTCTCAGTTAGTCCACAGACTTCAGAATGACTCCAGATGTGCATCGGAAACTACTTCTGGTCTTCCAAGGAACGATCAAGGCGTAGACTGTTTGAGATACTACTACCATGGAGGAAAGTGCGCATGGTGACTGTTGTATTCAATCCCGATGCAATTTCTGTGTTTCATCAACACTCTGATAGTCACAGATTACAGAATGCCTCCAGATGTCCATCGGAAATTACTACTGGTCTTCCAGGGTACGATCAAAGCGTAAACTCTTGGACTCATTACTCCCATGGAGGGAGGTGCGAATGGTGACTGTTGTATTCAATCCCGATGCAATTTCTGTGTTTCATCAACACTCTGATAGTCCACAGATTACAGAATGCCACCAGATGTGCATCGGAAACTACTACTGGGCTACCAGGGAAGGATGAAAGCGTAGCATGTTTGAGAATTACTCCCATGGAGGAAAGTGCGCATGGTGACTGTTGTATTCAATCCCGATGCCATTTCTGTGTTTCATCAACACTCTGATAGTCCACAGATTACAGAAAGGGTCCAGATGAGCATCGGAAACTACTACTGGTCTTCCTGGGAAGGATCAAAGTTCAGAATGTTTGGGAAATTACTCCCATGGAGGAAAGTGCGCATGGTGACTGTTGTATTCAATCCCGATGCAATTTCTGGGTTTCATCAACACTCTGATAGCAAACACATTACAGAATGCCTCCAGATGTGCATCAGAAACTACTACTGGTATTCCAGGGAACGATCAAAGCGTAAACTCTTTGAGACAATACTCCCATGGAGGAAAGTGCGCATGGTGACTGTTGTATTCAATCCCGATGCAATTTCTGTGTTTCATCAACACTCTGATACTCCACAGATTACAGAATGCCTCCAGGTGTTCATCGGAAACTACTACTGGTCTTCCAGGCCACGATCAAAGCGTAGACTCTTTGAGAATTATTTCCAATGCAGGAAAGTGCGCTTGGTGACTGTTGTATTCCATTCCGATGCAATTTCTGTGTTTTATTAAAAGTCTGATAGCCCACAGATTACAGAATATCTCCAGATGTGCATCGCAAACTATTACTGGCTTTCCAGGGAACGATCAAATCGTAAACTCTTTGAGACAATACTCCCACGGAGGCAAGTGCGCACGGTTACTGTTGTATTCAATCCCGATGCAATTTCTGTGTTTCATCAACACTCTGACACTCCACAGATTACAGAATGCCACTAGATGTGCATCGCAAACTACTACTGTTCTTCCAGGGAACGATCAAAGCGTAGACTGTTTGAGACATTACTCCCGTGGAGGAAAGTGCGCGTTGTGACTGTTGTATTCCATCCCGATGCAATTTCTGTGTTTCATCAACACTCTGATAGTCCACAGATTACAGAATGCCACCAGATGTGCATCGGAAGCTACTACTGGGCTACCAGGGAACGATGAAAGCGTAGCATGTTTGAGAATTACTCCCATGGAGGAAAGTGCGCATGGTGACTGTTGTATTCAATCCCGATGCCATTTCTGTGTTTCATCAACACTCTGATAGTCCACAGATTACAGAAAGGATCCAGATGTGCATCGGAAACTACTACTGGGCTACCAGGGAACGATCAAAGATTAGAATGTTTGGGAAATTACTCCCATGGAGGAAAGTGCGCATGGTGACTGTTGTATTCAATCCCGATGCCATTTCTGTGTTTCATCAACACTCTGATAGTCCACAGATTACAGAATGCCTCCAGATGTGCATCGGAAACTACTACTGGTCTTTCAGGGAACGATCAAAGCGTAGACTGTTTGAGACATTACTCCCATGGAGGAAAGTGCGCATGGTGACTGTTGTATTCAATCCCAAGGCAAATTCTGTGTTTCATCAACACTGTGATAGTCCACAGATTACAGAAGGCCTCCAGATGTGCATAGGAAACTACTACTGGTCTTCCACAGCACGATCAAAACGTAGACTCTTTGAGACATTACTCCCGTGGAGGAAAGTGCGCATGGTGACTGTTGTATTTAATCCCGATTCAATTTCTGTTTTTCATCAACACTATGATAGTCCACAGATTACAGAATGCCACCTGATGTGCATCGGAGCCTACTACTGGTCTTCCAGGGATCGATCAAAGCGCAGATTGTTTGAGACATACCTCACGTGGAGGAAAGTGCGCATGGTGACTGTTGTGTTCAATCCCGATGCTATTTCTGTGTTTCATCAACAGTCTGATAGCCCACAGATTACAGAATGCAACCAGATGTGCATCGGAGACTACTACTGGTCTTCCAGGGAACGATCAAAGCGTATACTGATTGAGAATTACTGCCATGGAGGGAAGTGAACATGGTGACTGTTGTATTCAATCCCGATTCAATTTCTGTATTTCATCAACACTCTGATAGTCCACAGATTGCAGAATGCCTCCAGATGTTCATCGGAAACTACTACTGGTCTTCCTGGGGACGATCAAAGCGTAGACAGTTTGAGACATTACTCCAAAGTAGGAAAGTGCGCATGGTGACTGTTGAATTCAATCCCGATGCAATTTCTGTGTTTCATCAACTCTCAGTTAGTCCACAGACTTCAGAATGACTCCAGATGTGCATCGGAAACTACTTCTGGTCTTCCAAGGAACGATCAAGGCGTAGACTGTTTGAGATACTACTACCATGGAGGAAAGTGCGCATGGTGACTGTTGTATTCAATCCCGATGCAATTTCTGTGTTTCATCAACACTCTGATAGTCACAGATTACAGAATGCCTCCAGATGTCCATCGGAAATTACTACTGGTCTTCCAGGGTACGATCAAAGCGTAAACTCTTGGACTCATTACTCCCATGGAGGGAGGTGCGAATGGTGACTGTTGTATTCAATCCCGATGCAATTTCTGTGTTTCATCAACACTCTGATAGTCCACAGATTACAGAATGCCACCAGATGTGCATCGGAAACTACTACTGGGCTACCAGGGAAGGATGAAAGCGTAGCATGTTTGAGAATTACTCCCATGGAGGAAAGTGCGCATGGTGACTGTTGTATTCAATCCCGATGCCATTTCTGTGTTTCATCAACACTCTGATAGTCCACAGATTACAGAAAGGGTCCAGATGAGCATCGGAAACTACTAGTGGTCTTCCTGGGAAGGATCAAAGTTCAGAATGTTTGGGAAATTACTCCCATGGAGGAAAGTGCGCATGGTTACTGTTGTATTCAATCCCGATGCAATTTCTGGGTTTCATCAACACTCTGATAGCAAACACATTACAGAATGCCTCCAGATGTGCATCAGAAACTACTACTGGTATTCCAGGGAACGATCAAAGCGTAAACTCTTTGAGACAATACTCCCATGGAGGAAAGTGCGCATGGTGACTGTTGTATTCAATCCCGATGCAATTTCTGTGTTTCATCAACACTCTGATACTCCACAGATTACAGAATGCCTCCAGGTGTTCATCGGAAACTACTACTGGTCTTCCAGGCCACGATCAAAGCGTAGACTCTTTGAGAATTATTTCCAATGCAGGAAAGTGCGCTTGGTGACTGTTGTATTCCATTCCGATGCAATTTCTGTGTTTTATTAAAAGTCTGATAGCCCACAGATTACAGAATATCTCCAGATGTGCATCGCAAACTATTACTGGCTTTCCAGGGAACGATCAAAGCGTAGACTGTTTGAGACATCACTCCCATAGAGGAAAGTGCGCATGGTGACTGTTGTATTCAATCCCGATGCAATTTCTGTGTTTCATCAACAGTCTGATAGTCCACAGATTATAGAATGCCTCCAGATGTGCATCGGAAACTACTACTGGTCTTTCAGGGAACGATCAAAGCGTAGACTGTTTGAGACATCACTCCCATAGAGGAAAGTGCGCATGGTGACTGTTGTATTCAATCCCGATGCTATTTCTGTGTTTCATCAACAATCTGATAGCCCACAGATTACAGAATGCCACCAGATGTGCATCGGAAACTACTACTGGTCTTCCAGGGAACGATCAAAGCGTATACTGATTGAGAATTACTGCCACGGAGGGAAGTGAACATGGTGACTGTTGTATTCAATCCCGATTCAATTTCTGTATTTCATCAACACTCTGATAGTCCACAGATTGCAGAATGCCTCCAGATGTTCACCGGAAACTACTACTGGACTTCCTGGGAACGATCAAAGCGTAGACTGTTTGAGACATTACTCCAAAGGAGGAAAGTGCGCATGGTGACTGTTGAATTCAATCCCGATGCAATTTCTGTGTTTCATCAACACTCAGTTAGTCCACAGATTTCAGAATGACTCCAGATGTGCATCGGAAACTACTTCTGGTCTTCCAAGGAACGATCAAGGCGTAGACTGTTTGAGACACTACTCCCATGGAGGAAAGTGCGCATGGTGACTGTCGTATTCAATCCCGATGCAATTTCTGTGTTTCATCAACACTCTGATAGTCACAGATTACAGAATGCCTCCAGATGTCCATCGGAAATTACTACTGGTCTTCCAGGGTACGATCAAAGCGTAAACTCTTGGACTCATTACTCCCATGGAGGAAGGTGCGAATGGTGAATGTTGTATTCAATCCCTATGGACTTTCTGTGTTTCATCAACACTCTGACACTTCACAGATTATAGAATGCCTCCATATGTGCATCGGAAACTACTACTGGTCTTCCAGTGAACGATCAAAGCGTAAACTCTTTGAGACCTTACTCCCATGGTTGAAGGTGCGCATGGTGACTGTTGTATTCAATCCCGATGCAATTTCTGTTTTTTATCAACACTCTGATACTCCACAGATTACAGAATGCCTCCAGATGTGCATCGGAAACCACTACTGGTCTTCCAGGGAACGATCGATGCGTAGACTGTTTGAGACATTACTCCCGTGGAGGAAAGTGCGCGTTGTGACTGTTGTATTCCATCCCGACGCAATTTCTGTGTTTCATTAACACTCTGATAGTCCACAGATTACAGAATGCCACCAGATGTGCATCGGAAACTACTACTTGGCTACCAGGGAACGATGAAAGCGTAGCATGTTTGAGAATTACTCCCATGGAGGAAAGTGCGCATGGTGACTGTTGTATTCAATCCCGATGCCATTTCTGTGTTTCATTAACACTCTGATAGTCCACAGATTACAGAAAGGGTCCAGATGTGCATCGGAAACTACTACTGGTCTTCCAGGGAAGGATCAAAGTTTAGAATATTTGGGAAATTACTCCAATGGAGGAAAGTGCGCATGGTGACTGTTGTATTCAATCCCGATGCAATTTCTGGGTTTCATCAACACTCTGATAGTAAACACATTACAGAACGCCTCCAGATGTGCATCAGAAACTACTACTGGTATTCCAGGGAACGATCAAAGCGTAAACTCTTTGAGACAATACTCCCATGGAGGAAAGTGCGCATGGTGACTGTTGTATTCAATCCCGATGCCATTTCTGTGTTTCATCAACACTCTGATACTCCACAGATTACAGAATGCCTCCAGGTGTTCATCGGAAACTACTACTGGTCTTCCAGGCCACGATCAAAGCGTAGACTCTTTGAGAATTATTCCCAATGCAGGAAAGTGCGCTTGGTGACTGTTGTATTCCATTCCGATGCAATTTCTGTGTTTTATTAAAAGTCTGATAGCCCACAGATTACAGAATATCTCCAGATGGGCATCGCAAACTATTACTGGCTTTCCAGGGAACGATCAAAGCGTAGACTGTTTGAGACATCACTCCCATAGAGGAAAGTGCGCATGGTGACTGTTGTATTCAATCCCGATGCAATTTCTGTGTTTCATCAACAGTCTGATAGTCCACAGATTACAGAATGCCTCCGGACGTGCATCGGAAATTACTACTGGTCTTTCAGGGAACGATCAAAGCGTAAACTGTTTGAGACATCACTCCCATAGAGGAAAGTGCGCATGGTGACTGTTGTGTTCAATCCCGATGCTATTTCTGTGTTTCATCAACAGTCTGATAGCCCACAGATTACAGAATGCCACCAGACGTGCATCGGAAACTACTATTGCTCTTCCAGGGAACGATCAAAGCGTATACTAATTGAGAATTACTGCCATGGAGGGAAGTGAACATGGTGACTGTTGTATTCAATCCCGATTCAATTTCTGTATATCATCAACACTCTGATAGTCCACAGATTGCAGAATGCCTCCAGATGTTCACCGGAAACTACTAGTGGTCTTCCTGGGAACGATCAAAGCGTAGACTGTTTGAGACATTACTCCAAAGGAGGAAAGTGCGCATGGTGACTGTTGAATTCAATCCCGATGCAATTTCTGTGTTTCATCAACACTCAGTTAGTCCACAGATTTCAGAATGACTCCAGATGTGCATCGGAAACTACTTCTGGTCTTCCAAGGAACGATCAAGGCGTAGACTGTTTGAGACACTACTCCCATGGAGGAAAGTGCGCATGGTGACTGTTGTATTCAATCCCGATGCAATTTCTGTGTTTCATCAACACTCTGATAGTCACAGATTACAGAATGCCTCCAGATGTCCGTCGGAAATTACTACTGGTCTTCCAGGGTACTATCAAAGCGTAAACCCTTGGACTCATTACTCACATGGAGGAATGTGCGAATGGTGACTGTTGTATTCAATCCCTATGGAATTTCTGTGTTTCATCAACACTCTGACACTTCACAGATTATAGAATGCCTCCATATGTGCATCGGAAACTACTACTGGTCTTCCAGTGAACGATCAAAGCGTAAACTCTTTGAGACATTACTCCCATGGAGGAAGGTGCGCATGGTGACTGTTGTATTCAATCCCGATGCAATTTCTGTGTTTTATCAACACTGTGATACTCCACAGATTACAGAATGCCTCCAGATGTGCATCGGAAACCACTACTGGTCTTCCAGGGAACGATCAAAGGGTAGACTGTTTGAGATCTTACTCCCATGGAGGAAAGTGCGCATGGTGACTGTTGTATTCAATCCCGATACAATTTCTGTGTTTCATCAACACTCTGATAGTCCACACATTACAGAATGCCTCCAGATGTGCATCAGAAACTACTACTTGTATTCCAGGGAACGATAAAAGCGTAAACTCTTTGAGACAATAGTCCCATAGCGGAAAGTGCGCATGGTGACTGTTGTATTCAATCCCGATGCAATTTCTGTGTTTCATCAACACACTGATACTCCACAGATTACAGAATGCCTCCAGATGTGCATCGGAAACTACTACTGTCCTTCCAGGGAACGATCAAAGCGTAGACTCTTTGAGACATTACTCCCGTGGAGGAAAGTGCGCGTCGTGACTGTTGTATTCAATCCCGATGCAATTTCTGTGTTTCATCAACACTCTGATAGTCCACAGATTACAGAATGCCACCAGATATGCGTCGGAAACTACTACTGGTCTACCAGGGAACGATCAAAGCGTAGCATGTTTGAGAATTACTCCCATGGAGGAAAGTGCGTATGGTTACTGTTGTATTCAATCCCGAAGCAATTTCTGTGTTTCATCAACACTCTGATAGTCCACACATTATAGAATGCCTCCTGATGTGCATCAGAAACTACTACTGGTCTTCCTGGGAACGATCAAAGCGTAGACTGTTTGAGACATTACTCCAAAGGAGGAAAGTGCGCAAGGTGACTGTTGTATTCAATCCCGATGCAATTTCTGTGTTTCATCAACACTCAGTTAGTCCACAGATTTCAGAATGACTCCAGATGTGCATCGGAAATTACTACTGGTCTTCCAGGGTTCGATCAAAGCGTAAACTCTTGGACTCATTACTCCCATGGAGGAAGGTGCGAATGGTGACTGTTGTATTCAATCCCTATGGCATTTCTGTGTTTCATCAACACTCTGACGCTTCACAGATTATAGAATGCCTCCATATGAGCATCGGAAACTACTACTGGTCTTCCAGTGAACGATCAAAGCGTAAACTCTTTGAGACATTACTCCCATGGAGGAAGGTGCGCATGGTGACTGTTGTATTCAATCCCGATTCAATTTCTCTGTTTCATCAACACTCTGATAGTCCACACATTACAGAATGCCTCCAGATGTGCATCAGAAACTACTACTGGTATTCCAAGGAACGATCAAAGCGTAAACTCGTTCAGACAATACTCCCATAGAGGAAAGTGCGCATGGTGACTGTTGTGTTCAATCCCGATGCGATTTCTGTGTTTCATCAACACTCTGATACTCCACAGATTACAGAATGCCTCCAGATGCGCATCGGAAACTACTACTGTTCTTCCAGGGAACGATCAAAGCGTAGACTGTTTGAAACATTACTCCCGTGGAGGAAAGTGCGCGTTGTGACTGTTGTATTCAAACCCGATGCAATTTCTGTGTTTCATCAACACCCTGATAGTCCACAGATTACAGAATGCCACCAGATGTGCATCGGAAACTACTACTTGTATTCCAGGAAACGTTCAAAGCGTAAACTCTTTGAGACATTACTCCCATGGAGGAAAGTGCGCATGGTGACTGTTGTATTCAAACCCGATTCAATTTCTGTGTTTCATCAAGACCCTGATACTCCACAGATTACAGAATGCCACCAGATGTGCCACGGAAACTACTACTGGTCCCCTAGGGAACGAACAAAGCGTAGACTGCTTGAGACATTACTCCCGTGGAGGGAAGTGCGCGTTGTGACTGTTGTATTCAATCCCGATGCAATTTCGTGTTTTATCAACACTCTGATAGTCCACAGATTACAGAATGCCACCAGATGTGCATCGGAAACTGCTACTGGTCTAACAGGGAACGTTCAAAGCGTAGAATGTGTGAGAATTACTCCCATGGAGGAAAGTGCGCATGGTGACTGTTGTATTCAATCCCGATGCCATTTCTGTGGTTCATCAACACTCTGATAGTCCACAGATTACAGAAAGGGTCCAGATGTGCATCGGAAACTACTACTGGACTTCCAGGGAAGTATCAAAGTTTAGAATGTTTGGGAAATTACTCCCATGGAGGAAAGTGCGCATGGTGACTGTTGTATTCAATCCCGATGCAATTTCTGTGTTTCATCAAAACTCTGATAGTCCACAGATTGCAGAATGCCTCCAGATGTGCATCGGAAACTACTACTGGTCTTCCAGGGAACGATCAAAGCGTAGACTGTTAGAGACATTACTCCCATGGAGGAAGGTGCGCATGGTGACTGTTGTATTCAATCCCGATGCAAATTCTGTGTTTCATCAACACTCTGATAGACCACAGATTACAGAATGCCACCAGATGTGCATCGGACACTACTACTGGTCTCCTAGGGAACGATCAAATCGTAGACTGTTTGAGACATTACTCCCGTGGAGGAAAGTGCGCGTTGTGACTGTTGTATTCAATCCCGATGCAATTTCTGTGTTTTATCAACACTCTGATAGTCCACAGATTACAGAATGCCACGAGATGTGCATCGGAAACTACTACTGTCCTTCCAGGGAACGATCAAAGCGTAGACTCTTTGAGACATTACTCCCGTGGAGGAAAGTGCGGGTCGTGACTGTTGTATTCAATCCCGATGCAATTTCTGTGTTTCATCAACACTCTGATAGTCCACAGATTACAGAATGCCACCAGATATGCGTCGGAAACTACTACTGGTCTACCAGGGAACGATCAAAGCGTAGCATGTTTGAGAATTACTCCCATGGAGGAAAGTGCGTATGGTTACTGTTGTATTCAATCCCGAAGCAATTTCTGTGTTTCATCAACACTCTGATAGTCCACACATTACAGAATGCCTCCAGATGTGCATCAGAAACTACTACTGGTATTCCATGGAACGATCAAAGCGTAGACTGTTAGAGACATTACTCGCATGGAGGAAAGTGAGCATGGTGTCTGTTGTATTCAATCCCGATGCAAATTCTGTGTTTCATCAACACTCTGATAGACCACAGATTACAGAATGCCACCAGATGTGCATCGGACACTACTACTGGTCTCCTAGGGAACGATCAAATCGTAGACTGTTTGAGACATTACTCCCGTGGAGGAAAGTGCGCGTTGTGACTGTTGTATTCAATCCCGATGCAATTTCTGTGTTTTATCAACACTCTGATAGTCCACAGACTACAGAATGCCACCAGATGTGCATCGGAAACTACCACTGGTCTTCCAGGGAACGATCAAAGCGTATACTGATTGAGAATTACTCCCATGGAGGGAAGTGAACATGGTGACTGTTGTATTCAATCCCGATTCAATTTCTGTATTTCATCAACACTCTGATAGTCCACAGATTGCAGAATTCCTCCAGATGTTCATCGGAAACTACTACTGGTCTTCCTGGGAACGATCAAAGCGTAGACTGTTTGAGACATTACTCCAAAGGAGGAAAGTGCGCATGGTGACTGTTGTATTCAATCCCGATGCAATCTCTGTGTTTAATCAACACTCAGTTAGTCCACAGATATCAGAATGACTCCAGATGTGCATCGGAAATTACTACTGGTCTTCCAGGGTACGATCAAAGCGTAAACTCTTGGACTCATTACTCCCATGGAGGAAGGTGCGAATGGTGACTGTTGTATTCAATCCCTATGGCATTTCTGTGTTTCATCAACACTCTGTCGCTTCACAGATTATAGAATGCCTCCATATGAGCATCGGAAACTACTACTGGTCTTCCAGTGAACGATCAAAGCGTAAACTCTTTGAGACATTACTCCCATGGAGGAAGGTGCGCATGGTGACTGTTGTATTCAATCCCGATTCAATTTCTCTGTTTCATCAACACTCTGATAGTCCACACATTACAGAATGCCTCCAGATGTGCATCAGAAACTACTACTGGTATTCAAAGGAACGATCAAAGCGTAAACTCGTTGAGACAATACTCCCATAGAGGAAAGTGCGCATGGTGACTGTTGTGTTCAATCTCGATGCGATTTCTGTGTTTCATCAACACTCTGATACTCCACAGATTACAGAATGCCTCCAGATGCGCATCGGAAACTACTACTGTTCTTCCAGGGAACGATCAAAGCGTAGACTGTTTGAAACATTACTCCCGTGGAGGAAAGTGCGCGTTGTGACTGTTGTATTCAAACCCGATGCAATTTCTGTGTTTCATCAACACTCTGATAGTCCACAGATTACAGAATGCCACCAGATGTGCATCGGAAACTACTACTTATATTCCAGGAAACGATCAAAGCGTAAACTATTTGAGACATTACTCCCATGGAGGAAAGTGCGCATGGTGACTGTTGTATTCAAACCCGATTCAATTTCTGTGTTTCATCAAGACCCTGATACTCCACAGATTACAGAATGCCACCAGATGTGCCACGGAAACTACTACTGGTCTCCTAGGGAACGAACAAAGCGTAGACTGCTTGAGACATTACTCCCGTGGAGGGAAGTGCGCGTTGTGACTGTTGTATTCAATCCCGATGCAATTTCGTGTTTTATCAACACTCTGATAGTCCACAGATTACAGAATGCCACCAGATGTGCATCGGAAACTGCTACTGGTCTAACAGGGAACGTTCAAAGCGTAGAATGTTTGAGAATTACTCCCATGGAGGAAAGTGCGCATGGTGACTGTTGTATTCAATCCCGATGCCATTTCTGTGTTTCATCAACACTCTGATAGTCCACAGATTACAGAAAGGGTCCAGATGTGCATCGGAAACTACTACTGGACTTCCAGGGAAGGATCAAAGTTTAGAATGTTTGGGAAATTACTCCCATGGAGGAAAGTGCGCATGGTGACTGTTGTATTCAATCCCGATGCAATTTCTGTGTTTCATCAAAACTCTGATAGTCCACAGATTGCAGAATGCCTCCAGATGTGCATCGGAAACTACTACTGGTCTTCCAGGGAACGATCAAAGCGTAGACTGTTAGAGACATTACTCCCATGGAGGAAGGTGCGCATGGTGACTGTTGTATTCAATCCCGATGAATTTTATGTGTTTCATCAACACTCTGATAGTCCACAGATTACAGAATGCCTTCAGATGTGCATCGGAAACTACTACTGGTCTTCCAGGAGACGATCAAAGCGTAGAATGTTTGAAAATTACTCCCATGGAGGAAACTGCGCATGGTGACTGTTGTATTCAATCCCGATGCAATTTCTGTAATTCATCAACACTCTGATAGTAAACACATTACAGAATGCCTCCAGATGTGCATCAGAAACTACTACTGGTATTCCAGGGAACGATCAAAGCGTAAACTCTTTGAGACAATACTCCCACGGAGGAAAGTGCGCACGGTTACTGTTGTATTCAATCCCGATGCAATTTCTGTGTTTCATCAACACTCTGATACTCCACAGATTACAGAATGCCACTAGATGTGCATCGGAAACTACTACTGTTCTTCCAGGGAACGATCAAAGCGTAGACTGTTTGAGACATTACTCCCGTGGAGGAAAGTGCGCGTTGTGACTGTTGTATTCCATCCCGATGCAATTTCTGTGTTTCATCAACACTCTGATAGTCCACAGATTACAGAATGCCACCAGATGTGCATCGGAAACTACTACTGGGCTACCAGGGAACGATGAAAGCGTAGCATGTTTGAGAATTACTCCCATGGAGGAAAGTGAGCATGGTGACTGTTGTATTCAATCCCGATGCCATTTCTGTGTTTCATCAACACTCTGATAGTCCACAGATTACAGAAAGGATCCAGATGTGCATCGGAAACTACTACTGGGCTACCAGGGAACGATCAAAGATTAGAATGTTTGGGAAATTACTCCCATGGAGGAAAGTGCACATGGTGACTGTTGTATTCAATCCCGATGCCATTTCTGTGTTTCATCAACACTCTGATAGTCCACAGATTACAGAAGGCCTCCAGATGTGCATCGGAAACTACTACTGGTCTTTCAGGGAACGATCAAAGCGTAGACTGTTTGAGACATTACTCCCATGGAGGAAAGTGCGCATGGTGACTGTTGTATTCAGTCCCAATGCAAATTCTGTGTTTCATCAACACTGTGATAGTCCACAGATTACAGAAGTCCTCCAGATGTGCATAGGAAACTACTACTGGTCCTCCACAGCTCGATCAAAACGTAGACTCTTTGAGACATTACTCCCGTGGAGGAAAGGTCGCATGGTGACTGTTGTATTTAATCCCGATTCAATTTCTGTTTTTCATCAACACTATGATAGTCCACAGATTACAGAATGCCACCTGATGTGCATCGGAGACTACTAATGGTCTTCCAGGGAACGATCAAAGCGTAGACTGTTTGAGACATTACTCCCGTGGAGGAAAGTGCGCATGGTGACTGTTGTGTTCAATCCCGATGCTATTTCTGTGTTTCATCAACAGTCTGATAGCCCACAGATTACAGAATGCCACCAGATGTGCATCGGAAACTACTACTGGTCTTCCAGGGAACGATCAAAGGGTATACTGATTGAGAATTACTGCCATGGAGGGAAGTGAACATGGTAACTGTTGTATTCAATCCCGATTCAATTTCTGTATTTCATCAACACTCTGATAGTCCACAGATTGCAGAATGCCTCCAGATGTTCATCGGAAACTACTACTGGTCTTCCAAGGAACGATCAAGGCGTAGACTGTTTGAGACACTACTCCCATGGGGGAAAGTGCGCATGGTGACTGTTGTATTCAATCCCGATGCAATTTCTGTGTTTCATCAACACTCTGATAGTCACAGATTACAGAATGCCTCCAGATGTCCATCGGAAACTACTACTGGGCTACCAGGGAAGGATGAAGGCGTAGCATGTTTGAGAATTACTCCCATGGAGGAAAGTGCGCATGGTGACTGTTGTATTCAATCCCGATGCCATTTCTGTGTTTCATCAACACTCTGATAGTCCACAGATTACAGAAAGGGTCCAGATGTGCATCGGAAACTACTACTGGTCTTCCTGGGAAGGATCAAAGTTCAGAATGTTTGGGAAATTACTCCCATGTAGGAAAGTGCGCATGGTGACTGTTGTATTCAATCCCGATGCAATTTCTGGGTTTCATCAACACTCTGATAGTAAACACATTACAGAATGCCTCCAGATGTGCATCAGAAACTACTACTGGTATTCCAGGGAACGATCAAAGCGTAAACTCTTTGAGACAATACTCCCATGGAGGAAAGTGCGCATGGTGACTGTTGTATTCAATCCCGATGCAATTTCTGTGTTTCATCAACACTCTGATACTCCACAGATTACAGAATGCCTCCAGGTGTTCATCGGAAACTACTACTGGTCATCCAGGCCACGATCAAAGCGTAGACTCTTTGAGAATTATTTCCAATGCAGGAAAGTGCGCTTGGTGACTGTTGTATTCCATTCCGATGCACTTTCTGTGTTTTATTAAAAGTCTGATAGCCCACAGATTACAGAATATCTCCAGATGTGCATCGCAAACTATTACTGGCTTTCCAGGGAACGATCAAAGCGTAGACTGTTTGAGACATCACTCCCATAGAGGAAAGTGCGCATGGTGACTGTTGTATTCAATCCCGATGCAATTTCTGTGTTTCATCAACAGTCTGATAGTCCACAGATTACAGAATGCCTCCAGATGTGCATCAGAAACTACTACTGGTCTTTCAGGGAACGATCAAAGCGTAGACTGTTTGAGACATCACTCCCATAGAGGAAAGTGCGCATGGTGACTGTTGTGTTCAATCCCGATGCTATTTCTGTGTTTCATCAACAATCTGATAGCCCACAGATTACAGAATGCCACCAGATGTGCATCGGAAACTACTACTGGTCTTCCAGGGAACGATCAAAGCGTATACTGATTGAGAATTACTGCCACGGAGGGAAGTGAACATGGTGACTGTTGTATTCAATCCCGATTCAATTTCTGTATTTCATCAACACTCTGATAGTCCACAGATTGCAGAATGCCACCAGATGTTCACCGGAAACTACTACTGGTCTTCCTGGGAACGATCAAAGCGTAGACTGTTTGAGACATTACTCCAAAGGAGGAAAGTGCGCATGGTGACTGTTGAATTCAATCCCGATGCAATTTCTGTGTTTCATCAACACTCAGTTAGTCCACAGATTTCAGAATGACTCCAGATGTGCATCGGAAACTACTTCTGGTCTTCCAAGGAACGATCAAGGCGTAGACTGTTTGAGACACTACTCCCATGGAGGAAAGTGCGCATGGTGACTGTCGTATTCAATCCCGATGCAATTTCTGTGTTTCATCAACACTCTGATAGTCACAGATTACAGAATGCCTCCAGATGTCCATCGGAAATTACTACTGGTCTTGCAGGGTACGATCAAAGCGTAATCTCTTGGACTCATTACTCCCATAGAGGAAGGTGCGAATGGTGAATGTTGTATTCAATCCCTATGGAATTTCTGTGTTTCATCAACACTCTGACACTTCACAGATTATAGAATGCCTCCATACGTGCATCGGAAACTACTACTGGTCTTCCAGTGAACGATCAAAGCGTAAACTCTTTGAGACCTTACTCCCATGGAGGGAGGTAAGCATGGTGACTGTTGTATTCAATCCCGATGCAATTTCTGTGTTTTATCAACACTCTGATACTCCACAGATTACAGAATGCCTCCAGATGTGCATCGGAAACCACTACTGGTCTTCCAGGGAACGATCAAAGCGTAGACTGTTTGAGACATTACTCCCGTGGAGGAAAGTGCGCGTTGTGACTGTTGTATTCCATCCCGATGCAATTTCTGTGTTTCATTAACACTCTGATAGTCCACAGATTACAGAATGCCACCAGATGTGCATCGGAAACTACTACTGGGCTACCAGGGAACGATGAAAGCGTACCATGTTTGAGAATTACTCCCATGGAGGAAAGTGCGCATGGTGACTGTTGTATTCAATCCCGATGCCATTTCTGTGTTTCATTAACACTCTGATAGTCCACAGATTACAGAAAGGGTCCAGATGTGCATCGGAAACTACTACTGGTCTTCCAGTGAACGATCAAAGCGTAAACTCTTTGAGACCTTACTCCCATGGAGGGAGGTGCGCATGGTGACTGTTGTATTCAATCCCGATGCAATTTCTGTGTTTCATCAACACTCTGATACTCCACAGATTACAGAATGCCACCAGACGTGCATCGGAAACTACTTCTGGTCTTCCAAGGAACGATCAAGGCGTAGACTGTTTGAGACACTACTCCCATGGAGGAAAGTGCGCATGGTGACTTTCGTATTCAATCCCGATGCAATTTCTGTGTTTCATCAACACTCTGATAGTCACAGATTACAGAATGCCTCCAGATGTCCATCGGAAATTACTACTGGTCTTCCAGGGTACGATCAAAGCGTAAACTCTTGGACTCATTACTCCCATGGAGGAAGGTGCGAATGGTGAATGTTGTATTCAATCCCTATGGAATTTCTGTGTTTCATCAACACTCTTACACTTCACAGATTACAGAATGCCTCCAGATGTGCATCGGAAACCACTACTGGTCTTCCAGGGAACGATCAAAGCGTAGACTGTTTGAGACATTACTCCCGTGGAGGAAAGTGCGCGTTGTGACTGTTGTATTCCATCCCGATGCAATTTCTGTGTTTATTAACACTCTGATAGTCCACAGATTACAGAATGCCACCAGATGTGCATCGGAAACTACCACTGGGCTACCAGGGAACGATGAAAGCGTAGCATGTTTGAGAATTACTCCCATGGAGGAAAGTGCGCATGGTGACTGTTGTATTCAATCCCGATCCTATTTCTGTGTTTCATTAACACTCTGATAGTCCACAGATTACAGAAAGGGTCCAGATGTGCATCGGAAACTACTACTGGTCTTCCAGGGAAGGATCAAAGTTCAGAATGTTTGGGAAATTACTCCCATGGAGGAAAGTGCGCATGGTGACTGTTGTATTCAATCCCGATGCAATTTCTGGGTTTCATCAACACTCTGATAGTAAACACATTACAGAACGCCTCCAGATGTGCATCAGAAACTACTACTGGTATTCCAGGGAACGATCAAAGCGTAAACTCTTTGAGACAATACTCCCATGGAGGAAAGTGCGCATGGTGACTGTTGTATTCAATCCCGATGCAATTTCTGTGTTTCATCAACACTCTGATACTCCACAGATTACAGAATGCCACCAGGTGTTCATCGGAAACTACTACTGGTCTTCCAGGCCACGATCAAAGCGTAGACTCTTTGAGAATTATTCCCAATGCAGGAAAGTGCGCTTGGTGGCTGTTGTATTCCATTCCGATGCAATTTCTGTGTTTTATTAAAAGTCTGATAGCCCACAGATTACAGAATATCTCCAGATGTGCATCGCAAACTATTACTGGCTTTCCAGGGAACGATCAAAGCGTAGACTGTTTGAGACATCACTCCCATAGAGGAAAGTGCGCATGGTGACTGTTGTATTCAATCCCGATGCAATTTCTGTGTTTCATCAACAGTCTGATAGTCCATAGATTACAGAATGCCTCCAGACGTGCATCGGAAACTACTACTGCTCTTTCAGGGAACGATCAAAGCGTAAACTGTTTGAGACATCACTCCCATAGAGGAAAGTGCGCATGGTGACTGTTGCGTTCAATCCCGATGCTATTTCTGTGTTTCATCAACAGTCTGATAGCCCACAGATTACAGAATGCCACCAGACGTGCATCGGAAACTACTACTGCTCTTCCATGGAACGATCAAAGCGTATACTAATTGAGAATTACTGCCATGGAGGGAAGTGAACATGGTGACTGTTGTATTCAATCCCGATTCAATTTCTGTATATCATCAACACTCTGATAGTCCACAGATTGCAGAATGCCTCCAGATGTTCATCGGACACTACTAGTGGTCTTCCTGGGAACGATCAAAGCGTAGACTGTTTGAGACATTACTCCAAAGGAGGAAAGTGCGCATGGTGACTGTTGAATTCAATCCCGATGCAATTTCTGTGTTTCAACACTCAGTTAGTCCACAGATTTCAGAATGACTCCAGATGTGCATCGGAAACTACTTCTGGTCTTCCAAGGAACGATCAAGGCGTAGACTGTTTGAGACACTACTCCCATGGAGGAAAGTGCGCATGGTGACTGTTGTATTCAATCCCGATGCAATTTCTGTGATTCATCAACACTCTGATAGTCACAGATTACAGAATGCCTCCACATGTCCATCGGAAATTACTACTGGTCTTCCAGGGTACTATCAGAGCGTAAACCCTTGGACTCATTACTCACATGGAGGAATGTGCGAATGGTGACTGTTGTATTCAATCCCTATGGAATTTCTGTGTTTCATCAACACTCTGACACTTCACAGATTATAGAATGCCTCAATATGTGCATCGGAAACTACTACTGGTCTTCCAGTGAACGATCAAAGCGTAAACTCTTTGAGACATTACTCCCATGGAGGAAGGTGCGCATGGTGACTGTTGTATTCAATCCCGATGCAATTTCTGTGTTTTATCAACACTGTGATACTCCACAGATTACAGAATGCCTCCAGATGTGCATCGGAAACCACTACTGGTCTTCCAGGGAACGATCAAAGGGTAGACTGTTTGAGATCTTACTCCCATGGAGGAAAGTGCGCATGGTGACTGTTGTATTCAATCCCGATACAATTTCTGTGTTTCATCAACACTCTGATAGTCCACACATTACAGAATGCCTCCAGATGTGCATCAGAAACTACTACTGGTATTCCAGCGAACGATAAAAGCGTAAACTCTTTGAGACAATAGTCCCATAGAGGAAAGTGCGCATGGTGACTGTTGTATTCAATCCCGATGCAATTTCTGTGTTTCATCAACACTCTGATACTCCACAGATTACAGAATGCCTCCAGATGAGCATCGGAAACTACTACTGTCCTTCCAGGGAACGATCAAAGCGTAGACTGTTTGAGACATTACTCTCGTGGAGGAAAGTGCGCGTCGTGACTGTTGTATTTAATCCCGATGCAATTTCTGTGTTTCATCAACACTCTGATAGTCCACAGATTACAGAATGCCACCAGATATGCGTCGGAAACTACTACTGGTCTACCAGGGAACGATCAAAGCGTAGCATGTTGGAGAATTACTCCCATGGAGGAAAGTGCGTATGGTTACTGTTGTATTCAATCCCGAAGCAATTTCTGTGTTTCATCAACACTCTGATAGTCCACACATTACAGAATGCCTCCAGATGTGCATCAGAAACTACTACTGGTATTCCATGGAACGATCAAAGCGTAGACTGTTAGAGACATTACTCGCATGGAGGAAAGTGCGCATGGTGTCTGTTGTATTCAATCCCGATGCAAATTCTGTGTTTCATCAACACTCTGATAGACCACAGACTACAGAATGTCTCCAGATGTGCATCGGACACTACTACAGGTCTCCTAGGGAACGATCAAGTCGTAGACTGTTTGAGACATTACTCCCGTGGAGGAAAGTGCGCGTTGTGACTGTTGTATTCAATCCCGATGCAATTTCTGTGTTTTATCTACACTGTGATAGTCCACAGATTACAGAATGCCACCAGATGTGCATCGGAAACTACTACTGGTCTTCCAGGGAACGATCAAAGCGTATACTGATTGAGAATTACTCCCATGGAGGGAAGTGAACATGGTGACTGTTGTATTCAATCCCGATTCAATTTCTGTATTTCATCAACACTCTGATAGTCCACAGATTGCAGAATGCCTCCAGATGTTCATCGGAAACTACTACTGGTCTTCCTGGGAACGATCAAAGCGTAGACTGTTTGAGACATTACTCCAAAGGAGGAAAGTGCGCATGGTGACTGTTGTATTCAATCCCGATGCAATTTCTGTGTTTCATCAACACTCAGTTAGTCCACAGATTTCAGAATGACTCCAGATGTGCATCGGAAATTACTACTGGTCTTCCAGGGTACGATCAAAGCGTAAACTCTTGGACTCATTACTCCCATGGAGGAAGGTGCGAATGGTGACTGTTGTATTCAATCCCTATGGCATTTCTGTGTTTCATCAACACTCTGACGCTTCACAGATTATAGAATGCCTCCATATGTGCATCGGAAACTACTACTGGTCTTCCAGTGAACGATCAAAGCGTAAACTCTTTGAGACATTACTCCCATGGAGGAAGGTGCGCATGGTGACTGTTGTATTCAATCCCGATTCAATTTCTCTGTTTCATCAACACTCTGATAGTCCACACATTACAGAATGCCTCCAGATGTGCATCAGAAACTACTACTGGTATTCCAAGGAACGATCAAAGCGTGAACTCGTTGAGACAATACTCCCATAGAGGAAAGTGCGCATGGTGACTGTTGTGTTCAATCCCGATGCGATTTCTGTGTTTCATCAACACTCTGATACTCCACAGATTACAGAATGCCTCCAGATGCGCATCGGAAACTACTACTGTTCTTCCAGGGAACGATCAAAGCGTAGACTGTTTGAAACATTACTCCCGTGGAGGAAAGTGCGCGTTGTGACTGTTGTATTCAAACCCGATGCAATTTCTGTGTTTCATCAACACTCTGATAGTCCACAGATTACAGAATGCCACCAGATGTGCATCGGAAACTACTACTTGTATTCCAGGAAACGATCAAAGCGTAAACTATTTGAGACATTACTCCCATGGAGGAAAGTGCGCATGGTGACTGTTGTACTCAAAACCGATTCAATTTCTGTGTTTCATCAAGACCCTGATACTCCACAGATTACAGAATACCACCAGATGTGCCACGGAAACTAATAATGGTCTCCTAGGGAACGAACAAAGCGTAGACTGCTTGAGACATTACTCCCGTGGAGGGAAGTGCGCGTTGTGACTGTTGTATTCAATCCCGATGCAATTTCGTGTTTTATCAACACTCTGATAGTCCACAGATTACAGAATGCCACCAGATGTGCATCGGAAACAACTACTGGTCTTCCAGGGACGATCAAAGCGTATACTGATTGAGAATTACTCCCATGGAGAGAAGTGAACATGGTGACTGTAGTATTCAATCCCGATGTAATTTCTGTGTTTCATCAACACTCAGTTAATAAACAGATTTCAGAATGACTCCAGAAGTGCATCGGAAATTACTACTCGTCTTCCAGGGTACGATCAAAGCGTAAACTCTTGGACTCATTACTCCCATGGAGGAAGGTTCGAATGGTGACTGTTGTATTCAATCCCTATGGAATTTCTGTGTTTCATCAACACTCTGACACTTCACAGATTATAGAGTGCCTCCATATGTGCATCGGAAACTACTACTGGCCTTTCAGTGAACGATCAAAGCGTAAACTCTTTGAGACATTACTCCCATGGAGGAAGGTGCGCATGGTGACAGTTGTGTTCAATCCCGATGCAATTTCTGTGTTTCATCAACACTCTGATAGTCCACAGATTACAGAATGCCACCAGATGTGCATCGGAAACTACTACTGGTCTACCAGGGAACGATCAAAGCGTAGCATGTTTGAGAATTAATCCCATGGAGGAAAGTGCGCATGGTTACTGTTGTATTCAATCCCGAAGCAATTTCTGTGTTTCATCAACACTCTGAGAGTCCACACATTACAGGATGCCTTTAGATGTGCATCAGAAACTACTACTTGTATTCCAGGAAACGATCAAAGCGTAAACTATTTGAGACATTACTCCCACGGAGGAAAGTGCGCATGGTGACTGTTGTATTCAAACCCGATTCAATTTCTGTGTTTCATCAAGACTCTGATACTCCACAGGTTTCAGAATGCCTCCAGATGTGCATCGCAAACTACCTATTGGTCTTCCAGGGAACGATCAAAGCGTAGACTGTTATAGACATAACTCCCATGGAGGAAAGTGCGCATGGTGACTGTTGTATTCAACCCGATGCAATTTCTGTGTTTCATCAACACTCGATAGTCCACAGATTACAGAATGCCTCCACATGTGCATCGGAAACTACTACTGGTCTACCAGGGAACGATCAAAGCGTAGACTGTTAGAGACATTACTCGCATGGAGCAACGTGGGCATGGTGACTGTTGTATTCTATCCCGATGCAATTTCTGTGTTTCAACAACAACCGTATAGTCCACAGATTACAGAATGCTTCTGGATGTGCATCGGAAACTACTACTGGCCTTCCAGGGAACGATCAAAGTGTAGACTGTTTGAGACATTACTCCCATGGAGGAAAGTGCGCATGGTGACTGTTGTATTCAATCCCGATGCAATTTGTGTGTTTCATCAACACTCTGATAGTCCACACATTACAGGATGCCTCCAGATGTGCATCAGAAACTACTACTTGTATTCGAGGAAACGATCAAAGCGTACACTATTTGAGACATTACTCCCACGGAGGAAAGTGCGCATGGTGACTGTTGTATTCAAACCCGATACAATTTCTGTGTTTCATCAAGACTCTGATACTCCACAGGTTTCAGAATGCCTCCAGATGTGCATCGCAAACTACCTACTGGTCTTCCAGGGAACGATCAAAGCGTAGACTGTTATAGACATAACTCCCATGGAGGAAAGTGCGCATGGTGACTGTTGTATTCAACCCGATGCAATTTCTGTGTTTCATCAACACTCGATAGTCCACAGATTACAGAATGCCTCCAGATGAGCATCGGAAACTACTACTGTCCTTCCAGGGAACGATCAAAGCGTAGACTGTTTGAGACATTACTCTCGTGGAGGAAAGTGCGCGTCGTGACTGTTGTATTCAATCCCGATGCAATTTCTGTGTTTAATCAACACTCTGATAGTCCACAGATTACAGAATGCCACCAGATATGCGTCGGAAACTACTACTGGTCTACGAGGGAACGATCAAAGCGTAGCATGTTGGAGAATTACTCCCATGGAGGAAAGTGCGTATGGTTACTGTTGTATTCAATCCCGAAGCAATTTCTGTGTTTCATCAACACTCTGATAGTCCACACATTACAGAATGCCTCCAGATGTGCATCAGAAACTACTACTGGTATTCCATGGAACGATCAAAGCGTAGACTGTTAGAGACATTACTCGCATGGAGGAAAGTGCGCATGGTGTCTGTTGTATTCAATCCCGATGCAAATTCTGTGTTTCATCAACACTCTGATAGACCACAGACTACAGAATGTCTCCAGATGTGCATCGGACACTACTACAGGTCTCCTAGGGAACGATCAAGTCGTAGACTGTTTGAGACATTACTCCCGTGGAGGAAAGTGCGCGTTGTGACTGTTGTATTCAATCCCGATGCAATTTCTGTGTTTTATCAACACTGTGATAGTCCACAGATTACAGAATGCCACCAGATGTGCATCGGAAACTACTACTGGTCTTCCAAAGGAACGATCAAAGCGTATACTGATTGAGAATTACTCCCATGGAGGGAAGTGAACATGGTGACTGTTGTATTCAATCCCGATTCAATTTCTGTATTTCATCAACACTCTGATAGTCCACAGATTGCAGAATGCCTCCAGATGTTCATCGGAAACTACTACTGGTCTTCCTGGGAACGATCAAAGCGTAGACTGTTTGAGACATTACTCCAAAGGAGGAAAGTGCGCATGGTGACTGTTGTATTCAATCCCGATGCAATTTCTGTGTTTCATCAACACTCAGTTAGTCCACAGATTTCAGAATGACTCCAGATGTGCATCGGAAATTACTACTGGTCTTCCAGGGTACGATCAAAGCGTAAACTCTTGGACTCATTACTCCCATGGAGGAAGGTGCGAATGGTGACTGTTGTATTCATTCCCTATGGCATTTCTGTGTTTCATCAACACTCTGACGCTTCACAGATTATAGAATGCCTCCATATGTGCATCGGAAACTACTACTGGTCTTCCAGTGAACGATCAAAGCGTAAACTCTTTGAGACATTACTCCCATGGAGGAAGGTGCGCATGGTGACTGTTGTATTCAATCCCGATTCAATTTCTCTGTTTCATCAACACTCTGATAGTCCACACATTACAGAATGCCTCCAGATGTGCATCAGAAACTACTACTGGTATTCCAAGGAACGATCAAAGCGTAAACTCGTTGAGACAATACTCCCATAGAGGAAAGTGCGCATGGTGACTGTTGTGTTCAATCCCGATGCGATTTCTGTGTTTCATCAACACTCTGATACTCCACAGATTACAGAATGCCTCCAGATGCGCATCGGAAACTACTACTGTTCTTCCAGGGAACGATCAAAGCGTAGACTGTTTGAAACATTACTCCCGTGGAGGAAAGTGCGCGTTGTGACTGTTGTATTCAAACCCGATGCAATTTCTGTGTTTCATCAACACTCTGATAGTCCACAGATTACAGAATGCCACCAGATGTGCATCGGAAACTACTACTTGTATTCCAGGAAACGATCAAAGCGTAAACTATTTGAGACATTACTCCCATGGAGGAAAGTGCGCATGGTGACTGTTGTATTCAAAACCGATTCAATTTCTGTGTTTCATCAAGACCCTGATACTCCACAGATTACAGAATACCACCAGATGTGCCACGGAAACTAATAATGGTCTCCTAGGGAACGAACAAAGCGTAGACTGCTTGAGACATTACTCCCGTGGAGGGAAGTGCGCGTTGTGACTGTTGTATTCAATCCCGATGCAATTTCGTGTTTTATCAACACTCTGATAGTCCACAGATTACAGAATGCCACCAGATGTGCATCGGAAACAACTACTGGTCTTCCAGGGACGATCAAAGCGTATACTGATTGAGAATTACTCCCATGGAGAGAAGTGAACATGGTGACTGTAGTATTCAATCCCGATGTAATTTCTGTGTTTCATCAACACTCAGTTAATAAACAGATTTCAGAATGACTCCAGAAGTGCATCGGAAATTACTACTCGTCTTCCAGGGTACGATCAAAGCGTAAACTCTTGGACTCATTACTCCCATGGAGGAAGGTTCGAATGGTGACTGTTGTATTCAATCCCTATGGAATTTCTGTGTTTCATCAACACTCTGACACTTCACAGATTATAGAGTGCCTCCATATGTGCATCGGAAACTACTACTGGCCTTTCAGTGAACGATCAAAGCGTAAACTCTTTGAGACATTACTCCCATGGAGGAAGGTGCGCATGGTGACAGTTGTGTTCAATCCCGATGCAATTTCTGTGTTTCATCAACACTCTGATAGTCCACAGATTACAGAATGCCACCAGATGTGCATCGGAAACTACTACTGGTCTACCAGGGAACGATCAAAGCGTAGCATGTTTGAGAATTAATCCCATGGAGGAAAGTGCGCATGGTTACTGTTGTATTCAATCCCGAAGCAATTTCTGTGTTTCATCAACACTCTGAGAGTCCACACATTACAGGATGCCTTTAGATGTGCATCAGAAACTACTACTTGTATTCCAGGAAACGATCAAAGCGTAAACTATTTGAGACATTACTCCCACGGAGGAAAGTGCGCATGGTGACTGTTGTATTCAAACCCGATTCAATTTCTGTGTTTCATCAAGACTCTGATACTCCACAGGTTTCAGAATGCCTCCAGATGTGCATCGCAAACTACCTATTGGTCTTCCAGGGAACGATCAAAGCGTAGACTGTTATAGACATAACTCCCATGGAGGAAAGTGCGCATGGTGACTGTTGTATTCAACCCGATGCAATTTCTGTGTTTCATCAACACTCGATAGTCCACAGATTACAGAATGCCTCCACATGTGCATCGGAAACTACTACTGGTCTACCAGGGAACGATCAAAGCGTAGACTGTTAGAGACATTACTCGCATGGAGCAACGTGGGCATGGTGACTGTTGTATTCTATCCCGATGCAATTTCTATGTTTCAACAACAACCGTATAGTCCACAGATTACAGAATGCTTCTGGATGTGCATCGGAAACTACTACTGGCCTTCCAGGGAACGATCAAAGTGTAGACTGTTTGAGACATTACTCCCATGGAGGAAAGTGCGCATGGTGACTGTTGTATTCAATCCCGATGCAATTTGTGTGTTTCATCAACACTCTGATAGTCCACACATTACAGGATGCCTCCAGATGTGCATCAGAAACTACTACTTGTATTCGAGGAAACGATCAAAGCGTACACTATTTGAGACATTACTCCCACGGAGGAAAGTGCGCATGGTGACTGTTGTATTCAAACCCGATACAATTTCTGTGTTTCATCAAGACTCTGATACTCCACAGGTTTCAGAATGCCTCCAGATGTGCATCGCAAACTACCTACTGGTCTTCCAGGGAACGATCAAAGCGTAGACTGTTATAGACATAACTCCCATGGAGGAAAGTGCGCATGGTGACTGTTGTATTCAACCCGATGCAATTTCTGTGTTTCATCAACACTCGATAGTCCACAGATTACAGAATGCCTCCAGATGTGCATCGGAAACTACTACAGGTCTACCAGGGAACGATCAAAGCGTAGACTGTTAGAGACATTACTCGCATGGAGCAAAGTGGGCATGGTGACTGTTGTATTCTATCCCGATGCAATTTCTGTGTTTCAACAACAATCGTATTGTCCACAGATTACAGAATGCTTCTGGATGTGCATCGGAAACTACTACTGGCCTTCCAGGGAACGATCAAATTGTAGACTGTTTGAGACATTACTCCCATGGAGGAAAGTGCGCATGGTGACTGTTGTATTCAATCCCGATGCAATTTCTGTGATTCATCAAAACTCAGTTAGTCCACAGATTTCAGAATGCCTCCAGATGGGCATCGGAAACTACTACTGGTCTTCCAGGGATCGATCAAAGCGTAGACTGTTTGAGACATTACTCCCATGGAAGAAAGTGCGCATAGTGACTGTTGTATTCAATCCCGATGCAACTTCTGTGTTTCATCACCACTCTGATAGTCCACAGATTACAGAATGCCTCCAGATGTGCATCGGAAACTACTACTGGTCTTCCAGGGAATGATCAAAGCGTGGACTGTTTGAGACATCACTCCCAAAGAGGAAAGTGCGCATGGTGACTGTTGTATTCAATCCCGAAGCAAATTCTGTGTTTCATCAACACTCTCATAGTCCACAGATCACAGAATGCCTCCAGATGTGCATCGGAAACTACTACTGGTCTTCCAGGGAATGATCAAAGCGTAGACTGTTTGAGAATTACTCCCATGGAGGAAAGTGCGCATGGTGACTGTTGTATTCAATCCCGATGCAATTTCTGTGTTTCATCAACAGTCTGATAGTCCACAGATTACAGAATATCTCCAGATGTGCATCGGAAACTACTACTGGTCTTCCAGGGACGATCAAAGCGTAGAGTGTTTGAGACATTACTCCCATGGAGGAAAGTGCGCATGGTGACTGTTGTATTCAATCCCGATGCAATTTCTGTGTTTCATCAACACTCTGATAGTCCACAGATTACAGAAAGCCTCCAGATGTGCATCGGAATCTACTACTGGTCTAGCAGGGAACTATCAAAGCGTAGACTCTATGAGACATTACTCCCATGGAGGAAAATGCGCATGGTGACTGATGTGTTCAATCCCGATGCAATTTCTGTGTTTCATCAACACTCTGATAGTCCTCAGTTTACAGAATGACACCAGATGTTCATCGGAAACTACTACTGGTCTTCCAGGGAACGAACAAAGCGTATACTGATTGAGAATTACTCCCATGGAGGGAAGCGAACATGGTGACTGTTGTATTCAATCCCGATGCTATTTCTGTGTTCCATCAACACTCTGACACTCCAAACATTACAGGATGCCTCCAGATGTGCATCAGAAACTACTACTGGTATTCCAGGGAACGATAGAAGCGTAAACTATTTGAGACAATAGTCCCATAGAGGAAAGTGCGCATGGTGACTGTTGTATTCAATCCCGAAGCAAATTCTGTGTTTCATCAACACTCTGATAGTCCACACATTACAGGATGCCTCCAGATGTGCATCAGAAACTACTACTTGTATTCCAGGAAACGATCAAAGCGTAAACTATTTGGGACATTACTCCCACGGAGGAAAGTGCGCATGGTGACTGTTGTATTCAAACCCGATTCAATTTCTGTGTTTCATCAAGACTCTGATACTCCACAGGTTTCAGAATGCCTCCAGATGTGCATCGCAAACTACCTACTGGTCTTCCAGGGAACGATCAAAACGTAGACTGTTATAGACATAACTCCCATGGAGGAAAGTGCGCATGGTGACTGTTGTATTCTACCCGATGCAGTTTCTGTGTTTCATCAACACTCGATAGTCCACAGATTACAGAATGCCTCCAGATGTGCATCGGAAACTACTACTGGTCTACCAGGGAACGATCAAAGCGTAGACTGTTAGAGACATTACTCGCATGGAGCAAAGTGGGCATGGTGACTGTTGTATTCTATCCCGATGCAATTTCTGTGTTTCAACAACAATCGTATAGTCCACAGATTACAGAATGCTTCTGGATGTGCATCGGAAACTACTACTGGCCTTCCACGGAACGATCAAAGTGTAGACTGTTTGAGACATTACTCCCATGGAGGAAAGTGCGCATGGTGACTGTTGTATTCAATCCCGATGCAATTTCTGTGATTCATCAAAACTCAGTTAGTCCACAGATTTCAGAATGCCTCCAGATGGGCATCGGAAACTACTACTGGTCTTCCAGGGAACGATCAAAGCGTAGACTGTTTGAGACATTACTCCCATGGAAGAAAGTGCGCATAGTGACTGTTGTATTCAATCCCGATGCAACTTCTGTGTTTCATCACCACTCTGATAGTCCACAGATTACAGAATGCCTCCAGATGTGCATCGGAAACTACTACTGGTCTTCCAGGGAATGATCAAAGCGTGGACTGTTTGAGACATCACTCCCAAAGAGGAAAGTGCGCATGGTGACTGTTGTATTCAATCCCGAAGCAAATTCTGTGTTTCATCAACACTCTCATAGTCCACAGATTACAGAATGCCTCCAGATGTGCATCGGAAACTACTACTGGTCTTCCAGGGAATGATCAAAGCGTAGACTGTTTGAGAATTACTCCCATGGAGGAAAGTGCGCATGGTGACAGTTGTATTCAATCCCGATGCAATTTCTGTGTTTCATCAACAGTCTGATAGTCCACAGATTACAGAATATCTCCAGATGTGCATCGGAAACTATTACTGGCCTTCCAGGGACGACCAAAGCGTAGAGTGTTTGAGACATTACTCCCATGGAGGAAAGTGCGCATGGTGACTGTTGTATTCAATCCCGATGCAATTTCTGTGTTTCATCAACACTTTGATAGTCCACAGATTACAGAAAGCCTCCAGATGTGCATCGGAATCTACTACTGGTCTAGCAGGGAACTATCAAAGCGTAGACTCTATGAGACATTACTCCCATGGAGGAAAATGTGCATGGTGACTGTTGTGTTCAATCCCGATGCAATTTCTGTGTTTCATCAACACTCTGATAGTCCTCAGATTACAGAATGACACCAGATGTTCATCGGAAACTACTACTGGTCTTCCAGGGAACGATCAAAGCGTATACTGATTGAGAATTACTCCCATGGAGGGAAGCGAACATGGTGACTGTTGTATTCAATCCCGATGCTATTTCTGTGTTCCATCAACACTCAGTTAGTCCACAGATTTCAGAATGACTCCAGATGTGCATCGGAAACTACCTCTGGTCTTCTAAGGAACGATCAAGGCGTAGACTGTTTGAGACACTACTCCCATGGAGGAAAGTGCCTATGGTGACTGTTGTATTCAATCCTGATGCAATTTCTGTGTTTCATTAACACTCTGATATTCACAGATTACAGAATGCCTCCAGATGTCCATCGGAAATTGCTACTGGTCTTCAAAGGATCGATCAAAGCGTAAACTCTTGGACACATTACTCCCATGGAGGAAGGTGCGCATGGTGACTGTTGTATTCAATCCCGATGGAATTTCTGTGTTTCATCAACACTCTGACACTCCACAGATTATGGAATGCCTCCATATGTGCATCGGAAACTACTACTGGTCTTCCAGTGAACGATCAAAGCGTAAACTCTTTGAGACCTTACTCCCATGGAGGAAGGTGCGCATGGTGACTGTTGTATTCAATACCGATACAATTTCTGTGTTTCATCAACACTCTGATAGTCCACACATTACAGAATGCCTCCAGATGTGCATCAGAAACTACTACTGGTATTCCAGGGAACGATAGAAGCGTAAACTCTTTGAGACAATAGTCCCATAGAGGAAAGTGCGCATGGTGACTGTTGTATTCAATCCCGATTCAATTTCTGTGTTTCATCAACACTCTGATACTCCACAGATTACATAATGCCTCCAGATGTGCATCGGAAACTACTACTGGTCTTCCAGGGAACGATCAAAGCGTAGACTGTTTGAGACATTACTCCCATGGAGGAAGGTGCGCATGGTGACTGTTGTATTCAATCCCGATGGAATTTCTGTGTTTCATCAACACTCTGACACTCCACAGATTATGGAATGCCTCCATATGTGCATCGGAAACTACTACTGGTCTTCCAGTGAACGATCAAAGCGTAAACTCTTTGAGACCTTACTCCCATGGAGGAAAGTGCGTATGGTTACTGTTGTATTCAATCCCGAAGCACCTTCTGTGTTTCATCAACACTCTGATAGTCCACACATTACAGAATGCCTCAAGATGTGCATCAGAAACTACTACTGGTATTCCATGGAACGATCAAAGCGTAGACTGTTAGAGACATTACTCGCATGGAGGAAAGTGCGCGTTGTGACTGTTGTATTCAATCCCGATGCAATTTCTGTGTTTTATCAACACTCTGATACCCCACAGATTACAGAATGCCACCAGATGTGCATCGGAAACTACTACTGGTCTACCAGGGAACGTTCAAAGCGTAGAATGTTTGAGAATTACTCCCATGGAGGAAAGTGCGCATGGTGACTGTTGTATGCAATCCCGATGCAATTTCTGTGTTTCATCAACACTCTGATGGTCCACAGATTACAGAATGCTTCTAGATGTGCATCGGAAACTACTACTGTCCTTCCAGGGAACGATCAAAGCGTAGACTGTTTGAGACATTACTCCCGTGGAGGAAAGTGCGCGTTGTGACTGTTGTATTCAATCCCGATGCAATTGCTGTGTTTCATCAACACTCTGATAGTCCACACATTACAGGATGCCTTCAGATGTGCATCAGAAACTACTACTTGTATTCCAGGAAACGATCAAAGCGTAAACTCTTTGAGACATTACTCCCATGGAGGAAAGTGCGCATGGTGACTGTTGTATTCAAACCCGATTCAATTTCTGTGTTTCATCAAGACTCTGATACTCCACAGGTTTCAGAATGCCTCCAGATGTGCATCGCAAACTGCCTAATGGTCTTCCAGGGAACGATCTAAGCGTAGACTGTTTGAGACATAACTCCATGGAGGAAAGTGCGCATGGTGACTGTTGTATTCAATCCCGATGCAATTTCTGTGTTTCATCAACACTCTGATAGTCCACAGATTACAGAATGCCACCAGATGTGCATCGGAAACTACTACTGGGCTACCAGGGAACGATGAAAGCGTAGCATGTTTGAGAATTACTCCCATGGAGGAAAGTGCGCATGGTGACTGTTGTATTCAATCCCGATGCAATTTCTGTGTTTCATCAACACTCTGATAGTCCAAAGATTACAGAAAGGGTCCGGGTGTGCATCGGAAACTACTACTGGTCTTCCAGGGAAGGATCAAATCGTAGAATGTTTGAGAATTACTCCCATGGAGAAAAGTGCGCATGGTGACTGTTGTATTCAATCCCGATGCAATTTCTGGGTTTCATCAACACTCTTAGAGTAAACACATTACAGAATGCCTCCAGATGTGCATCAGAAACTACTACTGGTCTTCCAGGGAATGATCAAAGCGTAAACTCTTTGAGACAATACTCCCATGGAGGAAAGTGCGCATGGTGACTGTTGTATTCAATCCCGATGCAATTTCTGTGTTTCATCAACACTCAGTTAGTCCACAGATTTCAGAATATCTTCAGATGTGCATCGCAAACTATTACTGGCTTTCCAGGGAACGATCAAAGAGTAGACTGTTTGAGACATCACTCCCATAGAGGAAAGTACGCATGGTGACTGTTGTATTCAATCCCGATGCAATTTCTGTGTTTCATCAACACTCTGATACTCCACAGATTACAGAATGCCTCCAGATGTGCATCGGAAACTACTACTGTCCTTCCAGGGAACGATCAAAGCGTAGACTGTTTGAGACATTACTCCCGTGGAGGAAAGTGCGCGTTGTGACTGTTTTTTTCAATCCCGATACATTTTTTTGTTTCATCAACACTCTGATAGTCCACACATTACAGAATGCCTCCAGATGTGCATCAGAAACTACTACTGGTATTCCAGGGAACGATAAAAGCGTAAACTCTTTGAGACAATAGTCCCATAGAGGAAAGTGCGCATGGTGACTGTTGTATTCAATCCCGATGCAATTTCTGTGTTTCATCAACACTCTGATACTCCACAGATTACAGAATGCCTCCAGATGTGCATCGGAAACTACTACTGTCCTTCCAGGGAACGATCAAAGCGTAGACTGTTTGAGACATTACTCGCATGGAGGAAAGTGCGCATGGTGTCTGTTGTATTCAATCCCGATGCAAATTCTGTGTTTCATCAACACTCTGATAGACCACAGATTACAGAATGCCACCAGATGTGCATCGGAAACTACTACTGGTCTCCTAGGGAACGATCAAATCGTAGACTGTTTGAGACATTACTCCCACTGAGGAAAGTGCGCGTTGTGACTGTTGTATTCAATCCCGATGCAATTTCTGTGTTTTATCAACACTCTGATAGTCCACAGAATACAGAATGCCACCAGATGTGCATCGGAAACTACTACTGGTCTACCGGGGAACGTTCAAAGCGTTGAATGTTTGAGAATTACTCCCATGGAGGAAAGTGCGCATGGTGACTGTTGTGTTCAATCCCGATGCAATTTCTGTGTTTCATCAACACTCTGATGGTCCACAGATTACAGAATGCTTCTAGATGTGCATCGGAAACTACTACTGGTCTTCCAGGGAACGATCAAAGCGTAGACTGTTTGAGACATTACTCGCATGGATGAAAGTGCGCATGGTGACTGTTGTATTCAATCCCGATGCAATTTCTGTGTTTCATTAACACTCAGTTAGTCTACAGATTTCAGAATGCCTCCAGACGTGCATCGGAAAATACTACTGGTCTTCCAGGGAACGATCAAAGCGTAGACTGTTTGAGACATCACTCCCATGGGGGAAAGTGCGCATGGTGACTGTTGTATTCCATCCCGATGCAATTTCTGTGTTTCATCAACAGTCTGATAGTCCACAGATTACAGAATGCCTCCAGATGTGCATCGGAAACTACTACTGGTCTTTCAGGGAACGATCAATGCGTAGACTGTTTGAGACATTACTCCCATGGAGGAAAGTGCGCATGGTGACTGTTGTATTCCATCCCAATGCAAATTCTGTGTTTCATCAACACTCTGATAGTCCACAGATTACAGAAGGCCTCCAGATGTTCATCGGAAACTACTACTGGTCTTCCAGAGCACGATCAAAGCGTAGACTCTTTGAGACATTACTCCCGTGGAGGAAAGTGCGCATGGTGACTGTTGTATTTAATCCCGATTCAATTTCTGTTTTTCATCAACACTATGATAGTCCACAGGTTACAGAATGCCACCTGATGTGCATCGGAAACTACTAGTGGTCTTCCAGGGAACGATCAAAGCGCAGAGTGTTTGGCCATACCTCACGTGGAGGAAAGTACGCATGCTGACTGTTGTGTTCAATCCCGATGCAATTTCTGTGTTTCATCAACACTCTGATAGTCCACAGATTGCAGAATGCCTCCAGATGTTCATCGGAAACTACTACTGGTCTTCCTGGGAACGATCAAAGCGTAGACTGTTTGAGACATTACTCCAAAGGAGGAAAGTGCGCATGGTGACTGTTGTATTCAATCCCGATGCAATTTCTGTGTTTCATCAACACTCAGTTAGTCCACAGATTTCAGAATGACTCCAGATGTGCATCGGAAGTTACTACTGGTCTTCCAGGGTACGATCAAAGCGTAAACTCTTGGACTCATTACTCCCATGGAGGAAGGTGCTAATGGTGACTGTTGTATTCAATCCCTATGGCATTTCTGTGTTTCATCAACACTCTGACACTTCACAGATTATAGAATGCCTCCATATGTGAATCGGAAACTACTACTGGTCTTCCAGTGAACGATCAAATCGTAAACACTTTGAGACATTACTCCCGTGGAGGAAAGTGCGCATGGTGACTGTTGTATTTAATCCCGATGCAATTTCTGTGTTTCATCAACACTCTGATAGTCCACAGATTACAGAATGCCACCAGATGTGCATCGGAAACTACAACTGGTCTACCAGGGAACGATCAAAGCGTAGGATGTTTGAGAATTACTCCCATGGAGGAAAGTGCGCATGGTTACTGTTGTATTCAATCCCGAAGCAATTTCTGTGTTTCATCAACACTCTGATAGTCCACACCCTACAGAATGCCTCCAGATGTACATCAGACACTACTACTGGTATTCCATGGAACGATCAAAGCGTAGACTGTTAGAGACATTACTGGCATGGAGGAAAGTGCGCATTATGTCTGTTGTATTCAATCCCGATGCAAATTCTCTGTTTCATCAACACTCCGATAGACCACAGGTTACAGAATGCCACCAGATGTGCCACGGAAACTACTACTGGTCTCCTAGGGAACGCACAAAGCGTAGACTGCTTGAGACATTACTCCCGTGGAGGGAAGTGCGCGTTGTGACTGTTGTATTCAATCCCGATGCAATTTCGTGTTTTATCAACCCTCTGATAGTCCACAGATTACAGAATGCCACCAGATGTGCATCGGAAACTGCTACTGGTTTACCAGGGAACGTTCAATGTGTAGAATGTTTGAGAATTACTCCCATGGAGGAAAGTGCGCATGGTGACTGTTGTATTCAATCCCGATGCAATTTCTGTGTTTCATCAACACTCTGATGGTCCACAGATTGCAGAATGCTTCTGGATGTGCATCGGAAACTACTACTGGTCTTCCAGGGAACGATCAAAGCGTAGACTGTTTGAGACATTACTCCCATTGAGGAAAGTGCGCATGGTGACTGTTGTATTCAATCACGATGCAATTTCTGTGTTTCATCAACACTCGATAGTCCACAGATTACAGAGTGCATCCAGATGTGCATCGGAAACTACTACTGGTATACCAGGGAACGATCAAAGCGTAGACTGTTAGAGACATTACTCGCATGGAGGAAAGTGGGCATGGTGACTGTTGTATTCTATCCCGATGCAGTTTCTGTGTTTCATCAACAATCTTATAGTCCACAGATTACAGAATGCTTCTGGATGTGCATTGGAAACTACTACTGGCCTTCCAGGGAACGATCAAAGCGTGAACTGTTTGAGACATTACTCCCATGGAGGAAAGTGCGCATGGTGACTGTTGTATTCAATCCCGATGCAATTTCTGTGATTCATCAACACTCAGTTAGTCCACAGATTTCAGAATGCCTCCAGATGTGCATCGGAAACTACTACTGGTCTTCCAGGGAACGATCAAAGCGTAGACTGTTTGAGACGTTACTCCCATGGAGGAAAGTGCGCATGGTGACTATTGTATTCAATCCCGATGCAACTTCTGTGTTTTATCACCACTCTCATAGTCCACAGATTACAGAAAGCCTCCAGATGTGCATCGGAAACTACTACTGGTCTTCCAGGGAAGGATCACAGCGTAGACTGTTTGAGACATTACTCCCATGGGGGAAAGTGCGCATGGTGACTGTTGTATTCAATCCCGAGGCAATTTCTGTGTTTCATCAACACTCAGATAGTAAACAGATTATAGAATGCCTCCAGATGTGCATCGGAAACTACTTCTGGTCTTCCAGGGAACGATCAAAGCGTAGACTGTTTGAGACATCACTCCCATGGAGGAAAGTGCGCATGGTGACTGAGTTATTCAATCCCGATGCAATTCCTGTGTTTCATCAACACTCTGATACTCCACAGATTACAGAATGCCTCCAGATGTGCATCGGAATCTACTACTGGTCTCTCAGGGAACGATCAAAGCGTTGACTGTTTGAGACATTACTCCCATGGAGGAAAGTGCGCATGGTGACTGTTGTATTCAATCCCAATGCAAATTCTGTGTTTCAGCAACACTCTGATAGTCCACAGATTACAGAAGGCCTCCAGATGTGCATCGGAAACGACTACTGGTCTTCCAGAGCACGATCAAAGCGTAGACTCTTTGAGACATTACTCCCGTGGAGGAATGTGCGCATGGTGACTGTTGTATTTAATCCCGATTCAATTTCTGTTTTTCATCAACACTATGATAGTCCACAGATTACAGAATGCCACCTGATGTGCATCGGAAACTACTACTGGTCTTCCAGGGAGCGATCAAAGTGCAGAGTGTTTGGGCCATACCTCACGTGGAGGAAAGTGCGCATGGTGACTGTTGTGTTCAATCCCAATGCAATTTCTGTGTTTCATCAACATTCTGATAGCCCACAGATTACAGAATGCCACCAGATGTGCATCGGAAACTACTACTGGTCTTCCAGGGAACGATCAAAGCGTAGACTGTTTGAGACATTGCTCCTGTGGAGGAATGTGCGCGTTGTGACTGTTGTATTCAATCCCGATGCAATTTCTGTGTTTCATCAACACTCTGATAGTCCACAGATTACAGAATGCCACCAGATGTGCATCAGAAACTACTACTTGTATTCCAGGAAACGATCAAAGCGTAAACTATTTGAGACATTACTCCCACGGAGGAAAGTGCGCATAGTGACTGTTGTATTCAAACCCGATTCAATATCTGTGTTTCATCAAGACTCTGATACTCCACAGGTTTCAGAATGCCTCCAGATGTGCATCGCAAACTACCTACTGGTCTTCCAGGGAACGATCAAAGCGTAGACTGTTAGAGACATTACTCGCATGGAGGAAAGTGGGCATGGTGACTGTTGTATTCTATCCCGATGCAATTTCTGTGTTTCAACAACAATCGTATAGTCCACAGATTACAGAATGCTTCTGGATGTGCATCGGAAACTACTACTGGCCTTCCAGGGAACGATCGCAGTGTAGACTGTTTGAGACATTACTCCCATGGAGGAAAGTGCGCATGGTGACTGTTGTATTCAATCCCGATGCAATTTCTGTGATTCATCAAAACTCAGTTAGTCCACAGATTTCAGAATGTCTCCAGATGGGCATCGGAAACTACTACTGGTCTTCCAGGGAACGATCAAAGCGTAGACTGTTTGAGACATTACTCATATGGAAGAAAGTGCGCATAGTGACTGTTGTATTCAATCCCGATGCAACTTCTGTGTTTCATTACCACTCTGATAGTCCACAGATTACAGAATGCCTCCAGATGTGCATCGGAAACTACTACTGGTCTTCCAGGGAAGGATCACAGCGTAGACTGTTTGAGACATTCCTCCCATGGAGGAAAGTGCGCATGGTGACTGTTGTATTCAATCCCGACGCAATTTCTGTGTTTCATCAACACTCAGATAGTAAACAGATTATAGAATGCCTCCAGGTGTTTATCGGAAACTACTTCTGGTCTTCCAGGGAACGATCAAAGCGTAGACTGTTTCAGACATTACTCCCATAGACGAAAGTGAGGATAGTGATTGTTGTATTCAATCCCGATGCAATTTCTGTGTTTCTTCAACACTCTGATACTCAACAGATTACAGAATGCCTCCAGATGTGCATCGAAAACTACCACTGGTCTTCCAGGGAACGATCAAAGCGTAGACAGTTTGAGACATTACCCCCATGGAGGAAAGTGCGCATGGTGACTGCTGTATTCTATCCCGATGCAATTTCTGTGTTTCATCAACACTCTGATAGTCCACCTATTACAGAACGCCTCCATATGTGCATCGGAATCTACTACTGGTCATCCAGGGAATGATCAAAGCGTAGACTGTTTGAGACCTTACTCCCATGGAGGAAAGTGCGCATGGTGACTTTTGTATTCAATCCCGATGCAATTTCTGTGTTTCATCAACACTCTGATAGTCCACACATTACAGAATGCCTCCAGATGTGCATCAGAAACTACTACTGGTATTCCAGGGAACGATCAAAGCGTAGAATGTTTGAAACATTACTCCCCTGGAGGAATGTGCGCATGGTGACTGTTGTATTCAATCCCGATGCAATTTCTGTGTTTCATCAACACTCAGTTAGTCCACAGATTTCAGAATGACTCCAGATGTGCATCGGAAACTACTACTGGTCTTCCAGGGATCAATCAGAGCTTAGACTCTTTGACACACTACCCCCATGGAGGAAAGTGCGCGTGGTGACTGTTGTTATCAATCCCGATGCAATTTCTGTGTTTCATCAACACTCTGATACTCCACAGATTACAGAATGCCTCCAGATGTGCATCGGAAACTACTACTGTCCTTCCAGGGAACGATCAAAGCGTAGACTGTTTGAGACATTACTCGCATGGAGGAAAGTGCGCATGGTGTCTGTTGTATTCAATCCCGATGCAAATTCTGTGTTTCATCAACACTCTGATAGACCACAGATTACAGAATGCCACCAGATGTGCATCGGAAACTACTACTGGTCTCCTAGGGAACGATCAAATCGTAGACTGGTTGAGACATTACTCCCACTGAGGAAAGTGTGCGTTGTGACTGTTGTATTCAATCCCGATGCAATTTCTGTGTTTTATCAACACTCTGATAGTCCACAGAATACAGAATGCCACCAGATGTGCATCGGAAACTACTACTGGTCTACCGGGGAACGTTCAAAGCGTTGAATGTTTGAGAATTACTCCCATGGAGGAAAGTGCGCATGGTGACTGTTGTGTTCAATCCCGATGCAATTTCTGTGTTTCATCAACACTCTGATGGTCCACAGATTACAGAATGCTTCTAGATGTGCATCGGAAACTACTACTGGTCTTCCAGGGAACGATCAAAGCGTAGACTGTTTGAGACATTACTCGCATGGATGAAAGTGCGCATGGTGACTGTTGTATTCAATCCCGATGCAATTTCTGTGTTTCATTAACACTCAGTTAGTCTACAGATTTCAGAATGCCTCCAGACGTGCATCGGAAAATACTACTGGTCTTCCAGGGAACGATCAAAGCGTAGACTGTTTGAGACATTGCTCCCATGGAGGAAAGTGCGCATGGTGACAGTTGTATTCAATCCCGAAGCAATTGCTGTGTTTCATCAACACTCTGATAGTCCACACATTACAGTATGCCTCCAGATGTGCATCAGAAACTACTACTTGTATTCCAGGAAACGATAAAAGCGTAAACTATTTGAGACATTACTCCCATGGAGGAAAGTTCGCATGGTGACTGTTGTATTCAAACCCGATTCAATTTCTGTGTTTCATCAAGACTCTGATACTCCACAGATTTCAGAATGCCTCCAGATGTGCATCGCAAACTGCCTACTGGTCTTCCAGGGAACGATCAAAACGTAGACTGTTTGAGACATAACTCCCATGGAGGAAAGTGCGCATGGTGACTGTTGTATTCAATCCTGAGGCAATTTCTGTGTTTCATCAACACTCAGATAGTAAACAGATTATAGAATGCCTCCAGATGTGCATCGGAAACTACTTCTGATCTTCCAGGGAACGATCAAAGCGTAGACTGTTTGAGACATCACTCCCATGGGGGAAAGTGCGCATGGTGACTGTTGTATTCCATCCCGATGCAATTTCTGTGTTTCATCAACAGTCTGATAGTCCACAGATTACAGAATGCCTCCAGATGTGCATCGGAAACTACTACTGGTCTTTCAGGGAACGATCAATGCGTAGACTGTTTGAGACATTACTCCCATGGAGGAAAGTGCGCATGGTGACTGTTGTATTCCATCCCAATGCAAATTCTGTGTTTCATCAACACTCTGATAGTCCACAGATTACAGAAGGCCTCCAGATGTGCATCGGAAACTACTACTGGTCTTCCAGAGCACGATCAAAGCGTAGACTCTTTGAGACATTACTCCCGTGGAGGAAAGTGCGCATGGTGACTGTTGTATTTAATCCCGATTCAATTTCTGTTTTTCATCAACACTATGATAGTCCACAGGTTACAGAATGCCACCTGATGTGCATCGGAAACTACTAGTGGTCTTCCAGGGAACGATCAAAGCGCAGAGTGTTTGGCCATACCTCACGTGGAGGAAAGTACGCATGCTGACTGTTGTGTTCAATCCCGATGCAATTTCTGTGTTTCATCAACACTCTGATAGTCCACAGATTGCAGAATGCCTCCAGATGTTCATCGGAAACTACTACTGGTCTTCCTGGGAACGATCAAAGCGTAGACTGTTTGAGACATTACTCCAAAGGAGGAAAGTGCGCATGGTGACTGTTGTATTCAATCCCGATGCAATTTCTGTGTTTCATCAACACTCAGTTAGTCCACAGATTTCAGAATGACTCCAGATGTGCATCGGAAGTTACTACTGGTCTTCCAGGGTACGATCAAAGCGTAAACTCTTGGACTCATTACTCCCATGGAGGAAGGTGCTAATGGTGACTGTTGTATTCAATCCCTATGGCATTTCTGTGTTTCATCAACACTCTGACACTTCACAGATTATAGAATGCCTCCATATGTGAATCGGAAACTACTACTGGTCTTCCAGTGAACGATCAAATCGTAAACACTTTGAGACATTACTCCCGTGGAGGAAAGTGCGCATGGTGACTGTTGTATTTAATCCCGATGCAATTTCTGTGTTTCATCAACACTCTGATAGTCCACAGATTACAGAATGCCACCAGATGTGCATCGGAAACTACAACTGGTCTACCAGGGAACGATCAAAGCGTAGGATGTTTGAGAATTACTCCCATGGAGGAAAGTGCGCATGGTTACTGTTGTATTCAATCCCGAAGCAATTTCTGTGTTTCATCAACACTCTGATAGTCCACAGCCTACAGAATGCCTCCAGATGTACATCAGACACTACTACTGGTATTCCATGGAACGATCAAAGCGTAGACTGTTAGAGACATTACTGGCATGGAGGAAAGTGCGCATTATGTCTGTTGTATTCAATCCCGATGCAAATTCTCTGTTTCATCAACACTCCGATAGACCACAGGTTACAGAATGCCACCAGATGTGCCACGGAAACTACTACTGGTCTCCTAGGGAACGAACAAAGCGTAGACTGCTTGAGACATTACTCCCGTGGAGGGAAGTGCGCGTTGTGACTGTTGTATTCAATCCCGATGCAATTTCGTGTTTTATCAACCCTCTGATAGTCCACAGATTACAGAATGCCACCAGATGTGCATCGGAAACTGCTACTGGTTTACCAGGGAACGTTCAATGTGTAGAATGTTTGAGAATTACTCCCATGGAGGAAAGTGCGCATGGTGACTGTTGTATTCAATCCCGATGCAATTTCTGTGTTTCATCAACACTCTGATGGTCCACAGATTGCAGAATGCTTCTGGATGTGCATCGGAAACTACTACTGGTCTTCCAGGGAACGATCAAAGCGTAGACTGTTTGAGACATTACTCCCATTGAGGAAAGTGCGCATGGTGACTGTTGTATTCAATCACGATGCAATTTCTGTGTTTCATCAACACTCGATAGTCCACAGATTACAGAGTGCATCCAGATGTGCATCGGAAACTACTACTGGTATACCAGGGAACGATCAAAGCGTAGACTGTTAGAGACATTACTCGCATGGAGGAAAGTGGGCATGGTGACTGTTGTATTCTATCCCGATGCAGTTTCTGTGTTTCATCAACAATCTTATAGTCCACAGATTACAGAATGCTTCTGGATGTGCATTGGAAACTACTACTGGCCTTCCAGGGAACGATCAAAGCGTGAACTGTTTGAGACATTACTCCCATGGAGGAAAGTGCGCATGGTGACTGTTGTATTCAATCCCGATGCAATTTCTGTGATTCATCAACACTCAGTTAGTCCACAGATTTCAGAATGCCTCCAGATGTGCATCGGAAACTACTACTGGTCTTCCAGGGAACGATCAAAGCGTAGACTGTTTGAGACGTTACTCCCATGGAGGAAAGTGCGCATGGTGACTATTGTATTCAATCCCGATGCAACTTCTGTGTTTTATCACCACTCTCATAGTCCACAGATTACAGAAAGCCTCCAGATGTGCATCGGAAACTACTACTGGTCTTCCAGGGAAGGATCACAGCGTAGACTGTTTGAGACATTACTCCCATGGGGGAAAGTGCGCATGGTGACTGTTGTATTCAATCCCGAGGCAATTTCTGTGTTTCATCAACACTCAGATAGTAAACAGATTATAGAATGCCTCCAGATGTGCATCGGAAACTACTTCTGGTCTTCCAGGGAACGATCAAAGCGTAGACTGTTTGAGACATCACTCCCATGGAGGAAAGTGCGCATGGTGACTGAGTTATTCAATCCCGATGCAATTCCTGTGTTTCATCAACACTCTGATACTCCACAGATTACAGAATGCCTCCAGATGTGCATCGGAATCTACTACTGGTCTCTCAGGGAACGATCAAAGCGTTGACTGTTTGAGACATTACTCCCATGGAGGAAAGTGCGCATGGTGACTGTTGTATTCAATCCCAATGCAAATTCTGTGTTTCAGCAACACTCTGATAGTCCACAGATTACAGAAGGCCTCCAGATGTGCATCGGAAACGACTACTGGTCTTCCAGAGCACGATCAAAGCGTAGACTCTTTGAGACATTACTCCCGTGGAGGAATGTGCGCATGGTGACTGTTGTATTTAATCCCGATTCAATTTCTGTTTTTCATCAACACTATGATAGTCCACAGATTACAGAATGCCACCTGATGTGCATCGGAAACTACTACTGGTCTTCCAGGGAGCGATCAAAGTGCAGAGTGTTTGGGCCATACCTCACGTGGAGGAAAGTGCGCATGGTGACTGTTGTGTTCAATCCCAATGCAATTTCTGTGTTTCATCAACATTCTGATAGCCCACAGATTACAGAATGCCACCAGATGTGCATCGGAAACTACTACTGGTCTTCCAGGGAACGATCAAAGCGTAGACTGTTTGAGACATTGCTCCTGTGGAGGAATGTGCGCGTTGTGACTGTTGTATTCAATCCCGATGCAATTTCTGTGTTTCATCAACACTCTGATAGTCCACAGATTACAGAATGCCACCAGATGTGCATCAGAAACTACTACTTGTATTCCAGGAAACGATCAAAGCGTAAACTATTTGAGACATTACTCCCACGGAGGAAAGTGCGCATAGTGACTGTTGTATTCAAACCCGATTCAATATCTGTGTTTCATCAAGACTCTGATACTCCACAGGTTTCAGAATGCCTCCAGATGTGCATCGCAAACTACCTACTGGTCTTCCAGGGAACGATCAAAGCGTAGACTGTTAGAGACATTACTCGCATGGAGGAAAGTGGGCATGGTGACTGTTGTATTCTATCCCGATGCAATTTCTGTGTTTCAACAACAATCGTATAGTCCACAGATTACAGAATGCTTCTGGATGTGCATCGGAAACTACTACTGGCCTTCCAGGGAACGATCGCAGTGTAGACTGTTTGAGACATTACTCCCATGGAGGAAAGTGCGCATGGTGACTGTTGTATTCAATCCCGATGCAATTTCTGTGATTCATCAAAACTCAGTTAGTCCACAGATTTCAGAATGTCTCCAGATGGGCATCGGAAACTACTACTGGTCTTCCAGGGAACGATCAAAGCGTAGACTGTTTGAGACATTACTCATATGGAAGAAAGTGCGCATAGTGACTGTTGTATTCAATCCCGATGCAACTTCTGTGTTTCATTACCACTCTGATAGTCCACAGATTACAGAATGCCTCCAGATGTGCATCGGAAACTACTACTGGTCTTCCAGGGAAGGATCACAGCGTAGACTGTTTGAGACATTCCTCCCATGGAGGAAAGTGCGCATGGTGACTGTTGTATTCAATCCCGACGCAATTTCTGTGTTTCATCAACACTCAGATAGTAAACAGATTATAGAATGCCTCCAGGTGTTTATCGGAAACTACTTCTGGTCTTCCAGGGAACGATCAAAGCGTAGACTGTTTCAGACATTACTCCCATAGACGAAAGTGAGGATAGTGATTGTTGTATTCAATCCCGATGCAATTTCTGTGTTTCTTCAACACTCTGATACTCAACAGATTACAGAATGCCTCCAGATGTGCATCGAAAACTACCACTGGTCTTCCAGGGAACGATCAAAGCGTAGACAGTTTGAGACATTACCCCCATGGAGGAAAGTGCGCATGGTGACTGCTGTATTCTATCCCGATGCAATTTCTGTGTTTCATCAACACTCTGATAGTCCACCTATTACAGAACGCCTCCATATGTGCATCGGAATCTACTACTGGTCATCCAGGGAATGATCAAAGCGTAGACTGTTTGAGACCTTACTCCCATGGAGGAAAGTGCGCATGGTGACTTTTGTATTCAATCCCGATGCAATTTCTGTGTTTCATCAACACTCTGATAGTCCACACATTACAGAATGCCTCCAGATGTGCATCAGAAACTACTACTGGTATTCCAGGGAACGATCAAAGCGTAGAATGTTTGAAACATTACTCCCCTGGAGGAATGTGCGCATGGTGACTGTTGTATTCAATCCCGATGCAATTTCTGTGTTTCATCAACACTCAGTTAGTCCACAGATTTCAGAATGACTCCAGATGTGCATCGGAAACTACTACTGGTCTTCCAGGGATCAATCAGAGCTTAGACTCTTTGACACACTACCCCCATGGAGGAAAGTGCGCGTGGTGACTGTTGTTATCAATCCCGATGCAATTTCTGTGTTTCATCAACACTCTGATACTCCACAGATTACAGAATGCCTCCAGATGTGCATCGGAAACTACTACTGTCCTTCCAGGGAACGATCAAAGCGTAGACTGTTTGAGACATTACTCGCATGGAGGAAAGTGCGCATGGTGTCTGTTGTATTCAATCCCGATGCAAATTCTGTGTTTCATCAACACTCTGATAGACCACAGATTACAGAATGCCACCAGATGTGCATCGGAAACTACTACTGGTCTCCTAGGGAACGATCAAATCGTAGACTGGTTGAGACATTACTCCCACTGAGGAAAGTGTGCGTTGTGACTGTTGTATTCAATCCCGATGCAATTTCTGTGTTTTATCAACACTCTGATAGTCCACAGAATACAGAATGCCACCAGATGTGCATCGGAAACTACTACTGGTCTACCGGGGAACGTTCAAAGCGTTGAATGTTTGAGAATTACTCCCATGGAGGAAAGTGCGCATGGTGACTGTTGTGTTCAATCCCGATGCAATTTCTGTGTTTCATCAACACTCTGATGGTCCACAGATTACAGAATGCTTCTAGATGTGCATCGGAAACTACTACTGGTCTTCCAGGGAACGATCAAAGCGTAGACTGTTTGAGACATTACTCGCATGGATGAAAGTGCGCATGGTGACTGTTGTATTCAATCCCGATGCAATTTCTGTGTTTCATTAACACTCAGTTAGTCTACAGATTTCAGAATGCCTCCAGACGTGCATCGGAAAATACTACTGGTCTTCCAGGGAACGATCAAAGCGTAGACTGTTTGAGACATTGCTCCCATGGAGGAAAGTGCGCATGGTGACAGTTGTATTCAATCCCGAAGCAATTGCTGTGTTTCATCAACACTCTGATAGTCCACACATTACAGTATGCCTCCAGATGTGCATCAGAAACTACTACTTGTATTCCAGGAAACGATAAAAGCGTAAACTATTTGAGACATTACTCCCATGGAGGAAAGTTCGCATGGTGACTGTTGTATTCAAACCCGATTCAATTTCTGTGTTTCATCAAGACTCTGATACTCCACAGATTTCAGAATGCCTCCAGATGTGCATCGCAAACTGCCTACTGGTCTTCCAGGGAACGATCAAAACGTAGACTGTTTGAGACATAACTCCCATGGAGGAAAGTGCGCATGGTGACTGTTGTATTCAATCCTGAGGCAATTTCTGTGTTTCATCAACACTCAGATAGTAAACAGATTATAGAATGCCTCCAGATGTGCATCGGAAACTACTTCTGATCTTCCAGGGAACGATCAAAGCGTAGACTGTTTGAGACATCACTCCCATGGGGGAAAGTGCGCATGGTGACTGTTGTATTCCATCCCGATGCAATTTCTGTGTTTCATCAACAGTCTGATAGTCCACAGATTACAGAATGCCTCCAGATGTGCATCGGAAACTACTACTGGTCTTTCAGGGAACGATCAATGCGTAGACTGTTTGAGACATTACTCCCATGGAGGAAAGTGCGCATGGTGACTGTTGTATTCCATCCCAATGCAAATTCTGTGTTTCATCAACACTCTGATAGTCCACAGATTACAGAAGGCCTCCAGATGTGCATCGGAAACTACTACTGGTCTTCCAGAGCACGATCAAAGCGTAGACTCTTTGAGACATTACTCCCGTGGAGGAAAGTGCGCATGGTGACTGTTGTATTTAATCCCGATTCAATTTCTGTTTTTCATCAACACTATGATAGTCCACAGGTTACAGAATGCCACCTGATGTGCATCGGAAACTACTAGTGGTCTTCCAGGGAACGATCAAAGCGCAGAGTGTTTGGCCATACCTCACGTGGAGGAAAGTACGCATGCTGACTGTTGTGTTCAATCCCGATGCAATTTCTGTGTTTCATCAACACTCTGATAGTCCACAGATTGCAGAATGCCTCCAGATGTTCATCGGAAACTACTACTGGTCTTCCTGGGAACGATCAAAGCGTAGACTGTTTGAGACATTACTCCAAAGGAGGAAAGTGCGCATGGTGACTGTTGTATTCAATCCCGATGCAATTTCTGTGTTTCATCAACACTCAGTTAGTCCACAGATTTCAGAATGACTCCAGATGTGCATCGGAAGTTACTACTGGTCTTCCAGGGTACGATCAAAGCGTAAACTCTTGGACTCATTACTCCCATGGAGGAAGGTGCTAATGGTGACTGTTGTATTCAATCCCTATGGCATTTCTGTGTTTCATCAACACTCTGACACTTCACAGATTATAGAATGCCTCCATATGTGAATCGGAAACTACTACTGGTCTTCCAGTGAACGATCAAATCGTAAACACTTTGAGACATTACTCCCGTGGAGGAAAGTGCGCATGGTGACTGTTGTATTTAATCCCGATGCAATTTCTGTGTTTCATCAACACTCTGATAGTCCACAGATTACAGAATGCCACCAGATGTGCATCGGAAACTACAACTGGTCTACCAGGGAACGATCAAAGCGTAGGATGTTTGAGAATTACTCCCATGGAGGAAAGTGCGCATGGTTACTGTTGTATTCAATCCCGAAGCAATTTCTGTGTTTCATCAACACTCTGATAGTCCACAGCCTACAGAATGCCTCCAGATGTACATCAGACACTACTACTGGTATTCCATGGAACGATCAAAGCGTAGACTGTTAGAGACATTACTGGCATGGAGGAAAGTGCGCATTATGTCTGTTGTATTCAATCCCGATGCAAATTCTCTGTTTCATCAACACTCCGATAGACCACAGGTTACAGAATGCCACCAGATGTGCCACGGAAACTACTACTGGTCTCCTAGGGAACGAACAAAGCGTAGACTGCTTGAGACATTACTCCCGTGGAGGGAAGTGCGCGTTGTGACTGTTGTATTCAATCCCGATGCAATTTCGTGTTTTATCAACCCTCTGATAGTCCACAGATTACAGAATGCCACCAGATGTGCATCGGAAACTGCTACTGGTTTACCAGGGAACGTTCAATGTGTAGAATGTTTGAGAATTACTCCCATGGAGGAAAGTGCGCATGGTGACTGTTGTATTCAATCCCGATGCAATTTCTGTGTTTCATCAACACTCTGATGGTCCACAGATTGCAGAATGCTTCTGGATGTGCATCGGAAACTACTACTGGTCTTCCAGGGAACGATCAAAGCGTAGACTGTTTGAGACATTACTCCCATTGAGGAAAGTGCGCATGGTGACTGTTGTATTCAATCACGATGCAATTTCTGTGTTTCATCAACACTCGATAGTCCACAGATTACAGAGTGCATCCAGATGTGCATCGGAAACTACTACTGGTATACCAGGGAACGATCAAAGCGTAGACTGTTAGAGACATTACTCGCATGGAGGAAAGTGGGCATGGTGACTGTTGTATTCTATCCCGATGCAGTTTCTGTGTTTCATCAACAATCTTATAGTCCACAGATTACAGAATGCTTCTGGATGTGCATTGGAAACTACTACTGGCCTTCCAGGGAACGATCAAAGCGTGAACTGTTTGAGACATTACTCCCATGGAGGAAAGTGCGCATGGTGACTGTTGTATTCAATCCCGATGCAATTTCTGTGATTCATCAACACTCAGTTAGTCCACAGATTTCAGAATGCCTCCAGATGTGCATCGGAAACTACTACTGGTCTTCCAGGGAACGATCAAAGCGTAGACTGTTTGAGACGTTACTCCCATGGAGGAAAGTGCGCATGGTGACTATTGTATTCAATCCCGATGCAACTTCTGTGTTTCATCACCACTCTCATAGTCCACAGATTACAGAAAGCCTCCAGATGTGCATCGGAAACTACTACTGGTCTTCCAGGGAAGGATCACAGCGTAGACTGTTTGAGACATTACTCCCATGGGGGAAAGTGCGCATGGTGACTGTTGTATTCAATCCCGAGGCAATTTCTGTGTTTCATCAACACTCAGATAGTAAACAGATTATAGAATGCCTCCAGATGTGCATCGGAAACTACTTCTGGTCTTCCAGGGAACGATCAAAGCGTAGACTGTTTGAGACATCACTCCCATGGAGGAAAGTGCGCATGGTGACTGAGTTATTCAATCCCGATGCAATTTCTGTGTTTCATCAACACTCTGATACTCCACAGATTACAGAATGCCTCCAGATGTGCATCGGATTCTACTACTGGTCTCTCAGGGAACGATCAAAGCGTAGACTGTTTGAGACATTACTCCCATGGAGGAAAGTGCGCATGGTGACTGTTGTATTCAATCCCAATGCAAATTCTGTGTTTCAGCAACACTCTGATAGTCCACAGATTACAGAAGGCCTCCAGATGTGCATCGGAAACGACTACTGGTCTTCCAGAGCACGATCAAAGCGTAGACTCTTTGAGCCATTACTCCCGTGGAGGAATGTGCGCATGGTGACTGTTGTATTTAATCCCGATTCAATTTCTGTTTTTCATCAACACTATGATAGTCCACAGATTACAGAATGCCACCTGATGTGCATCGGAAACTACTACTGGTCTTCCAGGGAGCGATCAAAGTGCAGAGTGTTTGGGCCATACCTCACGTGGAGGAAAGTGCGCATGGTGACTGTTGTGTTCAATCCCAATGCAATTTCTGTGTTTCATCAACATTCTGATAGCCCACAGATTACAGAATGCCACCAGATGTGCATCGGAAACTACTACTGGTCTTCCAGGGAACGATCAAAGCGTAGACTGTTTGAGACATTGCTCCTGTGGAGGAATGTGCGCGTTGTGACTGTTGTATTCAATCCCGATGCAATTTCTGTGTTTCATCAACACTCTGATAGTCCACAGATTACAGAATGCCACCAGATGTGCATCAGAAACTACTACTTGTATTCCAGGAAACGATCAAAGCGTAAACTATTTGAGACATTACTCCCACGGAGGAAAGTGCGCATAGTGACTGTTGTATTCAAACCCGATTCAATATCTGTGTTTCATCAAGACTCTGATACTCCACAGGTTTCAGAATGCCTCCAGATGTGCATCGCAAACTACCTACTGGTCTTCCAGGGAACGATCAAAGCGTAGACTGTTAGAGACATTACTCGCATGGAGGAAAGTGGGCATGGTGACTGTTGTATTCTATCCCGATGCAATTTCTGTGTTTCAACAACAATCGTATAGTCCACAGATTACAGAATGCTTCTGGATGTGCATCGGAAACTACTACTGGCCTTCCAGGGAACGATCGCAGTGTAGACTGTTTGAGACATTACTCCCATGGAGGAAAGTGCGCATGGTGACTGTTGTATTCAATCCCGATGCAATTTCTGTGATTCATCAAAACTCAGTTAGTCCACAGATTTCAGAATGTCTCCAGATGGGCATCGGAAACTACTACTGGTCTCCAGGGAACGATAAAAGCGTAGACTGTTTGAGACATTACTCATATGGAAGAAAGTGCGCATAGTGACTGTTGTATTCAATCCCGATGCAACTTCTGTGTTTCATCACCACTCTGATAGTCCACAGGTTACAGAATGCCTCCAGATGTGCATCGGAAACTACTACTGGTCTTCCAGGGAAGGATCACAGCGTAGACTGTTTGAGACATTACTCCCATGGAGGAAAGTGCGCATGGTGACTGTTGTATTCAATCCCGACGCAATTTCTGTGTTTCATCAACACTCAGATAGTAAACAGATTATAGAATGCCTCCAGGTGTTTATCGGAAACTACTTCTGGTCTTCCAGGGAACGATCAAAGCGTAGACTGTTTCAGACATTACTCCCATAGACGAAAGTGAGGATAGTGATTGTTGTATTCAATCCCGATGCAATTTCTGTGTTTCTTCAACACTCTGATACTCAACAGATTACAGAATGCCTCCAGATGTGCATCGAAAACTACCACTGGTCTTCCAGGGAACGATCAAAGCGTAGACAGTTTGAGACATTACCCCCATGGAGGAAAGTGCGCATGGTGACTGCTGTATTCTATCCCGATGCAATTTCTGTGTTTCATCAACACTCTGATAGTCCACCTATTACAGAATGCCTCCATATGTGCATCGGAATCTACTACTGGTCATCCAGGGAATGATCAAAGCGTAGACTGTTTGAGACATTACTCCCATGGAGGAAAGTGCGCATGGTGACTGTTGTATTCAATCCCAATGCAAATTCTGTGTTTCAGCAACACTCTGATAGTCCACAGATTACAGAAGGCCTCCAGATGTGCATCGGAAACGACTACTGGTCTTCCAGAGCACGATCAAAGCGTAGACTCTTTGAGCCATTACTCCCGTGGAGGAATGTGCGCATGGTGACTGTTGTATTTAATCCCGATTCAATTTCTGTTTTTCATCAACACTATGATAGTCCACAGATTACAGAATGCCACCTGATGTGCATCGGAAACTACTACTGGTCTTCCAGGGAGCGATCAAAGTGCAGAGTGTTTGGGCCATACCTCACGTGGAGGAAAGTGCGCATGGTGACTGTTGTGTTCAATCCCAATGCAATTTCTGTGTTTCATCAACATTCTGATAGCCCACAGATTACAGAATGCCACCAGATGTGCATCGGAAACTACTACTGGTCTTCCAGGGAACGATCAAAGCGTAGACTGTTTGAGACATTGCTCCTGTGGAGGAATGTGCGCGTTGTGACTGTTGTATTCAATCCCGATGCAATTTCTGTGTTTCATCAACACTCTGATAGTCCACAGATTACAGAATGCCACCAGATGTGCATCAGAAACTACTACTTGTATTCCAGGAAACGATCAAAGCGTAAACTATTTGAGACATTACTCCCACGGAGGAAAGTGCGCATAGTGACTGTTGTATTCAAACCCGATTCAATATCTGTGTTTCATCAAGACTCTGATACTCCACAGGTTTCAGAATGCCTCCAGATGTGCATCGCAAACTACCTACTGGTCTTCCAGGGAACGATCAAAGCGTAGACTGTTAGAGACATTACTCGCATGGAGGAAAGTGGGCATGGTGACTGTTGTATTCTATCCCGATGCAATTTCTGTGTTTCAACAACAATCGTATAGTCCACAGATTACAGAATGCTTCTGGATGTGCATCGGAAACTACTACTGGCCTTCCAGGGAACGATCGCAGTGTAGACTGTTTGAGACATTACTCCCATGGAGGAAAGTGCGCATGGTGACTGTTGTATTCAATCCCGATGCAATTTCTGTGATTCATCAAAACTCAGTTAGTCCACAGATTTCAGAATGTCTCCAGATGGGCATCGGAAACTACTACTGGTCTCCAGGGAACGATAAAAGCGTAGACTGTTTGAGACATTACTCATATGGAAGAAAGTGCGCATAGTGACTGTTGTATTCAATCCCGATGCAACTTCTGTGTTTCATCACCACTCTGATAGTCCACAGGTTACAGAATGCCTCCAGATGTGCATCGGAAACTACTACTGGTCTTCCAGGGAAGGATCACAGCGTAGACTGTTTGAGACATTACTCCCATGGAGGAAAGTGCGCATGGTGACTGTTGTATTCAATCCCGACGCAATTTCTGTGTTTCATCAACACTCAGATAGTAAACAGATTATAGAATGCCTCCAGGTGTTTATCGGAAACTACTTCTGGTCTTCCAGGGAACGATCAAAGCGTAGACTGTTTCAGACATTACTCCCATAGACGAAAGTGAGGATAGTGATTGTTGTATTCAATCCCGATGCAATTTCTGTGTTTCTTCAACACTCTGATACTCAACAGATTACAGAATGCCTCCAGATGTGCATCGAAAACTACCACTGGTCTTCCAGGGAACGATCAAAGCGTAGACAGTTTGAGACATTACCCCCATGGAGGAAAGTGCGCATGGTGACTGCTGTATTCTATCCCGATGCAATTTCTGTGTTTCATCAACACTCTGATAGTCCACCTATTACAGAATGCCTCCATATGTGCATCGGAATCTACTACTGGTCATCCAGGGAATGATCAAAGCGTAGACTGTTTGAGACCTTACTCCCATGGAGGAAAGTGCGCATGGTGACTGTTGTATTCAATCCCGATGCAATTTCTGTGTTTCATCAACACTCTGATAGTCCACACATTACAGAATGCCTCCAGATGTGCATCAGAAACTACTACTGGTATTCCAGGGAACGATCAAAGCGTAGAATGTTTGAAACATTACTCCCCTGGAGGAATGTGCGCATGGTGACTGTTGTATTCAATCCCGATGCAATTTCTGTGTTTCATCAACACTCAGTTAGTCCACAGATTTCAGAATGACTCCAGATGTGCATCGGAAACTACTACTGGTCTTCCAGGGATCAATCAGAGCTTACACTCTTTGACACACTACCCCCATGGAGGAAAGTGCGCGTGGTGACTGTTGTTATCAATCCCGATGCAATTTCTGTGTTTCATCAACACTCTGATAGTCCACACATTACAGAATGCCTCCAGATGTGCATCAGAAACTACTACTGGTATTCCAGGGAACGATCAAAGCGTAAACTCTTTGAGACAATACTCCCGTGGAGGAAAGTGCGCATGGTGACTGTTGTATTCAATCCCGATGCAATCTCTGTGTTTCATCAACACTCTAATACTCCACAGATTAGAGAATGCCTCCAGATGTGCATCGGAAACTACTACTGTTCTTCCAGGGAACGATCAAAGCGTAGACTGTTTGAGACATTACTCCCGTGGAGGAAAGTGCACGTTGACACTGTTGTATTCAATCCCGATGCAATTTCTGTGTTCATCAACACTCTGATAGTCCACAGATTACAGAACACCACCAGATGTTCATCGGAAACTACTACTGGTCTACCAGGGATCGATCAAAGCGTAGAATGTTTGAAAATTATTCCCATGGAGGAAAGTGCGCATGGTGACTGTTGTATTCAATCCCGATGCAATTTCTGTGTTTCATCAACACTCTTATAGTCCACAGAATACAGAATGCTTCTACATGTGCATCGGAAACTACTACTGGTCTTCCAGGGAACGATCAAAGCGTAGACTGTTTGAGACATTGCTCCCATTGAGGTAAGTGCGCATGATGACTGTTGTATTCAATCCCGGTGCAATTTCTGTGTTTCATCAACACTCTGATAGTCCACACATTGCAGAATGCCTCCAGATGAGCATCAGAAACTGCTACTGGTATTCCAGGGAACGATCAAAGCGTAAACTCTTTGAGACATTACTCCCATGGAGGAAAGTGCGCATGGTGACTGTTGTATTCAATCCCGATGCAATTTCTGTGCTTCATCAACACTCTGATACTCTACAGATTACAGAATGCCTCCAGATGTGCATCGCAAACTACTACTGGTCTTTTAGGGAACGATCAATGCGTAGACTGTTTGAGACTTAACTCCCATGGAGGAAAGTGCGCATGCTGACTGTTGTATTCAATCCCGATGCAATTTCTATGTTTCATCAACAGTCTGATAGTCCACAGATTACAGAATGCCTCCAGATGTGCATCGGAAAGTACTACTGGTCTTCCAGGGATGGATCAAAGCGTAGACTGTTAGAGACATTACTCGCACGGAGGAAAGTGCTCATGGTGACTGTTGGATTCAATCCCGATTCAATTTCGGTGTTTCATCAACACTCTGATAGACCACACGTTACAGAATGCCTCCATATGTGCATCAGAAACTACTAGTGGTATTCCAGGGAACGATCAAAGCGTAAACTCTTTGAGACATTACTCCCATGGAGGAAAGTACGCATGGTGACAGTTGTATTCAATCCCGATGCAATTACTGTGTTTCATCAACACTCTGATACTCCACAGACTACAGAATGCCTCCAGATGTGCATCGAAAACTACTACTGGTCTTCCAGGGAACGATCACAGCGTAGACTGTTTGAGACATTACTCCTATGGAGGAAGCTGCGCATGGTGACTTTTGTATGTAATCCCGATGAAATTTCTGTGTTTCATCAACACTCTGATAGTCAACAGATTACAGAATGCCTCCAGATGTGCATCGGAAACTAACACATCTCTTCCAGGGAACGATCAAAGCGTAGACTGTTTGAGACATTACTCCCAATGCAGTGAAGTGCGTATGGTGACTTTTTTATTCAATCCCGATGAAATTTCTTTGTTTCATCAACACTCAGATAGTCCACAGATGACAGAATGCCTCCAGATATGCATCGGTAGCTATTACTGGTCTTCCAGGGAATGATCAAAGCGTAGACTGTTAGAGACATTACTCTCATGGAGGAAACTGCGCATGGTGACTGTTGTATTCAATCCCGATGCAATTTCTGTGTTTCATCAACACTCTGATACTCCACAGATTACAGAATGCCTCCAGATGTGCATCGGAAACTACTACTGGTCTTCCAGGGAACGATCAAAGCGTAGACTGTTTGGGACCATACTCTCATAGAGGAAACTGCGCATGGTGACTGTTGTATTCAATCGCAAGGCAATTACTGTGTTTTATCAACAGTCTAATAGTCCACAGATTACAGAATGCCTCCAGAAGTGCATCGGAAACTATTACTAGTCTTCCAGGGAACGATCAAAGCGTAGACAGTTTGTTACATTACCCCTATAGAGGAAAGTGCGCCTGGTGACTGTTGTATTCAATGCCGATGCAATTTCTGTGTTTCATCAACACTCTGATACTCCACAGATTACAGAATGCCTCGATATGTGCATCGGAAACTACTACTGGTCTTCCAGGGAACGATCAAAGCGTAAACTGTTAGAGACATTACTCCCATGGAGGAAGGTGCGCATGGTGACTGTTGTATTCAATCCCGATGCAATTTTTGTGTTTCATCAACACTCTGATAGTCACAGATTGCAGCATGCCTCCAGATGTCCATCGGAAATTACTACTGGTCTTCCAGGGAACGACCAAAGCGTAAACTGTTTGAGACATTACTCCCATGGAGGAAAGTGCGCATGGTGACCCTTGTATTCAATCCCGATGCATTTTCTGTGTTTCATCAACACTCTGATACTCCACAGATTACAGAATGCCTCCAGATGTGCATCGGAAACTACTACTGGTCTTCCAGGGAACGATCAAAGCGTAGACTCTTTGAGACCTTACTCCCATGGAGGAAAGTGCGCATGGTGACTGTTGTATTCAATCCCGATGCAATTCCTGTGTTTCATCAACACTCTGATAGTCCACAGGTTACAGAATGCCTCCAGATGTGCATCGAAAACTACTACTGGTCTTCCAGGGAACGATCAAAAACGTAGACAGTTTGAGACATTACCCGCATGGAGGAAAGTGCGCATGGTGACTGCTGTATTCAATCCGATGCAATTTCTGTTTCATCAACACTCTGATAGTCCACCTATTACAGAATGCCTCCAGATGTGCATCGGAAACTACTACTGGTCTTCCAGGGAACGATCAAAGCGTAGACTGTTTGGGACCATACTCCCATGGAGGAAAATGCGCATGGTGACTGTTGTATTCAATCCCTATGCAATTTCTGTGTTTCATCAACACTCTGATAGTCCACAGATTACAGAATGCCTCCAGATGTGCATCGGAAACTACGACTAGTCTTCCAGGGAAAGATCAAAGCGTAGACTGTTAGAGACATTACTCTCATAGAGGAAACTGCGCATGGTGACTGTTGTATTCAATCGCAAAGCAATTACTGTGTTTTTTCAACAGTCTAATAGTCCGCAGATTACAGAATGCCTCCAGATGTGCATCGGAAACTACTACTAGTCTTCCAGGGAACGATCAAAGCGTAGACAGTTTGTTACATTACCCCCATAGAGGAAAGTGCGCCTGGTGACTGTTGTATTCAATGCCGATGCAATTTCTGTGTTTCATCAACACTCTGATACTCCACAGATTACAGAATGCCTCGATATGTGCATCGGAAACTACTACTGGTCTTCCAGGGAACGATCAAAGCGTAAACTGTTATAGACATTACTCCCATGGAGGAAGGTGCGCATGGTGACTGTTGTATTCAATCCCGATGCAATTTTTGTGTTTCATCAACACTCTGATAGTCACAGATTGCAGCATGCCTCCAGATGTCCATCGGAAATTACTACTGGTCTTCCAGGGAACGACCAAAGCTTAAACTGTTTGAGACATTACTCCCATGGAGGAAAGTGCGCATGGTGACTGTTGTATTCAATCCCGATGCATTTTCTGTGTTTCATCAACACTCTGATACTCCACAGATTACAGAATGCCTCCAGATTTGCATCGGAAACTACTACTGGTCTTCCAGGGAACGATCAAAGCGTAGACTCTTTTAGACCTTACTCCCATGGAGGAATGTGCGCATGGTGACTGTTGTATTCAATCCCGGTGCAATTCCTGTGTTTCATCAACACTCTGATAGTCCACAGGTTACAGAATGCCTCCAGATGTGCATCGAAAACTACTACTGGTCTTCCAGGGAACGATCAAAGCGTAGAAAGTTTGAGACATTACCCCCATGGAGGAAAGTGCGCATGGTGACTGCTGTATTCAATCCCGATGCAATTTCTGTGTTTCATCAACACTCTGATAGTCCACCTATTACAGAATGCCTCCATATGTGCATCGGAAACTACTACTGGTCTTCCAGGGAACGATCAAAGCGTAGACTGTTTGAGACCTTACTCCCATGGAGGAAAGTGCGCATGGTGACTGTTGTATTCAATCCCGATGCAATTTCTGTGTTTCATCAACACTCTGATAGTCCACAGATTTCAGAATGCCTCCAGATGTGCATCGGAAACTACTACTGGTCTTCCAGGGAACGATCAAAGCGTAGAATGTTTGAAAATTACTCCCATGGAGGTAAGTGCGCATGGTGACTGTTGTATTCAATCCCGATGCAATTTCTGTGTTTCATCAACACTCTTATAGTCCACAGAATACTCAATGCTTCTACATGTGCATCGGAAACTACTACTTGTCTTCCAGGGAACGATCAAAGCGTAGACTGTTTGAGACATTGCTCCCATTGAGGTAAGTGCGCATGATGACTGTTGTATTCAATCCCGGTGCAATTTCTGTGTTTCATCAACACTCTGATAGTCCACACATTGCAGAATGCCTCCAGATGAGCATCAGAAACTGCTACTGGTATTCCAGGGAACGATCAAACCGTAAACTCTTTGAGACATTAGTCCCATGGAGGAAAGTGCGCATGGTGACTGTTGTATTCAATCCCGGTGCAATTTCTGTGCTTCATCAACACTCTGATACTCTATAGATTACAGAATGCCTCCAGATGTGCATCGCAAACTACTACTGGTCTTTTAGGGAACGATCAATGCGTAGACTGTTTGAGACTTAACTCCCATGGAGGAAAGTGCGCATGCTGACTGTTGTATTCAATCCCGATGCAATTTCTATGTTTCATCAACAGTCTGATAGTCCACAGATTACAGAATGCCTCCAGATGTGCATCGGAAACTAGTACTGGTCTTCCAGGGATCGATCAAAGCGTAGACTGTTAGAGACATTACTCGCACGGAGGAAAGTGCTCATGGTGACTGTTGGATTCAATCCCGATTCAATTTCGGTGTTTCATCAACACTCTGGTAGACCACACGTTACAGAATGCCTCCATATGTGCATCAGAAACTACTAGTGGTATTCCAGGGAACGATCAAAGCGTAAACTCTTTGAGACTTTACACCCATGGACGAAAGTGCGCTTGGTGACTGTTGTATTCAATCCCGATGCAATTTCTGTGTTTCATTACCAATCTGATAGTCCACAGATTACAGAATGACTCCAGATGTGCATCGGAAAGTACTACTGGTCTTCCGGGGAACGATCACAGCGTAGACTGTTTGAGACATTACTCCCATGGAGGAAACTGCGCATGGTGAATTTTTAATCAATCCCGATGAAATTTCTTTGTTTCATCAACACTCAGATAGTCCACAGATGACAGAATGCCTCCAGATATGCATCGGTAGCTATTACCGGTCTTCCAGGGAATGATCAAGGCGTAGACTGTTAGAGACATTACTCTCATGGAGGAAACTGCGCATTGTGACTGTTGTATTCAATCCCGATGCAATTTCTGTGTTTCATTAACACTCTGATAGTCCACAGATTGCAGAATGCCTCCAGATGTGCATCAGAAACTACTACTGGTCTTCCAGGGAACGATCAAAGCGTAGACTGTTAGAGACATTACTCCCATGGAGGAAGGTGCGCATGGTGACTGTTGTAATCAATCCCGATGCCATTTCTGTGTTTCATCAACACTCTGATAGTCACAGATTACAGAATGCCTCCAGATGTCCATCGGAAATTACTACTGGTCTAACAGGGAAAGATCTAAGCGTAAACTCTTGGAGACATTACTCCCATGGAGGAAGGTGCGAATGTTGACTGTTGTATTCAATCCCGATGCAATTTCTGTGTTTCATCAACACTCTGACACTCCACAGATTACAGAATGAATCCATATGTGCATCGGAAATTACTACTGGTCTTCCAGAGTACGATCAAAGCGTAAACTCTTTGAGACATTACTTCCGTGGAGGAAAGTGCACGCGGTGACTGTTGTATTAAATCCCGATGCAATATCTGTGTTTCATCAACACTCTGCTACTCCACAGATTACAGAATGCCTCCAGATGTGCATCGGAAACTACTACTGGTCTTCCAGGGAACGATCAAAGTGTAGACTGTTTGATACCATAATCCCATGGAGGAAAATGCGCATGGTGACTGTTGTATTCAATCCCTATGCAATTTCTGTGTTTCATCAACACTCTGATAGTCCACAGATTACAGAATGCCTCCAGGTGTGCATCGGAAACTACGACTAGTCTTCCAGGGAAAGATCAAAGCGTAGACTGTTAGAGACATTACTCTCATAGAGGAAACTGCGCATGGTGACTGTTGTATTCAATCGCAAGGCAATTACTGTGTTTTATCAACAGTCTAATAGTCCACAGATTACAGAATGCCTCCAGATGTGCATCGGAAACTACTACTGGTCTTCCATGGAAGGATCAAAGCGTAGACTGTTTGAGAAATTACTCCCATGGACGAAAGTGCGCATGGTGACTGTTGTATTAAATCCCGATGAAATTTCTGTGTTTCATCAACACTCAGATAGTAAACAGATTACAGAATGCCTCCAGATGTGCATCGGAAATTACTACTTTTCTTCCAGGGAACGACCAAAGCGTAGACTGTTTCAGACATTACTCTAATGGAGGAAAGTGCTTATGGTGATTGTTGTATTCAATCCCGATGCAATTTCTGTGTTTCTTCAACACTCTGATACCCCACAGATTACAGAATGAATCCAGATGTGCATCGGGAACTACTACTACTCTTACAGGGAACGATCAAAGCGTATTCAGTTTGTTACATTACCCCCATAGAGGAAAGTGCGCCTGGTAACTGTTGTATTCACTGCCGATGCAATTTCTGTGTTTCATCAACACTCTGATACTCCACAGATTACAGAATGCCTCGATATGTGCATCGGAAACTACTACTGGTCTTCCAGGGAACGATCAAAGCGTAAACTGTTAGAGACATTACTCCCATGGAGGAAGGTGCGCATGGTGACTGTTGTATTCAATCACGATGCAATTTTTGTGTTTCATCAACACTCTGATAGTCACAGATTACAGCATGCCTCCAGATGTCCATCGGAAATTACTAATAGTCTTCCAGGGAACGACCAAAGCGTAAACTGTTTGAGACATTACTCCCATGGAGGAAAGTGCGCATGGTGACTGTTGTATTCAATCCCGATGCAATTTATGTGTTTCATCAACACTCTGATACTCCACAGATTACAGAATGCCTCCAGATGTGCATCGGAAACTACTACTGGTCTTCCAGGGAACGATCAAAGCGTAGACTCTTTGAGACCTTACTCCCATGGAGGATAGTGCGCATGGTGACTGTTGTATTCAATCCCGATGCAATTCCTGTGTTTCATCAACACTCTGATAGTCCACAGGTTACTGAATGCCTCCAGATGTGCATCGGAAACTAGGACTGGTCTTCCAGGGAACGATCAAAGCGTAGACTGTTAGAGACATTACTCTCATGGAGGAAACTGCGCATGGTGACTGTTGTATTCAATCCCGAGGCAATTTCTGTGTTTTATCAACAGTGTGATAGTCCACAGATTACAGAATGCCTCTAGATGTGTATCGGAAACTACTACTGGTCTTCCAGGGAACGATCAAATCGTAGACTGTTTGAGACATTACCCCCATGGAGGAAAGTGCGCATGGTGACTACTGTATTCAATCCCGATGCAATTTCTGTGTTTCATCAACACTCTGATGGTCCACCGAATACAGAATGCCTCCATATGTGCATCGGAAACTACTACTGGTCTTCCAGGGAACGGTGAAAGCGTAGACTTTTTGAAACCTTACTCCCATGGAGGAAAGTGCGCATGGTGATTGTTGTATTCAATCCCGATGCAATTTCTGTGTTTCATCAACACTCTGATAATCCACAGATTTCAGATTGCCTCCAGATGTGCATCAGAAACTACTACTGGTCTTCCAGGGAACGATCAAACCGTAGACAGTTAGAGAAATTACACCCATGGATTAAGGTGAGCATGGTAACTGTTGTATTCAGTCCCGATGCAATTTCTGTGTTTCATCAACACACTGATAGTCCACAGATTACAGAATGCCGCCAGATGTGCATCGGAAACTACTACTGGTCTTCCAGGGAACGATCAAATCGTAGACTGTTTGAGACATTACTCCCATGGAGGAAAGTGCGCATGGTGACTGTTGTATTTAATCCCGATGCAATTTCTGTGTTTCATCAACACTCAGATAGTAAACATATTATAGAATGCCTCCAGATGTGCATCGGTAACTACTTCTGGTGTTCCAGGGAACGATCAAAGCGTAGACTGTTTCAGACATAACTCCCATGGAGGAAAGTGCGGATGGTGATTGTTGTATTCAATCCCGATGCAATTTCTGTGTTTCTTCAACACTTTGATACTCCACAGATTACAGGATGCCTCCAGATGTGAATCGGAAACTACTACTGGTCTTCCAGGGAACGGTCAAGCGTAGACTGTTTGAGACCTTACTCCCATAGAGGAAAGTGCGCATGGTGACAGATGTATTCAATCCCGATGCAATTTCTGTGTTTCATCAACACTCTGATAACCCACAGATTTCAGAATGCCTCCAGCTGTGAATCGGAAACTACTACTGGTCTTCCAGGGAACGATCAAAGCGTAGACAGTTAGAGACATTACTCCCATGGTGGAACTTGCGCATGGTGACTGTTGTATTCAATCCCGATGCAATATCTGTGTTTCATCAACACTCTGATAGTCCACAGATTACAGAATGCCTCCAGATGTGCATCGGAAACTACTACTGGTCTTCCAGGGAACGATGAAAGCGTAGAATATTTGAGAAATACTCCCATGGAGGTAAGTGCGCATGGTGACTGTTGTATTCAATCCCGATGCAATTTTTGTGTTTCATCAACACTCTGATAGTCACAGATTACAGCATGCCTCCAGATGTCCATCGGAAATTACTACTGGTCTTCCAGGGAACGACCAAAGCGTAAACTGTTTGAGACATTACTCCCATGGAGGAAAGTGCGCATGGTGACTGTTGTATTCAATCCCGATGCAATATCTGTGTTTCATCAACACTCTGCTACTCCACAGATTACAGAATGCCTCCAGATGTGCATCGGAAACTACTACTGGTCTTCCAGGGAACGATCAAACCGTAGACTGTTTGAGACCTTACTTCCATGGAGGAAAGTGCGCATGGTGACTGTTGTATTCAATCCCGATGCAATTCCTGTGTTTCATCAACACTCGGATAGTCCACAGGTTACTGAATGCCTCCAGATGTGCATCGGAAACTACGACTGGTCTTCCAGGGAACGATCAAAGCGTAGACTGTTAGAGACATTACTCTCATGGAGGAAACTGTGCATGGTGACTGTTGTATTCAATCCCGAGGCAATTTCTGTGTTTTATCAACAGTGTGATAGTCCACAGATCACAGAATGCCTCTAGATGTGCATCGGAAACTACTACTGGTCTTCCAGGGAACGATCAAATCGTAGAATGTTTGAGACATTACTCCCATGGAGGAAAGTGCGCTTGGTGACTGTTGTATTCAATCCCGATGCAATTTCTGTGTTTCATCAACACACAGATAGTAAACAGATAATAGAATGCCTCCAGATGTGCATCGGAAACAACTTCTGGTCTTCCAGGGAACGATCAGAGCGTAGACTGTTTCAGACATTACTCCCATGGAGGAAAGTGCGAATGGTGATTATTGTATTCAATCCCGATGCAATTTCTGTGTTTCATCAACACTCTGATACTCCACAGATTACAGAATGCCTCCAGATGTGCATCGGAAACTACTACTGGTCTTCCTGTTAACGATCAAAGCGTAGACAGTTTGAGACATTACCCCCATGGAGGAAAGTGCGCATGGTGACTACTGTATTCAATCCCGATGCAATTTCTGTGTTTCATCAACACTCTGACACTCCACAGATTATAGAATGCCTCCATATGTGCATCGGAAACTACTACTGGTCTTCCAGGGAACGATCAAAGCGTAGACTGTTTCAGACATTACTGTAATGGAGGAAAGTGCGGATGGTGATTGTTGTATTCAATCCCGATGCAATTTCTGTATTTCTTCAGCACTCTGATACCCCACAGATTACAGAATGAATCCAGATGTGCATCGGAAACTACTACTAGTCTTCCAGGGAACGATCAAAGCGTAGACAGTTTGTTACATTACCCCCATAGAGGAAAGTGCGCCTGGTGACTGTTGTATTGAATGCCGATGCAATTTCTGTGTTTCATCAACACTCTGATACTCCACAGATTACAGAATGCCTCGATATGTGCAACGGAAACTACTACTGGTCTTCCAGGGAACGATCAAAGCGTAAACTGTTAGAGACATTACTCCCATGGAGGAAAGTGCGCATGGTGACTGTTGTATTCAATCCCGATGCAATTTCTGTGTTTCATCAACACTCTGATACTCCACAGATTACAGAATGCCTCCAGATGTGCATCGGAAACTACTACTGGTCTTCCATTGAACGATCAAAGCGTAGACTGTTTGAGACCTTACTCCCATGGAGGAAAGTGCGCATGGTGACTGTTGTATTCAATCCCGATGCAATTTCTGTGTTTCATCAACACTCTGATAACCCACAGATTTCAGAATGCCTCCAGATGTGAATCGGAAACTACTACTGGTCTGCCAGGGAACGATCAAAGCGTAGACAGTTAGAGACATTACTCCCATGGAGGAATTTGCGCATGGTGACTGTTGTATTCAATCCCGATGCAATATCTGTGTTTCATCAACACTCTGATAGTCCACAGATTACAGAATGCCTCCAGATGTGCATCGGAAACTACTACTGGTCTTCCAGAGAACCATGAAAGCGTAGAATATTTGAGAATTACTCCCATGGAGGTAAGTGCGCATGGTGACTGTTGTATTCAATCCCGATGCAGTTTCTGTGTTTCATCAACACTCTTATAGTCCACAGATAACAGAATGCTTCTAGGTGTGCATCGGAAACGACTACTGGTCTTCCAGGGAACGATCAAAGCGTACACAGTTTGAGACCTTACTCCCATGGAGGAAACTGCGCATGGTGACTGTTGTATTCAAACCCGATGCCATTTCTGTGTTTCATCAACACTCTGATTGTCACAGATTACATAATGCCTCCAGATGTCCATCGGAAATTACTACTGGTCTTCCAGGGAACGACCAAAGTGTAAACTGTTTGAGACAATACTCCCATGGAGGAAAGTGCGCATGGTGACTGTTGTATTCAATCCCGATGCAATTTCTGTGTTTCATCAACACTCGGTTAGTCCACAGATTTCAGAATGACTCCAGATGTGCATCGGAAACTTCTACTGGTCTTCCAGGGAACGATCAAAGCGTAGACAGTTTGAGACCTTACTCCCATGGAGGAAAGTGCGCATGGTGACTGTAGTATTCAAACCCGATGCCATTTCTGTGTTTCATCAACACTCTGATAGTCACAGATTACAGAATGCCTCCAGATGTCCATCGGAAATTACTACTGGTCTTCCAGGGAACGACCAAAGCGTAAACTGTTTGAGACATTACTCCCATGGAGGAAAGTGCGCATGGTGACTGTTGTATTCAATCCCGGTGCAATTCCTGTGTTTCATCAACACTCTGATAGTCCACAGGTTACTGAATGCCTCCAGATGTGCATCGGAAACTACGACTGGTCTTCCAGGGAACGATCAAAGCGTAGACTGTTAGAAACATTACTCTCATGGAGGAAACTGCGCATGGTGACTGTTGTATTCAATCCCGAGGCAATTTCTGTGTTTTATCAACTGTGTGATAGTCCACAGATTACAGAATGCCTCTAGATGTGCATCGGAAACTACTACTGGTCTTCCAGGGAACGATCAAATCGTAGACTGTTTGAGACATTACTCCCATGGAGGAAAGTGCGCTTGGTGACTGTTGTATTCAATCCCGATGCAATTTCTGTGTTTCATCAACACTCTGATGGTACACCGAATACAGAATGCCTCCATATATGCATCGGAAACTACTACTGGTCTTCCAGGGAACGGTTAAAGCGTAGACTGTTTGAAACCTTACTCCCATGGAGGAAAGTGCACATGGTGATTGTTGTATTCAATCCCGATGCAATTTCTGTGTTTCATCAACACTCTGATAATCCACAGATTTCAGATTGCCTCCAGATGTGCATCAGAAACTACTACTGGTCTTCCAGGGAACGATCAAAGCGTAGACAGTTAGAGAAATTACACCCATCGTGGAAAGTGCGCATGGTAACTGTTGTATTCAGTCCCGATGCAATTTCTGTGTTTCATCAACACTCTGATAGTCCACAGATTACAGAATGCCTCCAGATGTGCATCGGAAACTACTACTGGTCTTCCAGGGAACGATCAAATCGTAGACTGTTTGAGACATTACTCCCATGGAGGAAAGTGCGCATGGTGACTGTTGTATTTAATCCCGATGCAATTTCTGTGTTTCATCAACACTCAGATAGTAAACAGATTATAGAATGCCTCCAGATGTGCATCGGAAACTACTTCTGGTGTTCCAGGGAACGATCAAAGCGTAGACTGTTTCAGACATTACTCACATGGAGGAAAGTGCGGATGGTGAATGTTGTATTCAATCCCGATGCAATTTCTGTGTTTCTTCAACACTCTGATACTCCACAGATTACAGGATGCCTCCAGATGTGCATCGGAAACTACTACTGTACTTCCAGGGAACGATCAAAGCGTAGACAGTTTGAGACATTACCCCTATTGAGGAAAGTGCGCATGGTGACTGCTGTATTCAATCCCGATGCAATTTCTGTGTTTCATCAACACTCTGATAGTCCACAGATTACAGAATGCCTCCATATGTGCATCGGAAACTACTACTGGTCTTCCAGGGAACGGTCAAGCGAAGACTGTTTGAGACCTTGCTCCCATGGAGGAAAGTGCGCATGGTGACAGATGTATTCAATCCCGATGCAATTACTGTGTTTCATCAACACTCTGATAACCCACAGATTTCAGAATGCCTCGAGATGTGAATCGGAAACTACTACTGGTCTTCCAGGGAACGATCAAAGCGTAGACTGTTAGAGACATTACTCCCATGGAGGAAAGTGCGCATGGCGACTGTTGTATTCAATCCCGATGCAATATCTGTGTTTCATCAACACTCTGATAGTCCACAGATTACAGAATGCCTCAGATTTGCATCGGAAACTACAACTGGTCTTCCAGGGAACGATGAAAGCGTAGAATATTTGAGAATTACTCCCATGGAGCTAAGTGCGCATGGTGACTGTTGTATTCAATCCCGATGCAGTTTCTGTGTTTCATCAACACTCTTATAGTCCACAGATAACAGAATGCTTCTAGATGTGCATCGGAAACGACTACTGGTCTTCCAGGGAACGATCAAAGCGTAGACAGTTTGAGACCTTACTCCCATTAAGGAAAGTGCGCATGGTGACTGTTCTATTCAAACCCGATGCCATTTCTGTGTTTCATTAACACTCTGATAGTCACAGATTACATAATGCCTCCAGATGTCCATCGGAAATTACTACTGGTCTTCCAGGGAACGTCCAAAGTGTAAACTGTTTGAGACATTACTCCCATGGAGGAAAGTGCGCATGGTGACTGTTGTATTCAATCCCGATGCAATTTCTGTGTTTCATCAACACTCGGTTAGTCCACAGATTTCAGAATGACTCCAGATGTGCATCGGAAACTACTACTGGTCTTCCTGGGAACGATCAAAGCGTCGACTGTTTGAGACATTACTCGAAAGGAGGAAAGTGCGCATGGTGACTGTTGTATTCAATCCCGATGCAATTTCTTTGTTTCATCAACACTCTGATAGTCACAGATTACAGAATGCCTCCAGATGTCCATCAGAAATTGCTACTGGTCTTCAAAGGAACGATCAAAGCGTAAACTCTTGGACACATTACTCCCATGGAGGAAGGTGCGCATGGCGACTGTTGTATTCAATCCCGATGGAATTTCTGTGTTTCATAAACACTCTGACACTCCACAGATTATAGAATGCCTCCATATGTGCATCGGAAACTACTACTGGTCTTCCAGTGAACGATCAAAGCGTAGAATGTTTGAGAATTACTCCTATGGAGGAAAGTGCGCGTTGAGACTGTTGTATTATATCCCGGTGCAATTTCTGTGTTTCATCAACACTCTGAAAGTCCACAGATTACAGAATGCCACCAGATGTGCATCGGAAACTACTACTGGTCTACCAGGGAACGATCAAAGCGCAGCATGTTTGAGACCTTACTCCCATGGAGGAAAGTGCGCATGGTGACTGTTGTATTCAATCCCGATGCAATTTCTGTGTTTCAGCAACACTCTGATAGTCCACAGAAAACAGAATGCTTCCAGATGTGCATCGGAAACTAGGACTGGTCTTCCAGAGAACAATCAAAGTGTAGACTGTTTGAGACATTACTCCCATGGAGGAAAGTGCGCATGGCGACTGTTGTATTCAATCCCGATGCAATTTCTGTGTTTCATCAACACTCAGTTTGTCCACAGATTTCAGAATGCCTCCAGATGTGCATCGGAAACTACTTCTGGTCTTCCTGGGAACGATCAAAGCGTAGAGTGTTTGAGACATTACTCCCATGGAGGAAAGTATGCATGGTGGCTGTTGTTCTCAATCCCGACGCAATTTCTGTGTTTCATCAACTCTCTGATAGTCCACAGATTACTGAATGCCACCAGATGTCCATCGGAAACTACTATTGGTCTTCCAGGGAACGATCAAAGCGTAGACTGTTTGAGACATTACTCCCGTGGAGGAAAGTGGGAATAATGACTTTTGTATTCAATCCCGATGGAATTTCTGTGTTTCGTCAACACTCTGACACTCCACAGATTATAGAATGCCTCCATATGTGCATCGGAAACTACTACTGGTCTTCCAGGCAACGATCAAAGCGTAAACTCTTTGAGACATTACACCCATGGAGGAAGGTGCGCATGGTGACTGTTGTATTCAATCCCGATGCAATTTCTGTGTTTCATCAACACTCTGATACTCCACAGATTACAGAATGCCTCCAGATGTGCATCGGAAACTACTACTGGTCTTCCAGGGAACGATCAAAGCGTAGACTGTTTGAGACATTACTCCCGTGGAGAAAAATGCGCATGGTGACTGTTGTATTCAATCCCGATGCAATTTCTGTGTTACATCAACACTCTGATATTCCACAGATTACAGAATGCCTCCAGATGTGCATCGGGAACTACTACTGGTCTTCCAGGGAATGATCAAAGCGTAGACTCCTTGAGCATTACTCCCATGGAGGAAAGTGCGCATGGTGACTGTTGTATTCAATCCCGATGCAATTTTTGTGTTTCAGCAACACCCTGATAGTCCACAGATAACAGAATGCCTCCAGATGTGCATCGGAAACTAGTATTGGTCTTCCAGAGAACGATCAAAGCGTAGAATATTTGAGACATTACTCCCATGGAGGAAAGTGCGCATGGCGACTGTTGTATTCAATCCCGATGCAATTTCTGTGTTTCATCAACACTCAGTTAGTCCACAGATTTCAGAATGACTCCAGATGTGCATCGGAAACTACTTCTGGTCTTCCAAGGAACGATCGAGGCGTGGACTGTTTGAGACACTACTCCCATGGAGGAAAGTGCGCTTGGTGGCTGTTGTATTCAATCCCGATGCAATTTCTGTGTTTCATCAACACTCTGATAGTCACAGATTACAGAAAGCCTCCAGACGTCCATCGGAAATTACTACTGGTCTTCCAGGTAACGATCAAAACGTAAACTCTTGCACACATTACTCCCATGGAGGAAGGTGCGCATGGTGACTGTTGTATTCAATCCCGATGCAATTTATGTGTTTCATCAACTCTCTGATAGTCCACAGATTACAGAATGCCTCCAGATGTGCACCGGAAACTACTACTGGTCTTCCAGGGAATGATCAAAGCGTAGACTGTTTGAGAATTACTCCCATGGAGGAAAGTGCGCATGGTGACTGTTGTATTCAATCCCAATGCAAATTCTGTGTTTCATCAACACTCTGATAGTCCACAGATTACAGAATGCCTCCAGATGTGCATCGGAAACTACTACTGGGCTTCCAGAGCACGATCAAAGCGTAGACTGTGTGAGACATTACTCCCAATGCAGAAAAGTGCGCATGGTAACTGTTGTATTCAATCCCGATGCAATTTCTGTGTCTCATCAACAGTCTGATAGTCCACAGATTACAGAATATCTCCAGATATGCATCGGAAACTAGTACTGGTCTTCCAGGGAACGATCAAAACGTAGACTGTTTGAGACATTACTCCCATGGAGGAAAGTGCGCATGGTGGCTGTTGTTTTCAATCCCGACGCAATTTCTGTGTATCATCAACTCTCTGATAGTCCACCGAATACAGAATGCCTCCATATGTGCATCGGAAACTACTACTGGTCTTCCAGGGAACGGTCAAAGCGTAGACTGTTTGAGACCTTACTCCCAAGGAGGAAATTGCGCATGGTGATTGTTGTATTCAATCCCGATGCAATTTCTGTGTTTCATCAACACTCTGATAATCCACTGATTTCAGAATGCCTCCAGATGTGCATCAGAAACTACTACTGGTCTTCCAGGGAACGATCAAAGCGTAGACTGTTAGAGAAATTTCACCCATGGAGGAAGGTGCGCATGGTAACTGTTGTATTCAGTCCCGATGCAATTTCTGTGTTTCATCAACACTCTGATAGTCCACAGATTACAGAATGCCTGCAGATGTGCATCGGAAACTACTACTGGTCTTTCTGGGAACGATCAAATCGTAGACTGTTTGAGACATTACTCGCATGGAGGAAAGTGCGCATGGTGACTGTTGTATTTAATCCCGATGCAATTTCTGTGTTTCATCAACACTCAGATAGTAAACAGATTATAGAATGCCTCGAGATGTGCATCGGAAACTACTTCTGGTCTTCCAGGGAACGATCAAAGCGTAGACTGTTTGAGAATTACTCCCATGGAGGAAAGTGCGCATGGTGACTGTTGTATTCAATCCCAATGCAAATTCTGTGTTTCATCAACACTCTGATAGTCCACAGATTACAGAATGCCTCCAGATGTGCATCGGAAACTACTACTGGTCTTCCAGAGCACGATCAAAGCGTAGACTGTTTGAGACATTACTCCCAATGCAGAAAAGTGCGCATGGTGACTGTTGTATTCAATGTCGATGCAATTTCTGTGTCTCATCAACAGTCTGATAGTCCACAGATTACAGAATATCTCCAGATGTGCATCGGAAACTAGTACTGGTCTTCCAGGGAACGATCAAAACGTAGACTGTTTGAGACATTACTCCCATGGAGGAAAGTGCGCATGGTGGCTGTTGTTTTCAATCCCGACGCTATTTCTGTGTTTCATCAACTCTCTGATAGTCCACCGAATACAGAATGCCTCCAGATGTGCATCGGAAACTACTACTGGTCTTCCAGGGAACGATCAAAGCGTAGACAGTTTGAGACATTACCCCTATGGAGGAAAGTGCGCGTGGTGACTGCTGTATCAATCCCGATGCAATTTCTGTGTTTCGTCAACACGCTGATAGTCCACCGATTACAGAATGCCTCCATATGTGCATCGGAAACTACTACTGGTCTTCCAGGGAACGGTCAAAGCGTAGACTGTTTGAGACCTTACTCCCAAGGAGGAAAGTTGCACATGGTGACAGTTGTATTCAATCCCGATGCAATTTCTGTGTTTCATCAACACTCTGATAGTCCATAGATTACAGAATGACTCCAGATGTTCATCGGAAACTACTACTGGTCTTCCTGGGAACGATCAAAGCGTAGACTGTTTGAGACATTACTCGAAAGGAGGAAAGTGCGCATGGTGACTGTTGTATTCAGTCCCGATGCAATTTCTGTGTTTCATCAACACTCAGTTAGTCCACAGATTTCAGAATGACTCCAGATGTGCATCGGAAACTACTTCTGGTCTTCCAAGGAACGATCGAGGCGTGGACTGTTTGAGACATTACTCGAAAGGAGGAAAGTGCGCATGGTGACTGTTGTATTCAATCCCGATGCAGTTTCTGTGTTTCATCAACACTCTTATAGTCCACAGATAACAGAATGCTTCTAGATGTGCATCGGAAACGACTACTGGTCTTCCAGGGAACGATCAAAGCGTAGACAGTTTGAGACCTTACTCCCATAAAGGAAAGTGCGCATGGTGACTGTTCTATTCAAACCCGATGCCATTTCTGTGTTTCATTAACACTCTGATAGTCACAGATTACATAATGCCTCCAGATGTCCATCGGAAATTACTACTGGTCTTCCAGGGAACGTCCAAAGTGTAAACTGTTTGAGACATCACTCCCATGGAGGAAAGTGCGCATGGTGACTGTTGTATTCAATCCCGATGCAATTTCTGTGTTTCATCAACACTCGGTTAGTCCACAGATTTCAGAATGACTCCAGATGTGCATCGGAAACTACTACTGGTCTTCCTGGGAACGATCAAAGCGTCGACTGTTTGAGACATTACTCGAAAGGAGGAAAGTGCGCATGGTGACTGTTGTATTCAATCCCGATGCAATTTCTTTGTTTCATCAACACTCTGATAGTCACAGATTACAGAATGCCTCCAGATGTCCATCAGAAATTGCTACTGGTCTTCAAAGGAACGATCAAAGCGTAAACTCTTGGACACATTACTCCCATGGAGGAAGGTGCGCATGGCGACTGTTGTATTCAATCCCGATGGAATTTCTGTGTTTCATAAACACTCTGACACTCCACAGATTATAGAATGCCTCCATATGTGCATCGGAAACTACTACTGGTCTTCCAGTGAACGATCAAAGCGTAGAATGTTTGAGAATTACTCCTATGGAGGAAAGTGCGCGTTGAGACTGTTGTATTATATCCCGGTGCAATTTCTGTGTTTCATCAACACTCTGAAAGTCCACAGATTACAGAATGCCACCAGATGTGCATCGGAAACTACTACCGGTCTACCAGGGAACGATCAAAGCGTAGCATGTTTGAGACCTTACTCCCATGGAGGAAAGTGCGCATGGTGACTGTTGTATTCAATCCCGATGCAATTTCTGTGTTTCAGCAACACTCTGATAGTCCACAGAAAACAGAATGCTTCCAGATGTGCATCGGAAACTAGGACTGGTCTTCCAGAGAACAATCAAAGTGTAGACTGTTTGAGACATTACTCCCATGGAGGAAAGTGCGCATGGCGACTGTTGTATTCAATCCCGATGCAATTTCTGTGTTTCATCAACACTCAGTTTGTCCACAGATTTCAGAATGCCTCCAGATGTGCATCGGAAACTACTTCTGGTCTTCCTGGGAACGATCAAAGCGTAGAGTGTTTGAGACATTACTCCCAATGCAGAAAAGTGCGCATGGTGACTGTTGTATTCAATCCCGATGCAATTTCTGTGTCTCATCAACAGTCTGATAGTCCACAGATTACAGAATATCTCCAGATGTGCATCGGAAACTATTACTGGTCTTCCAGGGAACGATCAAAACGTAGACTGTTTGAGACATTACTCCCATGGAGGAAAGTGCGCATGGTGGCTGTTGTTCTCAATCCCGACGCAATTTCTGTGTTTCATCAACTCTCTGATAGTCCACAGATTACAGAATGCCACCAGATGTCCATCGGAAACTACTATTGGTCTTCCAGGGAACGATCAAAGCGTAGACTGTTTGAGACATTACTCCCGTGGAGGAAAGTGGGAATAATGACTTTTGTATTCAATCCCGATGGAATTTCTGTGTTTCGTCAACACTCTGACACTCCACAGATTATAGAATGCCTCCATATGTGCATCGGAAACTACTACTGGTCTTCCAGGCAACGATCACAGCGTAAACTCTTTGAGACATTACACCCATGGAGGAAGGTGCGCATGGTGACTGTTGTATTCAATCCCGATGCAATTTCTGTGTTTCATCAACACTCTGATACTCCACAGATTACAGAATGCCTCCAGATGTGCATCGGAAACTACTACTGGTCTTCCAGGGAACGATCAAAGCGTAGACTGTTTGAGTCATTACTCCCGTGGAGAAAAATGCGCATGGTGACTGTTGTATTCAATCCCGATGCAATTTCTGTGTTACATCAACACTCTGATATTCCACAGATTACAGAATGCCTCCAGATGTGCATCGGGAACTACTACTGGTCTTCCAGGGAATGATCAAAGCGTAGACTCCTTGAGCATTACTCCCATGGAGGAAAGTGCGCATGGTGACTGTTGTATTCAATCCCGATGCAATTTTTGTGTTTCAGCAACACCCTGATAGTCCACAGATAACAGAATGCCTCCAGATGTGCATCGGAAACTAGTATTGGTCTTCCAGAGAACGATCAAAGCGTAGAATATTTGAGACATTACTCCCATGGAGGAAAGTGCGCATGGCGACTGTTGTATTCAATCCCGATGCAATTTCTGTGTTTCATCAACACTCAGTTAGTCCACAGATTTCAGAATGACTCCAGATGTGCATCGGAAACTACTTCTGGTCTTCCAAGGAACGATCGAGGCGTGGACTGTTTGAGACACTACTCCCATGGAGGAAAGTGCGCTTGGTGGCTGTTGTATTCAATCCCGATGCAATTTCTGTGTTTCATCAACACTCTGATAGTCACAGATTACAGAAAGCCTCCAGACGTCCATCGGAAATTACTACTGGTCTTCCAGGTAACGATCAAAACGTAAACTCTTGCACACATTACTCCCATGGAAGAAGGTGCGCATGGTGACTGTTGTATTCAATCCCGATGCAATTTATGTGTTTCATCAACTCTCTGATAGTCCACAGATTACAGAATGCCTCCAGATGTGCATCGGAAACTACTACTGTTCTTCCAGGGAATGATCAAAGCGTAGACTGTTTGAGAATTACTCCCATGGAGGAAAGTGCGCATGGTGACTGTTGTATTCAATCCCAATGCAAATTCTGTGTTTCATCAACACTCTGATAGTCCACAGATTACAGATTGCCTCCAGATGTGCATCGGAAACTACTACTGGGCTTCCAGAGCACGATCAAAGCGTAGACTGTGTGAGACATTACTCCCAATGCAGAAAAGTGCGCATGGTAACTGTTGTATTCAATCCCGATGCAATTTCTGTGTCTCATCAACAGTCTGATAGTCCACAGATTACAGAATATCTCCAGATGTGCATCGGAAACTAGTACTGGTCTTCCAGGGAACGATCAAAACGTAGACTGTTTGAGACATTACTCCCATGGAGGAAAGTGCGCATGGTGGCTGTTGTTTTCAATCCCGACGCAATTTCTGTGTATCATCAACTCTCTGATAGTCCACCGAATACAGAATGCCTCCATATGTGCATCGGAAACTACTACTGGTCTTCCAGGGAACGGTCAAAGCGTAGACTGTTTGAGACCTTACTCCCAAGGAGGAAATTGCGCATGGTGATTGTTGTATTTAATCCCGATGCAATTTCTGTGTTTCATCAACACTCTGATAATCCACTGATTTCAGAATGCCTCCAGATGTGCATCAGAAACTACTACTGGTCTTCCAGGGAACGATCAAAGCGTAGACTGTTAGAGAAATTTCACCCATGGAGGAAGGTGCGCATGGTAACTGTTGTATTCAGTCCCGATGCAATTTCTGTGTTTCATCAACACTCTGATAGTCCACAGATTACAGAATGCCTGCAGATGTGCATCGGAAACTACTACTGGTCTTTCTGGGAACGATCAAATCGTAGACTGTTTGAGACATTACTCGCATGGAGGAAAGTGCGCATGGTGACTGTTGTATTTAATCCCGATGCAATTTCTGTGCTTCATCAACACTCAGATAGTAAACAGATTATAGAATGCCTGGAGATGTGCATCGGAAACTACTTCTGGTCTTCCAGGGAACGATCAAAGCGTAGACTGTTTGAGAATTACTCCCATGGAGGAAAGTGCGCATGGTGACTGTTGTATTCAATCCCAATGCAAATTCTGTGTTTCATCAACACTCTGATAGTCCACAGATTACAGAATGCCTCCAGATGTGCATCGGAAACTACTACTGGTCTTCCAGAGCACGATCAAAGCGTAGACTGTTTGAGACATTACTCCCAATGCAGAAAAGTGCGCATGGTGACTGTTGTATTCAATGTCGATGCGATTTCTGTGTCTCATCAACAGTCTGATAGTCCACAGATTACAGAATATCTCCAGATGTGCATCGGAAACTAGTACTGGTCTTCCAGGGAACGATCAAAACGTAGACTGTTTGAGACATTACTCCCATGGAGGAAAGTGCGCATGGTGGCTGTTGTTTTCAATCCCGACGCAATTTCTGTGTTTCATCAACTCTCTGATAGTCCACCGAATACAGAATGCCTCCAGATGTGCATCGGAAACTACTACTGGTCTTCCAGGGAACGATCAAAGCGTAGACAGTTTGAGACATTACCCCTATGGAGGAAAGTGCGCGTGGTGACTGCTGTATCAATCCCGATGCAATTTCTGTGTTTCGTCAACACGCTGATAGTCCACCGATTACAGAATGCCTCCATATGTGCATCGGAAACTACTACTGGTCTTCCAGGGAACGGTCAAAGCGTAGACTGTTTGAGACCTTACTCCCAAGGAGGAAAGTTGCGCATGGTGACAGTTGTATTCAATCCCGATGCAATTTCTGTGTTTCATCAACACTCTGATAGTCCATAGATTACAGAATGACTCCAGATGTTCATCGGAAACTACTACTGGTCTTCCTGGGAACGATCAAAGCGTAGACTGTTTGAGACATTACTCGAAAGGAGGAAAGTGCGCATGGTGACTGTTGTATTCAGTCCCGATGCAATTTCTGTGTTTCATCAACACTCAGTTAGTCCACAGATTTCAGAATGACTCCAGATGTGCATCGGAAACTACTTCTGGTCTTCCAAGGAACGATCGAGGCGTGGACTGTTTGAGACACTACTCCCATGGGGGAAAGTGCGCTTGGTGGCTGTTGTATTCAATCCCGATGCAATTTCTGTGTTTCATCAACACTCTGATAGTCACAGATTACAGAAAGCCTCCACACGTCCATCGGAAATTACTACTGGTCTTCCAGGTAACGATCAAAACGTAAAATCTTGCACACATTACTCCCATGGAGGAAGGTGCGCATGGTGACTGTTGTATTCAATCCCGATGCAATTTATGTGTTTCATCAACTCTCTGATAGTCCACAGATTACAGAATGCCTCCAGATGTGCATCGGAAACTACTACTGGTCTTCCAGGGAATGATCAAAGCGTAGACTGTTTGAGAATTACTCCCATGGAGGAAAGTGCGCATGGTGACTGTTGTATTCAATCCCAATGCAAATTCTGTGTTTCATCAACACTCTGATAGTCCACAGATTACAGAATGCCTCCAGATGTGCATCAGAAACTACTACTGGTCTTCCAGGGAACGATCAAAGCGTAGACTGTTAGAGAAATTACACCCATGGAGGAAGGTGCGCATGGTAACTGTTGTATTCAGTCCCGATGCAATTTCTGTGTTTCATCAACACTCTGATAGTCCACAGATTACAGAATGCCTGCAGATGTGCATCGGAATCTACTACTGGTCTTCCAGGGAACGATCAAATCGTAGACTGTTTGAGACATTACTCGCATGGAGGAAAGTGCGCATGGTGACTGTTGTATTTAATCCCGATGCAATTTCTGTGCTTCATCAACACTCAGATAGTAAACAGATTATAGAATGCCTCGAGATGTGCATCGGAAACTACTTCTGGTCTTCCAGGGAACGATCAAAGCGTAGACTGTTTCAGACATTACTCCCATGGAGGAAAGTGCGGATGGTGATTATTGTTTTCAATCCCGACGCAATTTCTGTGTTTCATCAACTCTCTGATAGTCCACAGATTACAGAATGCCTCCAGATGTGCATCGGAAACTACTACTGGTCTTCCAGGGAATGATCAAAGCGTAGACTGTTTGAGAATTACTCCCATGGAGGAAAGTGCGCATGGTGACTGTTGTATTCAATCCCAATGCAAATTCTGTGTTTCATCAACACTCTGATAGTCTACAGATTACAGAATGCCTCCAGATGTGCATCGGAAACTACTACTGGTCTTCCAGAGCACGATCAAAGCGTAGACTCTTTGAGACATTACTCCCAATGCAGAAAAGTGCGCATGGTGACTGTTGTATTCAATGTCGATGCAATTTCTGTGTCTCATCAACAGTCTGATAGTCCACAGATTACAGAATATCTCCAGATGTGCATCGGAAACTAGTACTGGTCTTCCAGGGAACGATCAAAACGTAGACTGTTTGAGACATTACTCCCATGGAGGAAAGTGCGCATGGTGGCTGTTGTTTTCAATCCCGACGCAATTTCTGTGTTTCATCAACTCTCTGATAGTACACCGAATACAGAATGCCTCCAGATGTGCATCGGAAACTACTACTGGTCTTCCAGGGAACGATCAAAGCGTAGACAGTTTGAGACATTACCCCTATGGAGGAAAGTGCGCATGGTGACTGCTGTATCAATCCCGATGCAATTTCTGTGTTACGTCAACACGCTAATAGTCCACCGATTACAGAATGCCTCCATATGTGCATCGGAAACTACTACTGGTCTTCCAGGGAACGGTCAAAGCGTAGACTGTTTGAGACCTTACTCCCAAGGAGGAAAGTTGCGCATGGTGACAGTTGTATTCAATCCCGATGCAATTTCTGTGTTTCATCAACACTCTGATAACCCACAGATTTCAGAATGCCTCCAGATGTGAATCGGAAACTACTACTGGTCTTCCAGGGAACGATCAAAGCGTAGACAGTTAGAGACATTACACCCTTGGAGGAAGGTGCGCATGGTGACTGTTGTAATCAATCCCGATGCAATTTCTGTGTTTCATCAACACTCTGATAGTCCACAGATTACAGATTGCCTCCAGATGTGCATCGGAAACTATTAGAGGTCTTCCAGGGAACGATGAAAGCGTAGAATGTTTGAGAATTACTCCCATAGAGGTAAGTGCGCATGGTGACTGTTGTATTCAATCCCGATGCAGTTTCTGTGTTTCATCAACACTCTTATAGTGCACAGATAACAGAATGCTTCTAGATGTGCATCGGAAACTACTACTGGTCTTCCAGGGAACGATCAGAGCGTAGACTGTTTGAAACATTACTCCCCTGGAGGAATCTGCGCATGGTGACTGTTGTATTCAATCCCGATGCAATTTCTGTGTTTCATCAACACCCGGTTAGGCCACAGATTTCAAAATGACTCCAGATGTGCATCGGAAACTAATACTTGTCTTCCCGGGAAAGATCAAAGCGTAAACTGTTAGAGACATTACTCCCATCGAGGAAGGTGCGCATGGTGACTGTTGTATTCAAACCCGATGCAATTTCTGTGTTTCATTAACACTCTGATAGTCACACATTACAGAATGCCTCCAGATGTCCATCGGAAATTACTACTGGTCTTCCAGAGAACGACCAAAGTGTAAACTGTTTGAGACATTACTCCCATGGAGGAAAGTGCGCATGGTGACTGTTGTATTCAATCCCGATGCAATTTCGGTGTTTCATCAACACTCTGATACTCCACAGATTACAGAATGCCTCCAGATGTGCATCGGAAACTACTACTGGTCTTCCAGAGACCGATCAAAGCGTATACTGTTTGAGACCTTACTTCCACGGAGGAAAGTGCGCATGGTGACTGTTGTATTCAATCCCGATGCAATTCGTGTGTTTCATCAACACTCAGTTAGTCCACAGATTTCAGAATGCCTCCAGATGTGCATCGGAAACTACTTCTGGTCTTCCAGAGAACTATCAAAGCGTAGAATGTTTGAGACACTACTCCCGTGGAGGAAAGTGCGCATGGTGACTGTTGTATTCAGTCCCGATGCAATTTATGTGTTTCATCAACACTCTGATAGTCCACAGATTACAGAATGCCTCCAGATGTGCATCGGCAGCTACTACTACTGGTCTTCCAGGGAACGATCAAAGCGTATACTGATTGAGAATTACTCCCATGGAGGGATGCGAACATGGTGACTGCTGTATTCAATCCCGATTCAATTTCTGTATTTCATCAACACTCTGATAGTCCACAGATTACATAATGCCTCCAGATGTTCATCGGAAACTACTACTGGTCTTCCTGGGAACGATCAAAGCGTCGACTGTTTGAGACATTACTCGAAAGGAGGAACGTGCGCATGGTGACTGTTGTATTCAATCCCGATGCAATATCTGTGTTTCATCAACACTCTGATAGTCACAGATTACAGAATGCCTCCAGATGTCCATCGGAAATTGCTACTGGTCTTCAAAGGAACGATCAAAGCGTAAACTCTTGGACACATTACTCCCATGGAGGAAGGTGCGCATGGCGACTGTTGTATTCAATCCCGATGGAATTTCTGTGTTTCATCAACACTCTGACACTCCACAGATTATAGAATGCCTCCATATGTGCATCGGAAACTACTACTGGTCTTCCAGTGAACGATCAAAGCGTAAAATCTTTGAGACATTACTCCCATGGAGGAAGGTGCGCATGGTGACTGTTGTATTCAATCCCGATGCAAATTCTGTGTTTCATCAACACTCTGATAGTCCACAGATTACAGAATGCCTCCAGATGTGCATCGGAAACTACTACTGGTCTTCCAGAGCACGATCAAAGCGTAGACTGTTTGAGACATTACTCCCAATGCAGAAAAGTGCGCATGGTGACTGTTGTATTCAATGTCGATGCAATTTCTGTGTCTCATCAACAGTCTGATAGTCCACAGATTACAGAATATCTCCAGATGTGCATCGGAAACTAGTACTGGTCTTCCAGGGAACGATCAAAACGTAGACTGTTTGAGACATTACTCCCATGGAGGAAAGTGCGCATGGTGGCTGTTGTTTTCAATCCCAACGCAATTTCTGTGTTTCATCAACTCTCTGATAGTCCACCGAATACAGAATGCCTCCAGATGTGCATCGGAAACTACTACTGGTCTTCCAGGGAACGATCAAAGCGTAGACAGTTTGAGACATTACCCCTATGGAGGAAAGTGCGCGTGGTGACTGCTGTATCAATCCCCATGCAATTTCCGTGTTTCGTCAACACGCTGATAGTCCACCGATTACAGAATGCCTCCGTATGTGCATCGGAAACTACTACTGGTCTTCCAGGGAACGGTCAAAGCGTAGACTGTTTGAGACCTTACTCCCAAGGAGGAAAGTTGCGCATGGTGACAGTTGTATTCAATCCCGATGCAATTTCTGTGTTTCATCAACACTCTGATAGTCCATAGATTACAGAATGACTCCAGATGTTCATCGGAAACTACTACTGGTCTTCCTGGGAACGATCAAAGCGTAGTCTGTTTGAGACATTACTCGAAAGGAGGAAAGTGCGCATGGTGACTGTTGTATTCAGTCCCGATGCAATTTCTGTGTTTCATCAACACTCAGTTAGTCCACAGATTTCAGAATGACTCCAGATGTGCATCGGAAACTACTTCTGGTCTTCCAAGGAACGATCGAGGCGTGGACTGTTTGAGACACTACTCCCATGGAGGAAAGTGCGCTTGGTGGCTGTTGTATTCAATCCCGATGCAATTTCTGTGTTTCATCAACACTCTGATAGTCACAGATTACAGAAAGCCTCCAGACGTCCATCGGAAATTACTACTGGTCTTCCAGGTAACGATCAAAACGTAAAATCTTGCACACATTACTCCCATGGAGGAAGGTGCGCATGGTGACTGTTGTATTCAATCCCGATGCAATTTATGTGTTTCATCAACTCTCTGATAGTCCACAGATTACAGAATGCCTCCAGATGTGCATCGGAAACTACTACTGGTCTTCCAGGGAATGATCAAAGCGTAGACTGTTTGAGAATTACTCCCATGGAGGAAAGTGCGCATGGTGACTGTTGTTTTCAATCCCAATGCAAATTCTGTGTTTCATCAACACTCTGATAGTCCACAGATTACGGAATGCCTCCAGATGTGCATCAGAAACTACTACTGGTCTTCCAGGGAACGATCAAAGCGTAGACTGTTAGAGAAATTACACCCATGGAGGAAGGTGCGCATGGTAACTGTTGTATTCAGTCCCGATGCAATTTCTGTGTTTCATCAACACTCTGATAGTCCACAGATTACAGAATGCCTGCAGATGTGCATCGGAAACTACTACTGGTCTTCCAGGGAACGATCAAATCGTAGACTGTTTGAGACATTACTCGCATGGAGGAAAGTGCGCATGGTGACTGTTGTATTTAATCCCGATGCAATTTCTGTGCTTCATCAACACTCAGATAGTAAACAGATTATAGAATGCCTCGAGATGTGCATCGGAAACTACTTCTGGTCTTCCATGGAACGATCAAAGCGTAGACTGTTTCAGACATTACTCCCATGGAGGAAAGTGCGGATGGTGATTGTTGTTTTCAATCCCGACGCAATTTCTGTGTTTCATCAACTCTCTGATAGTCCACAGATTACAGAATGCCTCCAGATGTGCATCGGAAACTACAACTGGTCTTCCAGGGAATGATCAAAGCGTAGACTGTTTGAGAATTACTCCCATGGAGGAAAGTGCGCATGGTGACTGTTGTATTCAATCCCAATGCAAATTCTGTATTTCATCAACACTCTGATAGTCCACAGATTACAGAATGCCTCCAGATGTGCATCGGAAACTACTACTGGTCTTCCAGAGCACGATCAAAGCGTAGACTGTTTGAGACATTACTCCCAATGCAGAAAAGTGCGCATGGTGACTGTTGTATTCAATGTCGATGCAATTTCTGTGTCTCATCAACAGTCTGATAGTCCACAGATTACAGAATATCTCCAGATGTGCATCGGAAACTAGTACTGGTCTTCCAGGGAACGATCAAAACGTAGACTGTTTGAGACATTACTCCCATGGAGGAAAGTGCGCATGGTGGCTGTTGTTTTCAATCCCGACGCAATTTCTGTGTTTCATCAACTCTCTCATAGTCCACCGAATACAGAATGCCTCCAGATGTGCATCGGAAACTACTACTGGTCTTCCAGGGAACGATCAAAGCGTAGACAGTTTGAGACATTACCCCTATGGAGGAAAGTGCGCATGGTGACTGCTGTATCAATCCCGATGCAATTTCTGTGTTTCGTCAACACGCTGATAGTCCACCGATTACAGAATGCCTCCATATGTGCATCGGAAACTACTACTGGTCTTCCAGGGAACGGTCAAAGCGTAGACTGTTTGAGACCTTACTCCCAAGGAGGAAAGTTGCGCATGGTGACAGTTGTATTCAATCCCGATGCAATTTCTGTGTTTCATCAACACTCTGATAACCCACAGATTTCAGAATGCCTCCAGATGTGAATCGGAAACTACTACTGGTCTTCCAGGGAACGATCAAAGCGTAGACAGGTAGAGACATTACACCCTTGGAGGAAGGTGCGCATGGTGACTGTTGTATTCAATCCCGATGCAATTTCTGTGTTTCATCAACACTCTGATAGTCCACAGATTACAGATTGCCTCCAGATGTGCATCGGAAACTATTAGAGGTCTTCCAGGGAACGATGAAAGCGTAGAATGTTTGAGAATTACTCCCATAGAGGTAAGTGCGCATGGTGACTTTTGTATTCAATCCCGATGCAGTTTCTGTGTTTCATCAACACACTTATAGTGCACAGATAACAGAATGCTTCTAGATGTGCATCGGAAACTACTACTGGTCTTCCAGGGAACGATCAGAGCGTAGACTGTTTGAAACATTACTCCCCTGGAGGAATCTGCGCATGGTGACTGTTGTATTCAATCCCGATGCAATTTCTGTGTTTCATCAACACCCGGTTAGTCCACAGATTTCAGAATGACTCCAAATGTGCATCGGAAACTAATACTTGTCTTCCCGGGAAAGATCAAAGCGTAAACTGTTAGAGACATTACTCCCATGGAGGAAGGTGCGCATGGGGACTGTTGTATTCAGACCCGATGCAATTTCTGTGTTTCATCAACACTCAGATAGTCACAGATTACAGAATGCCTCCAGATGTCCATCGGAAATTACTACTGGTCTTCCAGGGAACGACCAAATTGTAAACTGTTTGAGACATTACTCCCATGGAGGAAAGTGCGCATGGTGACTATTGTATTCAATCCCGATGCAATTTCGGTGTTTCATCAACACTCTGATACTCCACAGATTACAGAATGCCTCCAGATGTGCATCGGAAACTACTACTGGTCTTCCAGAGACTGATCAAAGCGTATACTGTTTGAGACCTTACTTCCATGGAGGAAAGTGCGCATGGTGACTGTTGTATTCAATCCCGATGCAATTCGTGTGTTTCATCAACACTCAGTTAGTCCAAAGATTTCAGAATGCCTCCAGATGTGCATCGGAAACTACTTCTGGTCTTCCAGAGAACTATCAAAGCGTAGAATGTTTGAGACACTACTCCCGTGGAGGAAAGTGCGCATGGTGACTGTTGTATTCAGTCCCGATGCAATTTATGTGTTTCATCAAGACTCTGATAGTCCACAGTTTACAGAATGCCTCCAGATGTGCACCGGAAAGGTCTTCCAGGGAACGATCAAAGCGTATACTGATTGAGAATTACTCCTATGGAGGTATGCGAACATGGTGACTGTTGTATTCAATCACGATTCAATTTCTGTATTTCATCAACACTCTGATAGTCCACAGATTACATAATGCCTCCAGATGTTCATCGGAAACTACTACTGGTCTTCCTGGGAACGATCAAAGCGTCGACTGTTTGAGACATTACTCGAAAGGAGGAACGTGCGCATGGTGACTGTTGTATTCAATCCCGATGCAATTTCTGTGTTTCATCAACACTCTGACACTCCACAGATTATAGAATGCCTCCATATGTGCATCGGAAACTACTACTGGTCTTCCAGTGAACGATCAAAGCGTAAAATCTTTGAGACATTACTCCCATGGAGGAAGGTGCGCATGGTGACTGTTGTATTCAATCCCGATGCAATTTCTGTGTTTCATCAACACTCTGATACTCCACAGATTACAGAATGCCTCCAGATGTGCATCGGAAACTACTACTGGTCTTCCAGGGAACGATCAAAGCGTAGACTGTTAGAGACATTACTCCGACGGAGGAAGGTGCGCATGGTGACTGTTGTATTCAATCCCGATGAAATTTTTGTGTTTCATCAACACTCTGATAGTCCACAGATTACAGAATGCCTCCAGATGTGCATCGGAAACTACTACTGGTCTTCCAGGGAACGATCAAAGCGTAGAATGTTTGAGAATTACTCCCATGGAGGAAACTGCGCATGGTGACTGTTGTTTTCAATCCCGATGCAATTTCTGTATTTCATCAACACTCTGATACTCCACAGCTTACAGAATGCCACCAGATGTGCATCGGAAACTACTACTGTTCTTCCAGGGAACGATCACAGCGTAGACTGTTTGAGACATTACTCCCGTGGAGGAAAGTGCGCGTTGGGACCTTTGTATTCCATCCCGGTGCAATTTCTGTGTTTCATCAACACTCTGAAAGTCCACAGATTACAGAATGCCACCAGATGTGCATCGGAAACTACTACTGGTCTACCAGGGAACGATCAAAACGTAGCATGTTTGAGATTTACTCCCATGGAAGAAAGTGCGCATGGTGACTGTTGTATTCAATCCCGATGCAATTTCTGTGTTACAGCAACATTCTGATAGTCCACAGATAACAGAATGCTTCCAGATGTGCATCGGAAACTTGGACTGGTCTTCCAGAGAACAATCAAAGCGTAGACTGTTTGAGACATTACTCCCATGGAGGAAACTGCGCATGGCGACTGTTGTATTCAATCCCGATGCATTTTCTGTGTTTCATCAACACTCAGTTTGTCCACAGATTTCAGAATGCCTCCAGATGTGCATCGGAAACTACTTCTGGTCTTCCATAGAACGATCAAAGTGTAGAATGTTTGAGACACTACTCCCGTGGAGGAAAGTGCGCATGGTGACTGTTGAATTCAATCCCGATGCAAATTCTGTATTTCATCAACACTCTGATAGTCCACAGATTACAGAATGCCTCCAGATGTGCATCGGAAACTATTAGTGGTCTTCCAGGGAACGATGAAAGCGTAGAATGTTTGAGAATTACTCCCAATGCAGAAAAGTGCGCATGGTGACTGTTGTTTTCTATCCCAATGCAATTTCTGTGTCTCATCAACAGTCTGATAGTCCACAGATTACAGAATATCTCCAGATGTGCATCGGAAACTATTACTGGTCTTCCAGGGAACGATCAAAACGTAGACTGTTTGAGACATTACTCCCATGGAGGAAAGTGCGCATGGTGGCTGTTGTTTTCAATCCCTACGCAATTTCTGTGTTTCATTAACTCTCTGATAGTCCACAGATTACAGGATGCCACCAGATGTCCATCGGAAACTACTATTGGTCTTCCAGGGAACGATCAAAGCGTAAACTGTTTGAGACATTACTCCCGTGGAGGAAAGTGGGCATGGTGACTGTTGTATTCAATCCCGATGCAATTTCTGTGTTTCATCAACACTCTGATAGTCCACAGATTACAGAATGCCTCCAGATGTGCATCGGAAACTATTAGTGGTCTTCCAGGGAACGATGAAAGCGTAGACTGTTTGAGACATTACTCCCATGGAGGAAAGTGCGCATGGTGGCTGTTGTTTTCAATCCCGACGCAATTTCTGTGTTTCATCAACTCTCTGATAGTCCACCGAATACAGAATGCCTCCAGATGTGCATCGGAAACTACTACTGGTCTTCCAGGGAACGATCAAAGCGTAGACAGTTTGAGACATTACCCCTATGGAGGAAAGTGCGCGTGGTGACTGCTGTATCAATCCCCATGCAATTTCTGTGTTTCGTCAACACGCTGATAGTCCACCGATTACAGAATGCCTCCATATGTGCATCGGAAACTACTACTGGTCTTCCAGGGAACGGTCAAAGCGTAGACTGTTTGAGACCTTAATCCCAAGGAGGAAAGTAGCGCATGGTGGCAGTTGTATTCAATCCCGATGCAATTTCTGTGTTTCATCAACACTCTGATAGTCCATAGATTACAGAATGACTTGAGATGTTCATCGGAAACTACTACTGGTCTTCCTGGGAACGATCAAATCGTAGACTGTTTGAGACATTACTCGCATGGAGGAAAGTGCGCATGGTGACTGTTGTATTTAATCCCGATGCAATTTCTGTGCTTCATCAACACTCAGATAGTAAACAGATTATAGAATGAATCGAGATGTGCATCGGAAACTACTTCTGGTCTTCCATGGAACGATCAAAGCGTGGACTGTTTCAGACATTACTCCCATGGAGGAAAGTGCGGATGGTGATTGTTGTTTTCAATCCCGACGCAATTTCTGTGTTTCATCAACTCTCTGATAGTCCACAGATTACAGAATGCCTCCAGATGTGCATCGGAAACTACAACTGGTCTTCCAGGGAATGATCAAAGCGTAGACTGTTTGAGAATTACTCCCATGGAGGAAAGTGCGCATGGTGACTGTTGTATTCAATCCCAATGCAAATTCTGTATTTCATCAACACTCTGATAGTCCACAGATTACAGAATGCCTCCAGATGTGCATCGGAAACTACTACTGGTCTTCCAGAGCACGATCAAAGCGTAGACTGTTTGAGACATTACTCCCAATGCAGAAAAGTGCGCATGGTGACTGTTGTATTCAATGTCGATGCAATTTCTGCGTCTCATCAACAGTCTGATAGTCCACAGATTACGGAATATCTCCAGATGTGCATCGGAAACTAGTACTGGTCTTCCAGGGAACGATCAAAACGTAGACTGTTTGAGACATTACTCCCATGGAGGAAAGTGCGCATGGTGGCTGTTGTTTTCAATCCCGACGCAATTTCTGTGTTTCATCAACTCTCTCATAGTCCACCGAATACAGAATGCCTCCAGATGTGCATCGGAAACTACTACTGGTCTTCCAGGGAACGATCAAAGCGTAGACAGTTTGAGACATTACCCCTATGGAGGAAAGTGCGCATGGTGACTGCTGTATCAATCCCGATGCAATTTCTGAGTTTCGTCAACACGCTGATAGTCCACCGATTACAGAATGCCTCCATATGTGCATCGGAAGCTACTACTGGTCTTCCAGGGAACGGTCAAAGCGTAGACTGTTTGAGACCTTACTCCCAAGGAGGAAAGTTGCGCATGGTGACAGTTGTATTCAATCCCGATGCAATTTCTGTGTTTCATCAACACTCTGATAACCCACAGATTTCAGAATGCCTCCAGATGTGAATCGGAAACTACTACTGGTCTTCCAGGGAACGATCAAAGCGTAGACAGTTAGAGACATTACACCCTTGGAGGAAGGTGCGCATGGTGACTGTTGTATTCAATCCCGATGCAATTTCTGTGTTTCATCAACACTCTGATAGTCCACAGATTACAGATTGCCTCCAGATGTGCATCGGAAACTATTAGAGGTCTTCCAGGGAACGATGAAAGCGTAGAATGTTTGAGAATTACTCCCATAGAGGTAAGTGCGCATGGTGACTTTTGTATTCAATCCCGATGCAGTTTCTGTGTTTCATCAACACACTTATAGTGCACAGATAACAGAATGCTTCTAGATGTGCATCGGAAACTACTACTGGTCTTCCAGGGAACGATCAGAGCGTAGACTGTTTGAAACATTACTCCCCTGGAGGAATCTGCGCATGGTGACTGTTGTATTCAATCCCGATGCAATTTCTGTGTTTCATCAACACCCGGTTAGTCCACAGATTTCAGAATGACTCCAAATGTGCATCGGAAACTAATACTTGTCTTCCCGGGAAAGATCAAAGCGTAAACTGTTAGAGACATTACTCCCATGGAGGAAGGTGCGCATGGGGACTGTTGTATTCAGACCCGATGCAATTTCTGTGTTTCATCAACACTCAGATAGTCACAGATTACAGAATGCCTCCAGATGTCCATCGGAAATTACTACTGGTCTTCCAGGGAACGACCAAAGTGTAAACTGTTTGAGACATTACTCCCATGGAGGAAAGTGCGCATGGTGACTGTTGTATTCAATCCCGATGCAATTTCGGTGTTTCATCAACACTCTGATACTCCACAGATTACAGAATGCCTCCAGATGTGCATCGGAAACTACTACTGGTCTTCCAGAGACTGATCAAAGCGTATACTGTTTGAGACCTTACTTCCATGGAGGAAAGTGCGCATGGTGACTGTTGTATTCAATCCCGATGCAATTCGTGTGTTTCATCAACACTCAGTTAGTCCAAAGATTTCAGAATGCCTCCAGATGTGCATCGGAAACTACTTCTGGTCTTCCAGAGAACTATCAAAGCGTAGAATGTTTGAGACACTACTCCCGTGGAGGAAAGTGCGCATGGTGACTGTTGTATTCAGTCCCGATGCAATTTATGTGTTTCATCAAGACTCTGATAGTCCACAGTTTACAGAATGCCTCCAGATGTGCATCGGAAACTACTACAGGTCTTCCAGGGAACGATCAAAGCGTATACTGATTGAGAATTACTCCCATGGAGGTATGCGAACATGGTGACTGTTGTATTCAATCCCGATTCAATTTCTGTATTTCATCAACACTCTGATAGTCCACAGATTACATAATGCCTCCAGATGTTCATCGGAAACTACTACTGGTCTTCCTGGGAACGATCAAAGCGTCGACTGTTTGAGACATTACTCGAAAGGAGGAACGTGCGCATGGTGACTGTTGTATTCAATCCCGATGCAATTTCTGTGTTTCATCAACACTCTGACACTCCACAGATTATAGAATGCCTCCATATGTGCATCGGAAACTACTACTGGTCTTCCAGTGAACGATCAAAGCGTAAAATCTTTGAGACATTACTCCCATGGAGGAAGGTGCGCATGGTGACTGTTGTATTCAATCCCGATGCAATTTCTGTGTTTCATCAACACTCTGATACTCCACAGATTACAGAATGCCTCCAGATGTGCATCGGAAACTACTACTGGTCTTCCAGGGAACGATCAAAGCGTAGACTGTTAGAGACATTACTCCGACGGAGGAAGGTGCGCATGGTGACTGTTGTATTCAATCCCGATGAAATTTTTGTGTTTCATCAACACTCTGATAGTCCACAGATTACAGAATGCCTCCAGATGTGCATCGGAAACTACTACTGGTCTTCCAGGGAACGATCAAAGCGTAGAATGTTTGAGAATTACTCCCATGGAGGAAACTGCGCATGGTGACTGTTGTTTTCAATCCCGATGCAATTTCTGTATTTCATCAACACTCTGATACTCCACAGCTTACAGAATGCCACCAGATGTGCATCGGAAACTACTACTGTTCTTCCAGGGAACGATCACAGCGTAGACTGTTTGAGACATTACTCCCGTGGAGGAAAGTGCGCGTTGGGACCTTTGTATTCCATCCCGGTGCAATTTCTGTGTTTCATCAACACTCTGAAAGTCCACAGATTACAGAATGCCACCAGATGTGCATCGGAAACTACTACTGGTCTACCAGGGAACGATCAAAGCGTAGCATGTTTGAGATTTACTCCCATGGAAGAAAGTGCGCATGGTGACTGTTGTATTCAATCCCGATGCAATTTCTGTGTTACAGCAACATTCTGATAGTCCACAGATAACAGAATGCTTCCAGATGTGCATCGGAAACTTGGACTGGTCTTCCAGAGAACAATCAAAGCGTAGACTGTTTGAGACATTACTCCCATGGAGGAAACTGCGCATGGCGACTGTTGTATTCAATCCCGATGGATTTTCTGTGTTTCATCAACACTCAGTTTGTCCACAGATTACAGATTGCCTCCAGATGTGCATCGGAAACTATTAGAGGTCTTCCAGGGAACGATGAAAGCGTAGAATGTTTGAGAATTACTCCCATAGAGGTAAGTGCGCATGGTGACTTTTGTATTCAATCCCGATGCAGTTTCTGTGTTTCATCAACACACTTATAGTGCACAGATAACAGAATGCTTCTAGATGTGCATCGGAAACTACTACTGGTCTTCCAGGGAACGATCAGAGCGTAGACTGTTTGAAACATTACTCCCCTGGAGGAATCTGCGCATGGTGACTGTTGTATTCAATCCCGATGCAATTTCTGTGTTTCATCAACACCCGGTTAGTCCACAGATTTCAGAATGACTCCAAATGTGCATCGGAAACTAATACTTGTCTTCCCGGGAAAGATCAAAGCGTAAACTGTTAGAGACATTACTCCCATGGAGGAAGGTGCGCATGGGGACTGTTGTATTCAGACCCGATGCAATTTCTGTGTTTCATCAACACTCAGATAGTCACAGATTACAGAATGCCTCCAGATGTCCATCGGAAATTACTACTGGTCTTCCAGGGAACGACCAAAGTGTAAACTGTTTGAGACATTACTCCCATGGAGGAAAGTGCGCATGGTGACTGTTGTATTCAATCCCGATGCAATTTCGGTGTTTCATCAACACTCTGATACTCCACAGATTACAGAATGCCTCCAGATGTGCATCGGAAACTACTACTGGTCTTCCAGAGACTGATCAAAGCGTATACTGTTTGAGACCTTACTTCCATGGAGGAAAGTGCGCATGGTGACTGTTGTATTCAATCCCGATGCAATTCGTGTGTTTCATCAACACTCAGTTAGTCCAAAGATTTCAGAATGCCTCCAGATGTGCATCGGAAACTACTTCTGGTCTTCCAGAGAACTATCAAAGAGTAGAATGTTTGAGACACTACTCCCGTGGAGGAAAGTGCGCATGGTGACTGTTGTATTCAGTCCCGATGCAATTTATGTGTTTCATCAAGACTCTGATAGTCCACAGTTTACAGAATGCCTCCAGATGTGCATCGGAAACTACTACAGGTCTTCCAGGGAACGATCAAAGCGTATACTGATTGAGAATTACTCCCATGGAGGTATGCGAACATGGTGACTGTTGTATTCAATCCCGATTCAATTTCTGTATTTCATCAACACTCTGATAGTCCACAGATTACATAATGCCTCCAGATGTTCATCGGAAACTACTACTGGTCTTCCTGGGAACGATCAAAGCGTCGACTGTTTGAGACATTACTCGAAAGGAGGAACGTGCGCATGGTGACTGTTGTATTCAATCCCGATGCAATTTCTGTGTTTCATCAACACTCTGACACTCCACAGATTATAGAATGCCTCCATATGTGCATCGGAAACTACTACTGGTCTTCCAGTGAACGATCAAAGCGTAAAATCTTTGAGACATCACTCCCATGGAGGAAGGTGCGCATGGTGACTGTTGTATTCAATCCCGATGCAATTTCTGTGTTTCATCAACACTCTGATACTCCACAGATTACAGAATGCCTCCAGATGTGCATCGGAAACTACTACTGGTCTTCCAGGGAACGATCAAAGCGTAGACTGTTAGAGACATTACTCCGACGGAGGAAGGTGCGCATGGTGACTGTTGTATTCAATCCCGATGAAATTTTTGTGTTTCATCAACACTCTGATAGTCCACAGATTACAGAATGCCTCCAGATGTGCATCGGAAACTACTACTGGTCTTCCAGGGAACGATCAAAGCGTAGAATGTTTGAGAATTACTCCCATGGAGGAAACTGCGCATGGTGACTGTTGTTTTCAATCCCGATGCAATTTCTGTATTTCATCAACACTCTGATACTCCACAGCTTACAGAATGCCACCAGATGTGCATCGGAAACTACTACTGTTCTTCCAGGGAACGATCACAGCGTAGACTGTTTGAGACATTACTCCCGTGGAGGAAAGTGCGCGTTGGGACCTTTGTATTCCATCCCGGTGCAATTTCTGTGTTTCATCAACACTCTGAAAGTCCACAGATTACAGAATGCCACCAGATGTGCATCGGAAACTACTACTGGTCTACCAGGGAACGATCAAAGCGTAGCATGTTTGAGATTTACTCCCATGGAAGAAAGTGCGCATGGTGACTGTTGTATTCAATCCCGATGCAATTTCTGTGTTACAGCAACATTCTGATAGTCCACAGATAACAGAATGCTTCCAGATGTGCATCGGAAACTTGGACTGGTCTTCCAGAGAACAATCAAAGCGTAGACTGTTTGAGACATTACTCCCATGGAGGAAACTGCGCATGGCGACTGTTGTATTCAATCCCGATGGATTTTCTGTGTTTCATCAACACTCAGTTTGTCCACAGATTTCAGAATGCCTCCAGATGTGCATCGGAAACTACTTCTGGTCTTCCATAGAACGATCAAAGTGTAGAATGTTTGAGACACTACTCCCGTGGAGGAAAGTGCGCATGGTGACTGTTGAATTCAATCCCGATGCAAATTCTGTATTTCATCAACACTCTGATAGTCCACAGATTACAGAATGCCTCCAGATGTGCATCGGAAACTATTAGTGGTCTTCCAGGGAACGATGAAAGCGTAGAATGTTTGAGAATTACTCCCAATGCAGAAAAGTGCGCATGGTGACTGTTGTTTTCTATCCCAATGCAATTTCTGTGTCTCATCAACAGTCTGATAGTCCACAGATTACAGAATATCTCCAGATGTGCATCGGAAACTATTACTGGTCTTCCAGGGAACGATCAAAACGTAGACTGTTTGAGACATAACTCCCATGGAGGAAAGTGCGCATGGTGGCTGTTGTTTTCAATCCCTACGCAATTTCTGTGTTTCATTAACTCTCTGATAGTCCACAGATTACAGGATGCCACCAGATGTCCATCGGAAACTACTATTGGTCTTCCAGGGAACGATCAAAGCGTAAACTGTTTGAGACATTACTCACGTGGAGGAAAGTGGGCATGGTGACTGTTGTATTCAATCCCGATGCAATTTCTGTGTTTCATCAACACTCTGATAGTCCACAGATTACAGAATGCCTCCAGATGTGCATCGGAAACTATTAGTGGTCTTCCAGGGAACGATGAAAGCGTAGACTGTTTGAGACATTACTCCCATGGAGGAAAGTGCGCATGGTGGCTGTTGTTTTCAATCCCGACGCAATTTCTGTGTTTCATCAACTCTCTGATAGTCCACCGAATACAGAATGCCTCCAGATGTGCAACGGAAACTACTACTGGTCTTCCAGGGAACGATCAAAGCGTAGACAGTTTGAGACATTACCCCTATGGAGGAAAGTGCGCGTGGTGACTGCTGTATCAATCCCCATGCAATTTCTGTGTTTCGTCAACACGCTGATAGTCCACCGATTACAGAATGCCTCCATATGTGCATCGGAAACTACTACTGGTCTTCCAGGGAACGGTCAAAGCGTAGACTGTTTGAGACCTTACTCCCAAGGAGGAAAGTAGCGCATGGTGACAGTTGTATTCAATCCCGATGCAATTTCTGTGTTTCATCAACACTCTGATAGTCCATAGATTACAGAATGACTTGAGATGTTCATCGGAAACTACTACTGGTCTTCCTGGGAACGATCAAAGCGTAGACTGTTTGAGACATTACTCGAAAGGAGGAAAGTGCGCATGGTGACTGTTGTATTCAGTCCCGATGCAATTTCTGTGTTTCATCAACACTCAGTTAGTCCACAGATTTCAGAATGACTCCAGATGTGCATCGGAAACTACTTCTGGTCTTCCAAGGAACGATCGAGGCGTGGACTGTTTGAGACACTACTCCCATGGAGGAAAGTGCGCTTGGTGGCTGTTGCATTCAATCCCGATGCAATTTCTGTGTTTCATCAACACTCTGATAGTCACAGATTACAGAAAGCCTCCAGACGTCCATCGGAAATTACTACTGGTCTTCCAGGTAACGATCAAAACGTAAAATCTTGCACACATTACTCCCATGGAGGAAGGTGCGCATGGTGACTGTTGTATTCAATCCCGATGCAATTTATGTGTTTCATCAACTCTCTGATAGTCCACAGATTACAGAATGCCTCCAGATGTGCATCGGAAACTACTACTGGTCTTCCAGGGAATGATCAAAGCGTAGACTGTTTGAGATTTAGTCCCATGGAGGAAAGTGCGCATGGTGACTGTTGTATTCAATCCCAATGCAAATTCTGTGTTTCATCAACACTCTGATAGTCCACAGACTACAGAATGCCTCCAGATGAGCATCAGAAACTACTACTGGTCTTCCAGGGAACGATCAAAGCGTAGACTGTTAGAGACATTACACCCATGGAGGAAGGTGCGCATGGTAACTGTTGTATTCAGTCCCGATGCAATTTCTGTGTTTCATCAACACCCGATGCAATTTCTGTGCTTCATCAACACTCAGATAGTAAACAGATTATAGAATGCCTCGAGATGTGCATCGGAAACTACTTCTGGTCTTCCAGGGAACGATCAAAAACGTAGACTGTTTCAGACATTACTCCCATGGAGGAAAGTGCGGATGGTGATTGTTGTTTTCAATCCCGACGCAATTTCTGTGTTTCATCAACTCTCTGATAGTCCACAGATTACAGAATGCCTCCAGATGTGCATCGGAAACTACTACTGGTCTTCCAGGGAATGATCAAAGCGTAGACTGTTTGAGAATTACTCCCATGGAGGAAAGTGCGCATGGTGACTGTTGTATTCAATCCCAATGCAAATTCTGTGTTTCATCAACACTCTGATAGTCCACAGATTACAGAATGCCTCCAGATGTGCATCGGAAACTACTACTGGTCTTCCAGAGCACGATCAAAGCGTAGACTGTTTGAGACATTACTCCCAATGCAGAAAAGTGCGCATGGTGACTGTTGTATTCAATGTCGATGCAATTTCTGTGTCTCATCAACAGTCTGATAGTCCACAGATTACAGATTGCCTCCAGATGTGCATCGGAAACTATTAGAGGTCTTCCAGGGAACGATGAAAGCGTAGAATGTTTGAGAACTACTCCCATAGAGGTAAGTGCGCATGGTGACTGTTGTATTCAATCCCGATGCAGTTTCTGTGTTTCATCAACACTCTTATAGTGCACAGATAACAGAATGCTTCTAGATGTGCTTCGGAAACTACTACTGGTCTTCCAGGGAACGATCAGAGCGTAGACTGTTTGAAACATTACTCCCCTGGAGAAATCTGCGCATGGTGACTGTTGTATTCAATCCCGATGCAATTTCTGTGTTTCATCAACACCCGGTTAGTCCACAGATTTCAGAATGACTCCAGATGTGCATCGGAAACTAATACTTGTCTTCCCGGGAAAGATCAAAGCGTAAACTGTTAGAGACATTACTCCCATGGAGGAAGGTGCGCATGGTGACTGTTGTATTCAAACCCGATGCAATTTCTGTGTTTCATCAACACTCTGATAGTCACAGATTACAGAATGCCTCCAGATGTCCATCGGAAATTACTACTGGTCTTCCAGGGAACGACCAAAGTGTAAACTGTTTGAGACATTACTCCCATGGAGGAAAGTGCGCATGGTGACTGTTGTATTCAATCCCGATGCAATTTCGGTGTTTCATCAACACTCTGATACTCCACAGATTACAGAATGCCTCCAGATGTGCATCGGAAACTACTACTGGTCTTCCAGAGACCGATCAAAGCGTATACTGTTTGAGACCTTACTTCCATGGAGGAATGTGCGCATGGTGACTGTTGTATACAATCCCGATGCAATTCGTGTGTTTCATCAACACTCAGTTAGTCCACAGATTTCAGAATGCCTCCAGATGTGCATCGGAAACTACTTCTGGTCTTCCAGAGAACTATCAAAGCGTAGAATGTTTGAGACACTACTCCCGTGGAGGAAAGTGCGCATGGTGACTGTTGTATTCAGTCCCGATGCAATTTATGTGTTTCATCAACACTCTGATAGTCCACAGATTACAGAATGCCTCCAGATGTGCATCGGAAACTACTACTGGTCTTCCATTGAACGATCAGAGCGTATACTGATTGAGAATTACTCCCATGGAGGGATGCGAACATGGTGACTGTTGTATTCAATCCCGATTCAATTTCTGTATTTCATCAACACTCTGATAGTCCACAGATTACATAATGCCTCCAGATGTTCATCGGAAACTACTACTGGTCTTCCTGGGAACGATCAAAGCGTCGACTGTTTGAGACATTACTCGAAAGGAGGAACGTGCGCATGGTAACTGTTGTATTCAATCCCGATGCAATTTCTGTGTTTCATCAACACTCTGACACTCCACAGATTATAGAATGCCTCCATATGTGCATCGGAAACTACTACTGGTCTTCCAGTGAACGATCAAAGCGTAAAATCTTTGAGACATTACTCCCATGGAGGAAGGTGCGCATGGTGACTGTTGTATTCAATCCCGATGCAATTTCTGTGTTTCATCAACACTCTGATAGTCACAGATTACAGAATGCCTCCAGATGTCCATCGGAAATTGCTACTGGTCTTCAAAGGAACGATCAAAGCGTAAACTCTTGGACACATTACTCCCATGGAGGAAGGTGCGCATGGCGACTGTTGTATTCAATCCCGATGGAATTTCTGTGTTTCATCAACACTCTGACACTCCACAGATTATAGAATGCCTCCATATGTGCATCGGAAACTACTACTGGTCTTCCAGTGAACGATCAAAGCGTAAAATCTTTGAGACATTACTCCAATGCAGAAAAGTGCGCATGGTGACTGTTGTATTCAATGTCGATGCAATTTCTGTGTCTCATCAACAGTCTGATAGTCCACAGATTACAGAATATCTCCAGATGTGCATCGGAAACTAGTACTGGTCTTCCAGGGAACGATCAAAACGTAGACTGTTTGAGACATTACTCCCATGGAGGAAAGTGCGCATGGTGGCTGTTGTTTTCAATCCCGACGCAATTTCTGTGTTTCATCAACTCTCTCATAGTCCACCGAATACAGAATGCCTCCAGATGTGCATCGGAAACTACTACTGGTCTTCCAGGGAACGATCAAAGCGTAGACAGTTTGAGACATTACCCCTATGGAGGAAAGTGCGCATGGTGACTGCTGTATCAATCCCGATGCAATTTCTGTGTTTCGTCAACACGCTGATAGTCCACCGATTACAGAATGCCTCCATATGTGCATCGGAAACTACTACTGGTCTTCCAGGGAACGGTCAAAGCGTAGACTGTTTGAGACCTTACTCCCAAGGAGGAAAGTTGCGCATGGTGACAGTTGTATTCAATCCCGATGCAATTTCTGTGTTTCATCAACACTCTGATAACCCACAGATTTCAGAATGCCTCCAGATGTGAATCGGAAACTACTGCTGGTCTTCCAGGGAACGATCAAAGCGTAGACAGTTAGAGACATTACACCCTTGGAGGAAGGTGCGCATGGTGACTGTTGTATTCAATCCCGATGCAATTTCTGTGTTTCATCAACACTCTGATAGTCCACAGATTACAGATTGCCTCCAGATGTGCATCGGAAACTATTAGAGGTCTTCCAGGGAACGATGAAAGCGTAGAATGTTTGAGAATTACTCCCATAGAGGTAAGTGCGCATGGTGACTTTTGTATTCAATCCCGATGCAGTTTCTGTGTTTCATCAACACACTTATAGTGCACAGATAACAGAATGCTTCTAGATGTGCATCGGAAACTACTACTGGTCTTCCAGGGAACGATCAGAGCGTAGACTGTTTGAAACATTACTCCCCTGGAGGAATCTGCGCATGGTGACTGTTGTATTCAATCCCGATGCAATTTCTGTGTTTCATCAACACCCGGTTAGTCCACAGATTTCAGAATGACTCCAAATGTGCATCGGAAACTAATACTTGTCTTCCCGGGAAAGATCAAAGCGTAAACTGTTAGAGACATTACTCCCATGGAGGAAGGTGCGCATGGGGACTGTTGTATTCAGACCCGATGCAATTTCTGTGTTTCATCAACACTCAGATAGTCACAGATTACAGAATGCCTCCAGATGTCCATCGGAAATTACTACTGGTCTTCCAGGGAACGACCAAAGTGTAAACTGTTTGAGACATTACTCCCATGGAGGAAAGTGCGCATGGTGACTGTTGTATTCAATCCCGATGCAATTTCGGTGTTTCATCAACACTCTGATACTCCACAGATTACAGAATGCCTCCAGATGTGCATCGGAAACTACTACTGGTCTTCCAGAGACTGATCAAAGCGTATACTGTTTGAGACCTTACTTCCATGGAGGAAAGTGCGCATGGTGACTGTTGTATTCAATCCCGATGCAATTCGTGTGTTTCATCAACACTCAGTTAGTCCAAAGATTTCAGAATGCCTCCAGATGTGCATCGGAAACTACTTCTGGTCTTCCAGAGAACTATCAAAGCGTAGAATGTTTGAGACACTACTCCCGTGGAGGAAAGTGCGCATGGTGACTGTTGTATTCAGTCCCGATGCAATTTATGTGTTTCATCAAGACTCTGATAGTCCACAGTTTACAGAATGCCTCCAGATGTGCATCGGAAACTACTACAGGTCTTCCAGGGAACGATCAAAGCGTATACTGATTGAGAATTACTCCCATGGAGGTATGCGAACATGGTGACTGTTGTATTCAATCCCGATTCAATTTCTGTATTTCATCAACACTCTGATAGTCCACAGATTACATAATGCCTCCAGATGTTCATCGGAAACTACTACTGGTCTTCCTGGGAACGATCAAAGCGTCGACTGTTTGAGACATTACTCGAAAGGAGGAACGTGCGCATGGTGACTGTTGTATTCAATCCCGATGCAATTTCTGTGTTTCATCAACACTCTGACACTCCACAGATTATAGAATGCCTCCATATGTGCATCGGAAACTACTACTGGTCTTCCAGTGAACGATCAAAGCGTAAAATCTTTGAGACATTACTCCCATGGAGGAAGGTGCGCATGGTGACTGTTGTATTCAATCCCGATGCAATTTCTGTGTTTCATCAACACTCTGATACTCCACAGATTACAGAATGCCTCCAGATGTGCATCGGAAACTACTACTGGTCTTCCAGGGAACGATCAAAGCGTAGACTGTTAGAGACATTACTCCGACGGAGGAAGGTGCGCATGGTGACTGTTGTATTCAATCCCGATGAAATTTTTGTGTTTCATCAACACTCTGATAGTCCACAGATTACAGAATGCCTCCAGATGTGCATCGGAAACTACTACTGGTCTTCCAGGGAACGATCAAAGCGTAGAATGTTTGAGAATTACTCCCATGGAGGAAACTGCGCATGGTGACTGTTGTTTTCAATCCCGATGCAATTTCTGTATTTCATCAACACTCTGATACTCCACAGCTTACAGAATGCCACCAGATGTGCATCGGAAACTACTACTGTTCTTCCAGGGAACGATCACAGCGTAGACTGTTTGAGACATTACTCCCGTGGAGGAAAGTGCGCGTTGGGACCTTTGTATTCCATCCCGGTGCAATTTCTGTGTTTCATCAACACTCTGAAAGTCCACAGATTACAGAATGCCACCAGATGTGCATCGGAAACTACTACTGGTCTACCAGGGAACGATCAAAGCGTAGCATGTTTGAGATTTACTCCCATGGAAGAAAGTGCGCATGGTGACTGTTGTATTCAATCCCGATGCAATTTCTGTGTTACAGCAACATTCTGATAGTCCACAGATAACAGAATGCTTCCAGATGTGCATCGGAAACTTGGACTGGTCTTCCAGAGAACAATCAAAGCGTAGACTGTTTGAGACATTACTCCCATGGAGGAAACTGCGCATGGCGACTGTTGTATTCAATCCCGATGGATTTTCTGTGTTTCATCAACACTCAGTTTGTCCACAGATTTCAGAATGCCTCCAGATGTGCATCGGAAACTACTTCTGGTCTTCCATAGAACGATCAAAGTGTAGAATGTTTGAGACACTACTCCCGTGGAGGAAAGTGCGCATGGTGACTGTTGAATTCAATCCCGATGCAAATTCTGTATTTCATCAACACTCTGATAGTCCACAGATTACAGAATGCCTCCAGATGTGCATCGGAAACTATTAGTGGTCTTCCAGGGAACGATGAAAGCGTAGAATGTTTGAGAATTACTCCCAATGCAGAAAAGTGCGCATGGTGACTGTTGTTTTCTATCCCAATGCAATTTCTGTGTCTCATCAACAGTCTGATAGTCCACAGATTACAGAATATCTCCAGATGTGCATCGGAAACTATTACTGGTCTTCCAGGGAACGATCAAAACGTAGACTGTTTGAGACATTACTCCCATGGAGGAAAGTGCGCATGGTGGCTGTTGTTTTCAATCCCTACGCAATTTCTGTGTTTCATTAACTCTCTGATAGTCCACAGATTACAGGATGCCACCAGATGTCCATCGGAAACTACTATTGGTCTTCCAGGGAACGATCAAAGCGTAAACTGTTTGAGACATTACTCCCGTGGAGGAAAGTGGGCATGGTGACTGTTGTATTCAATCCCGATGCAATTTCTGTGTTTCATCAACACTCTGATAGTCCACAGATTACAGAATGCCTCCAGATGTGCATCGGAAACTATTAGTGGTCTTCCAGGGAACGATGAAAGCGTAGACTGTTTGAGACATTACTCCCATGGAGGAAAGTGCGCATGGTGGCTGTTGTTTTCAATCCCGACGCAATTTCTGTGTTTCATCAACACTCTGATAGTCACAGATTACAGAAAGCCTCCAGATGTGCATCGGAAACTACTACTGGTCTTCCAGGGAACGATCAAAGCGTAGACAGTTTGAGACATTACCCCTATGGAGGAAAGTGCGCGTGGTGACTGCTGTATCAATCCCCATGCAATTTCTGTGTTTCGTCAACACGCTGATAGTCCACCGATTACAGAATGCCTCCATATGTGCATCGGAAACTACTACTGGTCTTCCAGGGAACGGTCAAAGCGTAGACTGTTTGAGACCTTACTCCCAAGGAGGAAAGTAGCGCATGGTGACAGTTGTATTCAATCCCGATGCAATTTCTGTGTTTCATCAACACTCTGATAGTCCATAGATTACAGAATGACTTGAAATGTTCATCGGAAACTACTACTGGTCTTCCTGGGAACGATCAAAGCGTAGACTGTTTGAGACATTACTCGAAAGGAGGAAAGTGCGCATGGTGACTGTTGTATTCAGTCCCGATGCAATTTCTGTGTTTCATCAACACTCAGTTAGTCCACAGATTTCAGAATGACTCCAGATGTGCATCGGAAACTACTTCTGGTCTTCCAAGGAACGATCGAGGCGTGGACTGTTTGAGACACTACTCCCATGGAGGAAAGTGCGCTTGGTGGCTGTTGCATTCAATCCCGATGCAATTTCTGTGTTTCATCAACACTCTGATAGTCACAGATTACAGAAAGCCTCCAGACGTCCATCGGAAATTACTACTGGTCTTCCAGGTAACGATCAAAACGTAAAATCTTGCACACATTACTCCCATGGAGGAAGGTGCGCATGGTGACTGTTGTATTCAATCCCGATGCAATTTATGTGTTTCATCAACTCTCTGATAGTCCACAGATTACAGAATGCCTCCAGATGTGCATCGGAAACTACTACTGGTCTTCCAGGGAATGATCAAAGCGTAGACTGTTTGAGATTTAGTCCCATGGAGGAAAGTGCGCATGGTGACTGTTGTATTCAATCCCAATGCAAATTCTGTGTTTCATCAACACTCTGATAGTCCACAGACTACAGAATGCCTCCAGATGAGCATCAGAAACTACTACTGGTCTTCCAGGGAACGATCAAAGCGTAGACTGTTAGAGACATTACACCCATGGAGGAAGGTGCGCATGGTAACTGTTGTATTCAGTCCCGATGCAATTTCTGTGTTTCATCAACACCCGATGCAATTTCTGTGCTTCATCAACACTCAGATAGTAAACAGATTATAGAATGCCTCGAGATGTGCATCGGAAACTACTTCTGGTCTTCCAGGGAACGATCAAAAACGTAGACTGTTTCAGACATTACTCCCATGGAGGAAAGTGCGGATGGTGATTGTTGTTTTCAATCCCGACGCAATTTCTGTGTTTCATCAACTCTCTGATAGTCCACAGATTACAGAATGCCTCCAGATGTGCATCGGAAACTACTACTGGTCTTCCAGGGAATGATCAAAGCGTAGACTGTTTGAGAATTACTCCCATGGAGGAAAGTGCGCATGGTGACTGTTGTATTCAATCCCAATGCAAATTCTGTGTTTCATCAACACTCTGATAGTCCACAGATTACAGAATGCCTCCAGATGTGCATCGGAAACTACTACTGGTCTTCCAGAGCACGATCAAAGCGTAGACTGTTTGAGACATTACTCCCAATGCAGAAAAGTGCGCATGGTGACTGTTGTATTCAATGTCGATGCAATTTCTGTGTCTCATCAACAGTCTGATAGTCCACAGATTACAGATTGCCTCCAGATGTGCATCGGAAACTATTAGAGGTCTTCCAGGGAACGATGAAAGCGTAGAATGTTTGAGAATTACTCCCATAGAGGTAAGTGCGCATGGTGACTGTTGTATTCAATCCCGATGCAGTTTCTGTGTTTCATCAACACTCTTATAGTGCACAGATAACAGAATGCTTCTAGATGTGCATCGGAAACTACTACTGGTCTTCCAGGGAACGATCAGAGCGTAGACTGTTTGAAACATTACTCCCCTGGAGAAATCTGCGCATGGTGACTGTTGTATTCAATCCCGATGCAATTTCTGTGTTTCATCAACACCCGGTTAGTCCACAGATTTCAGAATGACTCCAGATGTGCATCGGAAACTAATACTTGTCTTCCCGGGAAAGATCAAAGCGTAAACTGTTAGAGACATTACTCCCATGGAGGAAGGTGCGCATGGTGACTGTTGTATTCAAACCCGATGCAATTTCTGTGTTTCATCAACACTCTGATAGTCACAGATTACAGAATGCCTCCAGATGTCCATCGGAAATTACTACTGGTCTTCCAGGGAACGACCAAAGTGTAAACTGTTTGAGACATTACTCCCATGGAGGAAAGTGCGCATGGTGACTGTTGTATTCAATCCCGATGCAATTTCGGTGTTTCATCAACACTCTGATACTCCACAGATTACAGAATGCCTCCAGATGTGCATCGGAAACTACTACTGGTCTTCCAGAGACCGATCAAAGCGTATACTGTTTGAGACCTTACTTCCATGGAGGAATGTGCGCATGGTGACTGTTGTATACAATCCCGATGCAATTCGTGTGTTTCATCAACACTCAGTTAGTCCACAGATTTCAGAATGCCTCCAGATGTGCATCGGAAACTACTTCTGGTCTTCCAGAGAACTATCAAAGCGTAGAATGTTTGAGACACTACTCCCGTGGAGGAAAGTGCGCATGGTGACTGTTGTATTCAGTCCCGATGCAATTTATGTGTTTCATCAACACTCTGATAGTCCACAGATTACAGAATGCCTCCAGATGTGCATCGGAAACTACTACTGGTCTTCCATTGAACGATCAGAGCGTATACTGATTGAGAATTACTCCCATGGAGGGATGCGAACATGGTGACTGTTGTATTCAATCCCGATTCAATTTCTGTATTTCATCAACACTCTGATAGTCCACAGATTACATAATGCCTCCAGATGTTCATCGGAAACTACTACTGGTCTTCCTGGGAACGATCAAAGCGTCGACTGTTTGAGACATTACTCGAAAGGAGGAACGTGCCCATGGTGACTGTTGTATTCAATCCCGATGCAATATCTGTGTTTCATCAACACTCTGATAGTCACAGATTACAGAATGCCTCCAGATGTCCATCGGAAATTGCTACTGGTCTTCAAAGGAACGATCAAAGCGTAAACTCTTGGACACATTAGTCCCATGGAGGAAGGTGCGCATGGCGACTGTTGTATTCAATCCCGATGGAATTTCTGTGTTTCATCAACACTCTGACACTCCACAGATTATAGAATGCCTCCATATGTGCATCGGAAACTACTACTGGTCTTCCAGTGAACGATCAAAGCGTAAAATCTTTGAGACATTACTCCCATGGAGGAAGGTGCGCATGGTGACTGTTGTATTCAATCCCGATGCAATTTCTGTGTTTCATCAACACTCTGATACTCCACAGATTACAGAATGCCTCCAGATGTGCATCGGAAACTACTACTGGTCTTCCAGGGAACGATCACAGCGTAGACTGTTTGAGACATTACTCCCGTGGAGGAAAGTGCGCGTTGTGACCTTTGTATTCCATCCCGGTGCAATTTCTGTGTTTCATCAACACTCTGAAAGTCCACAGATTACAGAATGCCACCAGATGTGCATCGGAAACTACTACTGGTCTACCAGGGAACGATCAAAGCGTAGCATGTTTGAGATTTACTCCCATGGAAGAAAGTGCGCATGGTGACTGTTGTATTCAATCCCGATGCAATTTCAGTGTTACAGCAACATTCTGATAGTCCACAGATAACAGAATGCTTCCAGATGTGCATCGGAAACTTGGACTGGTCTTCCAGAGAACAATCAAAGCGTAGACTGTTTGAGACATTACTACCATGGAGGAAACTGCGCATGGCGACTGTTGTATTCAATCCCGATGCATTTTCTGTGTTTCATCAACACTCAGATTGTCCACAGATTTCAGAATGCCTCCAGATGTGCATCGGAAACTACTTCTGGTCTTCCATAGAACGATCAAAGTGTAGAATGTTTGAGACACTACTCCCGTGGAGGAAAGTGCGCGTGGTGACTGTTGAATTCAATCCCAATGCAAATTCTGTGTTTCATCAACACTCTGATAGTCCACAGATTACAGAATGCCTCCAGATGTGCATCGGAAACTATTAGTGGTCTTCCAGGGAACGATGAAAGCGTAGAATGTTTGAGAATTACTCCCAATGCAGAAAAGTGCGAATGGTGACTGTTGTTTTCTATCCCAATGCAATTTCTGTGTCTCATCAACAGTCTGATAGTCCACAGATTACAGAATATCTCCAGATGTGCATCGGAAACTATTACTGGTCTTCCAGGGAACGATCAAAACGTAGACTGTTTGAGACATTACTCCCATGGAGGAAAGTGCGCATGGTGGCTGTTGTTTTCAATCCCTACGCAATTTCTGTGTTTCATTAACTCTCTGATAGTCCACAGATTACAGAATGCCACCAGATGTCCATCGGAAACTACTACTGGTCTTCCTGGGAACGATCAACGCGTAGACTGTTTGAGACATTACTCGAAAGGAGGAAAGTGCGCATGGTGGCTGTTGTATTCAATTCCGATGCAATTTCTGTGTTTCATCAACACTCTGATAGTCACAGATTACAGAATGCCTCCAGACGTCCATCGGAAATTAGTACTAGTCTTCCAGGGAACGATCAAAACCTAAACTCTTGCACACATTACTCCCATGGAGGAAAGTTACGCATGGTGACAGTTGTATTCAATCCCGATGCAATTTCTGTGTTTCATCAACACTCTGATAACCCACAGATTTCAGAATGCCTCCAGATGTGAATCGGAAACTACTACTGGTCTTCCAGGGAACGATCAAAGCGTAGACAGTTAGAGACATTACACCCATGGAGGAAGGTGCGCATGGTGACTGTTGTATTCAATCCCGATGCAATTTCTGTGTTTCATCAACACTCTGATAGTCCACAGATTATAGATTGCCTCCAGATGTGCATCGGAAACTATTAGTGGTCTTCCAGGGAACGATGAAAGCGTAGAATGTTTGAGAATTACTCCCATGGAGGTAAGTGCGCATGGTGACTGTTGTATTCAATCCCGATGCAGTTTCTGTGTTTCATCAACACTCTTATAGTGCACAGATAACAGAATGCTTCTAGATGTGCATCGGAAACTACTACTGGTCTTCCAGGGAACGATCAGAGCGTAGACTGTTTGAAACATTACTCGCCTGGAGGAATCTGCGCATGGTGACTGTTGTATTCAATCCCGATGCAATTTCTGTGTTTCATCAACACTCGGTTAGTCCACAGATTTCAGAATGACTCCAGATGTGCATCGGAAACTAATACTTGTCTTCCCGGGAAAGATCAAAGCGTAAACTGTTAGAGACATTACTCCCATGGAGGAAGGTGCGCATGGTGACTGTTGTATTCAAACCCGATGCAATTTCTGTGTTTCATCAACACTCTGATAGTCACAGATTACAGAATGCCTCCAGATGTCCATCGGAAATTACTACTGGTCTTCCAGGGAACGACCAAAGTGTAAACTGTTTGAGACATTACTCCCATGGAGGAAAGTGCGCATGGTGACTGTTGTATTCAATCCCGATGCAATTTCGGTGTTTCATCAACACTCTGATACTCCACAGATTACAGAATGCCTCCAGATGTGCATCGGAAACTGCTCCTGGTCTTCCAGAGACCGATCAAAGCGTATACTGTTTGAGACCTTACTTCCAATGAGGAAAGTGCGCATGGTGACTGTTGTATTCAATCCCGATGCAATTCGTGTGTTTCATCAACACTCAGTTAGTCCACAGATTTCAGAATGCCTCCAGATGTGCATCGGAAACTACTTCTGGTCTTCCAGAGAACTATCAAAGCGTAGAATGTTTGAGACACTACTCCCGTGGAGGAAAGTGCGCATGGTGACTGTTGTATTCAGTCCCGATGCAATTTATGTGTTTCATCAACACTCTGATAGTCCACAGATTACATAATGCCGCCAGATGTTCATCGGAAACTACTACTGGTCTTCCTGGGAACGATCAAAGCGTCGACTGTTTGAGACATTACTCGAAAGGAGGAACGTGCGCATGGTGACTGTTGTATTCAATCCCGATGCAATATCTGTGTTTCATCAACACTCTGATAGTCACAGATTACAGAATGCCTCCAGATGTCCATCGGAAATTGCTACTGGTCTTCAAAGGAACGATCAAAGCGTAAACTCTTGGACACATTACTCCCATGGAGGAAGGTGCGCATGGCGACTGTTGTATTCAATCCCGATGGAATTTCTGTGTTTCATCAACACTCTGACACTCCACAGATTATAGAATGCCTCCATATGTGCATCGGAATCTACTACTGGTCTTCCAGTGAACGATCAAAGCGTAAACTCTTTGAGACATTACTCCCATGGAGGAAGGTGCGCATGGTGACTGTTGTATTCAATCCCGATGCAATTTCTGTGTTTCATCAACACTCTGATACTCCACAGATTACAGAATGCCTCCAGAAGTGCATCGGAAACTACTACTGGTCTTCCAGGGAACGATCAAAGCGTAGACTGTTAGAGACATTACTCCCACGGAGGAAGGTGCGCATGGTGACTGTTGTATTCAATCCCGATGAAATTTATGTGTTTCAGCAACACTCTGATAGTCCACAGATTACAGAATGCCTCCAGATGTGCATCGGAAACTACTACTGGTCTTCCAGGGAACGATCAAAGCGTAGAATGTTTGAGAATTACTCCCATGGAGGAAACTGCGCATGGTGACTGTTGTTTTCAATCCCGATGCAATTTCTGTATTTCATCAACACTCTGATACTCCACAGCTTACAGAATGCCACCAGATGTGCATCGGAAACTACTACTGTACTTCCAGGGAACGATCACAGCGTAGACTGTTTGAGACATTACTCCCGTGGAGGAAAGTGCGCGTTGTGACTTTTGTATTCCATCCCGGTGCAATTTCTGTGTTTCATCAACACTCTGAATGTCCACAGATTACAGAATGGCACCAGATGTGCATCGGAAACTACTACTGGTCTACCAGGGAACGATCAAAGCGTAGCATGTTTGAGAATTACTCCCATGGAAGAAAGGGCGCATGGTGACTGTTGTATTCAATCCCGATGCAATTTCTGTGTTTCAGCAACATTCTGATAGTCCACAGATAACAGAATGCTAACAGATGTGCATCGGAAACTAGGACTGGTCTTCCAGAGAACAATCAAAGCGTAGACTGTTTGAGACATTACTCCCATGGAGGAAACTGCGCATGGCGACTGTTGTATTCAATCCCGATGCAATTTCTGTGTTTCATCAACACTCAGTTTGTCCACAGATTTCAGAATGCCTCCAGATGTGCATCGGAAACTACTTCTGGTCTTCCAGAGAACGATCAAAGTGTAGAATGTTTGAGACACTACTCCCGTGGAGGAAAGTGCGCATGGTGACTGTTGTATTCAATCCCGATGCAATTTATGTGTTTCATCAACACTCTGATAGTCCACAGATTACAGAATGCCTCCAGATGTGCATCGGAAACTACTACTGGTCTTCCAGAGCACGATCAAAGCGTAGACTGTTTGAGACATTACTCCCAATGCAGAAAAGTGCGCATGGTGACTGTTGTATTCAATGTCGATGCAATTTCTGTGTCTCATCAACAGTCTGATAGTCCACAGATTACAGAATATCTCCAGATGTGCATCGGAAACTAGTACTGGTCTTCCAGGGAACGATCAAAACGTAGACTGTTTGAGGCATTACTCCCATGGAGGAAAGTGCGCATGGTGGCTGTTGTTTTCAATCCCGACGCAATTTCTGTGTTTCATCAACTCTCTGATAGTCCACCGAATACAGAATGCCTCCAGATGTGCATCGGAAACTACTACTGGTCTTCCAGGGAACGATCAAAGCGTAGACAGTTTGAGACATTACCCCTATGGAGGAAAGTGCGCGTGGTGACTGCTGTATCAATCCCCATGCAATTTCTGTGTTTCGTCAACACGCTGATAGTCCACCGATTACAGAATGCCTCCATATGTGCATCGGAAACTACTACTGGTCTTCCAGGGAACGGTCAAAGCGTAGACTGTTTGAGACCTTACTCCCAAGGAGGAAAGTTGCGCATGGTGACAGTTGTATTCAATCCCGATGCAATTTCTGTGTTTCATCAACACTCTCATAGTCCATAGATTACAGAATGACTCCAGATGTTCATCGGAAACTACTACTGGTCTTCCTGGGAACGATCAAAGCGTAGACTGTTTGAGACATTACTCGAAAGGAGGAAAGTGCGCATGGTGACTGTTGTATTCAGTCCCGATGCAATTTCTGTGTTTCATCAACACTCAGTTAGTCCACAGATTTCAGAATGACTCCAGATGTGCATCGGAAACTACTTCTGGTCTTCCAAGGAACGATCGAGGCGTGGACTGTTTGAGACACTACTCCCATGGAGGAAAGTGCGCTTGGTGGCTGTTGTATTCAATCCCGATGCAATTTCTGTGTTTCATTAACTCTCTGATAGTCCACAGATTACAGAATGCCACCAGATGTCCATCGGAAACTACTATTGGTCTTCCAGGGAACGATCAAAGCGTAAACTGTTTGAGACATTACTCCCGTGGAGGAAAGTGGGCATGGTGACTGTTGTATTCAATCCCGATGCAATTTCTGTGTTTCATCAACACTCTGATAGTCCACAGTTTACAGAATGCCTCCAGATGTTCATCGGAAACTACTACTGGTCTTCCTGTGAACGATCAACGCGTAGACTGTTTGAGACATTACTCGAAAGGAGGAAAGTGCGCATGGTGGCTGTTTTATTCAATCCCGATGCAATTTCCTTGTTTCATCAACACTCTGATAGTCACAGATTACAGAATGCCTCCAGACGTCCATCGGAAATTAGTACTAGTCTTCCAGGGAACGATCAAAACGTAAACTCTTGCACACATTACTCCCATGGAGGAAAGTTACGCACGGTGACAGTTGTATTCAATCCCGATGCAATTTCTGTGTATCATCAACACTCTGATAACCCACAGATTTCAGAATGCCTCCAGATGTGAATCGGAAACTACTACTGGTCTTCCAGGGAACGATCAAAACGTAGACAGTTAGAGACATTACACCCATGGAGGAAGGTGCGCATGGTGACTGTTGTACTCAATCCCGATGCAATTTCTGTGTTTCATCAACACTCTGATAGTCCACAGATTACAGATTGCCTCCAGATGTGCATCGGAAACTATTAGTGGTCTTCCAGGGAACGATGAAAGCGTAGAATGTTTGAGAATTACTCCCATGGAGGTAAGTGCGCATGGTGACTGTTGTATTCAATCCCGATGCAATTTCTGTGTTTCATCAACACTCTTATAGTGCACAGATAACAGAATGCTTCTAGATGTGCATCGGAAACTACTACTGGTCTTCCAGGGAACGATCAGAGCGTAGACTGTTTGAAACATTACTCCCCTGGAGGAATCTGCGCATGGTGACTGTTGTATTCAATCCCGATGCAATTTCTGTGTTTCATCAACACTCGGTTAGTCCACAGATTTCAGAATGACTCCAGATGTGCATCGGAAACTAATACTTGTCTTCCCGGGAAAGATCAAAGCGTAAACTGTTAGAGACATTACTCCCATGGAGGAAGGTGCGCATGGTGACTGTTGTATTCAAACCCGATGCAATTTCTGTGTTTCATCAACACTCTGATAGTCACAGATTACAGAATGCCTCCAGATGTCCATCGGAAATTACTACTGGTCTTCCAGGGAACGACCAAAGTGTAAACTGTTTGAGACATTACTCCAATGGAGGAAAGTGCGCATGGTGCCTGTTGTATTCAATCCCGATGCAATTTCGGTGTTTCATCAACACTCTGATACTCCACAGATTACAGAATGCCTCCAGATGTGCATCGGAAACTGCTACTGGTCTTCCGGAGACCGATCAAAGCGTATACTGTTTGAGACCTTACTTCCAATGAGGAAAGTGCGCATGGTGACTGTTGTATTCAATCCCGATGCAATTCGTGTGTTTCATCAACACTCAGTTAGTCCACAGATTTCAGAATGCCTCCAGATGTGCATCGGAAACTACTTCTGGTCTTCCAGAGAACTATCAAAGCGTAGAATGTTTGAGACACTACTCCCGTGGAGGAAAGTGCGCATGGTGACTGTTGTATTCAGTCCCGATGCAATTTATGTGTTTCATCAACACTCTGATAGTCCACAGATTACAGAATGCCTCCAGATGTGCATCGGAAACTACTACTGGTCTTCCAGGGAACGATCAAAGCGTATACTGATTGAGAATTACTCCCATGGAGGGATGCGAACATGGTGACTGTTGTATTCAATCCCGATTCAATTTCTGTATTTCATCAACACTCTGATAGTCCACAGATTACATAATGCCTCCAGATGTTCATCGGAAACTACTACTGGTCTTCCTGGGAACGATCAAAGCGTCGACTGTTTGAGACATTACTCGAAAGGAGGAACGTGCGCATGGTGACTGTTGTATTCAATCCCGATGCAATATCTGTGTTTCATCAACACTCTGATAGTCACAGATTACAGAATGCTTCCAGATGTCCATCGGAAATTGCTACTGGTCTTCAAAGGAACGATCAAAGCGTAAACTCTTGGACACATTACTCCCATGGAGGAAGGTGCGCATGGCGACTGTTGTATTCAATCCCGATGGAATTTCTGTGTTTCATCAACACTCTGACACTCCACAGATTATAGAATGCCTCCATATGTGCATCGGAAACTACTACTGGTCTTCCAGTGAACGATCAAAGCGTAAACTCTTTGAGACATTACTCCCATGGAGAAAGGTGCGCATGGTGACTGTTGTATTCAATCCCGATGCAATTTCTGTGTTTCATCAACACTCTGATACTCCACAGATTACAGAATGCCTCCAGATGTGCATCGGAAACTACTACTGGTCTTCCAGGGAACGATCAAAGCGTAGAATGTTTGAGAATTACTCCCATGGAGGAAACTGCGCATGGTGACTGTTGTTTTCAATCCCGATGCAATTTCTGTATTTCATCAACACTCTGATACTCCACAGCTTACAGAATGCCACCAGATGTGCATCGGAAACTATTACTATTCTTCCAGGGAACGATCACAGCGTAGACTGTTTGAGACATTACTCCCGTGGAGGAAAGTGCGCGTTGTGACCTTTGTATTCCATCCCGGTGCAATTTCTGTGTTTCATCAACACTCTGAAAGTCCACAGATTACAGAATGCCACCAGATGTGCATCGGAAACTACTACTGGTCTACCTGGGAACGATCAAAGCGTAGCATGTTTGAGATTTACTCCCATGGAAGAAAGTGCGCATGGTGACTGTTGTATTCAATCCCGATGCAATTTCTGTGTTACAGCAACATTCTGATAGTCCACAGATAACAGAATGCTTCCAGATGTGCATCGGAAACTTGGACTGGTCTTCCAGAGAACAATCAAAGCGTAGACTGTTTGAGACATTACTCCCATGGAGGAAACTGCGCATGGTGACTTTTTTATTCAATCCCGATGAAATTTCTTTGTTTCATCAACACTCAGATAGTCCACAGATGACAGAATGCCTCCAGATGTGCATCGGAAACTACTTCTGGTCTTCCATAGAACGATCAAAGTGTAGAATGTTTGAGACATTACTCCAAATGCAGAAAAGTGCGCATGGTGACTGTTGTTTTCTATCCCAATGCAATTTCTGTGTCTCATCAACAGTCTGATAGTCCACAGATTACAGAATATCTCCAGATGTGCATCGGAAACTAGTACTGGTCTTCCAGGGAACGATCAAAACGTAGACTGTTTGAGGCATTACTCCCATGGAGGAAAGTGCGCATGGTGGCTGTTGTTTTCAATCCCGACGCAATTTCTGTGTTTCATCAACTCTCTGATAGTCCACCGAATACAGAATGCCTCCAGATGTGCATCGGAAACTACTACTGGTCTTCCAGGGAACGATCAAAGCGTAGACAGTTTGAGACATTACCCCTATGGAGGAAAGTGCGCGTGGTGACTGCTGTATCAATCCCCATGCAATTTCTGTGTTTCGTCAACACGCTGATAGTCCACCGATTACAGAATGCCTCCATATGTGCATCGGAAACTACTACTGGTCTTCCAGGGAACGGTCAAAGCGTAGACTGTTTGAGACCTTACTCCCAAGGAGGAAAGTTGCGCATGGTGACAGTTGTATTCAATCCCGATGCAATTTCTGTGTTTCATCAACACTCTCATAGTCCATAGATTACAGAATGACTCCAGATGTTCATCGGAAACTACTACTGGTCTTCCTGGGAACGATCAAAGCGTAGACTGTTTGAGACATTACTCGAAAGGAGGAAAGTGCGCATGGTGACTGTTGTATTCAGTCCCGATGCAATTTCTGTGTTTCATCAACACTCAGTTAGTCCACAGATTTCAGAATGACTCCAGATGTGCATCGGAAACTACTTCTGGTCTTCCAAGGAACGATCGAGGCGTGGACTGTTTGAGACACTACTCCCATGGAGGAAAGTGCGCTTGGTGGCTGTTGTATTCAATCCCGATGCAATTTCTGTGTTTCATTAACTCTCTGATAGTCCACAGATTACAGAATGCCACCAGATGTCCATCGGAAACTACTATTGGTCTTCCAGGGAACGATCAAAGCGTAAACTGTTTGAGACATTACTCCCGTGGAGGAAAGTGGGCATGGTGACTGTTGTATTCAATCCCGATGCAATTTCTGTGTTTCATCAACACTCTGATAGTCCACAGTTTACAGAATGCCTCCAGATGTTCATCGGAAACTACTACTGGTCTTCCTGTGAACGATCAACGCGTAGACTGTTTGAGACATTACTCGAAAGGAGGAAAGTGCGCATGGTGGCTGTTTTATTCAATCCCGATGCAATTTCCTTGTTTCATCAACACTCTGATAGTCACAGATTACAGAATGCCTCCAGACGTCCATCGGAAATTAGTACTAGTCTTCCAGGGAACGATCAAAACGTAAACTCTTGCACACATTACTCCCATGGAGGAAAGTTACGCACGGTGACAGTTGTATTCAATCCCGATGCAATTTCTGTGTATCATCAACACTCTGATAACCCACAGATTTCAGAATGCCTCCAGATGTGAATCGGAAACTACTACTGGTCTTCCAGGGAACGATCAAAACGTAGACAGTTAGAGACATTACACCCATGGAGGAAGGTGCGCATGGTGACTGTTGTACTCAATCCCGATGCAATTTCTGTGTTTCATCAACACTCTGATAGTCCACAGATTACAGATTGCCTCCAGATGTGCATCGGAAACTATTAGTGGTCTTCCAGGGAACGATGAAAGCGTAGAATGTTTGAGAATTACTCCCATGGAGGTAAGTGCGCATGGTGACTGTTGTATTCAATCCCGATGCAATTTCTGTGTTTCATCAACACTCTTATAGTGCACAGATAACAGAATGCTTCTAGATGTGCATCGGAAACTACTACTGGTCTTCCAGGGAACGATCAGAGCGTAGACTGTTTGAAACATTACTCCCCTGGAGGAATCTGCGCATGGTGACTGTTGTATTCAATCCCGATGCAATTTCTGTGTTTCATCAACACTCGGTTAGTCCACAGATTTCAGAATGACTCCAGATGTGCATCGGAAACTAATACTTGTCTTCCCGGGAAAGATCAAAGCGTAAACTGTTAGAGACATTACTCCCATGGAGGAAGGTGCGCATGGTGACTGTTGTATTCAAACCCGATGCAATTTCTGTGTTTCATCAACACTCTGATAGTCACAGATTACAGAATGCCTCCAGATGTCCATCGGAAATTACTACTGGTCTTCCAGGGAACGACCAAAGTGTAAACTGTTTGAGACATTACTCCAATGGAGGAAAGTGCGCATGGTGCCTGTTGTATTCAATCCCGATGCAATTTCGGTGTTTCATCAACACTCTGATACTCCACAGATTACAGAATGCCTCCAGATGTGCATCGGAAACTGCTACTGGTCTTCCGGAGACCGATCAAAGCGTATACTGTTTGAGACCTTACTTCCAATGAGGAAAGTGCGCATGGTGACTGTTGTATTCAATCCCGATGCAATTCGTGTGTTTCATCAACACTCAGTTAGTCCACAGATTTCAGAATGCCTCCAGATGTGCATCGGAAACTACTTCTGGTCTTCCAGAGAACTATCAAAGCGTAGAATGTTTGAGACACTACTCCCGTGGAGGAAAGTGCGCATGGTGACTGTTGTATTCAGTCCCGATGCAATTTATGTGTTTCATCAACACTCTGATAGTCCACAGATTACAGAATGCCTCCAGATGTGCATCGGAAACTACTACTGGTCTTCCAGGGAACGATCAAAGCGTATACTGATTGAGAATTACTCCCATGGAGGGATGCGAACATGGTGACTGTTGTATTCAATCCCGATTCAATTTCTGTATTTCATCAACACTCTGATAGTCCACAGATTACATAATGCCTCCAGATGTTCATCGGAAACTACTACTGGTCTTCCTGGGAACGATCAAAGCGTCGACTGTTTGAGACATTACTCGAAAGGAGGAACGTGCGCATGGTGACTGTTGTATTCAATCCCGATGCAATATCTGTGTTTCATCAACACTCTGATAGTCACAGATTACAGAATGCTTCCAGATGTCCATCGGAAATTGCTACTGGTCTTCAAAGGAACGATCAAAGCGTAAACTCTTGGACACATTACTCCCATGGAGGAAGGTGCGCATGGCGACTGTTGTATTCAATCCCGATGGAATTTCTGTGTTTCATCAACACTCTGACACTCCACAGATTATAGAATGCCTCCATATGTGCATCGGAAACTACTACTGGTCTTCCAGTGAACGATCAAAGCGTAAACTCTTTGAGACATTACTCCCATGGAGAAAGGTGCGCATGGTGACTGTTGTATTCAATCCCGATGCAATTTCTGTGTTTCATCAACACTCTGATACTCCACAGATTACAGAATGCCTCCAGATGTGCATCGGAAACTACTACTGGTCTTCCAGGGAACGATCAAAGCGTAGAATGTTTGAGAATTACTCCCATGGAGGAAACTGCGCATGGTGACTGTTGTTTTCAATCCCGATGCAATTTCTGTATTTCATCAACACTCTGATACTCCACAGCTTACAGAATGCCACCAGATGTGCATCGGAAACTATTACTATTCTTCCAGGGAACGATCACAGCGTAGACTGTTTGAGACATTACTCCCGTGGAGGAAAGTGCGCGTTGTGACCTTTGTATTCCATCCCGGTGCAATTTCTGTGTTTCATCAACACTCTGAAAGTCCACAGATTACAGAATGCCACCAGATGTGCATCGGAAACTACTACTGGTCTACCTGGGAACGATCAAAGCGTAGCATGTTTGAGATTTACTCCCATGGAAGAAAGTGCGCATGGTGACTGTTGTATTCAATCCCGATGCAATTTCTGTGTTACAGCAACATTCTGATAGTCCACAGATAACAGAATGCTTCCAGATGTGCATCGGAAACTTGGACTGGTCTTCCAGAGAACAATCAAAGCGTAGACTGTTTGAGACATTACTCCCATGGAGGAAACTGCGCATGGTGACTTTTTTATTCAATCCCGATGAAATTTCTTTGTTTCATCAACACTCAGATAGTCCACAGATGACAGAATGCCTCCAGATGTGCATCGGAAACTACTTCTGGTCTTCCATAGAACGATCAAAGTGTAGAATGTTTGAGACATTACTCCAAATGCAGAAAAGTGCGCATGGTGACTGTTGTTTTCTATCCCAATGCAATTTCTGTGTCTCATCAACAGTCTGATAGTCCACAGATTACAGAATATCTCCAGATGTGCATCGGAAACTATTACTGGTCTTCCAGGGAACGATCAAAACGTAGACTGTTTGAGACATTACTCCCATGGAGGAAAGTGCGCATGGTGGCTGTTGTTTTCAATCCCTACGCAATTTCTGTGTTTCATTAACTCTCTGATAGTCCACAGATTACAGAATGCCACCAGATGTCCATCGGAAACTACTATTGGTCTTCCAGGGAACGATCAAAGCGTAAACTGTTTGAGACATTACTCCCGTGGAGGAAAGTGGGCATGGTGACTGTTGTATTCAATCCCAATGCAAATTCTGTGTTTCATCAACACTCTGATAGTACACAGATTACAGAATGCCTCCAGATGTGCAACGGAAACTATTACTATTCTTCCAGAGCACGATCAAAGCGTAGAGTGTTTGAGACATTACTCCCAATGCAGAAAAGTGCGCATGGTGACTGTTGTTTTCTATCCCAATGCAATTTCTGTGTCTCATCAACTGTCTGATAGTCCACAGATTACAGAATATCTCCAGATGTGCATCGGAAACTATTACTGGTCTTCCAGGTAACGATCAAAACGTAGACTGTTTGAGACATTACTCCCATGGAGGAAAGTGCGCATGGTGGCTGTTGTTTTCAATCCCTACGCAATTTCTGTGTTTCATTAACTCTCTGATAGTCCACAGATTACAGAATGCCACCAGATGTCCATCGGAAACTACTATTGGTCTTCCAGGGAACGATCAAAGCGTAAACTGTTTGAGACATTACTCCCGTGGAGGAAAGTGGGCATGGTGACTGTTGTTTTCAATCCCGGTGCAATTTCTGTGTTTCATCAACACTCTGATAGTCCACAGATTACAGAATGCCTCCAGATGTTCATCGGAAACTACTACTGGTCTTCCTGGGAACGATCAACGCGTAGACTGTTTGAGACATTACTCGAAAGGAGGAAAGTGCGCATGGTGGCTGTTGTATTCAATCCCGATGCAATTTCCTTGTTTCATCAACACTCTGATAGTCACAGATTACAGAATGCCTCCAGACGTCCATCGGAAATTAGTACTAGTCTTCCAGGGAACGATCAAAACGTAAACTCTTGCACACATTACTCCCATGGAGGAAAGTTACGCATGGTGACAGTTGTATTCAATCCCGATGCAATTTCTGTGTTTCATCAACACTCTGATAACCCACAGATTTCAGAATGCCTTCAGATGTGAATCGGAAACTACTACTGGTCTTCCAGGGAACGATCAAAGCGTAGACAGTTAGAGACATTACACCCATGGAGGAAGGTGCGCATGATGACTGTTGTTTTCAATCCCGATGCAATTTCTGTGTTTCATCAACACTCTGATAGTCCACAGATTACAGATTGCCTCCAGATGTGCATCGGAAACTATTAGTGGTCTTCCAGGGAACGATGAAAGCGTAGAATGTTTGAGAATTACTCCCATGGAGGTAAGTGCGCATGGTGACTGTTGTATTCAATCCCGATGCAGTTTCTGTGTTTCATCAACACTCTTATAGTGCACAGATAACAGAATGCTTCTAGATGTGCATCGGAAACTACTACTGGTCTTCCAGGGAACGATCAGAGCGTAGACTGTTTGAAACATTAATCCCCTGGAGGAATCTGCGCATGGTGACTGTTGTATTCAATCCCGATGCAATTTCTGTGTTTCATCAACACTCGGTTAGTCCACAGATTTCAGAATGACTCCAGATGTGCATCGGAAACTAATACTTGTCTTTCCGGGAAAGATCAAAGCGTAAACTGTTAGAGACATTACTCCCATGGAGGAAGGTGCGCATGGTGACTGTTGTATTCAAACCCGATGCAATTTTTGTGTTTCATCAACACTCTGATAGTCACAGATTACAGAATGCCTCCAGATGTCCATCGGAAATTACTACTGGTCTTCCAGGGAACGACCAAAGTGTAAACTGTTTGAGACATTACTCCCATGGAGGAAAGTGCGCATGGTGACTGTTGTATTCAATCCCGATGCAATTTCGGTGTTTCATCAACACTCTGATACTCCACAGATTACAGAATGCCTCCAGATGTGCATCGGAAACTGCTACTGATCTTCCAGAGACCGATCAAAGCGTATACTGTTTGAGACCTTACTTCCAATGAGGAAAGTGCGCATGGTGACTGTTGTATTCAATCCCGATGCAATTCGTGTGTTTCATCAACACTCAGTTAGTCCGCAGATTTCAGAATGCCTCCAGATGTGCATCGGAAACTACATCTGGTCTTCCAGAGAACTATCAAAGCGTAGAATGTTTGAGACACTACTCCCGTGGAGGAAAGTGCGCATGGTGACTGTTGTATTCAGTCCCGATGCAATTTATGTGTTTCATCAACACTCTGATAGTCCACAGATTACAGATTGCCTCCAGATGTGCATCGGAAACTACTACTGGTCTTCCAGGGAACGATCAAAGCGTATACTGATTGAGAATTACTCCCATGGAGGGATGCGAACATGGTGACTGTTGTATTCAATCCCGATTCAATTTCTGTATTTCATCAACACTCTGATAGTCCACAGATTACATAATGCCTCCAGATGTTCATCGGAAACTACTACTGGTCTTCCTGGGAACGATCAAAACGTCGACTGTTTGAGACATTACTCGAAAGGAGGAACGTGCGCATGGTGACTGTTGTATTCAATCCCGATGCAATATCTGTGTTTCATCAACACTCTGATAGTCACAGATTACAGAATGCCTCCAGATGTCCATCGGAAATTGCTACTGGTCTTCAAAGGAACGATCAAAGCGTAAACTCTTGGACACATTACTCCCATGGAGGAAGGTGCGCATGGCGACTGTTGTATTCTATACCGATGGAATTTCTGTGTTTCATCAACACTCTGACACTCCACAGATTATAGAATGCCTCCATATGTGCATCGGAAACTACTACTGGTCTTCCAGTGAACGATCAAAGCGTAAACTCTTTGAGACATTACTCCCATGGAGGAAGGTGCGCATGGTGACTGTTGTATTCCATCCCGATGCAATTTCTGTGTTTCATCAACACTCTGATACTCCACAGATTACAGAATGCCTCCAGATGTGCATCGGAAACTACTACTGGTCTTCCAGGGAACGATCAAAGCGTAGAATGTTTGAGAATTACTCCCATGGAGGAAACTGCGCATGGTGACTGTTGTTTTCAATCCCGATGCAATTTCTGTATTTCATCAACACTCTGATACTCCACAGCTTACAGAATGCCACCAGATGTGCATCGGAAACTATTACTATTCTTCCAGGGAACGATCACAGCGTAGACTGTTTGAGACATTACTCCCGTGGAGGAAAGTGCGCGTTGTGACCTTTGTATTCCATCCCGGTGCAATTTCTGTGTTTCATCAACACTCTGAAAGTCCACAGATTACAGAATGCCACCAGATGTGCATCGGAAACTACTACTGGTCTACCTGGGAACGATCAAAGCGTAGCATGTTTGAGATTTACTCCCATGGAAGAAAGTGCGCATGGTGACTGTTGTATTCAATCCCGATGCAATTTCTGTGTTACAGCAACATTCTGATAGTCCACAGATAACAGAATGCTTCCAGATGTGCATCGGAAACTTGGACTGGTCTTCCAGAGAACAATCAAAGCGTAGACTGTTTGAGACATTACTCCCATGGAGGAAACTGCGCATGGTGACTTTTTTATTCAATCCCGATGAAATTTCTTTGTTTCATCAACACTCAGATAGTCCACAGATGACAGAATGCCTCCAGATGTGCATCGGAAACTACTTCTGGTCTTCCATAGAACGATCAAAGTGTAGAATGTTTGAGACATTACTCCCAATGCAGAAAAGTGCGCATGGTGACTGTTGTTTTCTATCCCAATGCAATTTCTGTGTCTCATCAACAGTCTGATAGTCCACAGATTACAGAATATCTCCAGATGTGCATCGGAAACTATTACTGGTCTTCCAGGGAACGATCAAAACGTAGACTGTTTGAGACATTACTCCCATGGAGGAAAGTGCGCATGGTGGCTGTTGTTTTCAATCCCTACGCAATTTCTGTGTTTCATTAACTCTCTGATAGTCCACAGATTACAGAATGCCACCAGATGTCCATCGGAAACTACTATTGGTCTTCCAGGGAACGATCAAAGCGTAAACTGTTTGAGACATTACTCCCGTGGAGGAAAGTGGGCATGGTGACTGTTGTATTCAATCCCAATGCAAATTCTGTGTTTCATCAACACTCTGATAGTACACAGATTACAGAATGCCTCCAGATGTGCAACGGAAACTATTACTATTCTTCCAGAGCACGATCAAAGCGTAGAGTGTTTGAGACATTACTCCCAATGCAGAAAAGTGCGCATGGTGACTGTTGTTTTCTATCCCAATGCAATTTCTGTGTCTCATCAACTGTCTGATAGTCCACAGATTACAGAATATCTCCAGATGTGCATCGGAAACTATTACTGGTCTTCCAGGTAACGATCAAAACGTAGACTGTTTGAGACATTACTCCCATGGAGGAAAGTGCGCATGGTGGCTGTTGTTTTCAATCCCTACGCAATTTCTGTGTTTCATTAACTCTCTGATAGTCCACAGATTACAGAATGCCACCAGATGTCCATCGGAAACTACTATTGGTCTTCCAGGGAACGATCAAAGCGTAAACTGTTTGAGACATTACTCCCGTGGAGGAAAGTGGGCATGGTGACTGTTGTTTTCAATCCCGGTGCAATTTCTGTGTTTCATCAACACTCTGATAGTCCACAGATTACAGAATGCCTCCAGATGTTCATCGGAAACTACTACTGGTCTTCCTGGGAACGATCAACGCGTAGACTGTTTGAGACATTACTCGAAAGGAGGAAAGTGCGCATGGTGGCTGTTGTATTCAATCCCGATGCAATTTCCTTGTTTCATCAACACTCTGATAGTCACAGATTACAGAATGCCTCCAGACGTCCATCGGAAATTAGTACTAGTCTTCCAGGGAACGATCAAAACGTAAACTCTTGCACACATTACTCCCATGGAGGAAAGTTACGCATGGTGACAGTTGTATTCAATCCCGATGCAATTTCTGTGTTTCATCAACACTCTGATAACCCACAGATTTCAGAATGCCTTCAGATGTGAATCGGAAACTACTACTGGTCTTCCAGGGAACGATCAAAGCGTAGACAGTTAGAGACATTACACCCATGGAGGAAGGTGCGCATGATGACTGTTGTTTTCAATCCCGATGCAATTTCTGTGTTTCATCAACACTCTGATAGTCCACAGATTACAGATTGCCTCCAGATGTGCATCGGAAACTATTAGTGGTCTTCCAGGGAACGATGAAAGCGTAGAATGTTTGAGAATTACTCCCATGGAGGTAAGTGCGCATGGTGACTGTTGTATTCAATCCCGATGCAGTTTCTGTGTTTCATCAACACTCTTATAGTGCACAGATAACAGAATGCTTCTAGATGTGCATCGGAAACTACTACTGGTCTTCCAGGGAACGATCAGAGCGTAGACTGTTTGAAACATTAATCCCCTGGAGGAATCTGCGCATGGTGACTGTTGTATTCAATCCCGATGCAATTTCTGTGTTTCATCAACACTCGGTTAGTCCACAGATTTCAGAATGACTCCAGATGTGCATCGGAAACTAATACTTGTCTTTCCGGGAAAGATCAAAGCGTAAACTGTTAGAGACATTACTCCCATGGAGGAAGGTGCGCATGGTGACTGTTGTATTCAAACCCGATGCAATTTCTGTGTTTCATCAACACTCTGATAGTCACAGATTACAGAATGCCTCCAGATGTCCATCGGAAATTACTACTGGTCTTCCAGGGAACGACCAAAGTGTAAACTGTTTGAGACATTACTCCCATGGAGGAAAGTGCGCATGGTGACTGTTGTATTCAATCCCGATGCAATTTCGGTGTTTCATCAACACTCTGATACTCCACAGATTACAGAATGCCTCCAGATGTGCATCGGAAACTGCTACTGATCTTCCAGAGACCGATCAAAGCGTATACTGTTTGAGACCTTACTTCCAATGAGGAAAGTGCGCATGGTGACTGTTGTATTCAATCCCGATGCAATTCGTGTGTTTCATCAACACTCAGTTAGTCCGCAGATTTCAGAATGCCTCCAGATGTGCATCGGAAACTACATCTGGTCTTCCAGAGAACTATCAAAGCGTAGAATGTTTGAGACACTACTCCCGTGGAGGAAAGTGCGCATGGTGACTGTTGTATTCAGTCCCGATGCAATTTATGTGTTTCATCAACACTCTGATAGTCCACAGATTACAGATTGCCTCCAGATGTGCATCGGAAACTACTACTGGTCTTCCAGGGAACGATCAAAGCGTATACTGATTGAGAATTACTCCCATGGAGGGATGCGAACATGGTGACTGTTGTATTCAATCCCGATTCAATTTCTGTATTTCATCAACACTCTGATAGTCCACAGATTACATAATGCCTCCAGATGTTCATCGGAAACTACTACTGGTCTTCCTGGGAACGATCAAAACGTCGACTGTTTGAGACATTACTCGAAAGGAGGAACGTGCGCATGGTGACTGTTGTATTCAATCCCGATGCAATATCTGTGTTTCATCAACACTCTGATAGTCACAGATTACAGAATGCCTCCAGATGTCCATCGGAAATTGCTACTGGTCTTCAAAGGAACGATCAAAGCGTAAACTCTTGGACACATTACTCCCATGGAGGAAGGTGCGCATGGCGACTGTTGTATTCTATACCGATGGAATTTCTGTGTTTCATCAACACTCTGACACTCCACAGATTATAGAATGCCTCCATATGTGCATCGGAAACTACTACTGGTCTTCCAGTGAACGATCAAAGCGTAAACTCTTTGAGACATTACTCCCATGGAGGAAGGTGCGCATGGTGACTGTTGTATTCAATCCCGATGCAATTTCTGTGTTTCATCAACACTCTGATACTCCACAGATTACAGAATGCCTCCAGAAGTGCGTCGGAAACTACTACTGGTCTTCCAGGGAACGATCAAAGCGTAGACTGTTAGAGACATTACTCCCACGGAGGAAGGTGCGCATGGTGACTGTTGTATTCAATCCCGATGAAATTTATGTGTTTCATCAACACTCTGATAGTCCACAGATTACAGAATGCCTCCAGATGTGCATCGGAAACTACTACTGGTCTTCCAGGGAACGATCAAAGCGTAGAATGTTTGAGAATTACTCCCATGGAGGAAACTGCGCATGGTGACTGTTGTTTTCAATCCCGATGCAATTTCTGTATTTCATCAACACTCTGATACTCCACAGCTTACAGAATGCCACCAGATGTGCATCGGAAACTACTACTGTACTTCCAGGGAACGATCACAGCGGACACTGTTTGAGACATTACTCCCGTGGAGGAAAGTGCGCGTTGTGACTTTTGTATTCCATCCCGGTGCAATTTCTGTGTTTCATCAACACTCTGAAAGTCCACAGATTACAGAATGGCACCAGATGTGCATCGGAAACTACTACTGGTCTACCAGGGAACGATCAAAGCGTAGCATGTTTGAGAATTACTCCCATGGAAGAAAGTGCGCATGGTGACTGTTGTATTCAATCCCGATGCAATTTCTGTGTTTCAGCAACATTCTGATAGTCCACAGATAACAGAATGCTTCCAGATGTGCATCGGAAACTAGGACTGGTCTTCCAGAGAACAATCAAAGCGTAGACTGTTTGAGACATTACTCCCATGGAGGAAACTGCGCATGGCGACTGTTGTATTCAATCCTGATGCAATTTCTGTGTTTCATCAACACTCAGTTTGTCCACAGATTTCAGAATGCCTCCAGATGTGCAACGGAAACTATTACTGGTCTTCCAGAGCACGATCAAAGCGTAGAGTGTTTGAGACATTACTCCCAATGCAGAAAAGTGCGCATGGTGACTGTTGTTTTCTATCCCAATGCAATTTCTGTGTCTCATCAACAGTCTGATAGTCCACAGATTACAGAATATCTCCAGATGTGCATCGGAAACTATTACTGGTCTTCCAGGGAACGATCAAAACGTAGACTGTTTGAGACATTACTCCCATGGAGGAAAGTGCGCATGGTGGCTGTTGTTTTCAATCCCGACGCAATTTCTGTGTTTTATTAACTCCCTGATAGTCCACAGATTACAGAATGCCACCAGATGTCCATCGGAAACTACTATTGGTCTTCCAGGGAACGATCAAAGCGTAAACTGTTTGAGACATTACTCCCGTGGAGGAAAGTGAGCATAGTGACTGTTGTATTCAATCCCGATGCAATTTCTGTGTTTCATCAACACTCTGATAGTCCACAGATTACAGAATGCCTCCAGATGTTCATCGGAAACTACTACTGGTCTTCCTGGGAACGATCAACGCGTAGACTGTTTGAGACATTACTCGAAAGGAGGAAAGTGCGCATGGTGGCTGTTGTATTCAATCCCGATGCAATTTCTGTGTTTCATCAACACTCTGATAGTCACAGATTACAGAATGCCTCCAGACGTCCATCGGAAATTACTACTGGACTTCCAGGGAACGATCAAAACGTAAACTCTTGCACACATTACTCACATGGAGGAAGGTGCGCATGGTGACTGTTGTATTCAATCCCGATGGAATTTCTTTGTTTCATCAACACTCTGACACTCTACAGATTATAGAATGCCTCCATATGTGCATCGGAAACTACTACTGGTCTTCCAGGCAACGATCAAAGCGTAAACTCTTTGAGACATTACTCTCATGGAGGAAGGTGCGCATGGTGACTGTTGTATTCAATCCCGATGCAATTTCCGTGTTTCATCTACACTCTGATTCTCCACAGATTACAGAATGCCTCCAGATGTGCATCGGAAACTACTACTGGTCTCCCAGGGAACGATCAAAGCGTAGACTGTTTGAGACATTACTCCCGTGGAGGAAAGAGCGCGTTGTGACTGTTGTATTCAATCCCGATGCAACTTCTGTGTTTCATCAACACTCTGATAGTCCACAGATTACAGAATGCCTCCAGATGTGCATCGGAAACTACTACTGGTCTTCCAGGGAACGATCAATGCGTAGCATTTTTGAGAATTACTCTCATGGAGGAAAGTGCGCATGGTGACTGTTGTATTCAATCCCGATGCAATTTCTGTGTTTCATCAACAATCTGATGCTCCACAGGTTACAGAATTGCTCCAGATGTTCATCGGAAACTACTACTGGTCTGCCAGGCCACGATCAAAGCGTAGACTCTTTGAGAATTAGTCCCTCGCAGGGAAGTGCGCTTGGTGACTGTTGTTTTCAATCCCGATGCAATTTCTGTCTTTCATTAAAAGTCTGATAGCCCACAGACTACAGAATATCTCCAGATGTGCATCGCAAACTATTACTGGTTTTCCAGGGAACGATCAAAGCGTAGACTGTTTCAGACATTACTCCCGTGGAGGAAAGTGCGCATGGTGACTGTTGTATTCAATCCCGATGCAATTTCTGTGTTTCAGCAACACTCTGATAGTCCACAGATAACAGAATGCCTCCAGATGTGCATCGGAAAGTAGTACTGGTCTTCCAGAGCACGATCAAAGCGTAGACTATTTGAGACATTAGTCCCATGGAGGAAAGTGCTCATGGTGACTGTTCTATTCAATCCCGATGCAATTTCTGTGTCTCATCAACAGTCTGATAGTCCACAGATTACAGAATATCTCCAGATGTGCATCGGAAACTATTACTGGTCTTCCAGGGAACGATCAAAACGTAGACTGTTTGAGACATTACTCCCATGGAGGAAAGTGCGCATGGTGGCTGTTGTTTTCAATCCCGACGCAATTTCTGTGTTTCATCAACTCTCTGATAGTCCACAGATTACAGAATGCCACCAGATGTCCATCGGAAACTACTATTTGTCTTCCAGGGAACGATCAAAGCGTAGACTGTTTGAGACATTACTCGAAAGGAGGAAAGTGCGCATGGTGGCTGTTGTATTCAATCTCGATGCAATTTCTGTGTTTCATCAACACTCTGATAGTCACAGATTACAGAATGCCTCCAGACGTCCATCGGAAATTACTACTGGTCTTCCAGGGAACGATCAAAACGTAAACTCTTGCACACATTACTCCCATGGAGGAAGGTGCGCATGGTGACTGTTGTATTCAATCCCGATGCAATTTCTGTGTTTCATCAACACTCAGTTTGTCCACAGATTTCAGAATGCCTCCAGATGTGCATCGGAAACTACTTCTGGTCTTCCAGAGAACGATCAAAGTGTAGAATGTTTGAGACACTACTCCCGTGGAGGAAAGTGCGCATGGTGACTGTTGTATTCAATCCCGATGCAATTAATGTGTTTCATCAACACTCTGATAGTCCACAGATTACAGAATGCCTCCAGATGTGCATCGGAAACTACTACTGGTCTTCCAGGGAATGATCAAAGCGTAGACTGTTTGAGACATTACTCGAAAGGAGGAAAGTGCGCATGGTGGCTGTTGTATTCAATCCCGATGCAATTTCTGTGTTTCATCAACACTCTGATAGTCACAGATTACAGAATGCCTATAGACGTCCATCGGAAATTACTACTGGTCCTCCAGGGAACGATCAAAACGTAAACTCTTGCACACATTACTCACATGGAGGAAGGTGCGCATGGTGACTGTTGTATTCAATCCCGATGGAATTTCTTTGTTTCATCAACACTCGGAAACTCCACAGATTATAGAATGCCTCCATATGTGCATCGGAAACTACTACTGGTCTTCCAGGCAACGATCAAAGCGTAAACACTTTGAGACATTACTCTCATGGAGGAAGGTGCGCATGGTGACTGTTGTATTCAATCCCGATGCAATTTCCGTGTTTCATCAACACTCTGATTCTCCACAGATTACAGAATGCCTCCAGATGTGCATCGGAAACTACTACTGGTCTCCCAGGGAACGATCAAAGCGTAGACTGTTTGAGACATTACTCCCGTGGAGGAAAGAGCGCGTTGTGACTGTTGTATTCAATCCCGATGCAATTTCTGTGTTTCATCAACACTCTGATAGTCCACAGATTACAGAATGCCTCCAGATGTGCATCGGAAACTACTACTGGTCTTCCAGGGAACGATCAAAGCGTAGATTGTTTGAGAATTACTCCCATGGAGGAAAGTGCGCATGGTGACTGTTGTATTCAATCCCGATGCAATTTCTGTGTTTCATCAACAATCTGATACTCCACAGGTTAAAGAATTGCTCCAGATGTTCATCAGAAACTACTACTGGTCTTCCAGGCCACGATCAAAGCGTAGACTCTTTGAGAATTAGTCCCTCGCAGGGAAGTGCGCTTGGTGACAGTTGTTTTCAATCCCGATGCAATTTCTGTCTTTCATTAAAAGTCTGATAGCCCACAGATTACAGAATATCTCCAGATGTACATCGCAAACTATTACTGGTTTTCCAGGGAACGATCAAAGCGTAGACTGTTTGAGACATTACTCCCGTGGAGGAAAGTGCGCATGGTGACTGTTGTATTCAATCCCGATGCAATTTCTGTGTTTCAGCAACACTCTGATAGTCCACAGATAACAGAATGCCTCCAGATGTGCATCGGAAAGTAGTACTGGTCTTCCAGAGCACGATCAAAGCGTAGACTATTTGAGACATTACTCCCATGGAGGAAAGTGCTCATGGTGACTGTTGTATTCAATCCCGATGCAATTTCTGTGTCTCATCAACAGTCTGATAGTCCACAGATTACAGAATATCTCCAGATGTGCATCGGAAACTATTACTGGTCTTCCAGGGAACGATCAAAACGTAGACTGTTTGAGACATTACTCCCATGGAGGAAAGTGCGCATGGTGGCTGTTGTTTTCAATCCCGACGCAATTTCTGTGTTTCATCAACTCTCTGATAGTCCACAGATTACAGAATGCCACCAGATGTCCATCGGAAACTACTATTTGTCTTCCAGGGAACGATCAAAGCGTAGACTGTTTGAGACATTACTCGAAAGGAGGAAAGTGCGCATGGTGGCTGTTGTATTCAATCTCGATGCAATTTCTGTGTTTCATCAACACTCTGATAGTCACAGATTACAGAATGCCTCCAGACGTCCATCGGAAATTACTACTGGTCTTCCAGGGAACGATCAAAACGTAAACTCTTGCACACATTACTCCCATGGAGGAAGGTGCGCATGGTGACTGTTGTATTCAATCCCGATGCAATTTCTGTGTTTCATCAACACTCAGTTTGTCCACAGATTTCAGAATGCCTCCAGATGTGCATCGGAAACTACTTCTGGTCTTCCAGAGAACGATCAAAGTGTAGAATGTTTGAGACACTACTCCCGTGGAGGAAAGTGCGCATGGTGACTGTTGTATTCAATCCCGATGCAATTAATGTGTTTCATCAACACTCTGATAGTCCACAGATTACAGAATGCCTCCAGATGTGCATCGGAAACTACTACTGGTCTTCCAGGGAATGATCAAAGCGTAGACTGTTCGAGAATTACTCCCATGGAGGAAAGTGCGCATGGTGACTGTTGTATTCAATCCCAATGCAAATTCTGTGTTTCATCAACACTCTGATAGTCACAGATTACAGAATGCCTCCAGACGTCCATCGGAAATTACTACTGGACTTCCAGGGAACGATCAAAACGTAAACTCTTGCACACATTACTCACATGGAGGAAGGTGCGCATGGTGACTGTTGTATTCAATCCCGATGGAATTTCTTTGTTTCATCAACACTCTGACACTCTACAGATTATAGAATGCCTCCATATGTGCATCGGAAACTACTACTGGTCTTCCAGGCAACGATCAAAGCGTAAACTCTTTGAGACATTACTCTCATGGAGGAAGGTGCGCATGGTGACTGTTGTATTCAATCCCGATGCAATTTCCGTGTTTCATCAACACTGTGATTCTCCACAGATTACAGAATGCCTCAAGATGTGCATCGGAAACTACTACTGGTCTCCCAGGGAACGATCAAAGCGTAGACTGTTTGAGACATTACTCCCGTGGAGGAAAGAGCGCGTTGTGACTGTTGTATTCAATCCCGATGCAATTTCTGTGTTTCATCAACACTCTGATAGTCCACAGATTACAGAATGCCTCCAGATGTGCATCGGAAACTACTACTGGTCTTCCAGGGAACGATCAATGCGTAGCATTTTTGAGAATTACTCTCATGGAGGAAAGTGCGCATGGTGACTGTTGTATTCAATCCCGATGCCATTTCTGTGTTTCATCAACACTCTGATAGTCCACAGATTACAGAATGCCTCCAGATGTGCATCGGAAACTACTACTGGTCTTCCAGGGAACGATCAAAGCGTAGATTGTTTGAGAATTACTCCCATGGAGGAAAGTGCGCATGGTGACTGTTGTATTCAATCCCGATGCAATTTCTGTGTTTCATCAACAATCTGATACTCCACAGGTTACAGAATTGCTCCAGATGTTCATCGGAAACTACTACTGGTCTGCCAGGCCACGATCAAAGCGTAGACTCTTTGAGAATTAGTCCCTCGCAGGGAAGTGCGCTTGGTGACTGTTGTTTTCAATCCCGATGCAATTTCTGTCTTTCATTAAAAGTCTGATAGCCCACAGATTACAGAATATCTCCAGATGTGCATCGCAAACTATTACTGGTTTTCCAGGGAACGATCAAAGCGTAGACTGTTTGAGACATTACTCCCGTGGAGGAAAGTGCGCATGGTGACTGTTGTATTCAATCCCGATGCAATTTCTGTGTTTCAGCAACACTCTGATAGTCCACAGATAACAGAATGCCTCCAGATGTGCATCGGAAAGTAGTACTGGTCTTCCAGAGCACGATCAAAGCGTAGACTATTTGAGACATTACTCCCATGGAGGAAAGTGCTCATGGTGACTGTTGTATTCAATCCCGATGCAATTTCTGTGTCTCATCAACAGTCTGATAGTCCACAGATTACAGAATATCTCCAGATGTGCATCGGAAACTATTACTGGTCTTCCAGGGAACGATCAAAACGTAGACTGTTTGAGACATTACTCCCATGGAGGAAAGTGCGCATGGTGGCTGTTGTTTTCAATCCCGACTCAATTTCTGTGTTTCATCAACTCTCTGATAGTCCACAGATCACAGAATGCCACCAGATGTCCATCGGAAACTACTATTTGTCTTCCAGGGAACGATCAAAGCGTAGACTGTTTGAGACATTACTCGAAAGGAGGAAAGTGCGCATGGTGGCTGTTGTATTCAATCTCGATGCAATTTCTGTGTTTCATCAACACTCTGATAGTCACAGATTACAGAATGCCTCCAGACGTCCATCGGAAATTACTACTGGTCTTCCAGGGAACGATCAAAACGTAAACTCTTGCACACATTACTCCCATGGAGGAAGGTGTGCATGGTGACTGTTGTATTCAATCCCGATGCAATTTCTGTGTTTCATCAACACTCAGTTTGTCCACAGATTTCAGAATGCCTCCAGATGTGCATCGGAAACTACTTCTAGTCTTCCAGAGAACGATCAAAGTGTAGAATGTTTGAGACACTACTCCCGTGGAGGAAAGTGCGCATGGTGACTGTTGTATTCAATCCCGATGCAATTTATGTGTTTCATCAACACTCTGATAGTCCACAGATTACAGAATGCCTCCAGATGTGCATCGGAAACTACTACTGGTCTTCCAGGGAATGATCAAAGCGTAGAGTGTTTGAGACATTACTCCCAATGCAGAAAAGTGCGCATGGTGACTGTTGTTTTCTATCCCAATGCAATTTCTTTGTCTCATCAACAGTCTGATAGTCCACAGATTACAGAATATCTCCAGATGTGCATCGGAAACTATTACTGGTCTTCCAGGGAACGATCAAAACGTAGACTGTTTGAGACATTACTCCCATGGAGGAAAGTGCGCATGGTGGCTGTTGTTTTCAATCCCGACGCAATTTCTGTGTTTTATTAACTCTCTGATAGTCCACAGATTACAGAATGCCACCAGATGTCCATCGGAAACTACTATTGGTCTTCCAGGGAACGATCAAAGCGTAAACTGTTTGAGACATTACTCCCGTGGAGGAAAGTGGGCATAGTGACTGTTGTATTCAATCCCGATGCAATTTCTGTGTTTCATCAACACTCTGATAGTCCACAGATTACAGAATGCCTCCAGATGTTCATCGGAAACTACTACTGGTCTTCCTGGGAACGATCAACGCGTAGACTGTTTGAGACATTACTCGAAAGGAGGAAAGTGCGCATGGTGGCTGTTGTATTCAATCCCGATGCAATTTCTGTGTTTCATCAACACTCTGATAGTCACAGATTACAGAATGCCTATAGACGTCCATCGGAAATTACTACTGGTACTCCTGGGAACGATCAAAACGTAAACTCTTGCACACATTACTCACATGGAGGAAGGTGCGCATGGTGACTGTTGTATTCAATCCCGATGGAATTTCTTTGTTTCATCAACACTCTGACACTCCACAGATTATAGAATGCCTCCATATGTGCATCGGAAACTACTACTGGTCTTCCAGGCAACGATCAAAGCGTAAACTCTTTGAGACATTACTCTCATGGAGGAAGGTGCGCATGGTGACTGTTGTATTCAATCCCGATGCAATTTCCGTGTTTCATCAACACTCTGATTCTCCACAGATTACAGAATGCCTCCAGATGTGCATCGGAAACTACTACTGGTCTCCCAGGGAACGATCAAAGCGTAGACTGTTTGAGACATTACTCCCGTGGAGGAAAGAGCGCGTTGTGACTGTTGTATTCAATCCCGATGCAATTTCTGTGTTTCATCAACACTCTGATAGTCCACAGATTACAGAATGCCTCCAGATGTGCATCGGAAACTACTACTGGTCTTCCAGGGAACGATCAAAGGGTAGATTGTTTGAGAATTACTCCCATGGAGGAAAGTGCGCATGGTGACTGTTGTATTCAATCCCGATGCAATTTCTGTGTTTCATCAACAATCTGATACTCCACAGGTTAAAGAATTGCTCCAGATGTTCATCAGAAACTACTACTGGTCTTCCAGGCCACGATCAAAGCGTAGACTCTTTGAGAATTAGTCCCTCGCAGGGAAGTGCGCTTGGTGACTGTTGTTTTCAATCCCGATGCAATTTCTGTCTTTCATTAAAAGTCTGATAGCCCACAGATTACAGAATATCTCCAGATGTGCATCGCAAACTATTACTGGTTTTCCAGGGAACGATCAAAGCGTAGACTGTTTGAGACATTACTCCCGTGGAGGAAAGTGCGCATGGTGACTGTTGTATTCAATCCCGATGCAATTTCTGTGTTTCAGCAACACTCTGATAGTCCACAGATAACAGAATGCCTCCAGATGTGCATCGGAAAGTAGTACTGGTCTTCCAGAGCACGATCAAAGCGTAGACTATTTGAGACATTACTCCCATGGAGGAAAGTGCTCATGGTGACTGTTGTATTCAATCCCGATGCAATTTCTGTGTCTCATCAACAGTCTGATAGTCCACAGATTACAGAATATCTCCAGATGTGCATCAGAAACTATTACTGGTCTTCCAGGGAACGATCAAAACGTAGACTGTTTGAGACATTACTCCCATGGAGGAAAGTGCGCATGGTGGCTGTTGTTTTCAATCCCGACGCAATTTCTGTGTTTCATCAACTCTCTGATAGTCCACAGATTACAGAATGCCACCAGATGTCCATCGGAAACTACTATTTGTCTTCCAGGGAACGATCAAAGCGTAGACTGTTTGAGACATTACTCGAAAGGAGGAAAGTGCGCATGGTGGCTGTTGTATTCAATCTCGATGCAATTTCTGTGTTTCATCAACACTCTGATAGTCACAGATTACAGAATGCCTCCAGACGTCCATCGGAAATTACTACTGGTCTTCCAGGGAACGATCAAAACGTAAACTCTTGCACACATTACTCCCATGGAGGAAGGTGCGCATGGTGACTGTTGTATTCAATCCCGATGGAATTTCTGTGTTTCATCAACACTCTGACACTCCACAGATTATAGAATGCCTCCATATGTGCATCGGAAACTACTACTGGTCTTCCAGGCAACGATCAAAGCGTAAACTCTTTGAGACATTACTCCCATGGAGGAAGGTGCGCATGGTGACTGTTGTATTCAATCCCGATGCAAATTCCGTGTTTCATCAACACTCTGATTCTCCACAGATTACAGAATGCCTCCAGATGTGCATCGCAAACTACTACTGGTCTTCCAGGGAACGATCAATGCGTAGCATGTTTGAGAATTACTCCCATGGAGGAAAGTGCGCATGGTGACTGTTGTATTCAATCCCGATGCAGTTCCTGTGATTCATCAAAACTCAGTTAGTCCACAGATTTCAGAATGCCTCCAGATGTGCATTGGAAACTACTACTGGTCTTCCAGGGAAGGATCACAGCGTAGACTGTTTGAGACCTTACTCCCATGGAGGAAAGTGCCCATGGTGACTGTTGTATTCAATCCCGATGCAATATCTGTGTTTCATCAACACTCAGATAATAAACAGATTATAGAATACCTCCAGATGTGCATCGGAAACTACTACTGGTCTTCCAGGGAACGATGAAAGCGTAGAATGTTTGAGAATTACTCCCATGGAGGAAAGTGCGCATGGTGACTGTTGTATTCAATCCCGATGCAATTTCTGTGTTTCATCAACAATCTGATACTCCACAGGTTACAGAATTCCGCCAGATGTTCATCGGAAACTACTACTGGTCTTCCAGGCCACGATCAAAGCGTAGACTCTTTGAGAATTAGTCCCTCGCAGGGAAGTGCGCTTGGTGAATGTTGTTTTCAATCCCGATGCAATTTCTGTGTTTCATTAAAAGTCTGATAGCCCACAGATTACAGAATATCTCCAGATGTGCATCGCAAACTATTACTGGTCTTCCAGGGAACGATCAAAGCGTAGAATGTTTGAGAATTACAGCCATTTAGGAAAGTGCGCATGGTGACTGTTGTATTCAATTCCGATGCAATTTCTGTGTTTCAGCAACACTCTGATTGTCCACAGATAACAGAATGCCTCCAGATGTGCATCGGAAAGTAGTACTGGTCTTCCAGAGCACGATCAAAGCGTAGACTATTTGAGACATTACTCCCATGGAGGAAAGTGCGCATGGTGACTGTTGTATTCAATCCCGATGAAATTTCTGTGTTTCATCAACACTCAGTTAGTCCACAGATTTCAGAATGCCTCCAGATGTGCATCGGAAACTACTTCTGGTCTTCCAGAGAACGACCAAATCGTAGAATGTTTGAGACACTACTCCCGTGGAGGAAAGTGCGCATGGTGACTGTTGTATTCAATCCCGATGCAATTTATGTGTTTCATCAACCCTCTGATAGTCCACAGATTACAGAATACCTCCAGATGTGCATCGGAAACTACTACTGGTCTTCCAGGGAATGATCAAAGCATTGACTGTTTGAGAATTACTCCCATGGAGGAAAGTGCGCATGGTGACTGTTGTATTCAATCCCAATGCAAATTCTGTGTTTCATCAACACTCTGTTAGTCCACAGATTACAGAATGCCTCCAGATGTGCATCGGAAACTACTACTGGTCTTCCAGAGCACGATCAAAGCGTAGACTGTTTGAGACGTTACTCCCAATGCAGAAAAGTGCGCATGGTGTCTGTTGTATTCAATCCCGATGCAATTTCTGTGTCTCATCAACAGTCTGATAGTCCACAGATTACAGAATATCTCCAGATGTGCATCGGTAACTAGTACTGGTCTTCCAGGGAACGATCAAATCGTAGACTGTTTGAGACATTACTCCCATGGAGGAAAGTGCGCATGGTGGCTGTTGTTTTCAATCCCGAAGCAATTTCTGTGTTTCATCAACTCTCTGATAGTCCACAGATTACAGAATGCCACCAGATGTCCATCGGAAACTACTATTGGTCTTCCAGGAAACGATCAAAGCGTAGACTGTTTGTGACATTACTCCCGTGGAGGAAAGTGGGCATGGTGACTGTTGTATTCAATCCCGATGCAATTTCTGTGTTTCATCAACACTCTGATAGTCCACAGATTACAGAATGCCTCCAGATGTTCATCGGAAACTACTACTGGTCTTCCTGGGAACGATCAAAGCGTAGACTGTTTGAGACATTACTCGAAAGGAGGAAAGTGCGCATGGTGGCTGTTGTATTCAATCCCGATGCAATTTCTGTGTTTCATCAACACTCTGATAGTCACAGATTACAGAATGCCTCCAGACGTCCATCGGAAATTACTACTGGTCTTCCAGGGAACGATCAAAACGTAAACTCTTGCACACATTACTCCCATGGAGGAAGGTGCGCATGGTGACTGTTGTATTCAATCCCGATGGAATTTCTGTGTTTCATCAACACTCTGACACTCCACAGATTATTGAGTGCCTCCATATGTGTATCGGAAACTACTACTGGTCTTCCACGCAACGATCAAAGCGTAAACTCTTTGTGACATTACTCCCATGGAGGAAGGTGCGCATGGTGACTGTTGTATTCAATCCCGATGAAATTTCTGTGTTTCATCAACACTCAGTTAGTCCACAGATTTCAGAATGCCTCCAGATGTGCATCGGAAACTACTTCTGGTCTTCCAGAGAACGACCAAATCGTAGAATGTTTGAGACACTACTCCCGTGGAGGAAAGTGCGCATGGTGACTGTTGTATTCAATCCCGATGCAATTTATGTGTTTCATCAACCCTCTGATAGTCCACAGATTACAGAATACCTCCAGATGTGCATCGGAAACTACTACTGGTCTTCCAGGGAATGATCAAAGCATTGACTGTTTGAGAATTACTCCCATGGAGGAAAGTGCGCATGGTGACTGTTGTATTCAATCCCAATGCAAATTCTGTGTTTCATCAACACTCTGTTAGTCCACAGATTACAGAATGCCTCCAGATGTGCATCGGAAACTACTACTGGTCTTCCAGAGCACGATCAAAGCGTAGACTGTTTGAGACGTTACTCCCAATGCAGAAAAGTGCGCATGGTGTCTGTTGTATTCAATCCCGATGCAATTTCTGTGTCTCATCAACAGTCTGATAGTCCACAGATTACAGAATATCTCCAGATGTGCATCGGTAACTAGTACTGGTCTTCCAGGGAACGATCAAATCGTAGACTGTTTGAGACATTACTCCCATGGAGGAAAGTGCGCATGGTGGCTGTTGTTTTCAATCCCGAAGCAATTTCTGTGTTTCATCAACTCTCTGATAGTCCACAGATTACAGAATGCCACCAGATGTCCATCGGAAACTACTATTGGTCTTCCAGGAAACGATCAAAGCGTAGACTGTTTGTGACATTACTCCCGTGGAGGAAAGTGGGCATGGTGACTGTTGTATTCAATCCCGAAGCAATTTCTGTGTTTCATCAACACTCTGATAGTCCACAGATTACAGAATGCCTCCAGATGTTCATCGGAAACTACTACTGGTCTTCCTGGGAACGATCAAAGCGTAGACTGTTTGAGACATTACTCGAAAGGAGGAAAGTGCGCATGGTGGCTGTTGTATTCAATCCCGATGCAATTTCTGTGTTTCATCAACACTCTGATAGTCACAGATTACAGAATGCCTCCAGACGTCCATCGGAAATTACTACTGGTCTTCCAGGGAACGATCAAAACGTAAACTCTTGCACACATTACTCCCATGGAGGAAGGTGCGCATGGTGACTGTTGTATTCAATCCCGATGGAATTTCTGTGTTTCATCAACACTCTGACACTCCACAGATTATTGAGTGCCTCCATATGTGTATCGGAAACTACTACTGGTCTTCCACGCAACGATCAAAGCGTAAACTCTTTGTGACATTACTCCCATGGAGGAAGGTGCGCATGGTTACTGTTGTATTCAATCCCGATGCAATTTCCCTGTTTCATTAACACTCTGATAGTCCACAGATTACAGAATGCCTCCAGATGTGCATCGGAAACTACTACTGGTCTTCCAGGGAACGAGCAAAGCGTAGAATGTTTGAGAAATACTCCCATGGAGGAAGCTGCGCATGGTGACTGTTGTTTTCAATCCCGATGCAATTTCTGTATTTCATCAACACTCTGATACCCCACAGCTTACAGAATGCCACCAGATGTGCATCGGAAACTACTACTGTTCTTCCAGGGAACGATCTAAGCGTAGACTGTTTGGGACATTACTCCCGTGGAGGAAAGTGCGCATGGCGACTGTTGTATTCAATCCCGATGCAATTTCTGTGTTTCATCAACACTCAGTTTGTCCACAGATTTCAGAATGCCTCCAGATGTGCATCGAAACTACTTCTGGTCTTCCAGAGAACGATCAAAGTGTAGAATATTTGAGACACTACTCCCGTGGAGGAAAGTGCGCATGGTGACTGTTGTATTCAATCCCGATGCAATTTATGTGTTTCATCAACACTCTGATAGTCCACAGATTACAGAATGCCTCCAGATGTGCATCGGAAACTACTACTGGTCTTCCAGGGAATGATCAAAGCGTAGACTGTTCGAGAATTACTCCCATGGAGGAAAGTGCTCATGGTGACTGTTGTATTCAATCCCAATGCAAATTCTATGTTTCATCAACACTCTGATAGTCCACAGATTACAGAATGCCTCCAGATGTGCAACGGAAACTATTACTGGTCTTCCAGAGCACGATCAAAGCGTAGAGTGTTTGAGACATTACTCCCAATGCAGAAAAGTGCGCATGGTGACAGTTGTATTCAATCCCGACGTAATTTCTGTGTCTCATCAACAGTCTGATAGACCACAGATTACAGAATATCTCCAGATGTGCATCGGAAACTATTACTGGTCTTCCAGGGAACGATCAAAACGTAGACTGTTTGAGACATTACTCCCATGGAGGAAAGTGCGCATGGTGGCTGTTGTTTTCAATCCCGACGCAATTTCTGTGTTTCATCAACTCTCTGATAGTCCACAGATTACAAAATGCCTCCAGATGTTCATCGGAAACTACTACTGGTCTTCCTGGGAACGATCAAAGCGTAGACTGTTTGAGACATTACTCGAAAGGAGGAAAGTGCGCATGGTGGCTGTTGTATTCAATCCCGATGCAATTTCTGTGTTTCATCAACACTCTGATAGTCACAGATTACAGAATGCTTCCAGACGTCCATCGGAAATTACTACTGGTCTTCCAGGGAACGATCAAAACGTAAACTCTTGCACACATTACTCCCATGGAGGAAGGTGCGCATGGTGACTGTTGTATTCAATCCCGATGGAATTTCTGTGTTTCATCAACACTCTGACACTCCACAGATTATAGAATGCCTCCATATGTGTATCGGAAACTACTACTGGTCTTCCAGGCAACGATCAAAGCGTAAACTCTTTGTGACATTACTCCCATGGAGGAAGGTGCGCATGGTGACTGTTGTATTCAATCCCGATGCAATTTCCCTGTTTCATTAACACTCTGATAGTCCACAGATTACAGAATGCCTCCAGATGTGCATCGGAAACTACTACTGGTCTTCCAGGGAACGATCAAAGCGTAGAATGTTTGAGAATTACTCCCATGGAGGAAACTGCGCATGGTGACTGTTGTTTTCAATCCCGATGCAATTTCTGTATTTCATCAACACTCTGATACTCCACAGCTTACAGAATGCCACCTGATGTGCATCGGAAACTACTACTGTTCTTCCAGGGAACGATCAAAGCGTGGACTGTTTGAGACATTACTCCCGTGGAGGAAAGTGCGCATGGCGACTGTTGTATTCAATCCCGATGCAATTTCTGTGTTTCATCAACACTCAGTTTGTCCACAGATTTCAGAATGCCTCCAGATGTGCATCGGAAAGTACTTCTGGTCTTCCAGAGAACGATCAAAGTGTGGAATGTTTGAGACACTAGTCCCGTGGAGGAAAGTGCGCATGGTGACTGTTGTATTCAATCCCGATGCAATTTATGTGTTTCATCAACACTCTGATAGTCCACAGATTACAGAATGCCTCCAGATGTGCATCGGAAACTACTACTGGTCTTCCAGGGAATGATCAAAGCGTAGACTGTTCGAGAATTACTCCCATGGAGGAAAGTGCTCATGGTGACTGTTGTATTCAATCCCAATGCAAATTCTATGTTTCATCAACACTCTGATAGTCCACAGATTACAGAATGCCTCCAGATGTGCAACGGAAACTATTACTGGTCTTCCAGAGCACGATCAAAGCGTAGAGTGTTTGAGACATTACTCCCAATGCAGAAAAGTGCGCATGGTGACTGTTGTATTCAATCCCGATGCAATTTCTGTGTCTCATCAACAGTCTGATAGTCCACAGACTACAGAATATCTCCAGATGTGCATCGGAAACTATTACTGGCCTTCCAGGGAACGATCAAAACGTAGACTGTTTCAGACATTACTCCCATGGAGGAAAGTGCGCATGGTGGCTGTTGTTTTCAATCCCGACGCAATTTCTGTGTTTCATCAACTCTCTGATAGTCCACAGATTACAGAATGCCACCAGATGTCCATCGGAAACTACTATTGGTCTTCCAGGGAACGATCAAAGCGTAGACTGTTTGAGACATTACTCCCGTGGAGGAAAGTGGGCATGGTGACTGTTGTATTCAATCCCGATGCAATTTCTGTGTTTCATCAACACTCTGATAGTCCACAGATTACAGAATGCCTCCAGATGTTCATCGGAAACTACTACTGGTCTTCCTGGGAACGATCAAAGCGTAGACTGTTTGAGACATTACTCGAAATGAGGAAAGTGCGCATGGTGGCTGTTCTATTCAATCCCGATGCAATTTCTGTGTTTCATCAACACTCTGATAGTCACAGATTACAGAATGCCTCCAGACGTCCATCGGAAATTACTACTGGTCTTCCAGGTAACGATCAAAACGTAAACTCTTGCACACATTACTCCCATGGAGGAAGGTGCACATGGTGACTGTTGTATTCAATCCCGATGGAATTTCTTTGTTTCATCAACACTCTGACACGCCACAGATTATAGAATGCCTCCATATGTGCATCGGAAACTACTACTGGTCTTCCAGGCAACGATCAAAGCGTAAACTCTTTGAGACATTACTCCCATGGAGGAAGGTGCGCATGGTGACTGTTGTATTCAATCCCGATGCAATTTCCGTGTTTCATCAACACTCTGATTCTCCACAGATTACAGAATGCCTCCAGATGTGCATCGGAAACTACTACTGGTCTTCCAGGGAACGATCAAAGCGTAGATTGTTTAAGAATTACTCCCATGGAGGAAAGTGCGCATGGTGACTGTTGTATTCAATCCCGATGCAATTTCTGTGTTTCATCAACAATCTGATACTCCACAGGTTACAGAATTCCTCCAGATGTTCATCGGAAACTACTACTGGTCTTCCAGGCCACGATCAAAGCGTAGACTCTTTGAGAATTAGTCCCTCGCAGGGAAGTGCGCTTGGTATCTGTTGTTTTCAATCCCGATGCAATTTCTGTGTTTCATTAAAAGTCTGATAGCCCAGAGATTACAGAATATCTCCAGATGTGCATCGCAAACTATTACTGGTTTTCCAGGGAACGATCAAAGCGTAGACTGTTTGAGACATTACTCCCGTGGAGGAAAGTGCGCATGGTGACTGTTGTATTCAATCCCGATGCAATTTCTGTGTTTCATCAACACTCTGATAGTCCACAGTTTACAGAATGCCTCCAGATTTGCATCGGAAACTACTACTGGTCTTCCAGGGAATGATCAATGCGTAGACTGTTTGAGAATTACTCCCATGGAGGAAAGTGCGCATGGTGACTGTTGTATTCAATCCCGATGCAATTTCTGTGTTTCAGCAACACTCTGATAGTCCACAGATAACAGAATGCCTCCAGATGTGCATCGGAAAGTAGTACTGGTCTTCCAGAGCACGATCAAAGCGTAGACTATTTGAGACATTACTCCCATGGAGGAAAGTGCTCATGGTGACTTTTTGTATTCAATCCCGATGCAATTTCTGTGTCTCATCAACAGTCTGATAGTCCACAGATTACAGAATATCTCCAGATGTGCATCGGAATCTATTACTGGTCTTCCAGGGAACGATCAAAACGTATACTGTTTCAGACATTACTCCCATGGAGGAAAGTCCGCGTGGTGGCTGTTGTTTTCAATCCCGACGCAATTTCTGTGTTTCATCAACTCTCTGATAGTCCACAGATTACAGAATGCCACCAGATGTCCATCGGAAACTACTATTTGTCTTCCAGGGAACGATCAAAGCGTAGACTGTTTGAGACATTACTCCCGTGGAGGAAAGTGCGCATGGTGACTGTTGTATTCAATCCCGATGCAATTTCTGTGTTTCATCAACACTCTGATAGTCCACAGATTACAGAATTCCTCCAGATGTTCATCGGAAACTACTACTGGTCTTCCTGGGAACGATCAAAGCGTAGACTGTTTGAGACATTACTCGGAAGGAGGAAAGTGCGCATGGTGGCTGTTGTATTCAATCCCGATGCAATTTCTGTGTTTCATCAACACTCTGATAGTCACAGATTACAGAATGCCTCCAGACGTCCATTGGGAATTACTACTGGTCTTCCAGGGAACGATCAAAACGTAAACTCATGCACACATTACTCCCATGGAGGAAGGTGCGCATGGTGACTGTTGTATTCAATCCCGATGGAATTTCTGTGTTTCATCAACACTCTGACACTCCACAGATTATAGAATGCCTCCATATGTGCATCGGAAACTACTACTGGTCTTCCAGGCAACGATCAAAGCGTAAACTCTTTGAGACATTACTCCCATGGAGGAAGGTGCGCATGGTGACTGTTGTATTCAATCCCGATGCAATTTCCGTGTTTCATCAACACTCTGATTCTCCACAGATTACAGAATGCCTCCAGATGTGCATCGGAAACTACTACTGGTCTTCCAGGGAACGATCAATGCGTAGACTGTTTGAGACATTACTCCCGTGGAGGAAAGAGCGCGTTGTGAGTGTTGTATTCAATCCTGATGCAATTTCTGTGTTTCATCAACACTCTGATAGCTCACAGATTACAGAATGCCTCCAGATGTGCATCGCAAAATACTACTGGTCTTCCAGGGAACGATCAATGCGTAGCATGTTTGAGAATTACTCCCATGGAGGAAAGTGCGCATGGTGACTGTTGTATTCAATCCCGATGCCATTTCTGTGTTTCATCAACACTCTGATAGTCCACAGATTACAGAAGGCCTCCACATGTGCATCGGAAACTACTACTGGTCTTCCAGGGAACGATCAAAGCGTAAAATGTTTGAGAATTACTCCCATGGAGGAAAGTGCGCATGGTGACTGTTGTATTCAATCCCGCTGCAATTTCTGTGTTTCATCAACAATCTGATACTCCACAGGTTACAGAATTCCGCCAGATGTTCATCGGAAACTACTACTGGTCTTCCAGGCCACGATCAAAGCGTAGACTCTTTGAGAATTAGTCCCTCGCAGGGAAGTGCGCTTGGTGACTGTTGTTTTCAATCCCGATGCAGTTTCTGTGTTTCATTAAAAGTCTGACAGCCCACAGATTACAGAATATCTCCAGATGTGCATCGTAAACTATTACTGGTTTTCCATTGAACGATCAAAGCGTAGACTGTTTGAGACATTACTCCCGTGTAGGAAAGTGCGCATGGTGACTGTTGTATTCAATCCCGATGCAAATTCTGTGTTTCATCAACACTCAGTTAGTCCACAGATTTCAGAATGCCTCCAGATGTGCATCGGAAACTACTTCTGGTCTTCCAGAGAACGACCAAATCGTAGAATGTTTGAGACACTACTCCCGTGGAGGAAAGTGCGCATGGTGACTGTTGTATTCAATCCCGATGCAATTTCTGTGTTTCAGCAACACTCTGATTGTCCACAGATAACAGAATGACTCCAGATGTGCATCGGAAAGTAGTACTGGTCTTCCAGAGCACGATCAAAGCGTAGACTATTTGAGACATTACTCCCATGGAGGAAAGTGCGCATGGTGACTGTTGTATTCAATCCCGATGCAATTTCTGTGCTTCATCAACACTCAGTTAGTCCACAGGTTTCAGAATGCCTCCAGATGTGCATCGGAAACTACTTCTGGTCTTCCAGAGAACGACCAAATCGTAGAATGTTTGAGACACTACTCCCGTGGAGGAAAGTGCGCATGGTGACTGTTGTATTCAATCCCGATGCAATTTATGTGTTTCATCAACCCTCTGATAGTCCACAGGTTACAGAAAGCATCCAGATGTGCATCGGAAACTACTACTGGTCTTCCAGGGAACGATCAAAGCGTAGACTGTTTGAGACATTACTCCCATGGAGGAAGGTGTGCATGGTGACTGTTGTATTCAATCCCGATGGAATTTCTTTGTTTCATCAACACTCTGACACTCCACAGATTATAGAATGCCTCCATATGTGCATCGGAAACTACTACTGGTCTTCCAGGCAACGATCAATGCGTAGACTGTTTGAGACATTACTCCCATGGAGGAAAGTGCGCATGGTGGCTGTTGTATTCAATCCCGATGCAATTTCTGTGTTTCATCAACACTCTGATAGTCCACAGTTTACAGAATGCCTCCAGATGTGCATCGGAAACTACTACTGGTCTTCCAGGGAATGATCAATGCGTAGACTGTTTGAGAATTACTCCCATGGAGGAAAGTGCGCATGGTGACTGTTGTATTCAATCCCGATGCAATTTCTGTGTTTCAGCAACACTCTGATAGTCCACAGATAACAGAATGCCTCCAGATGTGCATTGGAAAGTAGTACTGGTCTTCCAGAGCACGATCAAAGCGTAGACTATTTGAGACATTACTCCCATGGAGGAAAGTGCTCATGGTGACTTTTTGTATTCAATCCCGATGCAATTTCTGTGTCTCATCAACAGTCTGATAGTCCACAGATTACAGAATATCTCCAGATGTGCATCGGAATCTATTACTGGTCTTCCAGGGAACGATCAAAACGTAGACTGTTTGAGACATTACTCCCATGGAGGAAAGTGCGCATGGTGGCTGTTGTTTTCAATCCCGACGCAATTTCTGTGTTTCATCAACTCTCTGATAGTCCACAGATTACAGAATGCCACCAGATGTCCATCGGAAACTACTATTGGTCTTCCAGGGAACGATCAAAGCGTAGACTGTTTGAGACATTACTCCCGTGGAGGAAAGTGCGCATGGTGACTGTTGTATTCAATCCCGATGCAATTTCTGTGTTTCATCAACACTCTGATAGTCCACAGATTACAGAATTCCTCCAGATGTTCATCGGAAACTACTACTGGTCTTCCTGGGAACGATCAAAGCGTAGACTGTTTGAGACATTACTCGGAAGGAGGAAAGTGCGCATGGTGGCTGTTGTATTCAATCCCGATGCAATTTCTGTGTTTCATCAACACTCTGATAGTCACAGATTACAGAATGCCTCCAGACGTCCATTGGGAATTACTACTGGTCTTCCAGGGAACGATCAAAACGTAAACTCTTGCACACATTACTCCCATGGAGGAAGGTGCGCATGGTGACTGTTGTATTCAATCCCGATGGACTTTCTGTGTTTCATCAACACTCTGACACTCCACAGATTATAGAATGCCTCCATATGTGCATCGGAAACTACTACTGGTCTTCCAGGCAACGATCAAAGCGTAAACTCTTTGAGACATTACTCCCATGGAGGAAGGTGCGCATGGTGACTGTTGTATTCAATCCCGATGCAATTTCCGTGTTTCATCAACACTCTGATTCTCCACAGATTACAGAATGCCTCCAGATGTGCATCGGAAACTACTACTGGTCTTCCAGGGAACGATCAATGCGTAGACTGTTTGAGACATTACTCCCGTGGAGGAAAGAGCGCGTTGTGAGTGTTGTATTTAATCCTGATGCAATTTCTGTGTTTCATCAACACTCTGATAGTCCACAGATTACAGAATGCCTCCAGATGTGCATCGCAAAATACTACTGCTCTTCCAGGGAACGATCAATGCGTAGCATGTTTGAGAATTACTCCCATGGAGGAAAGTGCGCATGGTGACTGTTGTATTCAATCCCGATGCCATTTCTGTGTTTCATCAACACTCTGATAGTCCACAGATTACAGAAGGCCTCCACATGTGCATCGGAAACTACTACTGGTCTTCCAGGGAACGATCAAAGCGTAAAATGTTTGAGAATTACTCCCATGGAGGAAAGTGCGCATGGTGACTGTTGTATTCAATCCCGATGCAATTTCTGTGTTTCATCAACAATCTGATACTCCACAGGTTACAGAATTCCGCCAGATGTTCATCGGAAACTACTACTGGTCTTCCAGGCCACGATCAAAGCGTAGACTCTTTGAGAATTAGTCCCTCGCAGGGAAGTGCGCTTGGTGACTGTTGTTTTCAATCCCGATGCAGTTTCTGTGTTTCATTAAACGTCTGACAGCCCACAGATTACAGAATATCTCCAGATGTGCATCGCAAACTATTACTGGTTTTCCATTGAACGATCAAAGCGTAGACTGTTTGAGACATTACTCCCGTGTAGGAAAGTGCGCTTGGTGACTGTTGTATTCAATCCCGATGCAAGTTCTGTGTTTCATCAACACTCAGTTAGTCCACAGATTTCAGAATGCCTCCAGATGTTAATTTGCAAGCTACTACTGGTCTTCCAGAGAACGATCAAAACGTAGACTGATTGAGACATTACTCCCATGGAGGAAACTGCGCATGGTGACTGTTGTATTCAATCCCGATGCAATTTCTGTGTTTCAGCAACACTCTGATTGTCCACAGATGACAGAATGACTCCAGATGTGCATCGGAAAGTAGTACTGGTCTTCCAGAGCACGATCAAAGCGTAGACTATTTGAGACATTACTCCCATGGAGGAAAGTGCGCATGGTGACTGTTGTATTCAATCCCGATGCAATTTCTGTGCTTCATCAACACTCAGTTAGTCCACAGATTTCAGAATGCCTCCAGATGTGCATCGGAAACTACTTCTGGTCTTCCAGAGAACGACCAAATCGTAGAATGTTTGAGACACTACTCCCGTGGAGGAAAGTGCGCATGGTGACTGTTGTATTCAATCCCGATGCAATTTATGTGTTTCATCAACCCTCTGATAGTCCACAGATTACAGAATGCCTCCAGATGTGCATCGGAAACTACTACTGGTCTTCAAGGGAATGATCAAAGCGTAGACTGTTTGAGAATTACTCCCATGGAGGAAAGTGCGCATGGTGACTGTTGTATTCAATCCCAATGCAAATTCTGTGTTTCATCAACACTCTGATAGTCCACAGATTACAGATTGCCTCCAGATGTGCATCGGAAACTACTACTGGTCTTCCAGAGCACGATCAAAGCGTAGACTGTTTGAGACATTACTTACAATGCAGAAAAGTGCGCATGGTGACAGTTGTATTCAATCCCGATGCAATTTCTGTGTCTCATCAACAGTCTGATAGTCCACAGATTACAGAATATCTCCAGATGTGCATCGGTAACTAGTACTGGTCTTCCAGGGAACGATCAAAACGTAAACTGTTTGAGACATTACTCCCATGGAGGAAAGTGCGCATGGTGGCTGTTGTTTTCAATCCCGACGCAATTTCTGTGTTTCATCAACTCTCTGATAGTCCACAGATTACAGAATGCCACCAGATGTCCATCGGAAACTACTATTGGTCTTCCAGGAAACGATCAAAGCGTAGACTGTTTGAGACATTACTCCCGTGGAGGAAAGTGGGCATGGTGACTGTTGTATTCAATCCCGATGCAATTTCTGTGTTTCATCAACGCTCTGATAGTCCACAGATTACAGAATGCCACCAGATGTGCATCGGAAACTACTACTGGTCTTCCAGAGCACGATCAAAGCGTAGACTGTTTGAGACATTACTTACAATGCAGAAAAGTGCGCATGGTGACAGTTGTATTCAATCCCGATGCAATTTCTGTGTCTCATCAACAGTCTGATAGTCCACAGATTACAGAATATCTCCAGATGTGCATCGGAAACTACTACTGGTCTTCCAGGGAACGATCAAAGCGTAGAATGTTTGAGAATTACTCCCATGGAGGAAACTGCGCATGGTGACTGTTGTTTTCAATCCCGATGCAATTTCTGTATTTCATCAACACTCTGATACTCCACAGCTTACAGAATGCCACCAGATGTGCATCGGAAACTACTACTGTTCTTCCAGGGAACGATCAAAGCGTAGACTGTTTGAGACATTACTCCCGTGGAGGAAAGTGCGCATGGCGACTGTTGTATTCAATCCCGATGCAATTTCTGTGTTTCATCAACACTCAGTTTGTCCACAGATTTCAGAATGCCTCCAGATGTGCATCGGAAACTACTTCTGGTATTCCAGAGAACGATAAAAGTGTAGAATATTTGAGACACTACTCCCGTGGAGGAAAGTGCGCATGGTGACTGTTGTATTCAATCCCGATGCAAAATCTGTGTTTCAGCAACACTCTGATAGTCCACAGATTTCAGAATGCCTCCAGATGTGCATCGGAAACTACTTCTGGTACTCCAGAGAACGATAAAAGTGTAGAATGTTTGAGACACTACTCCCGTGGAGGAAAGTGCGCATGGTGACTGTTGTATTCAATCCCGATGCAAAATCTGTGTTTCAGCAACACTCTGATAGTCCACAGATTACAGAATGCCTCCAGATGTTCATCGGAAACTACTACTGGTCTTCCTGGAAACGATCAAAGCGTAGACTGTTTGAGACATTACTCGAAAGGAGGAAAGTACGCATGGTGGCTGTTGTATTCAATCCCGATGCAATTTCTGTGTTTCATCAACACTCAGTTTGTCCACAGATTTCAGAATGCCTCCAGATGTGCATCGGAAACTACTTCTGGTATTCCAGAGATCGATAAAAGTGTAGAATGTTTGAGACACTACTCCCGTGGAGGAAAGTGCGCATGGTGACTGTTGTATTCAATCCCGATGCAATTTACGTGTTTCATCAACACTCTGATAGTCCACAGATTACAGAATGCCTCCAGATGTGCATCGGAAACTACTACTGGTCTTCCAGGGAATGATCAAAGCGTAGACTGTTCGAGAATTACTCCCATGGAGGAAAGTGCTCATGGTGACTGTTGTATTCAATCCCAATGCAAATTCTATGTATCATCAACACTCTGATAGTCCACAGATTACAGAATGCCTCCAGATGTGCAACGGAAACTATTACTGGTCTTCCAGAGCACGATCAAAGCGTAGAGTGTTTGAGACATTACTCCCAATGCAGAAAAGTGCGCATGGTGACTGTTGAATTCAATCCCGATGCAATTTCTGTGTTTCATCAACACTCTGATAGTCCACAGATTACAGAATGCCTCCAGATGTGCATCGGAAACTACTACTGGTCTTCCAGGGAATGATCAATGCGTAGACTGTTTGAGAATTACTCCCATGGAGGAAAGTGCGCATGGTGACTGTTGTATTCAATCCCGATGCAAAATCTGTGTTTCAGCAACACTCTGATAGTCCACAGATAACAGAATGCCTCCAGATGTGCATCGGAAAGTAGTACTGGTCTTCCAGAGCACGATCAAAGCGTAGACTACTTGAGACATTACTCCCATGGAGGAAAGTGCTCATGGTGACTTTTTGTATTCAATCCCGATGCAATTTCTGTGTCTCATCAACAGTCTGATAGTCCACAGATTACAGAATATCTCCAGATGTGCATCGGAATCTATTACTGGTCTTCATGGAAACGATCAAAACGTAGACTGTTTGAGACATTACTCCCATGGAGGAAAGTGCGCATGGTGGCTGTTGTTTTCAATCCCGACGCAATTTCTGTGTTTCATCAACTCTCTGATAGTCCACAGATTACAGAATGCCACCAGATGTCCATCGGAAACTACTACTGGTCTTCCTGGGAACGATCAAAGCGTAGACTGTTTGAGACATTACTCGAAAGGAGGAAAGTGCGCATGGTGGCTGTTGTATTCAATCCCGATGCAATTTCTGTGTTTCATCAACACTCTGATAGTCACAGATTACAGAATGCCTCCAGACGTCTATTGGGAATTACTACTGGTCTTCCAGGGAACGATCAAAACGTAAACTCTTGCACACATTACTCCCATGGAGGAAGGTGCGCATGGTGACTGTTGTATTCAATCCCGATGGAATTTCTGTGTTTCATCAACACTCTGACACTCCACAGATTATAGAATGCCTCCATATGTGCATCGGAAACTACTACTGGTCTTCCAGGCAACGATCAAAGCGTAAACTCTTTGAGACATTACTCCCATGGAGGAAGGTGCGCATGGTGACTGTTGTATTCAATCCCGATGCAATTTCCGTGTTTCATCAACACTCTGATTCTCCACAGATTACAGAATGCCTCCAGATGTGCATCGGAAACTACTACTGGTCTTCCAGGGAACGATCAAAGCGTAGACTGTTTGAGACATTACTTCCGTGGAGGAAAGAGCGCGTTGTGAGTGTTGTATTCAATCCCGATGCAATTTCTGTGTTTCATCAACACTCTGATAGTCCACAAATTACAGAATGCCTCCAGATGTGCATCGCAAAATACTACTGGTCTTCCAGGGAACGATCAATGCGTAGCATGTTTGAGAATTACTCCCATGGAGGAAAGTGCGCATGGTGACTGTTGTATTCAATCCCGATGCCATTTCTGTGTTTCATCAACACTCTGATAGTCCACAGATTACAGAAGGCCTCCACATGTGCATCGGAAACTACTACTGGTCTTCCAGGGAACGATCAAAGCGTAAAATGTTTGAGAATTACTCCCATGGAGGAAAGTGCGCATCGTGACTGTTGTATTCAATCCCGATGCAATTTCTGTGTTTCATCAACAATCTGATACTCCACAGGTTACAGAATTCCGCCAGATGTTCATCGGAAACTACTACTGGTCTTCCAGGCCACGATCAAAGCGTAGACTCTTTGAGAATTAGTCCCTCGCAGGGAAGTGCGCTTGGTGACTGTTGTTTTCAATCCCGATGCAGTTTCTGTGTTTCATTAAAAGTCTGATAGCCCACAGATTACAGAATATCTCCAGATGTGCATCGCAAACTATTACTGGTTTTCCATAGAACGATCAAAGCGTAGACTGTTTGAGACATTACTCCCTTGTAGGAAAGTGCGCATGGTGACTGTTGTATTCAATCCCGATGCAATTTCTGTGTTTCATCAACACTCAGTTAGTCCACAGATTTCAGAATGCCTCCAGATGTGCATCGGAAACTACTTCTGGTCTTCCAGAGAACGACCAAATCGTAGAATGTTTGAGACACTACTCCCGTGGAGGAAAGTGCGCATGGTGACTGTTGTATTCAATCCCGATGCAATTTATGTGTTTCATCAACCCTCTGATAGTCCACAGATTACAGAATGCCACCAGATGTCCATCGGAAACTACTACTGGTCTTCCAGGGAATGATCAATGCGTAGACTGTTTGAGAATTACTCCCATGGAGGAAAGTGCGCATGGTGACTGTTGTATTCAATCCCGATGCAATTTCTGTGTTTCAGCAACACTCTGATTGTCCACAGATAACAGAATGACTCCTGATGTGCATCGGAAAGTAGTACTGGTCTTCCAGAGCACGATCAAAGCGTAGACTATTTGAGACATTACTCCCATGGAGGAAAGTGCGCATGGTGACTTTTGTATTCAATCCCGATGCAATTTCTGTGTTTCATCAACACACAGTTAGTCCACAGATTTCAGAATGCCTCCAGATGTGCATCGGAAACTACTTCTGGTCTTCCAGAGAACGAGCAAATCGTAGAATGTTTGAGACACTACTCCCGTGGAGGAAAGTGCGCATGGTGACTGTTGTATTCAATCCCGATGCAATTTATGTGTTTCATCAACCCTCTGATAGTCCACAGATTACAGAATGCCTCCAGATGTGCATCGGAAACTACTACTGGTCTTCAAGGGAATGATCAAAGCGTAGACTGTTTGACAATTACTCCCATGGAGGAAAGTGCGCATGGTGACTGTTGTATTCAATACCAATGCAAATTCTGTGTTTCATCAACACTCTGATAGTCCACAGATTACAGATTGCCTCCAGATGTGCATCGGAAACTACTACTGGTCTTCCATAGCACGATCAAAGCGTAGACTGTTTGAGACATTACTCCCAATGCAGAAAAGTGCGCCTGGTGACTGTTGTATTCAATCCCGATGCAATTTCTGTGTCTCATCAACAGTCTGATAGTCCACAGATTACAGTATATCTCCAGATGTGCATCGGTAACTAGTACTGGTCTTCCAGGGAACGATCAAAACGTAGACTGTTTGAGACATTACTCCCATGGAGGAAAGTGCGCATGGTGGCTGTTGTTTTCAATCCCGACGCAATCTCTGTGTTTCATCAACTCTCTGATAGTCCACAGATTACAGAATGCCACCAGATGGCCATCGGAAACTACTATTGGTCTTCCAGGAAACGATCAAAGCGTAGTCTGTTTGAGACATTACTCCCGTGGAGGAAAGTGGGCATGGTGACTGTTGTATTCAATCCCGATGCAATTTCTGTGTTTCATCAACACTCTGATAGTCCACAGATTACAGAATGCCTCCAGATGTTCATCGGAAACTACTACTGGTCTTCCTGGGAACGATCAAAGCGTGGACTGTTTGAGACATTACTCGAAAGTAGGAAAGTGCGCATGGTGGCTGTTGTATTCAATCCCGATGCAATTTCTGTGTTTCATCAACACTCTGATAGTCACAGATTACAGAATGCCTCCAGACGTCCATCGGAAATTACTACTGGTCTTCCAGGGAACGATCAAAGCGTAGACTGTTTGAGACATTACTCCCGTGGAGGAAAGTGCGCATGGCGACTGTTGTATTCAATCCCGATGCAATTTCTGTGTTTCATCAACACTCTGATAGTCCACAGATTACAGAATGCCTCCAGATATTCATCGGAAACTACTACTGGTCTTCCTGGGAACGATCAAAGCGTAGACTGTTTGAGACTTTACTCGAAAGGAGGAAAGTGCGCATGGTGGCTGTTGTATTCAATCCCGATGCAATTTCTGTGTTTCATCAACACTCAGTTTGTCCACAGATTTCAGAATGCCTCCAGATGTGCATCGGAAACTACTTCTGGTCTTCCAGAGAACGATCAAAGTGTAGAATGTTTGAGACACTACTCCCGTGGGGGAAAGTGCGCATGGTGACTGTTGTATTCAATCCCGATGCAATTTATGTGTTTCATCAACACTCTGATAGTCCACAGATTACAGAATGCCTCCAGATGTGCATCGGAAACTACTACTGGTCTTCCAGGGAATGATCAAAGCGTAGACTGTTCGAGAATTACTCCCATGGAGGAAAGTGCTCATGGTGACTGTTGTATTCAATCCCAATGCAAATTCTATGTATCATCAACACTCTGATAGTCCACAGATTACAGAATGCCTCCAGATGTGCAACGGAAACTATTACTGGTCTTCCAGAGCACGATCAAAGCATACAGTGTTTGAGACATTACTCCCAATGCAGAAAAGTGCTCATGGTGACTGTTGTATTCAATCCCGATGCAATTTCTGTGTCTCATCAACAGTCTGATAGTCCACAGATTACAGAATATCTCCAGATGTGCATCGGAAACTATTACTGGTCTTCCAGGGAACGATCAAAACGTAGACTGTTTGAGACATTACTCCCATGGAGGAAAGTGCGCATGGTGGCTGTTGTTTTCAATCCCGACGCAATTTCTGTGTTTCATCAACTCTCTGATAGTCCACAGATTACAGAATGCCACCAGATGTCCATCGGAAACTACTATTGGTCTTCCAGGGAACGATCACAGCGTAGACTGTTTGAGACATTACTCCCGTGGAGGAAAGTGGGCATGGTGACTGTTGTATTCAATCCCGATGCAATTTCTGTGCTTCATCAACACTCTGATAGTCCACAGATTACAGAATGCCTCCAGATGTTCATCGGAAACTACTACTGGTCTTCCTGGGAACGATCAAAGCGTAGACTGTTTGAGACATTACTCGAAATGAGGAAAGTGCGCATGGTGGCTGTTGTATTCAATCCCGATGCAATTTCTGTGTTTCATCAACACTCTGATAGTCACAGATTACAGAATGCCTCCAGACGTCCATTGGGAATTACTACTGGTCTTCCAGGGAACGATCAAAACGTAAACTCTTGCACACATTACTCCCATGGAGGAAGGTGCGCATGGTGACTGTTGTATTCAATCCCGATGGAATTTCTGTGTTTCATCAACACTCTGACACTCAACAGATTATAGAATGCCTCCATATGTGCATCGGAAACTACTACTGGTCTTCCAGGTAACGATCAAAGCGTAAACTCTTTGAGACATTACTCCCATGGAGGAAGGTGCGCATGGTGACTGTTGTATTCAATCCCGATGCAATTTCCGTGTTTCATCAACACTCTGATTCTCCACAGATTACAGAATGCCTCCAGATGTGCATCGGAAACTACTACTGGTCTTCCAGGGAACGATCAAAGCGTAAACTGTTTGAGACATTACTCCCGTGGAGGAAAGAGCGCGTTGTGAGTGTTGTATTCAATCCCGATGCAATTTCTGTGTTTCATCAACACTCTGATAGTCCACAGATTACAGAATGCCTCCAGATGTGCATCGCAAAATACTACTGGTCTTCCAGGGAACGATCAATGCGTAGCATGTTTGAGAATTACTCCCATGGAGGAAAGTGCGCATGGTGACTGTTGTATTCAATCCCGATGCCATTTCTGTGTTTCATCAACACTCTGATAGTCCACAGATTACAGAAGGCCTCCACATGTGCATCGGAAACTACTACTGGTCTTCCAGGGAACGATCAAAGCGTAAAATGTTTGAGAATTACTCCCATGGAGGAAAGTGCGCATGGTGACTGTTGTATTCAATCCCGATGCAATTTCTGTGTTTCATCAACAATCTGATACTCCACAGGTTACAGAATTCCGCCAGATGTTCATCGGAAACTACTACTGGTCTTCCAGGCCACGATCAAAGCGTAGACTCTTTGAGAATTAGTCCCTCGCAGGGAAGTGCGCTTGGTGACTGTTGTTTTCAATCCCGATGCAGTTTCTGTGTTTCATTAAAAGTCTGATAGCCCACAGATTACAGAATATCTCAAGATGTGCATCGCAAACTATTACTGGTTTTCCATTGAACGATCAAAGCGTAGACTGTTTGAGACATTACTCCCTTGTAGGAAAGTGCGCATGGTGACTGTTGTATTCAATCCCGATGCAATTTCTGTGTTTCATCAACACTCAGTTAGTCCACAGATTTCAGAATGCCTCCAGATGTGCATCGGAAACTACTTCTGGTCTTCCAGAGAACGACCAAATCGTAGAATGTTTGAGACACTACTCCCGTGGAGGAAAGTGCGCATGGTGACTGTTGTATTCAATCCCGATGCAATTTCTGTGTTTCAGCAACACTCTGATTGTCCACAGATAACAGAATGACTCCAGATGTGCATCGGAAAGTAGTACTGGTCTTCCAGAGCACGATCAAAGCGTAGACTATTTGTGACATTACTCCCATGGAGGAAAGTGCGCATGGTGACTGTTGTATTCAATCCCGATGCAATTTCTGTGTTTCATCAACACTCAGTTAGTCCACAGATTTCAGAATGCCTCCAGATGTGCATCGGAAACTACTTCTGGTCTTCCAGAGAACGACCAAATCGTAGAATGTTTGGGACACTACTCCCGTGGAGGAAAGTGCGCATGGTGACTGTTGTATTCAATCCCGATGCAATTTATGTGTTTCATCAACCCTCTGATAGTCCACAGATTACAGAATGCCTCCAGATGTGCATCGCAAACTACAACTGGTCTTCAAGGGAATGATCAAAGCGTAGACTGTTTGAGAATTACTCCCATGGAGGAAAGTGCGCATGGTGACTGTTGTATTCAATCCCAATGCAAATTCTGTGTTTGATCAACACTCAGATAGTCCACAGATTACAGAATGCCTCCAGATGTGCATCGGAAACTACTACTGGTCTTCCAGACCACGATCAAAGCGTAGACTGTTTGAGACATTACTCCCAATGCAGAAAAGTGCGCATGGTGACTGTTGTATTCAATCCCGATGCAATTTCTGTGTCTCATCAACAGTCTGATAGTCCACAGATTACAGAATATCTCCAGATGTGCATCGGAAACTACTACTGGTCTTCCAGGGAATGATCAATGCGTAGACTGTTTGAGAATTACTCCCATGGAGGAAAGTGCGCATGGTGACTGTTGTATTCAATCCCGATGCAAAATCTGTGTTTCAGCAACACTCTGATAGTCCACAGATAACAGAATGCCTCCAGATGTGCATCGGAAAGTAGTACTGGTCTTCCAGAGCACGATCAAAGCGTAGACTATTTGAGACATTACTCCCATGTAGGAAAGTGCTCATGGTGACTTTTTGTATTCAATCCCGATGCAATTTCTGTGTCTCATCAACAGTCTGATAGTCCACAGATTACAGAATATCTCCAGATGTGCATCGGAATCTATTACTGGTCTTCCAGGGAACGATCAAAACGTAGACTGTTTGAGACATTACTCCCATGGAGGAAAGTGCGCATGGTGGCTGTTGTTTTCAATCCCGACGCAATTTCTGTGTTTCATCAACTCTCTGATAGTCCACAGATTACAGAATGCCACCAGATGTCCATCGGAAACTACTATTGGTCTTCCAGGGAACGATCAAAGCGTAGACTGTTTGAGACATTACTCCCGTGGAGGGAAGTGGGCATGGTGACTGTTGTATTCAATCCCGATGCAATTTCTGTGTTTCATCAACACTCTGATAGTCCACAGATTACAGAATGCCTCCAGATGTTCATCGGAAACTACTACTGGTCTTCCTGGGAACGATCAAAGCGTAGACTGTTTGAGACATTACTCGAAAGGAGGAAAGTGCGCATGGTGGCTGTTGTATTCAATCCCGATGCAATTTCTGTGTTTCATCAACACTCTGATAGTCACAGATTACAGAATGCCTCCAGACGTCCATTGGGAATTACTACTGGTCTTCCAGGGAACGATCAAAACGTAAACTCTTGCACACATTACTCCCATGGAGGAAGGTGCGCATGGTGACTGTTGTATTCAATCCCGATGGAATTTCTTTGTTTCATCAACACTCTGACACTCCACAGATTATAGAATGCCTCCATATGTGCATCGGAAACTACTACTGGTCTTCCAGGCAACGATCAAAGCGTAAACTCTTTGAGACATTACTCCCATGGAGGAAGGTGCGCATGGTGACTGTTGTATTCAATCCCGATGCAATTTCCGTGTTTCATCAACACTCTGATTCTCCACAGATTACAGAATGCCTCCAGATGTGCATCGGAAACTACTACTGGTCTTCCAGGGAACGATCAAAGCGTAGACTGTTTGAGACGCTACTCCCGTGGAGGAAAGAGCGCGTTGTGAGTGTTGTATTCAATCCCGATGCAATTTCTGTGTTTCATCAACACTCTGATAGTCCACAGATTACAGAATGCCTCCATATGTGCATCGCAAAATACTACTGGTCTTCCAGGGAACGATCAATGCGTAGCATGTTTGAGAATTACTCCCATGGAGGAAAGTGCGCATGGTGACTGTTGTATTCAATCCCGATGCCATATCTGTGTTTCATCAACACTCTGATAGTCCACAGATTACAGAAGGCCTCCACATGTGCATCGGAAACTACTACTGGTCTTCCAGGGAACGATCAAAGCGTAAAATGTTTGAGAATTACTCCCATGGAGGAAAGTGCGCATGGTGACTGTTGTATTCAATCCCGATGCAATTTCTGTGTTTCATCAACAATCTGATACTCCACAGGTTACAGAATTCCGCCAGATGTTCATCGGAAACTACTACTGGTCTTCCAGGCCACGATCAAAGCGTAGACTCTTTGAGAATTAGTCCCTCGCAGGGAAGTGCGCTTGGTGACTGTTGTTTTCAATCCCGATGCAGTTTCTGTGTTTCATTAAAAGTCTGATAGCCCACAGATTACAGAATATCTCCAGATGTGCATCGCAAACTGTTACTGGTTTTCCATTGAACGATCAAAGCGTAGACTCTTTGAGACATTACTCCCTTGTAGGAAAGTGCGCATGGTGACTGTTGTATTCAATCCCGATGCAATTTCTGTGTTTCATCAACACTCAGTTAGTCCACAGATTTCAGAATGCCTCCAGATGTGCATCGGAAACTACTTCTGGTCCTTCAGAGAACGACCAAATCGTAGAATGTTTGAGACACTACTCCCAAGGAGGAAAGTGCGCATGGTAACTGTTGTATTCAATCCCGATGCAATTTATGTGTTTCATCAACCCTCTGATAGTCCACAGATTACAGAATGCCACCAGATGTCCATCGGAAACTACTACTGGTCTTCCAGGGAATGATCAATGCGTAGACTGTTTGAGAATTACTCCCATGGAGGAAAGTGCGCATGGTGACTGTTGTATTCAATCCCGATGCAATTTCTGTGTTTCAGCAACACTCTGATTATCCACAGATAACAGAATGACTCCAGATGTGCATCGGAAAGTAGTACTGGTCTTCCAGAGCACGATCAAAGCGTAGACTATTTGAGACATTACTCCCATGGAGGAAAGTGCGCATGGTGACTGTTGTATTCAATCCCGATGCAATTTCTGTGTTTCATCAACACTCAGTTAGTCCACAGATTTCAGAATGCCTCCAGATGTGCATCGGAAACTACTTCTGGTCTTCCAGAGAACGACCAAATCGTAGAATGTTTGAGACACTACTCCCGTTGAGGAAAGTGCGCATGGTGACTGTTGTATTCAATCCCGATGCAATTTATGTGTTTCATCAACCCTCTGATAGTCCACAGATTACAGAATGCCTCCAGATGTGCATCGGAAACTACTACTGGTCTTCAAGGGAATGATCAAAGCGTAGACTGTTTGAGACATTACTCCCGTGGAGGAAAGTGGGCATGGTGACTGTTGTATTCAATCCCGATGCAATTTCTGTGTTTCATCAACACTCTGATAGTCCACAGATTACAGAATGCCTCCAGATGTGCATCGCAAACTACTACTGGTCTTCCAGGGAACGATCAATGCGTAGACTGTTTGAGAATTACTCCCATGGAGGAAAGTGCGCATGGTGACTGTTGTATTCAATCCCGATGCCATTTCTGTGTTTCATCAACACTCTGATAGTCCACAGATTACAGAAGGCCTCCCGATGTGCATCGGAAACTACTACTGGTCTTCCAGGGAACGATCAAAGCGTAGAATCTTTGAGAATTACTCCCATGGAGGAAAGTGCGCATGGTGACTGTTGTATTCAATCCCGATGCAATTTCTGTGTTTCATCAACAATCTGATACTCCACAGGTGACAGAATTCCTCCAGATGTTCATCGGAAACTACTACTGGTCTTCCAGGCCACGATCAAAGCGTAGACTCTTTGAGAATTAGTCCCTCGCAGGGAAGAGCGCTTGGTGACTGTTGTTTTCAATCCCGATGCAATATCTGTGTTTCATTAAAAGTCTGATAGCCCACAGATTACAGAATATCCTCAGATGTGCATCGCAAACTATTACTGGTTTTCCAGGGAACGATCAAAGCGTAGACTGTTTGAGACATTACTTCCGTGGAGGAAAGTGCGCATGGTGACTGTTGTATTCAATCCGGATGCAATTTCTGTGTTTCATCAACACTCTGATAGTCCACAGATTACAGAATGCCTCCAGATGTGCATCGGAAACTACTACTGATCTTCCAGGGAATGATCAATGCGTAGACTGTTTGAGAATTACTCCCATGGAGGAAAGTGCGCATGGTGACTTTTGTATTTAATCCCAATGCAAATTCTGTGTTTCATCAATACTCTGATAGTCCACAGATTACAGAATGCCTCCAGATGTGCATCGGAAACTACTACTGGTCTTCCAGAGCACGATCAAAGCGTAGACTGTTTGAGACATTACTCCCATGGAGGGAAGTGCGCATGGTGACTGTTGTATTCAATCCCGATGCAATTTCTGTGTCTCATCAACAGTCTGATAGTCCACAGATTACAGAATATCTCCAGATGTGCATCGGTAACTAGTACTGGTCTTCCAGGGAACGATCAAAACGTAGACTGTTTGAGACATTACTCCCATGGCGGAAAGTGCGCATGGTGGCTGTTGTTTTCAATCCCGACGCAATTTCTGTGTTTCATCAACTCTCTGATAGTCCACAGATTACAGAATGCCACCAGATGTCCATCGGAAACAACTATTGGTCTTCCAGGAAACGATCAAAGCGTAGACTGTTTGAGACATTACTCACGTGGAGGAAAGTGCGCATGGTGACTGTTGTATTCAATCCCGATGCAATTTCTGTGTTTCATCAACACTCTGATATTCCACAAATTACAGAATGCCTCCAGATGTGCATCGGAAACTACTACTGGTCTTCCTGGGAACGATCAAAGCGTAGACTGTTTGAGACATTACTCGAAAGGAGGAAAGTGCGCATGGTGACTGTTGTATTCAATCCCGACGCAATTTCTGTGTTTCATCAACACTCTGATAGTCCACATATTACAGAATGCCACCAGATGTCCATCGGAAACTACTACTGGTCTTCCAGGGAACGATCAAAGCGTAGACTGTTGGAGACATTACTCCCGTGGAGGAAAGTGCGCAAGGTGACTGTTGTATTCAATCCCGATGCAATTTCTGTGTTTCATCAACACTCTGATAGTCCACAGATTACAAAATGCCTCCAGATGTGCATCGGAAACTACTACTGGTCTTCCAGGGAATGATCAAAGCGTAGAATATTTCAGAATTACTCCCATGGAGGAAGGTGCGCATGGTGACTGTTGTATTCAATCCCGATGCAATTTCCGTGTTTCATCAACACTCTGATTCTCCACAGATTACAGAATGCCTCCAGATGTGCATCGGAAACTACTACTGGTCTTCCAGGGAACGATCAAAGCGTAGACTGTTTGAGACGTTACTCCCGTGGAGGAAAGAGCGCGTTGTGAGTGTTGTATTCAATCCCGATGCAATTTCTGTGTTTCATCAACACTCTGATAGTCCACAGATTACAGAATGCCTCCAGATGTGCATCGCAAAATACTACTGGTCTTCCAGGGAACGATCAATGCGTAGCATGTTTGAGAATTACTCCCATGGAGGAAAGTGCGCATGGTGACTGTTGTATTCAATCCCGATGCCATATCTGTGTTTCATCAACACTCTGATAGTCCACAGATTACAGAAGGCCTCCAGATGTGCATCGGAAACTACTTCTGGTCTTCCAGAGAACGACCAAATCGTAGAATGTTTGAGACACTACTCCCGTGGAGGAAAGAGCGCATGGTGACTGTTGTATTCAATCCCGATGCAATTTATGTGTTTCATCAACCCTCTGATAGTCCACAGATTACAGAATGCCACCAAATGTCCATCGGAAACTACTACTGGTCTTCCAGGGAATGATCAATGCGTAGACTGTTTGAGAATTACTCCCATGGAGGAAAGTGCACATGGTGACAGTTGTATTCAATCCCGATGCAATTTCTGTGTTTCAGCAACACTCTGATTGTCCACAGATAACAGAATGACTCCAGATGTGCATCGGAAAGTAGTACTGGTCTTCCAGAGCACGATCAAAGCGTAGACTATTTGAGACATTACTCCCATGGAGGAAAGTGCGCATGGTGACTGTTGTATTCAATCCCGATGCAATTTCTGTGTTTCATCAACACTCAGTTAGTCCACAGATTTCAGAATGCCTCCAGATGTGCATCGGAAACTACTTCTGGTCTTCCAGAGAACGACCAAATCGTAGAATGTTTGAGACACTACTCCCGTGGAGGAAAGTGCGCATGGTGACTGTTGTATTCAATCCCGATGCAATTTATGTGTTTCATCAACCCTCTGATAGTCCACAGATTACAGAATGCCTCCAGATGTGCATCGGAAACTACTACTGGTCTTCAAGGGAATGACCAAAGCGTAGACTGTTTGAGAATTACTCCCGTGGAGGAAAGTGCGCATGGTGACTGTTGTATTCAATCCCGGTGCAATTTCTGTGTTTCATCAACACTCTGATTCTCCACAGATTACAGAATGCCTCCAGATGTGCATCGGAAACTACTACTGGTCTTCCAGAGCACGATCAAAGCGTAGACTGTTGGAGACATTACTCCCAATGCAGAAAAGTGCGCATGGTGACTGTTGTATTCAATCCCGATGCAATTTCTGTGTCTCATCAAAAGTCTGATAGTCCACAGATTACAGAATGCCTCCAGACGTCCATTGGGAATTACTACTGGTCTTCCAGGGAACGATCAAAACGTAAACTCTTGCACACATTACTCCCATGGAGGAAAGTGCGCATGGTGGCTGTTGTTTTCAATCCCGACGCAATTTCTGTGTTTCATCAACTCTCTGATAGTCCACAGATTACAGAATGCCACCAGATGTCCATCGGAAACTACTATTGGTCTTCCAGGAAACGATCAAAGCGTAGACTCTTTGAGACATTACTCCCGTGGAGGAAAGTGGGCATGGTGACGGTTGTATTCAATCCCGATGCAATTTCTGTGTTTCATCAACACTCTGATAGTCCACAGATTACAGAATGCCTACAGATGTTCATCGGAAACTACTACTGGTCTTCCTGGGAACGATCAAAGCGTAGACTGTTTGAGACATTACTCGAAAGGAGGAAAGTGCGCATGGTGGCTGTTGTATTCAATCCCGATGCAATTTCTGTGTTTCATCAACACTCTGATAGTCACAGATTACAGAATGCCTCCAGACGTCCATCGGAAATTACTACTGGTCTTCCAGGGAACGATCAAAACGTAAACTCTTGCACACATTACTCCCATGGAGGAAGGTGCGCATGGTGACTGTTGTATTCAATCCCGATGGAATTTCTGTGTTTCATCAACACTCTGACACTCCACAGATTATAGAATGCCTCCATATGTGCATCGGAAACTACTACTGGTCTTCCAGGCAACGATCAAAGCGTAAACTCTTTGTGACATTACTCCCATGGAGGAAGGTGCGCATGGTGACTGTTGTATTCAATCCCGATGCAATTTCCGTGTTTCATCAACACTCTGATTCTCCACAGATTACAGAATGCCTCCAGATGTGCATCGGAAACTACTACTGGTCTTCCAGGGAACGATCAAAGCGTAGACTGTTTGAGACATTACTCCCGTGGAGGAAAGAGCGCGTTGTGACTGTTGTATTCAATACCGATGCAATTTCTGTGTTTCATCAACACTCTGATAGTCCACAGATTACAGAATGCCTCCAGATGTGCATCGCAAACTACTACTGGTCTTCCAGGGAACGATCAATGCGTAGCATGTTTGAGAATTACTCCCATGGAGGAAAGTGCGCATGGTGACTGTTGTATTCAATCCCGATGCCATTTCTGTGTTTCATCAACACTCTGATAGTCCACAGATTACAGAAGGCCTCCAGATGTGCATCGGAAACTACTACTGGTCTTCCAGGGAACGATCAAAGCGTAGAATCTTTGAGAATTACTCCCATGGAGGAAAGTGCGCATGGTGACTGTTGTATTCAATCCCGATGCAATTTCTGTGTTTCATCAACAATCTGATACTCCACAGGTTACAGAATTCCTCCTGATGTTCATCGGAAACTACTACTGGTCTTCCAGGCCACGATCAAAGCGTAGACTCTTTGAGAATTAGTCCCTCGCAGGGAAGTGCGCTTGGTGACTGTTGTTTTCAATCCCGATGCAATATCTGTGTTTCATTAAAAGTCTGATAGCCCACAGATTACAGAATATCCTCAGATGTGCATCGCAAACTATTACTGGTTTTCCAGGGAACGATCAAAGCGTAGACTGTTTGAGACATTACTTCCGTGGAGGAAAGTGCGCATGGTGACTGTTGTATTCAATCCCGATGCAATTTCTGTGTTTCATCAACACTCTGATAGTCCACAGATTACAGAATGCCTCCAGATGTGCATCGGAAACTACTACTGATCTTCCAGGGAATGATCAATGCGTAGACTGTTTGAGAATTACTCCCATGGAGGAAAGTGCGCATGGTGACTTTTGTATTTAATCCCAATGCAAATTCTGTGTTTCATCAATACTCTGATAGTCCACAGATTACAGAATGCCTCCAGATGTGCATCGGAAACTACTACTGGTCTTCCAGAGCACGATCAAAGCGTAGACTGTTTGAGACATTACTCCCATGGAGGGAAGTGCGCATGGTGACTGTTGTATTCAATCCCGATGCAATTTCTGTGTCTCATCAACAGTCTGATAGTCCACAGATTACAGAATATCTCCAGATGTGCATCGGTAACTAGTACTGGTCTTCCAGTGAACGATCAAAACGTAGACTGTTTGAGACATTACTCCCATGGAGGAAAGTGCGCATGGTGGCTGTTGTTTTCAATCCCGACGCAATTTCTGTGTTTCATCAACTCTCTGATAGTCCACAGATTACAGAATGCCACCAGATGTCCATCGGAAACTACTATTGGTCTTCCAGGAAACGATCAAAGCGTAGACTGTTTGAGACATTACTCACGTGGAGGAAAGTGCGCATGGTGACTGTTGTATTCAATCCCGATGCAATTTCTGTGTTTCATCAACACTCTGATATTCCACAAATTACAGAATGCCTCCAGATGTGCATCGGAAACTACTACTGGTCTTCCTGGGAACGATCAAAGCGTAGACTGTTTGAGACATTACTCGAAAGGAGGAAAGTGCGCATGGTGACTGTTGTATTCAATCCCGACGCAATTTCTGTGTTTCATCAACACTCTGATAGTCCACAGATTACAGAATGCCACCAGATGTCCATCGGAAACTACTACTGGTCTTCCAGGGAACGATCAAAGCGTAGACTGTTGGAGACATTACTCCCGTGGAGGAAAGTGCGCATGGTGACTGTTGTATTCAATCCCGATGCAATTTCTGTGTTTCATCAACACTCTGATAGTCCACAGATTACAAAATGCCTCCAGATGTGCATCGGAAACTACTACTGGTCTTCCAGGGAATGATCAAAGCGTAGAATATTTGAGAATTACTCCCATGGAGCAAAGTGCGCATGGTGACTGTTGTATTCAATCCCGATGCAATTTCTGTGTTTCAGCAACACTCTGATAGTCCACAGGTAACAGAATGCTTCTAGATGTGCATCGGAAACTAGGACTAGGCTTCCAGAGAACAATCAAAGCGTAGACTGTTTGAGACATTACTCCCATGGAGGAAAGTGCGCATGGTGACTGTTGTATTCAATCCCGATGCATTTTCTGTGTTTCATCAACACTCAGTTAGTCCACAGATTTCAGAATGCCTCCAGATGTGCATCGGAAACTATTTCTGGTCTTCCAGAGAACTATCAAAGCGTAGAATGTTTGAGACACTACTCCCGCTGAGGAAAGTGCGCATGGTGACTGTTGTATTCAATCCCGATGCAATTTATGTGTTTCATCAACACTCTGACAGTCCACAGATTACAGAATGCCTCCAGATGTGCATCGGAAACTACTACTGGTCTTCCAGATAATGATCAAAGCGTAGACTTTTTGAGAATTACTCCCATGAAGGAAAGTGCGCATGGTGACTGTTGTATTCAATCTCGATGCAATTTCTGTGTTTCAGCAACACTCTGATAGTCCACAGATAACAGAATGCCTCCAGATGTGCATCGGAAACTACTACTGGTCTTCCAGGGAACGATCAAAGCGTAGACTGTTTGAGACATCACTCCCATTGAGGAAAGTGCGCATGGCGACTGTTGTATTCAATCCCGATGCAATTTCTGTGATTCATCAACAGTCTGATAGTCCACAGATTACAGAATGCCTCCAGATGTGCATCGGAAACTACTACTGGTCTTCCACGGAACGATCAAAGCGTGGACTCTTTGAGACATTACTCCCAATGCAGAAAAGTGCGCATGGTGACTGTTGTATTCAATCCCGATGCAATTTCTGTGTTTCATCAACAGTCTGATAGTCCACAGATTACAGAATATCTTCAGATGTGCATCGGAAACTACTACTGGTCTTCCAGGGACGAACAAAGCGTAGACTGTTTGAGACATTACTCCCATGGAAGAAAGTGCGCATGGTGACTGTTGTATTCAATCCTGATGCAATTTCTGTGTTTCATCATCACTCTGATAGTCCACAGATTACAGAAAGCCTCCAGATGTGCATCGGAAACTACTACTGGTCTTGCAGGGAACGATCAAAGCGTAGACTGTTAGAGACATTACTCCCATGGAGGAAAGTGCGCATGCTGACTGTTGTATTCAATCGCGATGCAATTTCTGTGTCTCATCAACACTCTGATAGTCCACAGATTACAGAATGCCACCAGATGTCCATCGGAAACTATTACTGGTCTTCCAGGGAACGATCAAAGCGTAGACTCTATGAGACATTACTCCCGTGGAGGAAAGTGCGCATGGTGAATCTTGTGTTCAATCCCGATGCAATTTCTTTGTTTCATCAACACTCTGATAGTCCTCAGATTACAGAATGCCACCAGATGTTCATCGGAAACTACTACTGGTCTTCCAGGGAAGGATCAAAGCGTATACTGATTGAGAATTACTCCCATGGAGGGAAGCGAACATGGTTACTGTTGTATTCAATCCCGATTCAATTTCTGTATTTCATCAACACTCTGATAGTCCACAGATTACAGAATGCCTCCAGATGTTCATCGGAAACTACTACTGGTCTTCCTGGACACGATCAAAGCGTAGACTGTTTGAGACATTACTCGAAAGGAGGAAAGTGCGCATGGTGACTGTTGTATTCAATCCCGATGCAATTTCTGTGTTTCATCAACACTCAGTTAGTCCACAGATTATAGAATATCTCCAGATGTGCATCGGAAACTACTACTGGTCTTCCAGGTTACGATCAAAACATAGACTGTTTGAGACATTACACTTATGGAGGAAAGTGCGCATGGTGGCTGTTGTATTCAATCCCGATGCAATTTCTGTGTCTCATCAACAGTCTGATAGTCCACAGATTATAGAATATCTCCAGATGTGCATCGGAAACTACTACTGGTCTTCCTGGGAACGAACAAAGCGTAGACTATTTGTGACATTACTCAAAAGGAGGAAAGTGCGCATGGTGACTGTTGTATTCAATCCCGACGCAAATTCTGTGTTTCATCAACACTCTGATAGTCCACAGATTACAGAATGCCACCAGATATCCATCGGAAACTACTACTGGTCTTCCAGGGAAAGATCAAAGCGAAGACGGTTGGAGACATTACTCCCGTTTAGGAAAGTGCGCATGGTGACTGTTGTTTTCAATCCCGATGCAATTACTGTGTTTCATCAACACTCTGATAGTCCACAGATTACAGAATGCCTCCAGATGTGCATCGGAAACTACTACTGGTCTTCCAGGGAATGATCAAAGCGTAGACTTTTTGAGAATTACTCCCATGGAGCAAAGTGCGCATGGTAACTTTTGTATTCAATCCCGATGCAATTTCTGTGTTTCAGCAACACTCAGATAGTCCACAGATAACAGAATGCTTCCAGATGTGCATCGGAAACTAGGACTGGTCTTCCAGAGAACAATCAAAGCGTAGACTGTTTGAGACATTACTCCCATGGAGGAAAGTGCGCATGGTGACTGTTGTATTCAATCCCGATGCAATATCTGTGTTTCATCAACACTCAGTTAGTCCAATGATTTCAGAATGCCTCCAGATGTGCATCGGAAATTACTTCTGGTCTTCCAGAGAACTATCAAAACGTAGAATGTTTGAGACACTACTCCCGTGGAGGAAAGTGCGCATGGTGACTGTTGTATTCAATCCCGAAGCAATTTATGTGTTTCATCAACACTCTGATAGTCCACAGATTACAGAATGCCTCCAGATGTGCATCGGAAACTACTACTGGTCTTCCAGGGAATGATCAAAGCGTAGACTGTTAGAGAATTACTCCCATGGAGGAAAGTGCGCATGGTGACTGTTGTATTCAATCCCGATGCAATTTCTGTGTTTCAGCAACACTCTGATAGTCCACAGATAACAGAATGCCTCCAGATGTGCATCGGAAACTACTACTGGTCTTCCAGGGAACGATCAAAGCGTAGACTGTTTGAGACATCACGCCCATTGAGGAAAGTGCGCATGGTGACTGTTGTATTCAATCCCGATGCAATTTCTGTGATTCATCAACAGTCTGATAGTCCACAGATTACAGAATGCCTCCAGATGTGCATCGGAAACTACTACTGGTCTTCCAGGGAATGATCAAAGCGTGTACTGTTTCAGACATCACTCCCATGGAGGAAAGTGCGCATGGTGACTGTTGTATTCAATCCCGAAGCAAATTCTGTGTTTCATCAACACTCTGATAGTCCACAGATTACAGAATGCCTCCACATGTGCATCGGAAACTACTTCTGATCTTCCAGAGCACCATCAAAGCGTAGACTCTTTGAGACATTAGTCCCAATGCAGAAAAGTGCGCATGGTGACTCTTGTATTCAATCCCGATGCAATTTCTGTGTTTCATCAACAGTCTGATAGTCCACAGATTACAGAATGTCTCCAGATGTGCATCGGAAACTACTACTGGTCTTCCAGGGACGATCAAAGCGTAGACTGTTTGAGACATTACTCCCATGGAGGTAAGTGCGCATTGCGACTGTTGTATTCAATCCCGATGCAATTTCTGTGTTTCATCAAATCTCTGATAGTCCACAGATTACAGAAAGCCTCCAGATGTGCATCGGAAACTACTACTGGTCTAGCAGGGAACGAATAAAGCGTAGACTCTATGAGACATTACTCCCGTGGAGGAAAGTGCGCATGGTGACTATTGTGTTCAATCCCGATGCAATTTCTGTGTTTCATCAACACTCTGATAGCCCTCAGATTACAGAATGCCACCAGATGTTCATAGGAAACTACTACTGCTCTTCCAGGGAACGATCAAAGCGTAGACTGTTTGAGACATTACTCCAAAGGAGGAAAGTGCGCATGGTTACTGTTGTATTCAATCCCGATGCAATTTCTGTGTTCCATCAACACTCAGTTAGTCCACAGATTTCAGAATGACTCCAGATGTGCATCGGAAACTACTTCAGGTCTTCCAAGGAACGATCAAGGCATAGACTCTTTGAGACACTACTCCCATGGAGGAAAGTGCCTATGGTGACTGTTGTATTAAATCCTGATGCAATTTCTGTGTTTCATAAACACTCTGATAGTCACAGATTACAGAATGCCTCCAGATGTCCATCGGAAATTGCTACTGGACTTCAAAGGAACGATCAAAGCGTAAACTCTTGGACACATTACTCCCATGGAGGAAGGTGCGCATGGTGACTGTTGTATTCAATCCCGATGGAATTTCTGTGTTTCATAAACACTCTGACACTCCACAGATTATAGAATGCCTCCATAAGTGCATCGGAAACTACTACTGGTCTTCCAGTGAACGATCAAAGCGTAAACTCTTTGAGACATTACTCCCATGGAGGAAGGTGCGCATGGTGACTGTTGTATTCAATCCCGATGCAATTTCTTTGTTTCATCAAAACTCTGATAGTCCACAGATTACAGAATGCCTCCAGATGTGCATCGGAAACTACTCCTGGTCTTCAGGGAACGATCAAAGCGTAGACTGTTAGAGACATTACTCCCAAGGAGGAAGGTGCGCATGGTGACTGTTGTATTCAATCCCAATGAAATTATTGTGTTTCATCAACACTCTGACAGTCCACAGATTACAGAATGCCTCCAGGTGTTCATCGGAAACTACTACTGGTCTTCCAGGCCACGATCAAAGCGTAGACTGTTTGAGAATTATTTCCAATGCAGGAAAGTGCGCTTGGTGACTGTTGTATTCCATCCCGATGCAACTTCTGTGTTTTATTAAAAGTCTGATAGCCCACAGATTACAGAATATCTCCAGATGTGCATCGCAAACTATTACTGGCTTTCCAGGGAACGATCAAAGCGTAGACTGTTTGAGACATCACTCCCATGGAGGAAAGTGCGCATGGTGACTGTTGTATTCAATCCCGACGCAATTTCTGTGTTTCATCAACAGTCTGTTAGTCCACAGATTACAGAAGGCCTCCAGATGTGCATCGGAAACTACTACTGGTCTTCCAGAGAACGATCAAAGCGTAGACACTTTGACACATTACTCCCGTGGAGGAAAGTGCGCATGGTGACTGTTGTATTTAATCCCGATTCAATTTCTGTTTTTCATCAACACTGTGATAGTCCACAGATTACAGAATGCCACCTGATGTGCATCAGAAACTACTACTGGTCTTCCAGGGAACGATCAAAGCGCAGATTGTTTGAGACATACCTCACGTGGAGGAAAGTGCGCATGGTGACTGTTGAGTTCAATCCCGATGCAATTTCTGTGTTTCATCAACAGTCTGATAGCCCACAGATTACAGAATGCCACCAGATGTGCATCGGAAACTACTACTGGTCTTCCAGGGAACGATCAAAGCGTATACTGATTGAGACATTCCTCCAAAGGAGGAAAGTGCGCATGCTGACTGTTGTATTCAATCCCGATGCAATTTCTGTGTTTCATCAGCACTCAGTTAGTCCACAGATTTCAGAATGACTCCAGATGTGCATCGGAAACTACTTCTGGTCTTCCAAGGAACGATCAAGGCGTAGACTGTTTGAGACACTACTCCCATGGAGGAAAGTGCGCATGGTGACTGTTGTATTCAATCCCGATGCAATTTCTGTGTTTCATCAACACTCTGATAGTCACAGGTTACAGAATGCCTCCAGATGTCCATCGGAAATTACTACTGGTCTTCCAGGGTACGATCAAAGCGTAAACTCTTGGACTCATTACTCCAATGGAGGAAGGTGAGAATGGTGACTGTTGTATTCAATCCCTATGGAATCTCTGTGATTCATCAACACTCTGACACTTCACAAATTATAGAATGCCTCCATATGTGCATCGGAAACTACTACTGGTCTTCCAGTGAACGATCAAAGCGTAAACTCTTTGAGACATTACTCCCATGGAGGAAGGTGCGCATGGTGACTGTTGTATTCAATCCCGATACAATTTCTGTGTTTCATCAACACTCTGATAGTCCACACATTACAGAATGCCTCCAGATGTGCATCAGATACTACTACTGGTATTCCAGGGAACGATCATAGCGTAAAGTCGTTGAGACAATAGTCCCATAGAGGAAAGTGCGCATGGTGACTGTTGTATTCAATCCCGATGCAATTTCTGTGTTTCATCAACACTCTGATACTCCACAGATTACAGAATGCCTCCTGATGTGCATCGGAAACTACTACTGTCCTTCCAGGGAACGATCAAAGCGTAGACTGTTTGAGACATTACTCCCGTGGAGGAGAGTGCGCGTTGTCACTTTTGTATTCAATCCCGATGCAATTTCTGTGTTTCATCAACACTCTGATGGTCCACAGATTACAGAATGCCACCAGATGTGCGTCGGAAACTACTACTGGTCTACCAGGGAACGATCAAAGCGTAGCATGTTTGAGAATTACTCCCATGGAGGAAAGTGCGTATGGTTACTGTTGTATTCAATCCCGAAGCAATTTCTGTGTTTCATCAACACTCTGATAGTCCACACATTACAGAATGCCTCCAGATATGCATCAGAAACTACTACTGGTATTCCATGGAACGATCAAATCGTAGACTGTTAGAGACATTACTCGCATGGAGGAAAGTGCGCATGGCGTCTGTTGTATTCAATCCCGATGCAAATTCGGTGTTTCATCAACACTCTGATAGACCACAGAAAACAGAATGCCACCAGATGTGCATCGGAAACTACTACTGGTCTACCTGGGAACGTTCAAAGCGTAGAATGTTTGAGAATTACTCCCATGGAGGAAAGAGCGCATGGTGACTCTTGTATTCAATCCCGATGCAATTTCTGTGTTTCATCAACACTATGATGGTCCACAGATTACAGAATGCTTCTAGATGTGCATCGGAAACTACTACTGGTCTTCCAGGGAACGATCAAAGCGTAGACTGATTGAGACATAACTCCCATGGAGGAAAGTGCGCATGGTGACTGTTGTATTCAATCCCGATGCCATTTCTGTGTTTCATCAACACTCGATAGTCCACAGATTACAGAATGCCTCCAGATGTGCATCGGAAACTACTACTGGTCTACCAGGGAACGATCAAAGCGTAAACTGTTAGAGACGTTACTCACATGGAGGAAAGTGGGCATGGTGACTGTTGTATTCTATCCCGATGCAATTTCTGTGTTTCATCATGAATCTTATAGTCCACAGATTACAGAATGCTTCTGAATGTGCATCGGAAACTGCTACTGGCCTTCCAGGGAACGATCAAAGCGTAGACTGTTTGAGACATTACTCCCATGGAGGAAAGTGCGCATGGTGACTGTTGTATTCAATCCCGATGCAACTTCTGTGTTTCATCACCACTCTGATAGTCCACAGATTACAGAATGCCTCCAGATGTGCATCGGAAACTACTACTGGTCTTCCAGGGAAGGATCATAGCGTAGACTGTTTGTACATTACTCCCATGGAGGAAAGTGCGCATAGTGACTGTTGTATTCAATCCCGATGCAATTTCTCTGTTTCATCAACACTCTGATAGTCACAGATTACAGAATGCCTCCAGATGTCCATCGGAAATTACTACTGGTCTTCCAGGGTACGATCAAGGCGTAAACTGTTGGACTCATTACTCCCATGGAGGAAGGTGCGAATGGTGACTGTTGTATTCAATCCCTATGGAATTTCTGTGTTTCATCAACACTCTGACACTTCACAGATTATAGAATGCCTCCATATGTGCATCGGAAACTACTACTGGTCTTCCAGTGAACGATCAAAGCGTAAACTCTTTGAGACAATACTCCCATGGAGGAAGGTGCGCATGGTGACTGTTGTATTCAATCCCGATGCAATTTCTGTGTTTTATCAACACTCTGATACTCCACAGATTACAGAATTCCTCCAGATTTGCATCGGAAACCACTACTGGTCTTCCAGGGAACGATCAAAGCGTAGACTGTTTGAGATCTTACTCCCATGGAGGAAAGTGCGCATGGTGACTGATGTATTCAATCCCGATACAATTTCTGTGTTTCATCAACACTCTGATAGTCCACACATTACATAATGCCACCAGATGTGCATCAGAAACTACTACTGGTATTTCTGGGAACGATCAAAGCGTAAACTCTTTGAGACAATAGTCCCATAGAGGAAAGTGCGCATGGTGACTGTTGTATTCAATCCCGATGCAATTTCTGTGCTTTATCAACACTCTGATACTCCGAAGATTACAGAATGCCTCCAGATGTGCATCGGAAACCACTACTGGTCTTCCAGGGAACGATCAAAGCGTAGACTGTTTGAGATCTTACTCCCATGGAGGAAAGTGCGCATGGTGACTGTTGTATTCAATCCCGATGCAATTTCTGTGTTTTATCAACACTCTGATACTCCACAAATTACAGAATGCCTCCAGATGTGCATCGGAAACCACTACTGGTCTTCCAGGGAACGATCAAAGCGTAGACTGTTTGAGATCTTACTCCCATGGAGGAAAGTGCGCATGGTGACTGTTGTATTCAATCCCGATGCAATTTCTGTGTTTCATCAACACTCTGATACTCCGCAGATTACAGAACGCCTCCAGATGTGCATCGGAAACTACTACTGTCCTTCCAGGGAACGATCAAAGCGTAGACTGTTTGAGACATTACTCCCGTGGAGGAAAGTGCGCGTTGTGACTGTTGTATTCAATCCCGATGCAATTTCTGTGTTTCATCATCACTCTGATGGTCCACAGATTATAGAATGCCACCAGATGTGCGTCCGAAACTACTACTGGTCTACCAGGGAACGATCAAAGCGTAGCATGATTGAGAATTACTCCCATGGAGGAAAGTGCGCATGGTGACTGTTGTATTCAATCCCGATGCAATTTCTGTGTTTCATCAACACTCTGATGGTCCACAGATTACAGAATGCTTCTAGATGTGCATCGGAAACTACTACTGGTCTTCCAGGGAATGATCGAAGCGTAGAGTGTTTGCGACATAACTCCCATGGGGGAAAGTGCGCATGGTGACTGTTGTATTCAATCCCGATGCAACTTCTGTGTTTCATCACCACTCTGATAGTCCACAGATTACAGAATGCCTCCAGATGTGCATCGGAAACTACTACTGGTCTTCCAGGGAAGGATCACAGGTTAGACTGTTTGAGACATTACTCCCATGGAGGAAAGTGCGCATTGTGACTGTTGTATTCAATCCCGATGCAATTTCTGTGTTTCATCAACACTCGATAGTCCACAGATTACAGAATGCCTCCAGATGTGCATCGGAACCTACTACTGGTCTACCAGGGAACGATCAAAGCGTAAAGTCTTTGAGACAATAGTCCCATAGAGGAAAGTGCGCATGGTGACTGTTGTATTCAATCCCGATGCAACTTCTGTGTTTCATCACCACTCTGATAGTCCACAGATTACAGAATGCCTCCAGATGTGCATCGGAAACTACTACTGGTCTTCCAGGGAAGGATCACAGCTTAGACTCTTTGAGACATTACTCCCATGGAGGAAAGTGCGCATGGTGACTGTTGTATTCAATCCCGATGCAATTTCTGTGTTTCATGAACAGTCTGATAGTCCACACATTACAGAATGCCTCCAGATGTGCATCGGAAACCACTACTGGTCTTTCAGGGAACGATCAAAGCGTAGACTGTTTGAGACATTACTCCCATGGAGGAAAGTGCGCATGGTGACTGTTGTATTCAATCCCAATGCAAATTCTGTGTTTCATCAACACTCTGATAGTCCACAGATTACAGAATGCCACCTGATGTGCATCAGAAACTACTACTGGTCTTCCAGGGAACGATCAAAGCGCAGATTGTTTGAGACATACCTCACGTGGAGGAAAGTGCGCATGGTGACTGTTGAGTTCAATCCCGATGCAATTTCTGTGTTTCATCAACAGTCTGATAGCCCACAGATTACAGATTGCCACCAGATGTGCATCGGAAACTACTACTGGTCTTCCAGGGAACGATCAAAGCGTATACTGATTGAGACATTCCTCCAAAGGAGGAAAGTGCGCATGGTGACTGTTGTATTCAATCCCGATGCAATTTCTGTGTTTCATCAGCACTCAGTTAGTCCACAGATTTCAGAATGACTCCAGATGTGCATCGGAAACTACTTCTGGTCTTCCAAGGAACGATCAAGGCGTAGACTGTTTGAGACACTACTCCCATGGAGGAAAGTGCGCATGGTGACTGTTGTATTCAATCCCGATGCAATTTCTGTGTTTCATCAACACTCTGATAGTCACAGGTTACAGAATGCCTCCAGATGTCCATCGGAAATTACTACTGGTCTTCCAGGGTACGATCAAAGCGTAAACTCTTGGACTCATTACTCCAATGGAGGAAGGTGAGAATGGTGACTGTTGTATTCAATCCCTATGGAATCTCTGTGTTTCATCAACACTCTGACACTTCACAGATTATAGAATGCCTCCATATGTGCATCGGAAACTACTACTGGTCTTCCAGTGAACGATCAAAGCGTAAACTCTTTGAGACATTACTCCCATGGAGGAAGGTGCGCATGGTGACTGTTGTATTCAATCCCGATACAATTTCTGTGTTTCATCAACACTCTGATAGTCCACACATTACAGAATGCCTCCAGATGTGCATCAGATACTACTACTGGTATTCCAGGGAACGATCATAGCGTAAAGTCTTTGAGACAATAGTCCCATAGAGGAAAGTGCGCATGGTGACTGTTGTATTCAATCCCGATGCAATTTCTGTGTTTCATCAACACTCTGATAGTCCACAGATTACAGAATGCCACCAGATGTGCGTCGGAAACTACTACTGGTCTACCAGGGAACGATCAAAGCGTAGCATGTTTGAGAATTACTCCCATGGAGGAAAGTGCGTATGGTTACTGTTGTATTCAATCCCGAAGCAATTTCTGTGTTTCATCAACACTCTGATAGTCCACACATTACAGAATGCCTCCAGATGTGCATCAGAAACTACTACTGGTATTCCATGGAACGATCAAATCGTAGACTGTTAGAGACATTACTCGCATGGAGGAAAGTGCGCATGGCGTCTGTTGTATTCAATCCCGATGCAAATTCGGTGTTTCATCAACACTCTGATAGACCACAGAAAACAGAATGCCACCAGATGTGCATCGGAAACTGCTACTGGTCTACCAGGGAACGTTCAAAGCGTAGAATGTTTGAGAATTACTCCCATGGAGGAAAGAGCGCATGGTGACTGTTGTATACAATCCCGATGCAATTTCTGTGTTTCATCAACACTATGATGGTCCACAGATTACAGAATGCTTCTAGATGTGCATCGGAAACTACTACTGGTCTTCCAGGGAACGATCAAAGCGTAGACTGATTGAGACATAACTCCCATGGAGGAAAGTGCGCATGGTGACTGTTGTATTCAATCCCGATGCCATTTCTGTGTTTCATCAACACTCGATAGTCCACAGATTACAGAATGCCTCCAGATGTGCATCGGAAACTACTACTGGTCTACCAGGGAACGATCAAAGCGTAGACTGTTAGAGACGTTACTCACATGGAGGAAAGTGGGCATGGTGACTGTTGTATTCTATCCCGATGCAATTTCTGTGTTTCATCAACAATCTTATAGTCCACAGATTACAGAATGCTTCTGGATGTGCATCGGAAACTGCTATTGGCCTTCCAGGGAACGATCAAAGCGTAGACTGTTTGAGACATTACTCCCATGGAGGAAAGTGCGCATGGTGACTGATGTATTCAATCCCGATGCAACTTCTGTGTTTCATCACCACTCTGATAGTCCACAGATTACAGAATGCCTCCAGATGTGCATCGGAAACTACTACTGGTCTTCCAGGGAAGGATCATAGCGTAGACTGTGTGTACATTACTCCCATGGAGGAAAGTGCGCATAGTGACTGTTGTATTCAATCCCGATGCAATTTCTCTGTTTCATCAACACTCTGATAGTCACAGATTACAGAATGCCTCCAGATGTCCATCGGAAATTACTACTGGTCTTCCAGGGTACGATCAAGGCGTAAACTCTTGGACTCATTTCTCCCATGGAGGAAGGTGCGAATGGTGACTGTTGTATTCAATCCCTATGGAATTTCTGTGTTTCATCAACACTCTGACACTTCACAGATTATAGAATGCCTCCATATGTGCATCGGAAACTACTACTGGTCTTCCAGTGAACGATCAAAGCGTAAACTCTTTGAGACAATACCCCCATGGAGGAAGGTGCGCATGGTGACTGTTGTATTCAATCCCGATGCAATTTCTGTGTTTTATCAACACTCTGATACTCCACAGATCACAGAATTCCTCCAGATTTGCATCGGAAACCACTACTGGTCTTCCAGGGAACGATCAAAGCGTAGACTGTTTGAGATCTTACTCCCATGGAGGAAAGTGCGCATGGTGACTGATGTATTCAATCCCGATACAATTTCTGTGTTTCATCAACACTCTGATAGTCCACACATTACAGAATGCCACCAGATGTGCATCAGAAAGTACTACTGGTATTTCAGGGAACGATCAAAGCGTAAACTCTTTGAGACAATAGTCCCATAGAGGAAAGTGCGCATGGTGACTGTTGTATTCAATCCCGATGCAATTTCTGTGTTTTATCAACACTCTGATACTCCACAGATTACAGAAAGCCTCCAGATGTGCATCGGAAACCACTACTGGTCTTCCAGGGAACGATCAAAGCGTAGACTGTTTGAGATCTTACTCCCATGGAGGAAAGTGCGCATGGTGACTGTTGTATTCAATCCCGATGCAATTTCTGTGTTTTATCAACACTCTGATACTCCACAAATTACAGAATGCCTCCAGATGTGCATCGGAAACCAATACTGGTCTTCCAGGGAACGATCAAAGCGTAGACTGTTTGAGATCTTACTCCCATGGAGGAAAGTGCGCATGGTGACTGTTGTATTCAATCCCGATGCAATTTCTGTGTTTCATCAACACTCTGATACTCCGCAGATTACAGAACGCCTCCAGATGTGCATCGGAAACTACTACTGTCCTTCCAGGGAACGATCAAAGCGTAGACTGTTTGAGACATTACTCCCGTGGAGGAAAGTGCGCGTTGTGACTGTTGTATTCAATCCCGATGCAATTTCTGTGTTTCATCAACACTCTGATGGTCCACAGATTATAGAATGCCACCAGATGTGCGTCCGAAACTACTACTGGTCTACCAGGGAACGATCAAAGCGTAGCATGATTGAGAATTACTCCCATGGAGGAAAGTGCGCATGGTGACTGTTGTATTCAATCCCGATGCAATTTCTGTGTTTCATCAACACTCTGATGGTCCACAGATTACAGAATGCTTCTAGATGTGCATCGGAAACTACTACTGGTCTTCCAGGGAATGATCGAAGCGTAGACTGTTTGAGACATAACTCCCATGGAGGAAAGTGCGCATGGTGACTGTTGTATTCAATCCCGATGCAACTTCTGTGTTTCATCACCACTCTGATAGTCCACAGATTACAGAATGCCTCCAGATGTGCATCGGAAACTACTACTGGTCTTCCAGGGAAGGATCACAGCTTAGACTGTTTGAGACATTACTCCCATGGAGGAAAGTGCGCATTGTGACTGTTGTATTCAATCCCGATGCAATTTCTGTGTTTCATCATCACTCGATAGTCCACAGATTACAGAATGCCTCCAGATGTGCATCGGAAACTACTACTGGTCTACCAGGGAACGATCAAAGCGTAGACTGTTAGAGACGTTACCCTCATGGAGGAAACTGCGCATTGTCACTGTTGTATTCTATCCCGATGCAATTTCTGTGTTTTATCAACACTCTGATACTCCACAGATTACAGAATACCTCCAGATGTGCATCGGAAACCACTACTGGTCTTCCAGGGAACGTTCAAAGCGTAGACTGTTTGAGATCTTACTCCCATGGAGGAAAGTGCGCATGGTGACAGTTGTATTCAATCCCGATACAATTTCTGTGTTTCATCAACACTCTGATGGTCCACACATTACATAATGCCTCCAGATGTGCATCAGAAACTACTACTGGTATTCCAGGGAACGATCAAAGCGTAAAGTCTTTGAGACAATAGTCCCATAGAGGAAAGTGCGCATGGTGACTGTTGTATTCAATCCCGATGCAACTTCTGTGTTTCATCACCACTCTGATAGTCCACAGATTACAGAAGGCCTCCAGATGTGCATCGGAAACTACTACTGGTCTTCCAGAGCACGATCAAAGCGTAGACTCTTTGAGACATTACTCCCGTGGAGGAAAGTGCGCATGGTGACTGTTGTATTTAATCCCGATTCAATTTCTGTTTTTCATCAACACTATGATAGTCCACAGATTGCAGAAGGCCACCTGATGTGCATCGGAAACTACTACTGGTCTTCCAGGGAACGATCAAAGCGCAGAGTGTTAGGGCCATACCTCACGTGGAGGAAAGTACGCATGGTGACTGTTGTATTCAATCCCGCTGCAATTTCTGTGTTTCATCATCACTCTGATGGTCCACAGATTATAGAATGCCACCAGATGTGCGTCCGAAACTACTACTGGTGTACCAGGGAACGATCAAAGCGTAGCATGTTTGAAACATTACTCCCATGGAGGAAAGTGCGCATGGTGACTGTTGTATTCAATCCCAATGCAAATTCTGTGTTTCATCAACACTCTGATAGTCCACAGATTACAGAATGCCACCTGATGTGCATCAGAAACTACTACTGGTCTTCCAGGGAACGATCAAAGCGCAGATTGTTTGAGACATACCTCACGTGGAGGAAAGTGCGCATGGTGACTGTTGAGTTCAATCCCGATGCAATTTCTGTGTTTCATCAACAGTCTGATAGCCCACAGATTACAGAATGCCACCAGATGTGCATCGGAAACTACTACTGGTCTTGCAGGGAACGATCAAAGCGTATACTGATTGAGACATTCCTCCAAAGGAGGAAAGTGCGCATGGTGACTGTTGTATTCAATCCCGATGCAATTTCTGTGTTTCATCAACACTCAGTTAGTCCACAGATTTCAGAATGACTCCAGATGTGCATCAGAAACTACTTCTGGTCTTCCAAGGAACGATCAAGGCGTAGGCTGTTTGAGACACTACTCCCATGGAGGAAAGTGCGCATGGTGACTGTTGTATTCAATCCCGATGCAATTTCTGTGTTTCATCAACACTCTGATAGTCACAGGTTACAGAATGCCTCCAGATGTCCATCGGAAATTACTACTGGTCTTCCAGGGTACGATCAAAGCGTAAACTCTTGGACTCATTACTCCAATGGAGGAAGGTGAGAATGGTGACTGTTGTATTCAATCCCTATGGAATCTCTGTGTTTCATCAACACTCTGACACTTCACAGATTATAGAATGCCTCCATATGTGCATCGGAAACTACTACTGGTCTTCCAGTGAACGATCAAAGCGTAAACTCTTTGAGACATTACTCCCATGGAGGAAGGTGCGCATGGTGACTGTTGTATTCAATCCCGATACAATTTCTGTGTTTCATCAACACTCTGATAGTCCACATATTACAGAATGCCACCAGATGTGCGTCGGAAACTACTACTGGTCTACCAGGGAACGATCAAAGCGTAGCATGTTTGAGACTTACTCCCATGGAGGAAAGTGCGTATGGTTACTGTTGTATTCAATCCCGAAGCAATTTCTGTGTTTCATCAACACTCTGATAGTCCACACATTACAGAATGCCTCCAGATGTGCATCAGAAACTACTACTGGTATTCCATGGAACGATCAAATCGTAGACTGTTAGAGACATTACTCGCATGGAGGAAAGTGCGCATGGCGTCTGTTGTATTCAATCCCGATGCAAATTCGGTGTTTCATCAACACTCTGATAGACCACAGAAAACAGAATGCCACCAGATGTGCATCGGAAACTGCTACTGGTCTACCAGGGAACGTTCAAAGCGTAGAATGTTTGAGAATTACTCCCATGGAGGAAAGAGCGCATGGTGGCTGTTGTATTCAATCCCGATGCAATTTCTGTGTTTCATCAACACTATGATGGTCCACAGATTACAGAATGCTTCTAGATGTGCATCGGAAACTACTACTGGTCTTCCAGGGAACGATCAAAGCGTAGACTGATTGAGACATAACTCCCATGGAGGAAAGTGCGCATGGTGACTGTTGTATTCAATCCCGATGCCATTTCTGTGTTTCATCAACACTCGATAGTCCACAGATTACAGAATGCCTCCAGATGTGCATCGGAAACTACTACTGGTCTACCAGGGAACGATCAAAGCGTAGACTGTTAGAGACGTTACTCACATGGAGGAAAGTGTGCTTGGTGACTGTTGTATTCTATCCCGATGCAATTTCTGTGTTTCATCAACAATCTTATAGTCCACAGATTACAGAATGCTTCTGGATGTGCATCGGAAACTGCTATTGGCCTTCCAGGGAACGATCAAAGCGTAGACTGTTTGAGACATTACTCCCATGGAGGAAAGTGCGCATGGTGACTGTTGTATTCAATCCCGATGCAACTTCTGTGTTTCATCACCACTCTGATAGTCCACAGATTACAGAATGCCTCCAGATGTGCATCGCAAACTACTACTGGTCTTCCAGGGAAGGATCATAGCGTAGACTGTTTGTACATTACTCCCATGGAGGAAAGTGCGCATAGTGACTGTTGTATTCAATCCCGATGCAATTTCTCTGTTTCATCAACACTCTGATAGTCACAGATTACAGAATGCCTCCAGATGTCCATCGGAAATTACTACTGGTCTTCCAGGGTACGATCAAGGCGTAAACTCTTGGACTCATTTCTCCCATGGAGGAAGGTGCGAATGGTGACTGTTGTATTCAATCCCTATGGAATTTCTGTGTTTCATCAACACTCTGACACTTCACAGATTATAGAATGCCTCCATATGTGCATCGGAAACTACTACTGGTCTTCCAGTGAACGATCAAAGCGTAAACTCTTTGAGACAATACCCCCATGGAGGAAGGTGCGCATGGTGACTGTTGTATTCAATCCCGATGCAATTTCTGTGTTTTATCAACACTCTGATACTCCACAGATTACAGAATTCCTCCAGATTTGCATCGGAAACCACTACTGGTCTTCCAGGGAACGATCAAAGCGTAGACTGTTTGAGATCTTACTCCCATGGAGGAAAGTGCGCATGGTGACTGATGTATTCAATCCCGATACAATTTCTGTGTTTCATCAACACTCTGATAGTCCACACATTACAGAATGCCACCAGATGTGCATCAGAAACTACTACTGGTATTTCAGGGAACGATCAAAGCGTAAACTCTTTGAGACAATAGTCCCATAGAGGAAAGTGCGCATGGTGACTGTTGTATTCAATCCCGATGCAATTTCTGTGTTTTATCAACACTCTGATACTCCACAGATTACAGAATGCCTCCAGATGTGCATCGGAAACCACTACTAGTCTTCCAGGGAACGATCAAAGCGTAGACTGTTTGAGATCTTACTCCCATGGAGGAAAGTGCGCATGGTGACTGTTGTATTCAATCCCGATGCAATTTCTGTGTTTTATCAACACTCTGATACTCCACAAATTACAGAATGCCTCCAGATGTGCATCGGAAACCACTACTGGTCTTCCAGGGAACGATCAAAGCGTAGACTGTTTGAGATCTTACTCCCATGGAGGAAAGTGCGCATGGTGACTGTTGTATTCAATCCCGATGCAATTTCTGTGTTTCATCAACACTCGATAGTCCACAGATTACAGAATGCCACCAGATGTGCATCGGAAACTACTACTGGTCTCCTAGGGAACGATCAAAGCGTAGACTGTTTGAGACATTACTCCCGTGGAGGAAAGTGCGCGTTGTGACTGTTGTATTCAATCCCGATGCAATATCTGTGTTTTATCAACACTCTGATGTCCACACATTACAGGATGCCTCCAGATGTGCATCAGAAACTACTACTTGTATTCCAGGAAACGATCAAAGCGTAAACTATTTGAGACATTACTCCCATGGAGGAAAGTGCGCATGGTGACTCTTGTATTCAAACCCGATTCAATTTCTTTGTTTCATCAGGACTCTGATACTCCACAGGTTTCAGAATGCCTCCAGATGTGCATCGCAAACTACCTACTGGTCTTCCAGGGAACGATCAAAGCGTAGACTGTTTGAGACATAACTCCCATGGAGGAAAGTGCGCATGGTGACTGTTGTATTCTATCCCGATGCAATTTCTGTGTTTCATCAACAATCTTATAGTCCACAGATTACAGAATGCTTCTGGATGTGCATCGGAAACTGCTACTGGCCTTCCAGGGAACGATCAAAGCGTAGACTGTTTGAGACATTACTCCCATGGAGGAAAGTGCGCATAGTGACTGTTGTATTCAATCCCGATGCAATTTCTCTGTTTCATCAACACTCTGATAGTCACAGATTACAGAATGCCTCCAGATGTCCATCGGAAATTACTACTGGTCTTCCAGGGTACGATCAAGGCGTAAACTCTTGGACTCATTACTCCCATGGAGGAAGGTGCGAATGGTGACTGTTGTATTCAATCCCTATGGAATTTCTGTGTTTCATCAACACTCTGACACTTCACAGATTATAGAATGCCTCCATATGTGCATCGGAAACTACTACTGGTCTTCCAGTGAACGATCAAAGCGTAAACTCTTTGAGACAATACTCCCATGGAGGAAGGTGCGCATGGTGACTGTTGTATTCAATCCCGATGCAATTTCTGTGTTTTATCAACACTCTGATACTCCACAGATTACAGAATTCCTCCAGATTTGCATCGGAAACCACTACTGGTCTTCCAGGGAACGATCAAAGCGTAGACTGTTTGAGATCTTACTCCCATGGAGGAAAGTGCGCATGGTGACTGATGTATTCAATCCCGATACAATTTCTGTGTTTCATCAACACTCTGATAGTCCACACATTACATAATGCCACCAGATGTGCATCAGAAACTACTACTGGTATTTCTGGGAACGATCAAAGCGTAAACTCTTTGAGACAATAGTCCCATAGAGGAAAGTGCGCATGGTGACTGTTGTATTCAATCCCGATGCAATTTCTGTGCTTTATCAACACTCTGATACTCCGAAGATCACAGAATGCCTCCAGATGTGCATCGGAAACCACTACTGGTCTTCCAGGGAACGATCAAAGCGTAGACTGTTTGAGATCTTACTCCCATGGAGGAAAGTGCGCATGGTGACTGTTGTATTCAATCCCGATGCAATTTCTGTGTTTTATCAACACTCTGATACTCCACAAATTACAGAATGCCTCCAGATGTGCATCGGAAACCACTACTGGTCTTCCAGGGAACGATCAAACCGTAGACTGTTTGAGATCTTACTCCCATGGAGGAAAGTGCGCATGGTGACTGTTGTATTCAATCCCGATGCAATTTCTGTGTTTCATCAACACTCTGATACTCCGCAGATTACAGAACGCCTCCAGATGTGCATCGGAAACTACTACTGTCCTTCCAGGGAACGATCAAAGCGTAGACTGTTTGAGACATTACTCCCGTGGAGGAAAGTGCGCGTTGTGACTGTTGTATTCAATCCCGATGCAATTTCTGTGTTTCATCATCACTCTGATGGTCCACAGATTATAGAATGCCACCAGATGTGCGTCCGAAACTACTACTGGTCTACCAGGGAACGATCAAAGCGTAGCATGATTGAGAATTACTCCCATGGAGGAAAGTGCGCATGGTGACTGTTGTATTCAATCCCGATGCAATTTCTGTGTGTTTCATCAACACTCTGATGGTCCACAGATTACAGAATGCTTCTAGATGTGCATCGGAAACTACTACTGGTCTTCCAGGGAATGATCGAAGCGTAGAGTGTTTGCGACATAACTCCCATGGAGGAAAGTGCGCATGGTGACTGTTGTATTCAATCCCGATGCAACTTCTGTGTTTCATCACCACTCTGATAGTCCACAGATTACAGAATGCCTCCAGATGTGCATCGGAAACTACTACTGGTCTTCCAGGGAAGGATCACAGCTTAGACTGTTTGAGACATTACTCCCATGGAGGAAAGTGCGCATTGTGACTGTTGTATTCAATCCCGATGCAATTTCTGTGTTTCATCAACACTCGATAGTCCACAGATTACAGAATGCCTCCAGATGTGCATCGGAACCTACTACTGGTCTACCAGGGAACGATCAAAGCGTAAAGTCTTTGAGACAATAGTCCCATAGAGGAAAGTGCGCATGGTGACTGTTGTATTCAATCCCGATGCAACTTCTGTGTTTCATCACCACTCTGATAGTCCACAGATTACAGAATGCCTCCAGATGTGCATCGGAAACTACTACTGGTCTTCCAGGGAAGGATCACAGCTTAGACTCTTTGAGACATTACTCCCATGGAGGAAAGTGCGCATGGTGACTGTTGTATTCAATCCCGATGCAATTTCTGTGTTTCATGAACAGTCTGATAGTCCACACATTACAGAATGCCTCCAGATGTGCATCGGAAACCACTACTGGTCTTTCAGGGAACGATCAAAGCGTAGACTGTTTGAGACATTACTCCCATGGAGGAAAGTGCGCATGGTGACTGTTGTATTCAATCCCAATGCAAATTCTGTGTTTCATCAACACTCTGATAGTCCACAGATTACAGAATGCCACCTGATGTGCATCAGAAACTACTACTGGTCTTCCAGGGAACGATCAAAGCGCAGATTGTTTGAGACATACCTCACGTGGAGGAAAGTGCGCATGGTGACTGTTGAGTTCAATCCCGATGCAATTTCTGTGTTTCATCAACAGTCTGATAGCCCACAGATTACAGAATGCCACCAGATGTGCATCGGAAACTACTACTGGTCTTCCAGGGAACGATCAAAGCGTATACTGATTGAGACATTCCTCCAAAGGAGGAAAGTGCGCATGGTGACTGTTGTATTCAATCCCGATGCAATTTCTGTGTTTCATCAGCACTCAGTTAGTCCACAGATTTCAGAATGACTCCAGATGTGCATCGGAAACTACTTCTGGTCTTCCAAGGAACGATCAAGGCGTAGACTGTTTGAGACACTACTCCCATGGAGGAAAGTGCGCATGGTGACTGTTGTATTCAATCCCGATGCAATTTCTGTGTTTCATCAACACTCTGATAGTCACAGGTTACAGAATGCCTCCAGATGTCCATCGGAAATTACTACTGGTCTTCCAGGGTACGATCAAAGCGTAAACTCTTGGACTCATTACTCCAATGGAGGAAGGTGAGAATGGTGACTGTTGTATTCAATCCCTATGGAATCTCTGTGTTTCATCAACACTCTGACACTTCACAGATTATAGAATGCCTCCATATGTGCATCGGAAACTACTACTGGTCTTCCAGTGAACGATCAAAGCGTAAACTCTTTGAGACATTACTCCCATGGAGGAAGGTGCGCATGGTGACTGTTGTATTCAATCCCGATACAATTTCTGTGTTTCATCAACACTCTGATAGTCCACACATTACAGAATGCCTCCAGTTGTGCATCAGATACTACTACTGGTATTCCAGGGAACGATCATAGCGTAAAGTCTTTGAGACAATAGTCCCATAGAGGAAAGTGCGTATGGTGACTGTTGTATTCAATCCCGATGCAATTTCTGTGTTTCATCAACACTCTGATAGTCCACAGATTACAGAATGCCACCAGATGTGCGTCGGAAACTACTACTGGTCTACCAGGGAACGATCAAAGCGTAGCATGTTTGAGAATTACTCCCATGGAGGAAAGTGCGTATGGTTACTGTTGTATTCAATCCTGAAGCAATTTCTGTGTTTCATCAACACTCTGATAGTCCACACATTACAGAATGCCTCCAGATGTGCATCAGAAACTACTACTGGTATTCCATGGAACGATCAAATCGTAGACTGTTAGAGACATTACTCGCATGGAGGAAAGTGCGCATGGCGTCTGTTGTATTCAATCCCGATGCAAATTCGGTGTTTCATCAACACTCTGATAGACCACAGAAAACAGAATGCCACCAGATGTGCATCGGAAACTACTACTGGTCTACCAGGGAACGTTCAAAGCGTAGAATGTTTGAGAATTACTCCCATGGAGGAAAGAGCGCATGGTGACTGTTGTATTCAATCCCGATGCAATTTCTGTGTTTCATCAACACTATGATGGTCCACAGATTACAGAATGCTTCTAGATGTGCATCGGAAACTACTACTGGTCTTCCAGGGAACGATCAAAGCGTAGACTGATTGAGACATAACTCCCATGGAGGAAAGTGCGCATGGTGACTGTTGTATTCAATCCCGATGCCATTTCTGTGTTTCATCAACACTCGATAGTCCACAGATTACAGAATGCCTCCAGATGTGCATCGGAAACTACTACTGGTCTACCAGGGAACGATCAAAGCGTAGACTGTTAGAGACGTTACTCACATGGAGGAAAGTGGGCATGGTGACTGTTGTATTCTATCCCGATGCAATTTCTGTGTTTCATCAACAATCTTATAGTCCACAGATTACAGAATGCTTCTGGATGTGCATCGGAAACTGCTATTGGCCTTCCAGGGAACGATCAAAGCGTAGACTGTTTGAGACATTACTCCCATGGAGGAAAGTGCGCATGGTGACTGATGTATTCAATCCCGATGCAACTTCTGTGTTTCATCACCACTCTGATAGTCCACAGATTACAGAATGCCTCCAGATGTGCATCGGAAACTACTACTGGTCTTCCAGGGAAGGATCATAGCGTAGACTGTTTGTACATTACTCCCATGGAGGAAAGTGCGCATAGTGACTGTTGTATTCAATCCCGATGCAATTTCTCTGTTTCATCAACACTCTGATAGTCACAGATTACAGAATGCCTCCAGATGTCCATCGGAAATTACTACTGGTCTTCCAGGGTACGATCAAGGCGTAAACTCTTGGACTCATTTCTCCCATGGAGGAAGGTGCGAATGGTGACTGTTGTATTCAATCCCTATGGAATTTCTGTGTTTCATCAACACTCTGACACTTCACAGATTATAGAATGCCTCCATATGTGCATCGGAAACTACTACTGGTCTTCCAGTGAACGATCAAAGCGTAAACTCTTTGAGACAATACCCCCATGGAGGAAGGTGCGCATGGTGACTGTTGTATTTAATCCCGATGCAATTTCTGTGTTTTATCAACACTCTGATACTCCACAGATCACAGAATTCCTCCAGATTTGCATCGGAAACCACTACTGGTCTTCCAGGGAACGATCAAAGCGTAGACTGTTTGAGATCTTACTCCCATGGAGGAAAGTGCGCATGGTGACTGATGTATTCAATCCCGATACAATTTCTGTGTTTCATCAACACTCTGATAGTCCACACATTACAGAATGCCACCAGATGTGCATCAGAAACTACTACTGGTATTTCAGGGAACGATCAAAGCGTAAACTCTTTGAGACAATAGTCCCATAGAGGAAAGTGCGCATGGTGACTGTTGTATTCAATCCCGATGCAATTTCTGTGTTTTATCAACACTCTAATACTCCACAGATTACAGAAAGCCTCCAGATGTGCATCGGAAACCACTACTGGTCTTCCAGGGAACGATCAAAGCGTAGACTGTTTGAGATCTTACTCCCATGGAGGAAAGTGCGCATGGTGACTGTTGTATTCAATCCCGATGCAATTTCTGTGTTTTATCAACACTCTGACACTCCACAAATTACAGAATGCCTCCAGATGTGCATCGGAAACCAATACTGGTCTTCCAGGGAACGATCAAAGCGTAGACTGTTTGAGATCTTACTCCCATGGAGGAAAGTGCGCATGGTGACTGTTGTATTCAATCCCGATGCAATTTCTGTGTTTCATCAACACTCTGATACTCCGCAGATTACAGAACGCCTCCAGATGTGCGTCGGAAACTACTACTGTCCTTCCAGGGAACGATCAAAGCGTAGACTGTTTGAGACATTACTCCCGTGGAGGAAAAGGTCGCGTTGTGACTGTTGTATTCAATCCCGATGCAATTTCTGTGTTTCATCAACACTCTGATGGTCCACAGATTATAGAATGCCACCAGATGTGCGTCCGAAACTACTACTGGTCTACCAGGGAACGATCAAAGCGTAGCATGATTGAGAATTACTCCCATGGAGGAAAGTGCGCATGGTGACTGTTGTATTCAATCCCGATGCAATTTCTGTGTTTCATCAACACTCTGATGGTCCACAGATTACAGAATGCTTCTAGATGTGCATCGGAAACTACTACTGGTCTTCCAGGGAATGATCGAAGCGTAGACTGTTTGAGACATAACTCCCATGGAGGAAAGTGCGCATGGTGACTGTTGTATTCAATCCCGATGCAACTTCTGTGTTTCATCACCACTCTGATAGTCCACAGATTACAGAATGCCTCCAGATGTGCATCGGAAACTACTACTGGTCTTCCAGGGAAGGATCACAGCTTAGACTGTTTGAGACATTACTCCCATGGGGGAAAGTGCGCATTGTGACTGTTGTATTCAATCCCGATGCAATTTCTGTGTTTCATCATCACTCGATAGTCCACAGATTACAGAATGCCTCCAGATGTGCATCGGAAACTACTACTGGTCTACCAGGGAACGATCAAAGCGTAGACTGTTAGAGACGTTACCCTCATGGAGGAAACTGCGCATTGTCACTGTTGTATTCTATCCCGATGCAATTTCTGTGTTTTATCAACACTCTGATACTCCACAGATTACAGAATACCTCCAGATGTGCATCGGAAACCACTACTGGTCTTATAGGGAACGTTCAAAGCGTAGACTGTTTGAGATCTTACTCCCATGGAGGAAAGTGCGCATGGTGACAGTTGTATTCAATCCCGATACAATTTCTGTGTTTCATCAACACTCTGATGGTCCACACATTACAGAATGCCTCCAGATGTGCATCAGAAACTACTACTGGTATTCCAGGGAACGATCAAAGCGTAAAGTCTTTGAGACAATAGTCCCATAGAGGAAAGTGCGCATGGTGACTGTTGTATTCAATCCCGATGCAACTTCTGTGTTTCATCACCACTCTGATAGTCCACAGATTACAGAAGGCCTCCAGATGTGCATCGGAAACTACTACTGGTCTTCCAGAGCACGATCAAAGCGTAGACTCTTTGAGACATTACTCCCGTGGAGGAAAGTGCGCATGGTGACTGTTGTATTTAATCCCGATTCAATTTCTGTTTTTATCAACACTATGATAGTCCACAGATTGCAGAAGGCCACCTAATGTGCATCGGAAACTACTACTGGTCTTCCAGGGAACGATCAAAGCGCAGAGTGTTAGGGCCATACCTCACGTGGAGGAAAGTACGCATGGTGACTGTTGTATTCAATCCCGATGCAATTTCTGTGTTTCATCATCACTCTGATGGTCCACAGATTATAGAATGCCACCAGATGTGCGTCCGAAACTACTACTGGTGTACCAGGGAACGATCAAAGCGTAGCATGTTTGAGACATTACTCCCATGGAGGAAAGTGCGCATGGTGACTGTTGTATTCAATCCCAATGCAAATTCTGTGTTTCATCAACACTCTGATAGTCCACAGATTACAGAATGCCACCTGATGTGCATCAGAAACTACTACTGGTCTTCCAGGGAACGATCAAAGCGCAGATTGTTTGAGACATACCTCACGTGGAGGAAAGTGCGCATGGTGACTGTTGAGTTCAATCCCGATGCAATTTCTGTGTTTTATCAACAGTCTGATAGCCCACAGATTACAGAATGCCACCAGATGTGCATCGGAAACTACTACTGGTCTTGCAGGGAACGATCAAAGCGTATACTGATTGAGACATTCCTCCAAAGGAGGAAAGTGCGCATGGTGACTGTTGTATTCAATCCCGATGCAATTTCTGTGTTTCATCAACACTCAGTTAGTCCACAGATTTCAGAATGACTCCAGATGTGCATCAGAAACTACTTCTGGTCTTCCAAGGAACGATCAAGGCGTAGGCTGTTTGAGACACTACTCCCATGGAGGAAAGTGCGCATGGTGACTGTTGTATTCAATCCCGATGCAATTTCTGTGTTTCATCAACACTCTGATAGTCACAGGTTACAGAATGCCTCCAGATGTCCATCGGAAATTACTACTGGTCTTCCAGGGTACGATCAAAGCGTAAACTCTTGGACTCATTACTCCAATGGAGGAAGGTGAGAATGGTGACTGTTGTATTCAATCCCTATGGAATCTCTGTGTTTCATCAACACTCTGACACTTCACAGATTATAGAATGCCTCCATATGTGCATCGGAAACTACTACTGGTCTTCCAGTGAACGATCAAAGCGTAAACTCTTTGAGACATTACTCCCATGGAGGAAGGTGCGCATGGTGACTGTTGTATTCAATCCCGATACAATTTCTGTGTTTCATCAACACTCTGATAGTCCACACATTACAGAATGCCTCCAGATGTGCATCAGATACTACTACTGGTATTCCAGGGAACGATCATAGCGTAAAGTCTTTGAGACAATAGTCCCATAGAGGAAAGTGCGCATGGTGACTGTTGTATTCAATCCCGATGCAATTTCTGTGTTTCATCAACACTCTGATAGTCCACAGATTACAGAATGCCACCAGATGTGCGTCGGAAACTACTACTGGTCTACCAGGGAACGATCAAAGCGTAGCATGTTTGAGAATTACTCCCATGGAGGAAAGTGCGTATGGTTACTGTTGTATTCAATCCCGAAGCAATTTCTGTGTTTCATCAACACTCTGATAGTCCACACATTACAGAATGCCTCCAGATGTGCATCAGAAACTACTACTGGTATTCCATGGAACGATCAAATCGTAGACTGTTAGAGACATTACTCGCATGGAGGAAAGTGCGCATGGCGTCTGTTGTATTCAATCCCGATGCAAATTCGGTGTTTCATCAACACTCTGATAGACCACAGAAAACAGAATGCCACCAGATGTGCATCGGAAACTGCTACTGGTCTACCAGGGAACGTTCAAAGCGTAGAATGTTTGAGAATTACTCCCATGGAGGAAAGAGCGCATGGTGACTGTTGTATTCAATCCCGATGCCATTTCTGTGTTTCATCAACACTCGATAGTCCACAGATTACAGAATGCCTCCAGATGTGCATCGGAAACTACTACTGGTCTACCAGGGAACGATCAAAGCGTAGACTGTTAGAGACGTTACTCACATGGAGGAAAGTGGGCTTGGTGACTGTTGTATTCTATCCCGATGCAATTTCTGTGTTTCATCAACAATCTTATAGTCCACAGATTACAGAATGCTTCTGGATGTGCATCGGAAACTGCTACTGGCCTTCCAGGGAACGATCAAAGCGTAGACTGTTTGAGACATTACTCCCATGGAGGAAAGTGCGCATGGTGACTGTTGTATTCAATCCCGATGCAACTTCTGTGTTTCATCACCACTCTGATAGTCCACAGATTACAGAATGCCTCCAGATGTGCATCGGAAACTACTACTGGTCTTCCAGGGAAGGATCATAGCGTAGACTGTTTGTACATTACTCCCATGGAGGAAAGTGCGCATAGTGACTGTTGTATTCAATCCCGATGCAATTTCTCTGTTTCATCAACACTCTGATAGTCACAGATTACAGAATGCCTCCAGATGTCCATCGGAAAATACTACTGGTCTTCCAGGGTACGATCAAGGCGTAAACTCTTGGACTCATTTCTCCCATGGAGGAAGGTGCGAATGGTGACTGTTGTATTCAATCCCTATGGAATTTCTGTGTTTCATCAACACTCTGACACTTCACAGATTATAGAATGCCTCCATATGTGCATCGGAAACTACTACTGGTCTTCCAGTGAACGATCAAAGCGTAAACTCTTTGAGACAATACCCCCATGGAGGAAGGTGCGCATGGTGACTGTTGTATTCAATCCCGATGCAATTTCTGTGTTTTATCAACACTCTGATACTCCACAGATTACAGAATTCCTCCAGATTTGCATCGGAAACCACTACTGGTCTTCCAGGGAACGATCAAAGCGTAGACTGTTTGAGATCTTACTCCCATGGAGGAAAGTGCGCATGGTGACTGATGTATTCAATCCCGATACAATTTCTGTGTTTCATCAACACTCTGATAGTCCACACATTACAGAATGCCACCAGATGTGCATCAGAAACTACTACTGGTATTTCAGGGAACGATCAAAGCGTAAACTCTTTGAGACAATAGTCCCATAGAGGAAAGTGCGCATGGTGACTGTTGTATTCAATCCCGATGCAATTTCTGTGTTTTATCAACACTCTGATACTCCACAGATTACAGAATGCCTCCAGATGTGCATCGGAAAAAACTACTGGTCTTCCAGGGAACGATCAAAGCGTAGACTGTTTGAGATCTTACTCCCATGGAGGAAAGTGCGCATGGTGACTGTTGTATTCAATCCCGATGCAATTTCTGTGTTTTATCAACACTCTGATACTCCACAAATTACAGAATGCCTCCAGATGTGCATCGGAAACCACTACTGGTCTTCCAGGGAACGATCAAAGCGTAGACTGTTTGAGATCTTACTCCCATGGAGGAAAGTGCGCATGGTGACTGTTGTATTCAATCCCGATGCAATTTCTGTGTTTCATCAACACTCTGATACTCCGCAGATTACAGAACGCCTCCAGATGTGCATCGGAAACTACTACTGGTCTTCCAGGGAACGATCAAAGCGCAGAGTGTTAGGGCCATACCTCACGTGGAGGAAAGTACGCATGGTGACTGTTGTGTTCAATCCCGATGCAATTTCTGTGTTTCATCAACACTCTGATAGCCCACAGATTACAGAATGCCACCAGATGTGCATCGGAAACTACTACAGGTCTTGCAGGGAACGATCAAAGCGTATACTGATTGAGAATTACTCCCATGGAGGGAAGTGTACATGGTGACCGTTGTATTCAATCCCGATTCAATTTCTGTATTTCATCAACACTCTGATAGTCCACAGATTGCAGAATGCCTCCAGATGTTCATCGGAAACTACTACTGGTCTTCCTGGGAACGATCAAAGCGTAGACTGTTTGAGACATTACTCCAAAGGAGGAAAGTGCGCATGGTGACTGTTGTATTCAATCCCGATGCAATTTCTGTGTTTCATCAACACTCAGTTAGTCCACAGATTTCAGAATGACTCCAGATGTGCATTGGAAATTACTACTGGTCTTCCAGGGTACGATCAAAGCGTAAACTCTTGGACTCATTACTCCCATGGAGGAAGGTGCGAATGGTGACTGTTGTATTCAATCCCTATGGAATTTCTGTGTTTCATCAACACTCTGACACTTCACAGATTATAGAATGCCTCCATATGTGCATCGGAAACTACTACTGGTCTTCCAGTGAACGATCAAAAGGTAAACTCTTTGAGACATTACTCCCATGGAGGAAGGTGCGCATGGTGACTGTTGTATTCAATCCCGATGCAATTTCTGTGTTTTATCAACACTCTGATACTCCAGAGATTACAGAATGCCTCCAGATGTGCATCAGAAACCACTACTGGTCTTCCAGGGAACGATCAAAGCGTAGACTGTTTGAGATCTTACTTTCATGGAGGAAAGTGCGCATGGTGACTGTTGTATTCAATCCCGATTCAATTTCTGTGTTTCATCAACACTCTGATAGTCCACACATTACAGAATGCCTCCAGATGTGCATCAGAAACTACTACTGGTATTCCAGGGAACGATCAAAGCGTAAACTAGTTGAGACAATACTCCCATAGAGGAAAGTGCGCATGGTGATTGTTGTATTCAATCCCGATGCAATTTCTGTGTTTCATCAACTCTCTGATACTCCACAGATTACAGAATGCCTCCAGATGCGCATCGAAAACTACTACTGGTCTTCCAGGGAACGATCAAAGAGTAGACTGTTTGAGACATTACTCCCATGGAGGAAAGTGCGCATGGTGACTGTTGTATTCAATCCCGATGCAATTTCTGTGATTCATCAACATTCAGTTAGTCCACAGATTTCAAAATGCCCCCAGGCGTGCATCGGAAACTACTACTGGTCTTCCAGGGAACGATAAAAGCGTAGACTGTTTGAGACATTGCTCCCATGGAGGAAAGTGCGCATGGTGACTGTATATTCAATCCCGAAGCAATTGCTGTGTTTCATCAACACTCTGATTGTCCACACATTACAGGATGCCTCGAGATGTGCATCAGAATCTACTATCTGTATTAAAGGAAACGATCAAAGCGTAAACTATTTGAGACATTACTCCCATGGAGGAAAGTGCGCATGGTGACTGTTGTATTCAAACCTGATTCAATATCTGTGTTTCATCAAGACTCTGATATTCCACAGGTTTCAGAATGCCTCCAGATGTGCATCGCAAACTACCTACTGGTCTTTCAGGGAACGATCAAAGCGTAGACTGTTTGAGACATTACTCCCATGGAGGAAAGTGCGCATGGTGACTGTTGTATTCAATCCCGATGCAATTTCTGTGATCCATCAACACTCGATAGTCCACAGATTACAGAATGCCACCAGATGTGCATCGGAAACTACTACTGGTCTCCTAGGGAACGATCAAAGCGTAGACTGTTTGAGACATTACTCCCGTGGAGGAAAGTGCGCGTTGTGACTGTTGTATTCAATCCCGATGCAATATCTGTGTTTTATCAACACTCTGATGTCCACACATTACAGGATGCCTCCAGATGTGCATCAGAAACTACTACTTGTATTCCAGGAAACGATCAAAGCGTAAACTATTTGAGACATTACTCCCATGGAGGAAAGTGCGCATGGTGACTCTTGTATTCAAACCCGATTCAATTTCTTTGTTTCATCAGGACTCTGATACTCCACAGGTTTCAGAATGCCTCCAGATGTGCATCGCAAACTACCTACTGGTCTTCCAGGGAACGATCAAAGCGTAGACTGTTTGAGACATAACTCCCATGGAGGAAAGTGCGCATGGTGACTGTTGTATTCAATCCCGATGCAATTACTACGTTTCATCAACACTCGATAGTCCACAGATTACAGAATGCCTCCAGATGTGCATCGGAAACTACTACTGGTCTTCCAGAGCACGATCAAAGCGTAGACTCTTTGAGACATTACCCCGTTGAGGAAAGTGCGCATGGTGACTGTTGTATTTAATCCCGATTCAATTTCTGTTTTTCATCAACACTATCATAGTCCACAGATTACAGAATGCCACCTGATGTTCATCGGAAACTACTACTGGTGTTCCAGGGAACGATCAAAGCGCAGAGTGTTTGGGCCATACCTCACGTGGAGGAAAGTGCGCATGGTGACTGTTGTGTTCAATCCCGATGCAATTTCTGTGTTTCATCAACACTCTGATAGCCCACAGATTACAGAATGCCACCAGATGTCCATCGGAAACTACTACTGGTCTTCCAGGGAACGATCAAAGCGTAGACTGTTTGAGACATTACTCCAAAGGAGGAAAGTGCGCGTTGTCACTATTGTATTCAATCCCGATGCAATTTCTGTGTTTCATCAACACTCTGATAGTCCACAGATTACAGAATGCCACCAGATGTGCGTCGGAAACTACTACTGGTCTACCAGGGAACGATCAAAGCGTAGCATGTTTGAGAATTACTCTCATGGAGGAAAGTGCGTATGGTTACTGTTGTATTCAATCCCGAAGCAATTTATGTGTTTCAACAACACTCTGATAGTCCACACATTACAGAATGCCTCCAGATGTGCATCAGAAACTACTACTGGTATTCCATGGAACGATCAAATCGTAGACTGTTAGAGACATTACTCGCATGGAGGAAAGTGCGCATGGCGTCTGTTGTATTCAATCCCGATGCAAATTCTGTGTTTCATCAACACTCTGATAGACCACAGATAACAGAATGCCACCAGATGTGCATCGGAAACTACTACTGGTCTACCAGGGAACGTTCAAAGCGTAGAATGTTTGAGAATTACTCCCATGGAGGAAAGAGCTCATGGTGACTGTTGTATTCAATCCCGATGCAATTTCTGTGTTTTATCAACACTCTGATACTCCACAGATTACAGAATACCTCCAGATGTGCATCGGAAACCACTACTGGTCTTCCAGGGAACGTTCAAAGCGTAGACTGTTTGAGATCTTACTCCCATGGAGGAAAGTGCGCATGGTGACAGTTGTATTCAATCCCGATACAATTTCTGTGTTTCATCAACACTCTGATAGTCCACACATTACAGAATGCCTCCAGATGTGCGTCAGAAACTACTACTGGTATTCCAGGGAACGATCAAAGCGTAAAGTCTTTGAGACAATAGTCCCATAGAGGAAAGTGCGCATGGTGACTGTTGTATTCAATCCCGATGCAACTTCTGTGTTTCATCACCACTCTGATAGTCCACAGATTACAGAATGCCTCCAGATGTGCATCGGAAACTACTACTGGTCCTCCAGGGAAGGATCACAGCTTAGACTCTTTGAGACATTACTCCCATGGAGGAAAGTGCGCATGGTGACTGTTGTATTCAATCCCGATGCAATTTCTGTGTTTCATGAACAGTCTGATAGTCCACACATTACAGAATGCCTCCAGATGTGCATCGGAAACCACTACTGGTCTGTCAGGGAACGATCAAAGCGTAGACTGTTTGAGACATTACTCCCATGGAGGAAAGTGCGCATGGTGACTGTTGTATTCAATCCCGATGCAAATTCTGTGTTTCATCAACACTCGATAGTCCACAGATTACAGAATGCCACCTGATGTGCATCGGAAACTACTACTGGTCTTCCAGGGAACGATCAAAGCGCAGAGTGTTAGGGCCATACCTCACGTGGAGGAAAGTACGCATGGTGACTGTTGTGTTCAATCCCGATGCAATTTCTGTGTTTCATCAACACTCAGTTAGTCCACAGATTTCAGAATGACTCCAGATGTGCATTGGAAATTACTACTGGTCTTCCAGGGTACGATCAAAGCGTAAACTCTTGGACTCATTACTCCCATGGAGGAAGGTGCTAATGGTGGCTGTTGTATTCAATCCCTATGGAATTTCTGTGTTTCATCAACACTCTGACACTTCACAGATTATAGATTGCCTCCATATGTGCATCGGAAACTACTACTGGTCTTCCAGTGAACGATCAAAGCGTAAACTCTTTGAGACATTACTCCCATGGAGGAAGGTGCGCATGGTGACTGTTGTATTCAATCCCGATGCAATTTCTGTGTTTTATCAACACTCTGATACTCCAGAGATTACAGAATGCCTTTAGATGTGCATCAGAAACCACTACTGGTCTTCCAGGGAACGATCAAAGCGTAGACTGTTTGAGATCTTACTTCCATGGAGGAAAGTGCGCATGGTGACTGTTGTATTCAATCCCGATTCAATTTCTGTGTTTCATCAACACTCTGATAGTCCACACATTACAGAATGCCTCCAGATGTGCATCAGAAACTACTACTGGTATTCCAGGGAACGATCAAAGCGTAAACTCGTTGAGACAATACTCCCATAGAGGAAAGTGCGCATGGTGACTGTTGTATTCAATCCCGATGCAATTTCTGTGTTTCATCAACTCTCTGATACTCCACAGATTACAGAATGCCTCCAGATGCGCATCGAAAACTACTACTGGTCTTCCAGGGAACGATCAAAGAGTAGACTGTTTGAGACATTACTCCCATGGAGGAAAGTGCGCATGGTGACTGTTGTATTCAATCCCGATGCAATTTCTGTGATTCATCAACACTCAGTTAGTCCACAGATTTCAAAATGCCCCCAGGCGTGCATCGGAAACTACTACTGGTCTTCCAGGGAACGATAAAAGCGTAGACTGTTTGAGACATTGCTCCCATGGAGGAAAGTGCGCATGGTGACTGTATATTCAATCCCGAAGCAATTGCTGTGTTTCATCAACACTCTGATTGTCCACACATTACAGGATGCCTCGAGATGTGCATCAGAAACTACTATCTGTATTAAAGGAAACGATCAAAGCGTAAACTATTTGAGACATTACTCCCATGGAGGAAAGTGCGCATGGTGACTGTTGTATTCAAACCCGATTCAATTTCTGTGTTTCATCAAGACTCTGATATTCCACAGGTTTCAGAAAGCCTCCAGATGTGCATCGCAAACTACCTACTGGTCTTCCAGGGAACGATCAAAGCGTAGACTGTTTGAGACATTACTCCCATGGAGGAAAGTGCGCATGGTGACTGTTGTATTCAATCCCGATGCAATTACTACGTTTCATCAACACTCGATAGTCCACAGATTACAGAATGCCTCCAGATGTGCATCGGAAACTACTACTGGTCTTCCAGAGCACGATCAAAGCGTAGACTCTTTGAGACATTACTCCCGTTGAGGAAAGTGCGCATGGTGACTGTTGTATTTAATCCCGATTCAATTTCTGTTTTTCATCAACACTATCATAGTCCACAGATTACAGAATGCCACCTGATGTTCATCGGAAACTACTACTGGTGTTCCAGGGAACGATCAAAGCGCAGAGTGTTTGGGCCATACCTCACGTGGAGGAAAGTGCGCATGGTGACTGTTGTGTTCAATCCCGATGCAATTTCTGTGTTTCATCAACACTCTGATAGCCCACAGATTACAGAATGCCACCAGATGTCCATCGGAAACTACTACTGGTCTTCCAGGGAACGATCAAAGCGTATACTGATTGAGAATTACTCCCATGGAGGAAAGTGAACATGGTGACTGTTGTATTCAATCCCGATTCAATTTCTGTATTTCATCAACACTCTGATAGTCCACAGATTGCAGAATGCCTCCAGATGTTCATCGGAAACTACTACTGGTCTTCCTGGGAACGATCAAAGCGTAGACTGTTTGAGCCATTACTCCAAAGGAGGAAAGTGCGCATGGTTACTGTTGTATTCAATCCCGAAGCTATTTCTGTGTTTCATCAACACTCTGATAGTCCACACATTACAGAATGCCTCCAGATGTACATCAGAAACTACTACTGGTATTCCATGGAAAGATCAAAGCGTAGACTGTTAGAGACATTACTCGCATTGAGGAAAGTGCGCATGGTGTCAGTTGTATTCAATCCCGATGCTAATTCTGTGTTTCATCAACACTCTGATAGACCACAGATTACAGAATGCCACCAGATGTCCCTTGGAAACTACTACTGGTCTCCTAGGGAACGAACAAAGCGTAGACTGCTTGAGACATTACTCCCGTGGAGGAAAGTGCGCGTTGTGACTGTTGTATTCAATCCCGATGCAATTTCGTGTTTTATCAACACTGTGATAGTCCACAGATTACAGAATGCCACCAGATGTGCATCGGAAACTACTACTGGTCTACCACGGAACGTTCAAAGCGTAGAATGCTTGAGAATTACTCCCATGGAGGAAAGTGCGCATGGTGAGTGTTGTATTCAATCCCGATGCAATTTCTGTGTTTCATCAACACTCTGATGGTCCACAGATTACAGAATGCTTCTAGATGTGACTCGGAAACTACTACTGGTCTTCCAGGGAACGATCAAAGCGTAGACTGTTTGAGACATTACTCCAAAGGAGGAAAGTGCGCATGGTGATTGTTGTATTCAATCCCGATGCAATTTCTGTGTTTCATCAACACTCAGTTAGTCCACAGATTTCAGAATGACTCCAGATGTGCATCGGAAATTACTACTGGTCTTCCAGGGTACGATCAAAGCGTAAACTCTTGGACTCATTACTCCCATGAAGGAAGGTGCTAATGGTGACTGTTGTATTCAATCCCTATGGAATTTCTGTGTTTCATCAACACTCTGACACTTCACAGATTATAGAATGCCTCCATATGTGCATCGGAAACTACCACTGGTCTTCCAGTGAACGATCAAAGCGTAAACTCTTTGAGACATTACTCCCATGGAGGAAGGTGCGCATGGTGACTGTTGTATTCAATCCCGATACAATTTCTGTGTTTCATCAACACTCTGATAGTCCACACATTACAGAATGCCTCAAGATGTGCATCAGAAACTACTACTGGTATTCCAGGGAACGATCATAGCGTAAAGTCTTTGAGACAATAGTCCCATAGAGGAAAGTGCGCATGGTGACTGTTGTATTCAATCCCGATGCAATTTCTGTGTTTCATCAACACTCTGATACTCCACAGATTACAGAATGCCTCCTGATGTGCATCGGAAACTACTACTGTCCTTCCAGGGAACGATCAAAGCGTAGACTGTTTGAGACATTACTCCCGTGGAGGAAAGTGCGCGTTGTCACTATTGTATTCAATCCCGATGCAATTTCTGTGTTTCATCAACACTCTGATAGTCCACAGATTACAGAATGCCACCAGATGTGCGTCGGAAACTATTACTGGTCTACCAGGGAACGATCAAAGCGTAGCATGTTTGAGAATTACTCCCATGGAGGAAAGTGCGTATGGTTACTGTTGTATTCAATCCCGAAGCAATTTCTGTGTTTCATCAACACTCTGATAGTCCACACATTACAGAATGCCTCCAGATGTGCATCAGAAACTACTACTGGTATTCCATGGAACGATCAAATCGTAGACTGTTAGAGACATTACTCGCATTTAGGAAAGTGCGCATGGCGTCTGTTGTATTCAATCCCGATGCAAATTCTGTGTTTCATCAACACTCTGATAGACCACAGATAACAGAATGCCACCAGATGTGCATCGGAAACTACTACTGGTCTACCAGGGAACGTTCAAAGCGTAGAATGTTTGAGAATTACTCCCATGGAGGAAAGAGCGCATGGTGACTGTTGTATTCAATCCCGATGCAATTTCTGTGTTTCATCAACACTATGATGGTCCACAGATTACAGAATGCTTCTAGATGTGCATCGGAAACTACTACTGGTCTTCCAGGGAACGATCAAAGCGTAGACTGATTGAGACATAACTCCCATGGAGGAAAGTGCGCATGGTGACTGTTGTATTCAATCCCGATGCCATTTCTGTGTTTCATCAACACTCGATGGTCCACAGATTACAGAATGCCTCCAGATGTGCATCGGAAACTACTACTGGTCTACCAGGGAACGATCAAAGCGTAGACTGTTAGAGACGTTACTCACATGGAGGAAAGTGGGCATGGTGACTGTTGTATTCTATCCCGATGCAATTTCTGTGTTTCATCAACAATCTTATAGTCCACAGATTACAGAATGCTTCTGGATGTGCATCGGAAACTGCTACTGGCCTTCCAGGGAACGATCAAAGCGTAGACTGTTTGAGACATTACTCCCATGGAGGAAAGTTCGCATGGTGACTGTTGTATTCAATCCCGATGCAACTTCTGTGTTTCATCACCACTCTGATAGTCCACAGATTACAGAATGCCTCCAGATGTGCATCGGAAAATACTACTGGTCTTCCAGGGAAGGATCATAGCGTAGACTGTTTGTACATTACTCCCATGGAGGAAAGTGCGCATAGTGACAGTTGTATTCAATCCCGATGCAATTTCTCTGTTTCATCAACACTCTGATAGTCACAGATTACAGAATGCCTCCAGATGTCCATCGGAAATTACTACTGGTCTTCCAGGGAACGATCAAAGCGTATACTGATTGAGAATTACTCCCATGGAGGAAAGTGAACATGGTGACTGTTGTATTCAATCCCGATTCAATTTCTGTATTTCATCAACACTCTGATAGTCCACAGATTGCAGAATGCCTCCAGATGTTCATCGGAAACTACTACTGGTCTTCCTGGGAACGATCAAAGCGTAGACTGTTTGAGCCATTACTCCAAAGGAGGAAAGTGCGCATGGTTACTGTTGTATTCAATCCCGAAGCTATTTCTGTGTTTCATCAACACTCTGATAGTCCACACATTACAGAATGCCTCCAGATGTACATCAGAAACTACTACTGGTATTCCATGGAAAGATCAAAGCGTAGACTGTTAGAGACATTACTCGCATTGAGGAAAGTGCGCATGGTGTCAGTTGTATTCAATCCCGATGCTAATTCTGTGTTTCATCAACACTCTGATAGACCACAGATTACAGAATGCCACCAGATGTCCCTTGGAAACTACTACTGGTCTCCTAGGGAACGAACAAAGCGTAGACTGCTTGAGACATTACTCCCGTGGAGGAAAGTGCGCCTTGTGACTGTTGTATTCAATCCCGATGCAATTTCGTGTTTTATCAACACTGTGATAGTCCACAGATTACAGAATGCCACCAGATGTGCATCGGAAACTACTACTGGTCTACCACGGAACGTTCAAAGCGTAGAATGCTTGAGAATTACTCCCATGGAGGAAAGTGCGCATGGTGAGTGTTGTATTCAATCCCGATGTAATTTCTGTGTTTCATCAACACTCTGATGGTCCACAGATTACAGAATGCTTCTAGATGTGACTCGGAAACTACTACTGGTCTTCCAGGGAACGATCAAAGCGTAGACTGTTTGAGACATTACTCCAAAGGAGGAAAGTGCGCATGGTGATTGTTGTATTCAATCCCGATGCAATTTCTGTGTTTCATCAACACTCAGTTAGTCCACAGATTTCAGAATGACTCCAGATGTGCATCGGATATTACTACTGGTCTTCCAGGGTACGATCAAAGCGTAAACTCTTGGACTCATTACTCCCATGAAGGAAGGTGCTAATGGTGACTGTTGTATTCAATCCCTATGGAATTTCTGTGTTTCATCAACACTCTGACACTTCACAGATTATAGAATGCCTCCATATGTGCATCGGAAACTACCACTGGTCTTCCAGTGAACGATCAAAGCGTAAACTCTTTGAGACATTACTCCCATGGAGGAAGGTGCGCATGGTGACTGTTGTATTCAATCCCGATACAATTTCTGTGTTTCATCAACACTCTGATAGTCCACACATTACAGAATGCCTCAAGATGTGCATCAGAAACTACTACTGGTATTCCAGGGAACGATCATAGCGTAAAGTCTTTGAGACAATAGTCCCATAGAGGAAAGTGCGCATGGTGACTGTTGTATTCAATCCCGATGCAATTTCTGTGTTTCATCAACACTCTGATACTCCACAGATTACAGAATGCCTCCTGATGTGCATCGGAAACTACTACTGTCCTTCCAGGGAACGATCAAAGCGTAGACTGTTTGAGACATTACTCCCGTGGAGGAAAGTGCGCGTTGTCACTATTGTATTCAATCCCGATGCAATTTCTGTGTTTCATCAACACTCTGATAGTCCACAGATTACAGAATGCCACCAGATGTGCGTCGGAAACTATTACTGGTCTACCAGGGAACGATCAAAGCGTAGCATGTTTGAGAATTACTCCCATGGAGGAAAGTGCGTATGGTTACTGTTGTATTCAATCCCGAAGCAATTTCTGTGTTTCATCAACACTCTGATAGTCCACACATTACAGAATGCCTCCAGATGTGCATCAGAAACTACTACTGGTATTCCATGGAACGATCAAATCGTAGACTGTTAGAGACATTACTCGCATGGAGGAAAGTGCGCATGGCGTCTGTTGTATTCAATCCCGATGCAAATTCTGTGTTTCATCAACACTCTGATAGACCACAGATAACAGAATGCCACCAGATGTGCATCGGAAACTACTACTGGTCTACCAGGGAACGTTCAAAGCGTAGAATGTTTGAGAATTACTCCCATGGAGGAAAGAGCGCATGGTGACTGTTGTATTCAATCCCGATGCAATTTCTGTGTTTCATCAACACTATGATGGTCCACAGATTACAGAATGCTTCTAGATGTGCATCGGAAACTACTACTGGTCTTCCAGGGAACGATCAAAGCGTAGACTGATTGAGACATAACTCCCATGGAGGAAAGTGCGCATGGTGACTGTTGTATTCAATCCCGATGAGATTTCTGTGTTTCATCAACACTCGATGGTCCACAGATTACAGAATGCCTCCAGATGTGCATCGGAAACTACTACTGGTCTACCAGGGAACGATCAAAGCGTAGACTGTTAGAGACGTTACTCACATGGAGGAAAGTGGGCATGGTGACTGTTGTATTCTATCCCGATGCAATTTCTGTGTTTCATCAACAATCTTATAGTCCACAGATTACAGAATGCTTCTGGATGTGCATCGGAAACTGCTACTGGCCTTCCAGGGAACGATCAAAGCGTAGACTGTTTGAGACATTACTCCCATGGAGGAAAGTTCGCATGGTGACTGTTGTATTCAATCCCGATGCAACTTCTGTGTTTCATCACCACTCTGATAGTCCACAGATTACAGAATGCCTCCAGATGTGCATCGGAAAATACTACTGGTCTTCCAGGGAAGGATCATAGCGTAGACTGTTTGTACATTACTCCCATGGAGGAAAGTGCGCATAGTGACAGTTGTATTCAATCCCGAAGCAATTTCTCTGTTTCATCAACACTCTGATAGTCACAGATTACAGAATGCCTCCAGATGTCCATCGGAAATTACTACTGGTCTTCCAGGGTACGATCAAGGCGTAAACTCTTGGACTCATTACTCCCATGGAGGAAGGTGCGAATGGTGACTGTTGTACTCAATCCCTATGGAATTTCTGTGTTTCATCAACACTCTGACACTTCACAGATTATAGAATGACTCCATATGTGCATCGGAAACTACTACTGGTCTTCCAGTGAACGATCAAAGCGTAAACTCTTTGAGACATTACTCCCATGGAGGAAGGTGCGCATGGTGACTGTTGTATTCAATCCCGATGCAATTTCTGTGTTTTATCAACACTCTGATACTCCACAGATTACAGAATTCCTCCAGATGTGCATCGGAAACCACTACTGGTCTTCCAGGGAACGATCAAAGCGTAGACTGTTTGAGATCTTACTCCCATGGAGGAAAGTGCGCATGGTGACTGATGTATTCAATCCCGATACAATTTCTGTGTTTCATCAACACTCTGATAGTCCACACATTACAGAATGCCTCCAGATGTGCATCAGAAACTACTACTGGTATTTCAGGGAACGATCAAAGCGTAAACTCTTTGAGACAATAGTCCCATAGAGGAAAGTGCGCATGGTGACGGTTATATTCAATCCCGATGCAATTTCTGTGTTTTATCAACACTCTGATACTCCACAGATTACAGAATGCCTCCAGATGTGCATCGGAAACCACTACTGGTCTTCCAGGGAACGATCAAAGCGTAGACTGTTTGAGATCTTACTCCCATGGAGGAAAGTGCGCATGGTGACTTTTGTATTCAATCCCGATGCAATTTCTGTGTTTTTTCAACACTCTGATACTCCACAGATTACAGAATGCCTCCAGATGTTCATCGGAAACCACTACTGGTCTTCCAGGGAACGATCAAAGCGTAGACTGTTTGAGATCTTACTCCCATGGAGGTAAGTGCGCATGGTGACTGTCGTATTCAATCCCGATGCAATTTCTGTGTTTCATCAACACTCTGATACTCCGCAGATTACAGAACGCCTCCAGATGTGCATCGGAAACTACTACTGTCCTTCCAGGGAACGATCAAAGCGTAGACTGTTTGAGACATTACTCCCATGGAGGAAAGTGCGCATGGTGACTCTTGTATTCAAACCCGATTCAATTTCTTTGTTTCATCAACACTATGATGGTCCACAGATTACAGAATGCTTCTAGATGTGCATCGGAAACTACTACTGGTCTTCCAGGGAACGATCAAAGCGTAGACTGATTGAGACATAACTCCCATGGAGGAAAGTGCGCATGGTGACTGTTGTATTCAATCCCGATGCCATTTCTGTGTTTCATCAACACTCGATGGTCCACAGATTACAGAATGCCTCCAGATGTGCATCGGAAACTACTACTGGTCTACCAGGGAACGATCAAAGCGTAGACTGTTAGAGACGTTACTCACATGGAGGAAAGTGGGCATGGTGACTGTTGTATTCTATCCCGATGCAATTTCTGTGTTTCATCAACAATCTTATAGTCCACAGATTACAGAATGCTTCTGGATGTGCATCGGAAACTGCTACTGGCCTTCCAGGGAACGATCAAAGCGTAGACTGTTTGAGACATTACTCCCATGGAGGAAAGTTCGCATGGTGACTGTTGTATTCAATCCCGATGCAACTTCTGTGTTTCATCACCACTCTGATAGTCCACAGATTACAGAATGCCTCCAGATGTGCATCGGAAAATACTACTGGTCTTCCAGGGAAGGATCATAGCGTAGACTGTTTGTACATTACTCCCATGGAGGAAAGTGCGCATAGTGACAGTTGTATTCAATCCCGATGCAATTTCTCTGTTTCATCAACACTCTGATAGTCACAGATTACAGAATGCCTCCAGATGTCCATCGGAAATTACTACTGGTCTTCCAGGGTACGATCAAGGCGTAAACTCTTCGACTCATTACTCCCATGGAGGAAGGTGCGAATGGTGACTGTTGTACTCAATCCCTATGGAATTTCTGTGTTTCATCAACACTCTGACACTTCACAGATTATAGAATGCCTCCATATGTGCATCGGAAACTACTACTGGTCTTCCAGTGAACGATCAAAGCGTAAACTCTTTGAGACATTACTCCCATGGAGGAAGGTGCGCATGGTGACTGTTGTATTCAATCCCGATGCAATTTCTGTGTTTTATCAACACTCTGATACTCCACAGATTACAGAATTCCTCCAGATGTGCATCGGAAACCACTACTGGTCTTCCAGGGAACGATCAAAGCGTAGACTGTTTGAGATCTTACTCCCATGGAGGAAAGTGCGCATGGTGACTGATGTATTCAATCCCGATACAATTTCTGTGTTTCATCAACACTCTGATAGTCCACACATTACAGAATGCCTCCAGATGTGCATCAGAATCTACTACTGGTATTTCAGGGAACGATCAAAGCGTAAACTCTTTGAGACAATAGTCCCATAGAGGAAAGTGCGCATGGTGACGGTTATATTCAATCCCGATGCAATTTCTGTGTTTTATCAACACTCTGATACTCCACAGATTACAGAATGCCTCCAGATGTGCATCGGAAACCACTACTGGTCTTCCAGGGAACGATCAAAGCGTAGACTGTTTGAGATCTTACTCCCATGGAGGAAAGTGCGCATGGTGACTGTTGTATTCAATCCCGATGCAATTTCTGTGTTTTTTCAACACTCTGATACTCCACAGATTACAGAATGCCTCCAGATGTGCATCGGAAACCACTACTGGTCTTCCAGGGAACGATCAAAGCGTAGACTGTTTGAGATCTTACTCCCATGGAGGTAAGTGCGCATGGTGACTGTCGTATTCAATCCCGATGCAATTTCTGTGTTTCATCAACACTCTGATACTCCGCAGATTACAGAACGCCTCCAGATGTGCATCGGAAACTACTACTGTCCTTCCAGGGAACGATCAAAGCGTAGACTGTTTGAGACATTACTCCCGTGGAGGAAAGTGCGCGTTGTGACTGTTGTATTCAATCCCGATGCAACTTCTGTGTTTCATCACCACTCTGATAGTCCACAGATTACAGAATGCCTCCAGATGTGCATCGGAAACTACTACTGGTCTTCCAGGGATGGATCACAGCTTAGACTCTTTGAGACACTACTCCAATGGAGGAAAGTGCGCATGGTGACTGTTGTATTCAATCCCGATGCAATTTCTGTGTTTCATGAACAGTCTGATAGTCCACACATTACAGAATGCCTCCAGATGTGCATCGGAAACCACTACTGGTCATTCAGGGAACGATCAAAGCGTAGACTGTTTGAGACATTACTCCCATGGAGGAAAGTGCGCATGGTGACTGTTGTATTCAATCCCAATGCAAATTCTGTGTTTCATCAACACTCTGATAGTCCACAGATTACAGAAGGCCTCCAGATGTGCATCGGAAACTACTACTGGTCTTCCAGAGCACGATCAAAGCGTAGACTCTTTGAGACATTACTCCCGTGGAGGAAAGTGTGCATGGTGACTTTTGTATTTAATCCCGATTCAATTTCTGTTTTTCATCAACACTATGATAGTCCACAGATTGCAGAATGCCAAATGATGTGCATCGGAAACTACTACTGGTCTTCCAGGGAACGATCAAAGCGCAGAGTGTTAGGCCCATACCTCACGTGGAGGAAAGTACGCATGGTGACTGTTGTGTTCAATCCCGATGCAATTTCTGTGTTTCAACAACACTCTGATAGCCCACAGATTACAGAATGCCACCAGATGCGCATCGGAAACTACTACAGGCCTTGCAGGGAACGATCAAAGCGTATACTGATTGAGAATTAGTCCCATGGAGGGAAGTGTACATGGTGACTGTTGTATTCAATCCCGATTCAATTTCTGTATTTCATCAACACTCTGATAGTCCACAGATTGCAGAATGCCTCCAGATGTTCATCGGAAACTACTACTGGTCTTCCTGGGAACGATCAAAGCGTAGACTGTTTCAGACATTACTCCAAAGGAGGAAAGTGCGCATGGTGACTGTTGTATTCAATCCCGATGCAATTTCTGTGTTTCATCAACACTCAGTTAGTCCACAGATTTCAGAATGACTCCAGATGTGCATTGGAAATTACTACTGGTCTTCCAGGGTACGATCAAAGCGTAAACTCTTGGACTCATTACTCCCATGGAGGAAGGTGCGAATGGTGACTGTTGTATTCAATCCCTATGGAATTTCTGTGTTTCATCAACACTCTGACACTTCACAGATTATAGAATGCCTCCATATGTGCATCGGAAACTACTACTGGTCTTCCAGTGAACGATCAAAGCGTAAACTCTTTGAGACATTACTCCCATGGAGGGAGGTGCGCATGGTGACTGTTGTATTCAATCCCGATGCAATTTCTGTGTTTTATCAACACTCTGATACTCCAGAGATTACAGAATGCCTCCAGATGTGCATCAGAAACCACTACTGGTCTTCCAGGGAACGATCAAAGCGTAGACTGTTTGAGATCTTACTTCCATGGAGGAAAGTGCGCATGGTGACTGTTGTATTCAATCCCGATTAAATTTCTGTGTTTCATCAACACTCTGATAGTCCACACATTACAGAATGCCTCCAGATGTGCATCAGAAACTACTACTGGTATTCCAGGGAACGATCAAAGCGTAAACTCGTTGAGACAATACTCCCATAGAGGAAAGTGCGCATGGTGACTGTTGTATTCAATCCCGATGCAATTTCTGTGTTTCATCAACCCTCTGATACTCCACAGATTACAGAGTGCCTCCAGATGCGCATCGAAAACTACTACTGGTCTTCCAGGGAACGATCAAAGAGTAGACTGTTTGAGACATTACTCCCATGAAGGAAAGTGCGCATGGTGACTGTTGTATTCAATCCCGATGCAATTTCTGTGTTTCATCAACACTCTGATAGAACACAGATTACAGAATGCCACCAGATGTGCATCGGAAACTACTACAGGTCTTGCAGGGAACGATCAAAGCGTATACTGATTGAGAATTACTCCCATGGAGGGAAGTGTACATGGTGACTGTTGTATTCAATCCCGATTCAATTTCTGTATTTCATCAACACTCTGATAGTCCACAGATTGCAGAATGCCTCCAGATGTTCATCGGAAACTACTACTGGTCTTCCTGGGAACGATCAAATCGTAGACTGTTTGAGACATTACTCCAAAGGAGGAAAGTGCGCATGGTGACTGTTTTATTCAATACCGATGCAATTTCTGTGTTTCATCAACACTCAGTTAGTCCACAGATTTCAGAATAACTCCAGATGTGCATTGGAAATTACTACTGGTCTTCCAGGGTACGATCAAAGCGTAAACTCTTGGACTCATTACTCCCATGGAGGAAGGTGCGAATGGTGACTGTTGTATTCAATCCCTATGGAATTTCTGTGTTTCATCAACACTCTGACACTTCACAGATTATAGAATGCCTCCATATGTGCATCGGAAACTACTACTGGTCTTCCAGTGAACGATCAAAGCGTAAACTCTTTGAGACATTACTCCCATGGAGGGAGGTGCGCATGGTGACTGTTGTATTCAATCCCGATGCAATTTCTGTGTTTTATCAACACTCTGATACTCCAGAGATTACAGAATGCCTCCAGATGTGCATCAGAAACCACTACTGGTCTTCCAGGGAACGATCAAAGCGTAGACTGTTTGAGATCTTACTTCCATGGAGGAAAGTGCGCATGGTGACTGTTGTATTCAATCCCGATTCAATTTCTGTGTTTCATCAACACTCTGATAGTCCACACATTACAGAATGCCTCCAGATGTGCATCAGAAACTACTACTGGTATTCCAGGGAACGATCAAAGCGTAAACTCGTTGAGACAATACTCCCATAGAGGAAAGTGCGCATGGTGACTGTTGTATTCAATCCCGATGCAATTTCTGTGTTTCATCAACTCTCTGATACTCCACAGATTACAGAGTGCCTCCAGATGCGCATCGAAAACTACTACTGGTCTTCCAGGGAACGTTCAAAGAGTAGACTGTTTGAGACATTACTCCCATGGAGGAAAGTGCGCATGGTGACTGTTGTATTCAATCCCGATGCAATTTCTGTGATTCATCAACACTCAGTTAGTCCACAGATTTCAAAATGCCCCCAGGCGTGCATCGGAAACTACTACTGGTCTTCTAGGGAACGATAAAAGCGTAGACTGTTTGAGACATTGCTCCCATGGAGGAAAGTGCGCATGGTGACTGTATATTCAATCCCGAAGCAATTGCTGTGTTTCATCAACACTCTGATTGTCCACACATTACAGGATGCCTCGAGATGTGCATCAGAAACTACTATCTGTATTAAAGGAAACGATCAAAGCGTAAACTATTTGAGACATTACCCCCATGGAGGAAAGTGCGCATGGTGACTGTTGTATTCAAACCCGATTCAATTTCTGTGTTTCATCAAGACTCTGATATTCCACAGGTTTCAGAATGCCTCCAGATGTGCATCGCAAACTACCTACTGGTCTTCCAGGGAACGATCAAAGCGTAGACTGTTTGAGACATTACTCCCATGGGGGAAAGTGCGCATGGTGACTGTTGTATTCAATCCCGATGCAATTTCTGTGTTTCATCAACACTCGATAGTCCACAGATTACAGAATGCCACCAGATGTGCATCGGAAACTACTACTGGTCTTCCAGAGCACGATCAAAGCGTAGACTCTTTGAGACATTACTCCCGTTGAGGAAAGTGCGCATGGTGACTGTTGTATTTAATCCCGATTCAATTTCTGTTTTTCATCAACACTATCATAGTCCACAGATTACAGAATGCCACCTGATGTTCATCGGAAACTACTACTGGTGTTCCAGGGAACGATCAAAGCGCAGAGTGTTTGGGCCATACCTCACGTGGAGGAAAGTGCGCATGGTGACTGTTGTGTTCAATCCCGATGCAATTTCTGTGTTTCATCAACACTCTGATAGCCCACAGATTACAGAGTGCCACCAGATGTGCATCGGAAACTACTACTGGTCTTCCAGGGAACGATCAAAGCGTATACTGATTGAGAATTACTCCCATGGAGGAAAGTGAACATGGTGACTGTTGTATTCAATCCCGATTCAATTTCTGTATTTCATCAACACTCTGATAGTCCACAGATTGCAGAATGCCTCCAGATGTTCATCGAAAACTACTACTGGTCTTCCTGGGAACGATCAAAGCGTAGACTGTTTGAGACACTACTCCAAAGGAGGAAAGTGCGCATGGTTACTGTTGTATTGAATCCCGATGCAATTTATGTGTTTCATCAACACTCAGTTAGTAAACAGATTTCAGAATGATTCCAGAAGTGCATCGGAAATTACTACTGGTCTTCCAGGGTACGATCAAAGCGTAGACTGTTTGAGATCTTACTCCCATGGAGGGAAGTGCGCATGGTGACTGTTGTATTCAATCCCGATGCAATTTCTGTGTTTCACCAACACTCTGATAGACCACACATTACAGAATGCCTCCAGATGTGCATCGGAAACTACTACTGTTCTTCCAGGGAACGATCAAAGCGTAGACTGTTTGACACATTACTTCCGTGGAGGAAAGTTCGCGTTGTGACTGTTGTATTCAATCCCGATGCAATTTCTGTGTTTCATCAACACTCTGATAGTCCACAGATTACAGAATGCCACCAGATGTGCATCGGAAACTACTACTGGTCCAGCAGGGAACGATCAAAGCGTAGCATGTTTGAGAATTAATCCCATGGAGGAAAGTGCGCATGGTTACTGTTGTATTCAATCCCGAAGCTATTTCTGTGTTTCATCAACACTCTGATAGTCCACACATTACAGAATGCCTCCAGATGTACATCAGAAACTACTACTGGTATTCCATGGAAAGATCAAAGCGTAGACTGTTAGAGACATTACTCGCATGGAGGAAAGTGCGCATGGTGTCTGTTGTATTCAATCCCGATGCTAATTCTGTGTTTCATCAACACTCTGATAGACCACAGATTACTGAATGCCACGAGATGTCCCTTGGAAACTACTACTGGTCTCCTAGGGAACGAACAAAGCGTAGACTGCTTGAGACATTACTCCCGTGGAGGAAAGTGCGCGTTGTGACTGTTGTGTTCAATCCCGATGCAATTTCGTGTTTTATCAACACTCTGATAGTCCACAGATTACAGAATGCCACCAGATGTGCATCGGAAACTACTACTGGTCTTCCAGGGAACGATCAAAGCGTAGACTGTTTGAGATCTTACTTCCATGGAGGAAAGTGCGCATGGTGACTGTTGTATTCAATCCCGATTCAATTTCTGTGTTTCATCAACACTCTGATAGTCCACACATTACAGAATGCCTCCAGATGTGCATCAGAAACTACTACTGGTATTCCAGGGAACGATCAAAGCGTAAACTCGTTGAGACAATACTCCCATAGAGGAAAGTGCGCATGGTGACTGTTGTATTCAATCCCGATGCAATTTCCGTGTTTCATCAACTCTCTGATACTCCACAGATTACAGAGTGCCTCCAGATGCGCATCGAAAACTACTACTGGTCTTCCAGGGAACGATCAAAGAGTAGACTGTTTGAGACATTACTCCCAGGGAGGAAAGTGCGCATGGTGACTGTTGTATTCAATCCCGATGCAATTTCTGTGATTCATCAACACTCAGTTAGTCCACAGATTTCAAAATGCCCCCAGGCGTGCATCGGAAACTACTACTGGTCTTCCAGGGAACGATAAAAGCGTAGACTGTTTGAGACATTGCTCCCATGGAGGAAAGTGCGCATGGTGACTGTATATTCAATCCCGAAGCAATTTCTGTGTTTCATCAACACTCTGATTGTCCACACATTACAGGATGCCTCGAGATGTGCATCAGAAACTACTAACTGTATTAAAGGTAACGATCAAAGCGTAAACTATTTGAGACATTACTCCCATGGAGGAAAGTGCGCATGGTGACTGTTGTATTCAAACCCGATTCAATTTCTGTGTTTCATCAAGACTCTGATATTCCACAGGTTTCAGAATGCCTCCAGATGTGCATCGCAAACTACCTACTGGTCTTCCAGGGAACGATCAAAGCGTAGACTGTTTGAGACATTACTCCCATGGAGGAAAGTGCGCATGGTGACTGTTGTATTCAATCCCGATGCAATTTCTGTGTTTCATCAACACTCGATAGTCCACAGATTACAGAATGCTACCAGATGTGCATCGGAAACTACTACTGGTCTCCTAGGGAACGATCAAAGCGTAGACTGTTTGAGACATTACTCCCGTGTAGGAAAGTGCGCGTTGTGACTGTTGTATTCAATCCCGATGCAATATCTGTGTTTTATCAACACTCTGATGTCCACACATTACAGGATGCCTCCAGATGTGCATCAGAAACTACTACTTGTATTCCAGGAAACGATCAAAGCGTAAACTATTTGAGACATTACTCCCATGGGGGAAAGTGCGCATGGTGACTGTATATTCAATCCCGAAGCAATTTCTGTGTTTCATCAACACTCTGATTGTCCACACATTACAGGATGCCTCGAGATGTGCATCAGAAACTACTAACTGTATTAAAGGTAACGATCAAAGCGTAAACTATTTGAGACATTACTCCCATGGAGGAAAGTGCGCATGGTGACTGTTGTACTCAAACCCGATTCAATTTCTGTGTTTCATCAAGACTCTGATATTCCACAGGTTTCAGAATGCCTCCAGATGTGCATCGCAAACTACCTACTGGTCTTCCAGGGAACGATCAAAGCGTAGACTGTTTGAGACATTACTCCCATGGAGGAAAGTGCGCATTGTGACTGTTGTATTCAATCCCGATGCAATTTCTGTGTTTCATCAACACTCGATAGTCCACAGATTACAGAATGCTACCAGATGTGCATCGGAAACTACTACTGGTCTCCTAGGGAACGATCAAAGCGTAGACTGTTTGAGACATAACTCCCATGGAGGAAAGTGCGCATGGTGACTGTTGTAATCAATCCCGATGCAATTACTATGTTTCATCAACACTCGATAGTCCACAGATTACAGAATGCCTCCAGATGTGCATCGGAAACTACTACTGGTCTTCCAGAGCACGATCAAAGCGTAGACTCTTTGAGACATTACTCCCGTTGAGGAAAGTGCGCATGGTGACTGTTGTATTTAATCCCGATTCAATTTCTGTTTTTCATCAACATTATCATAGTCCACAGATTACAGAATGCCACCTGATGTTCATCGGAAACTACTACTGGTGTTCCAGGGAACGATCAAAGCGCAGAGTGTTTGGGCCATACCTCACGTGGAGGAAAGTGCGCATGGTGACTGTTGTGTTCAATCCCGATGCAATTTCTGTGTTTCATCAACACTCTGATAGCCCACAGATAACAGAGTGCCACCAGATGTGCATCGGAAACTACTACTGGTCTTCCAGGGAACGATCAAAGCGTATACTGATTGAGAATTACTCCCATGGAGGAAAGTGAACATGCTGACTGTTGTATTCAATCCCGATTCAATTTCTGTATTTCATCAACACTCTGATAGTCCTCAGATTGCAGAATGCCTCCTGATGTTCATCGGAAACTACTACTGGTCTTCCTGGGAACGATCAAAGCGTAGACTGTTTGAGACATTACTCCAAAGGAGGAAAGTGCGCATGGTTACTGTTGTATTCAATCCCGATGCAATTTATGTGTTTCATCAACACTCAGTTAGTAAACAGATTTCAGAATGACTCCAGAAGTGCATCGGAAATTACTACTGGTCTTCCAGGGTACGATCAAAGCGTAGACTGTTTGAGATCTTACTCCCATGGAGGAAAGTGCGCATGGTGACTGTTGTATTCAATCCCGATGCAATTTCTGTGTTTCATCAACACTCTGATAGTCCACACATTACAGAATGCCTCCAGATGTGCATCGGAAACTACTACTGTTCTTCCAGGGAACGATCAAAGCGTAGACTGTTTGACACATTACTTCCGTGGAGGAAAGTTCGCGTTGTGACTGTTGTATTCAATCCCGATGCAATTTCTGTGTTTCATCAACACTCTGATAGTCCACAGATTACAGAATGCCACCAGATGTGCATCGAAAACTACTACTGGTCTACCAGGGAACGATCAAAGGGTAGCATGTTTGAGAATTAATCCCATGGAGGAAAGTGCGCATGGTTACTGTTGTATTCAATCCCGAAGCTATTTCTGTGTGTCATCAACACTCTGATAGTCCACACATTACAGAATGCCTCCAGATGTACATCAGAAACTACTACTGGTATTCCATGGAAAGATCAAAGCGTAGACTGTTAGAGACATTACTCGCATGGATGAAAGTGCGCATGGTGTCTGTTGTATTCAATCCCGATGCTAATTCTGTGTTTCATCAACACTCTGATAGACCACAGATTACAGAATGCCACCAGATGTCCCTTGGAAACTACTACTGGTCTCCTAGGGAACGAACAAAGCGTAGACTGCTTGAGACATTACTCCCGTGGAGGAAAGTGCGCATTGTGACTGTTGTATTCAATCCCGATGCAATTTCGTGTTTTATCAACACTCTAAGAGTCCACAGATTACAGAATGCCACCAGATGTGCATCGGAAACTACTACTGGTCTACCAGGGAACGTTCAAAGCGTAGAATGCTTGAGTACTACTCCCATGGAGGAAAGTGCGCATGGTGACTGTTGTATTCAATCCCGATGCAATTTCTGTGTTTCATCAACACTCTGATGGTCCACAGATTACAGAATGCTTCTAGATGTGACTCGGAAACTACTACTGGTCTTCCAGGGAACGATCAAATCGTAGACTGTTTAAGACATTACTCCAAAGGAGGAAAGTGCGCATGGTGATTGTTTTATTCAATCCCGATGCAATTTCTGTGTTTCATCAACACTCTGATAGTCCACTGATTGCAGAATGCCTCCAGATGTGCATCGGAAACTACTACTGGTCTTCCAGAGAACGATCAAAGCGTGGACTGTTTGAGACATTACTCCCATGGATGAAAGTCCGCATGGTGACTGTTGTATTCAATCCCGATGCAATTTCTGTGTTTCATCAACACTCAGTCAGTCCACAGATTTCAGAATACCTCCAGACGTGCATCGGAAACTGCTACTGGTCTTCCAGGGAACGATAAAAACGTAGACTGTTTGAGACATTACTCCCATGGAGGAAAGTGCGCATGGTGACTGTTGTATTCAATCCCGATACAATTTCTGTGATTCATCAACACTCAGATAATAAAAGAATTATAGAATGCCTTCAGATGTGCATCGGAAACTACTTCTGGTCTTCCAGGGAACGATCAAAGCGTAGACTGTTTGAGACATCACTCCCATGGAGGAAAGTGCGCATGGTGACTGTTGTATTCAATCCAGATGCAATTTCTGTGTTTCATCAACAGTCGGATAGTCCACAGATTACAGAATGCCTCCAGATGTGCATCGGAAACTACTACTGGTCTTTCAGGGAACGATCAAAGCGTAGACTGTTTGAGACATTACTCCCATGGAGGAAAGTGCGCATGGTGACTGTTGTATTCAATCCCAATGCAAATTCTGTGTTTCATCAACACTCTGATAGTCCACAGATTACAGAAGGCCTCCAGATGTGCATCGGAAACTACTACTGGTCTTCCAGAGCACGATCAAAGCGTAGACTCTTTGAGACATTTCTCCCGTAGAGGAAAGTGCGCATGGTGACTGTTGTATTTAATCCCGATTCAATTTCTGTTTTTCATCAACATTATCATAGTCCACAGATTACAGAATGCCACCTGATGTTCATCGGAAACTACTACTGGTGTTCCAGGGAACGATCAAAGCGCAGAGTGTTTGGGCCATACCTCACGTGGAGGAAAGTGCGCATGGTGACTGTTGTGTTCAATCCCGATGCAATTTCTGTGTTTCATCAACACTCTGATAGCCCACAGATAACAGAGTGCCACCAGATGTGCATCGGAAACTACTACTGGTCTTCCAGGGAACGATCAAAGCGTATACTGATTGAGAATTACTCCCATGGAGGAAAGTGAACATGCTGACTGTTGTATTCAATCCCGATTCAATTTCTGTATTTCATCAACACTCTGATAGTCCTCAGATTGCAGAATGCCTCCTGATGTTCATCGGAAACTACTACTGGTCTTCCTGGGAACGATCAAAGCGTAGACTGTTTGAGACATTACTCCAAAGGAGGAAAGTGCGCATGGTTACTGTTGTATTCAATCCCGATGCAATTTATGTGTTTCATCAACACTCAGTTAGTAAACAGATTTCAGAATGACTCCAGAAGTGCATCGGAAATTACTACTGGTCTTCCAGGGTACGATCAAAGCGTAGACTGTTTGAGATCTTACTCCCATGGAGGAAAGTGCGCATGGTGACTGTTGTATTCAATCCCGATGCAATTTCTGTGTTTCATCAACACTCTGATAGTCCACACATTACAGAATGCCTCCAGATGTGCATCGGAAACTACTACTGTTCTTCCAGGGAACGATCAAAGCGTAGACTGTTTGACACATTACTTCCATGGAGGAAAGTTCGCGTTGTGACTGTTGTATTCAATCCCGATGCAATTTCTGTGTTTCATCAACACTCTGATAGTCCACAGATTACAGAATGCCACCAGATGTGCATCGAAAACTACTACTGGTCTACCAGGGAACGATCAAAGGGTAGCATGTTTGAGAATTAATCCCATGGAGGAAAGTGCGCATGGTTACTGTTGTATTCAATCCCGAAGCTATTTCTGTGTTTCATCAACACTCTGATAGTCCACACATTACAGAATGCCTCCAGATGTACATCAGAAACTACTACTGGTATTCCATGGAAAGATCAAAGCGTAGACTGTTAGAGACATTACTCGCATGGATGAAAGTGCGCATGGTGTCTGTTGTATTCAATCCCGATGCTAATTCTGTGTTTCATCAACACTCTGATAGACCACAGATTACAGAATGCCACCAGATGTCCCTTGGAAACTACTACTGGTCTCCTAGGGAACGAACAAAGCGTAGACTGCTTGAGACATTACTCCCGTGGAGGAAAGTGCGCATTGTGACTGTTGTATTCAATCCCGATGCAATTTCGTGTTTTATCAACACTCTAAGAGTCCACAGATTACAGAATGCCACCAGATGTGCATCGGAAACTACTACTGGTCTACCAGGGAACGTTCAAAGCGTAGAATGCTTGAGTACTACTCCCATGGAGGAAAGTGCGCATGGTGACTGTTGTATTCAATCCCGATGCAATTTCTGTGTTTCATCAACACTCTGATGGTCCACAGATTACAGAATGCTTCTAGATGTGACTCGGAAACTACTACTGGTCTTCCAGGGAACGATCAAATCGTAGACTGTTTAAGACATTACTCCAAAGGAGGAAAGTGCGCATGGTGATTGTTGTATTCAATCCCGATGCAATTTCTGTGTTTCATCAACACTCTGATAGTCCACTGATTGCAGAATGCCTCCAGATGTGCATCGGAAACTACTACTGGTCTTCCAGAGAACGATCAAAGCGTGGACTGTTTGAGACATTACTCCCATGGATGAAAGTCCGCATGGTGACTGTTGTATTCAATCCCGATGCAATTTCTGTGTTTCATCAACACTCAGTCAGTCCACAGATTTCAGAATACCTCCAGACGTGCATCGGAAACTGCTACTGGTCTTCCAAGGAACGATAAAAACGTAGACTGTTTGAGACATTACTGCCATGGAGGAAAGTGCGCATGGTGACTGTTGTATTCAATCCCGATACAATTTCTGTGATTCATCAACACTCAGATAATAAAAGAATTATAGAATGCCTTCAGATGTGCATCGGAAACTACTTCTGGTCTTCCAGGGAACGATCAAAGCGTAGACTGTTTGAGACATCACTCCCATGGAGGAAAGTGCGCATGGTGACTGTTGTATTCAATCCAGATGCAATTTCTGTGTTTCATCAACAGTCGGATAGTCCACAGATTACAGAATGCCTCCAGATGTGCATCGGAAACTACTACTGGTCTTTCAGGGAACGATCAAAGCGTAGACTGTTTGAGACATTACTCCCATGGAGGAAAGTGCGCATGGTGACTGTTGTATTCAATCCCAATGCAAATTCTGTGTTTCATCAACACTCTGATAGTCCACAGATTACAGAAAGCCTCCAGATGTGCATCGGAAACTACTACTGGTCTTCCAGAGCACGATCAAAGCGTAGACTCTTTGAGACATTTCTCCCGTAGAGGAAAGTGCGCATGGTGACTGTTGTATTTAATCCCGATTCAATTTCTTTTTTTCATCAACACTATGATAGTCCACAGATTACAGAATGCCACCTGATGTGCATCGGAAACTACTACTGGTCTTCCAGGGAACGATCAAAGCGCAGAGTGTTTGGGCCATACCTCACGTGGAGGAAAGTGCGCATGGTGACTGTTGTGTTCAATCCCGATGCAATTTCTGTGTTTCATCAACACTCTGATAGCCCACACATTACAGAATGCCTCCAGATGTACATCAGAAACTACTACTGGTATTCCATTAACAGATCAAAGCGTAGACTGTTAGAGACATTACTCGCATGGAGCAAAGTGCGCATGGTGTCTGTTGTATTCAATCCCGATGCAAATTCTGTGTTTCATCATCACTCTGATAGACGACAGATTACAGAATGCCACCAGATGTGCCTTTTAAACTACTACTGGTCTCCTAGGGAACGAACAAAGCGTAGACTGCTTGAGACATTACTCCCGTGGAGGAAAGTGCGCGTTGTGACTGTTGTATTCAATCCCGATGCAATTTCGTGTTTTATCAACACTCTGATACTCCACAGATTACAGATGGCCTCCCGATGTGCATCGCAAACTACCTACTGGTCTTCCAGGCGACAATCAAAGCGTAGACTGTTTGAGACATAACTCCCATGGAGGAAAGTGCGCATGGTGACTGTTGTATACAATCCCGATGCAATTTCTGTGTTTCATCAACACTCGATAGTCCACAGATTACAGAATGCCTCCAGATGTGCATCGGACACTACTACTTGTCTACCAGGGAACGATCAAAGCGTAGACTGTTAGAGACATTACTCGCATGGAGGAAAGTGGGCATGGTGACTGTTGTATTCTATCCCGATGCAATTTCTGTGTTTCATCAACAATCGTATAGTCCACAGATTACAGAATGCTTCTGGATTTGCATTGGAAACTACTACTGGCCTTCCAGGGAACGATCAAAGTGTAGACTGTATGAGACATTACTCCCATGGAGGAAAGTGCGCATGGTGACTGTTGTATTCAATCCCGATGCAGTTTCTGTGATTCATCAAAACTCAGTTAGTGCACAGATTTCCGAATGCCTCCAGATGTGCATCGGAAACTACTACTGGTCTTCCAGGGAACGATCTAAGCGTATACTGTTTGAGACATTACTCCCGTGGAGGAAAGTCCGCATAGTGACTGTTGTATTCAGTCCCGATGCAATTTCTGTGTTTCATCAACACTCAGATAGTAAACAGATTATAGAATGACTGCAGATGTTTATCGGAAACTACTTCTGGTCTTCCAGGGAACGATCAAAGCGTAGACTGTTTCAGACATTACTCCCATGGACGAAAGTGCGGGTGCTGATTGTTGTATTCAATCCCTATGCAATTTCTGTGTTTCTTCAACACTCTGATACTCCACAGATTACAGAATGCCTCCATAAATGCATCGAAAACTACTACTGGTCTTCCAGGGAACGATCAAAGCGTAGACAGTTTGAGACATTACCCCCATGTAGGAAAGTGCGCATGGTGACTGCTGTATTCAATCCCGATGCAATTTCTGTGTTTCATCAACACTCTGATAGTCCACCTATTACAGAATGCCTCCATATGTGCATCGGAAACTACTACTGGTCTTCCAGGGAACGATCAAACCGTAGACTGTTTGAGACCTTACTCCCATGGAGGAAAGTGCGCATGGCTACTGTTGTATTCAATCCCGATGCAATTTCTGTGTTTCATCAACACTCTGATAGTCCACAGATTTCAGAATGCCTCCAGATGTGCATCAAAAACTACTACTGGTCTTCCACGGAACGATCAAAGCGTAGACTGTTTCAGACATAACTCCCATGGAGGAAAGTGCGCATGGTGACTGTTGTATTCAATCCCGATGCAATTTCTGTGTTTCATCAACACTCGATAGTCCACAGATTACAGAATGCCTCCAGATGTGCATCGGAAACTACTACTGGTCTACCAGGGAACGATCAAAGCGTAGACTGTTAGAGACATTACTCGCATGGAGGAAAGTGGGCATGGTGACTGTTGTATTCTATCCCGATGCAATTTCTGTGTTTCATCAACAATCGTATAGTCCACAGATTACAGAATGCTTCTGGATGTAAATCGGAAACTACTACTGGCCTTCCAGGGAACGATCAAAGTGTAGACTGTTTGAGACATTACTCCCATGGAGGAAAGTGCGCATGATGACTGTTGTATTCAATCCCGATGCAGTTTCTGTGATTCATCAAAACTCAGTTAGTCCACAGATTTCAGAATGCCTCCAGATGTGCATCGGAAACTACTACTGGTCTTCCAGGGAACGATCAAAGCGTAGACTGTTTGAGACATTACTCCCGTGGAGGAAAGTGCGCATAGTGACTGTTGTATTCAGTCCCGATGCAACTTCTGTGTTTCATCACCACTGTGCTAGTCCACAGATTACAGAATGCCTCCAGATGTGCATCGGAAACTACTACTGGTCTTCCAGGGAAAGATCACAGCGTAGACTGTTTGAGACATTCCTCCCATGGAGGAAAGTGCGCATGCTTACTGTTGTATTCAATCCCGATGCAATTTCTGTGATTCGTCAACACTCAGATAGTAAACAGATTATAGAATGCCTCCAGATGTTTATCGGAAACTACTTCTGGTCTTCCAGGGAACGATCAAAGCGTAGACAGTTTGAGACATTACCCCCATGGAGGAAAGTGCGCATGGTGACTGCTGTATTCAATCCCGATGCAATTTCTGTGTATCTTGAACACTCTGATACTCCACAGATTTCAGAATGTCTCCAGACGTGCATCGGAAACTACTACTGGTCTACCAGGGAACCATCAAAGCGTAGCATGTTTGAGAATTACTCCCATGGAGGAAAGTGCGCATGGTTACTGTTGTATTCAATCCCGAAGCAATTTCTGTGTTTCATCAACACTCTGATAGTCCACACATTACAGAATGCCTCCAGATGTGCATCAGAAACTACTACTGGTATTCCAGGGAACAATCAAAGCGTAAACTCTTTGAGACAATACTTCCGTGGAGGAAAGTGCGCATGGTGACTGTTGTATTCAATCCCGATGCAATTTCTGTGTTTCATCAACACTCTGATACCCCACAGATTATAGAATGCCTCCAGATGTGCATCGGATACTACAACTGATCTTCCAGGGAACGATCAAAGCGTAGAATGTTTGAGAATTACTCCCATGGAGGAAAGTGCGCATGGTGACTGTTGTATTCAATCCCGATGCAATTTCGTGTTTTATCAACACTCTGATAGTCCACAGATTACAGAATGCCACCAGATGTGCATCGGAAACTACTACTGGTCTACCAGGGAACGTTCAAAGGGTAGAATGTTTGAGAATTACTCCCATGGAGGAAAGTGCGCATGGTGACTGTTGTATTCAATCCCGAAGCAATTTCTGTGTTTCATCAACACTCTGATAGTCCACACATTACAGAATGCCTCCAGATGTACATCCGAAACGACCTACTGGTCTTCCAGGGAACGATCAAAGCGTAGACTGTTTGAGACATAACTCCCATGGAGGAAAGTGCGCATGGTGACTGTTGAGTTCAATCCCGATGCAATTTCTGTGTTTCATCAACACTAGATAGTCCACAGATTACAGAATGCCTCCAGATGTGCATCGGAAACTACTACTGGTCTACCAGGGAACGATCAAAGCGTAGACTGTTAGAGACATTACTTGCATGGAGTAAAGTGGGCATGGTGACTGTTGTATTCTATCCCGATGCAATTTCTGTGTTTCATCAACAATCGAATAGTCCACAGATTACAGAATGCTTCTGGTTGTGCATCGGAAACAACTACTGGCCTTCCAGGGAACGATCAAAGTGTAGACTGTTTGAGACATTACTCCCATGGAGGAAAGTGCGCATGGTGACTGTTGTATTCAATCCCGATGCAATTTCTGTGTTTCATCAACACTCTGATACCCCACAGATTATAGAATGCCTCCAGATGTGCATCGGATACTACAACTGTTCTTCCAGGGAACGATCAAAGCGTAGACTGTTTGAGACATTACTCCCGTGGAAGAAAGTGCGCGTTGAGACTGTTGTATTAAATTCCGATGCAATATCTGTGTTTCATCAACACTCTGATAGTCCACAGATTACAGAATGCCACCAGATGTGCATCGGAAACTACTACTGGTCTACCAGGGAACGATCAAAGCGTAGAATGTTTGAAAATTACTCCCATGGAGGAAAGTGCGCATGGTGACTGTTGTATTCAATCCCGATGCAATTTCTGTGTTTCATCAACACTCTTATAGTCCACAGAATACAGAATGCTTCTACATGTGCATCGGAAACTACTACTGGTCTTCCAGGGAACGATCAAACCGTAGACTGTTTGAGAAATTGCTCTCATTGAGGAAAGTGCGCATGATGACTGTTGTATTCAATCCCGGTGCAATTTCTGTGTTTCATCAACACTCTGATAGTCCACACATTACAGAATGCCTCCAGATGTACATCAGAAACTACTACTGGTATTCCATGGAAAGATAAAAGCGTACACTGTTAGAGACATTACTCGCATGGAGGAAAGTGCGCATGGTGTCTGTTGTATTCAATCCCGATGCAAATTCTGTGTTTCATCAACACTCTGATAGACCACAGATTACAGAATGCCACCAGATGTGCCTCGGAAACTGCTACTGGTCTCCTAGGGAACGAACAAAGCGTAGACTGCTTGAGACATTACTCCCGTGGAGGAAAGTGCGCGTTGTGACTGTTGTATTCAATCCCGACGCAATTTCGTGTTTTATCAACACTCTGATAGTCCACAGATTACAGAATGCCACCAGATGTGCATCGGAAACTACTACTGGTCTACCAGGGAACGTTCAAAGCGTAGAATGTTTGAGAATTACTCCCATGGAGGAAAGTGCGCATGGTGACTGTTGTATTCAATCCCGATGCAATTTCTGTGTTTCATCAACACTCTGATGGTCCACAGATTACAGAATGCTTCTAGATGTGCATCGGAAACTACTACTGGTCTTCCAGGGAACGATCAAAGCGTAGACTGTTTGAGACATTACTCCCATGGAGGAAAGTGCGCATGGTGACTGTTGTATTCAATCACGATGCAATTTCTGTGTTTCATCAACACTCAGTTAGTTCACAGATATCAGAATGTGTCCAGACGTGCATCGGAAACTACTACTGGTCTTCCAGGGAACGCTCAAAGTGTAGACTGTTTGAGACATTGCACCCATGGAGGAAAGTGCGCATGGTGACTGTTGTATTCAATCCCGAAGAATTATCTGTGTTTCATCAACACTCTGATAGTCCACACATTACAGGATGCCTCCAGATGTGCATCAGAAACTACTACTTATATTCCAGGAAACGATCAAAGCGTAAACTATTTGAGACATGACTCCCATGGAGGAAAGTGCGCATGGTGACTGTTGTATTCAAACCCGATTCAATTTCCGTGTTTCATCAAGACTCAGATACTCCACAGGTTTCAGAATGCCTCCAGATGTGCATCGCAAACTACCTACTGGTCTTCCAAGGAACGATCAAAGCGTAGACTGTTTGAGACATAACTCCCATGGAGGAAAGTGCGCATGGTGACTGTTGTATTCAATCCCGATGCAATTTCTGTGTTTCATCAACACTCATTAGTCCACAGATTACAGAATGCCTCCAGATGTACATCAGAAACTACTACTGGTATTCCATGGAAAGATCATAGCGTAGACTGTTAGAGACATTACTGGCATGGAGGAAAGTGCGCATGGTGTCTGTTGTATTCAATCCCGATGCAAATTCTGTGTTTCATCAACACTCTGATAGACCACAGATTACAGAATGCCACCAGATGTGCCTCGGAAACTACTACTGGTCTACCAGGGAGCGATCCAAGCGTAGGCTGTTTGAGACATTACTCCCATGGAGGAAAGTGCGCATGGTGGCTGCTGTATTCAATCCCGATGCAATTTCTGTGTATCTTGAACACACTGATACTCCACAGATTTCAGAATGTCTCCAGACGTGCATCGGAAACTACTACTGGTCTACCAGGGAACGATCAAAGCATAGCATGTTTGAGAATTACTCCCATGGAGGAAAGTGCGCATGGTTACTGTTGTATTGAATCCCGAAGCAATTTCTGTGTTTCATCAACACTCTGATAGTCCACACATTACAGAATGCCTCCAGATGTACATCAGAAACTACTACTGGTATTCCATTAACAGATCAAAGCGTAGACTGTTAGAGACATTACTCGCATGGAGCAAAGTGCGCATGGTGTCTGTTGTATTCAATCCCGATGCAAATTCTGTGTTTCATCAACACTCTGATAGATCACAGATTACAGAATGCCACCAGATGTGCCTTGGAAACTATTACTGGTCTCCTAGGGAACGAACAAAGCGTAGACTGCTTGAGACATTACTCCCGTGGAGGAAAGTGCGCGTTGTGACTGTTGTATTCAATCCCGATGCAATTTCGTGTTTTATCAACACTCTGATAGTCCACAGATTACAGAATGCCACCAGATGTGCATCGGAAACTACTACTGGTCTACCAGGGAACGTTCAAAGCGTTGAATGTTTGAGAATTACTCCCATGGAGGAAAGTGCGCATGGTGACTGTTGTATTCAATCCCGATGCAATTTCTGTGTTTGATCAACACTCAGTTAGTCCACAGATTTCAGAATGTCTCCAGACGTGCATCGGAAACTACTACTGGTCTTCCAGGGAACGATCAAAGCGTAGACAGTTTGAGACATAACTCCCATGGAGGAAAGTGCGCATAGTGACTGTTGTATTCAATCCCGATGCAATTTCTGTGTTTCATCAACACTCGATAGTCCACAGATTACAGAATGCCTCCAGATGTGCATCGGACACTACTACGGGTCTACCAGGGAACGATCAAAGCGTAGACTGTTAGAGACATTACTCGCATGGAGGAAAGTGGCATGGTGACCGTTGTATTCTATCCCGATGCAATTTCTGTGTTTCATCAACAATCGTATAGTCCACAGATTACAGAATGCTTCTGGATGTGCATCGGAAACTACTACTGGAGTTCCAGGGAACGATCAAAGTGTAGACTGTATGAGACATTACTCCCATGGAGGAAAGTGCGCATGGTGACTGTTGTATTCAATCCCGATGCAGTTTCTGTGATTCATCAAAACTCAGTTAGTCCACAGATTTCAGAATGCCTCCAGATGTGCATCGGAAACTACTACTGGTCTTCCAGGGGACGATCAAAGCGTAGAATATTTGAGACATTACTCCCATGGAGGAAAGTGCGCATAGTGACTGTTGTATTCAGTCCCGATGCAACTTCTGTGTTTCATCACCACTCTGCTAGTCCACAGATTACAGAATGCCTCCAGATGTGCATCGGAAACTACTACTGGTCTTCCAGGGAAGGATCACAGCGTAGACTGTTTGAGACATTCCTCCCATGGAGGAAAGTGCGCATGGTGACTGTTGTATTCAATCCCGATGCAATTTCTGTGTTTCATCAACACTCAGATAGTAAACAGATTATAGAATGCCTCCAGATGTTTATCGGAAACTACTTCTGGTCTTCCAGGGAACGATCAAAGCGTAGACTGTTTCAGACATTACTCCCATGGACGAAAGTGCGGGTGGTGATTGTTGTATTCAATCCCGATGCAATTTCTGTGTTTCTTCAACACTCTGATACTCCACAGATTACACAGTGCCTCCAGAAATGCATCTAAAACTACTACTGGTCTTCCAGGGAATGATCAAAGCGTAGACAGTTTGAGACATTACCCCCATGGAGGAAAGTGCGCATGGTGACTGCTGTATTCAATCCCGATGAAATTTCTGTGTTTCATCAACACTCTGATAGTCCACCTATTACAGAATGCCTCCATATGTGCATCGGAAACTACTACTGGTCTTCCAGGGAACGATCAAAGCGTAGACTGTTTGAGATCTTACTCCCATGGAGGAAAGTGCGCATGATGACTGTTGTATTCAATCCCGATGCAGTTTCTGTGATTCTTTAAAACTCAGTTAGTCCACAGATTTCAGAATGCCTCCAAATGTGCATCGGAAACAACTACTGGTCTTCCAGGGAACGATCAAAGCGTAGACTGTTAGAGACATTACTCCCATGGAGGAAGTTGCGCATGGTGACTGTTGTATTCAGTCCCGATGCAATTTCTGTGTTTCATCAACACACTGATAGTCCACAGATTACAGAATGCCTCAAGATGTGCATCAGAAACTACTACTGGTCTTCCAGGGAACGATCAAAGCGTAGAATGTTTTAAACATTTCTCCCCTGGAGGAATGTGCGCATGGTGACTGTTGTATTCAATCCCGATGCAATTTCTGTGTGTCATCAACACTCAGTTAGTCCACAGATTTCAGAATGACTCCAGATGTGCATCGGAAACCACTACTGGTCTTCCAGGGATCGATCAAAGCTTAGACTCTTTGAGACACTACCCCCTTGTAGGAAAGTGCGCGTGGTGACTGTTGTATTCAGTCCCGATGCAATTTCTGTGTTTCATCAACACTCTGATAGTCAACACATTACAGAATGCCTCCAGATGTGCATCAGAAACTACTACTGGTATTCCAGGGAACAATCAAAGCGTAAACTCTTTGAGACAATACTTCCGTGGAGGAAAGTGCGCATGGTGACTGTTGTATTCAATCCCGATGCAATTTCTGTGTTTCATCAACACTCTGATACCCCACAGATTATAGAATGCCTCCAGATGTGCATCGGATACTACAACTAATCTTCCAGGGAACAATCAAAGCGTAGAATGTTTGAGAATTACTCCCATGGAGGAAAGTGCGCATGGTGACTGTTGTATTCAATCCCGATGCAATTTCGTGTTTTATCAACACTCTGATAGTCCACAGATTACAGAATGCCACCAGATGTGCATCGGAAACTACTACTGGTCTACCAGGGAACGTTCAAAGCGTAGAATGTTTGAGAATTACTCCCATGGAGGAAAGTGCGCATGGTGACTGTTGTATTCAATCCCGATGCAATTTCGTGTTTTATCAACACTCTGATAGTCCACAGATTACAGAATGCCACCAGATGTGCATCAGAAACTACCTACTGGTCTTCCAGGGAACGATCAAAGCGTAGACTGTTTGAGACATAACTCCCATGGAGGAAAGTGCGCATGGTGACTGTTGAGTTCAATCCCGATGCAATTTCTGTGTTTCATCAACACTAGATAGTCCACCGATTACAGAATGCCTCCAGATGTGCATCGGAAACTACTACTGGTCTACCAGGGAACGATAAAAGCGTAGACTGTTAGAGACATTACTTGCATGGAGGAAAGTGGGCATGGTGACTGTTGTATTCTATCCCGATGCAATTTCTGTGTTTCATCAACAATCGTATAGTCCACAGATTACAGAATGCTACTGGTTGTGCATCGGAAACTACTACTGGCCTTCCAGGGAACGATCAAAGTGTAGACTGTTTGAGACATTACTCCCATGGAGGAAAGTGCGCATGGTGACTGTTGTATTCAATCCCGATGCAATTTCTGTGTTTCATCAACACTCTGATACCCCACAGATTATAGAATGCCTCCAGATGTGCATCGGATACTACAACTGTTCTTCCAGGGAACGATCAAAGCGTAGACTGTTTGAGACATTACTCCCGTGGAAGAAAGTGCGCGTTGAGACTGTTGTATTAAATTCCGATGCAATATCTGTGTTTCATCAACACTCTGATAGTCCACAGATTACAGAATGCCACCAGATGTGCATCGGAAACTACTACTGGTCTACCAGGGAACGATCAAAGCGTAGAATGTTTGAAAATTACTCCCATGGAGGAAAGTGCGCATGGTGACTGTTGTATTCAATCCCGATGCAATTTCTGTGTTTCATCAACACTCTGATGGTCCACAGATTACAGAATGCTTCTAGATGTGCATCGGAAACTACTACTGGACTTCCAGGGAACGATCAAAGCGTAGACTGTTTGAGACATTACTCCCATGGAGGAAAGTGCGCATGGTGTCTGTTGTATTCAATCCCGATGCAATTTCTATGTTTCATCAACACTCAGTTAGTCCACAGATATTAGAATGTCTCCAGACGTGCATCGGAAACTACTACTGGTCTTCCAGGGAACGATCAAAGTGTAGACTGTTTGAGACATTGCTCCCATGGAGGAAAGTGTGCATGGTGACTGTTGTATTCAATCCCGAAGCAATTTCTGTGTTCATCAACACTCTGATAGTCCACACATTACAGGATGCCTCCAGATGTGCATCAGAAACTACTACTTGTATTCCAGGAAACGATCAAAGCGTAAACTATTTGAGACATTACTCCCGTGGAGGAAAGTGCGCATGGTGACTGTTGTATTCAAACCCGATTCAATTTCTGTGTTTCATCAAGACTCTGATACTCCACAGGTTTCAGAATGCCTCCAGATGTGCATCGCAAACTACCTACTGGTCTTCCAGGGAACGATCAAAGCGTAGACTGTTTGAGACATAACTCCCATGGAGGAAAGTTCGCATGGTGTCTGTTGTATTCAATCCCGATGCAAATTCTGTGTTTTATCAACACTCTGATAGACCACAGATTACAGAATGCCACCAGATGTGCCTCGGAAACTACTACTGGTCTCCTAGGGAACGAACAAAGCGTAGACTGCTTGAGACATTACTCCCGTGGAGGAAAGTGCGCGTTGTGACTGTTGTATTCAATCCCGTTGCAATTTCGTGTTTTATCAACACTCTGATAGTCCACAGATTACAGAATGCCACCAGATGTGCATCGGAAACTACTACTGGTCTACCAGGGAACGTTCAAAGCGTAGAATGTTTGAGAATTACTCCCATGGAGGAAAGTGCGCATGGTGACCGTTGTATTCTATGCCGATGCAATTTCTGTGTTTCATCAACAATCGTATAGTCCACAGATTACAGAATGCTTCTGGATGTGCATCGGAAACTACTACTGGAGTTCCAGGGAACGATCAAAGTGTAGACTGTATGAGACATTACTCCCATGGAGGAAAGTGCGCATGGTGACTGTTGTATTCAATCCCGATGCAGTTTCTGTGATTCATCAAAACTCAGTTAGTCCACAGATTTCAGAATGCCTCCAGATGTGCATCGGAAACTACTACTGGTCTTCCAGGGGACGATCAAAGCGTAGAATGTTTGAGACATTACTCCCGTGGAGGAAAGTGCGCATAGTGACTGTTGTATTCAGTCCCGATGCAACTTCTGTGTTTCATCACCACTCTGCTAGTCCACAGATTACAGAATGCCTCCAGATGTGCATCGGAAACTACTACTGGTCTTCCAGGGAAGGATCACAGCGTAGACTGTTTGAGACATTCCTCCCATGGAGGAAAGTGCGCATGGTGACTGTTGTATTCAATCCCGATGCAATTTCTGTGTTTCATCAACACTCAGATAGTAAACAGATTATAGAATGCCTCCAGATGTTTATCGGAAACTACTTCTGGTCTTCCAGGGAACGATCAAAGCGTAGACTGTTTCAGACATTACTCCCATGGACGAAAGTGCGGGTGGTGATTGTTGTATTCAATCCCGATGCAATTTCTGTGTTTCTTCAACACTCTGATACTCCACAGATTACACAGTGCCTCCAGAAATGCATCTAAAACTACTACTGGTCTTCCAGGGAACGATCAAAGCGTAGACAGTTTGAGACATTACCCCCATGGAGGAAAGTGCGCATGGTGACTGCTGTATTCAATCCCGATGAAATTTCTGTGTTTCATCAACACTCTGATAGTCCACCTATTACAGAATGCCTCCATATGTGCATCGGAAACTACTACTGGTCTTCCAGGGAACGATCAAAGCGTAGACTGTTTGAGACCTTACTCCCATGGAGGAAAGTGCGCATGATGACTGTTGTATTCAATCCCGATGCAGTTTCTGTGATTCTTTAAAACTCAGTTAGTCCACAGATTTCAGAATGCCTCCAAATGTGCATCGGAAACAACTACTGGTCTTCCAGGGAACGATCAAAGCGTAGACTGTTAGAGACATTACTCCCATGGAGGAAGTTGCGCATGGTGACTGTTGTATTCAGTCCCGATGCAATTTCTGTGTTTCATCAACACACTGATAGTCCACAGATTACAGAATGCCTCAAGATGTGCATCGGAAACTACTACTGGTCTTCCAGGGAACGATCAAAGCGTAGAATGTTTTAAACATTTCTCCCCTGGAGGAATGTGCGCATAGTGACTGTTGTATTCAATCCCGATGCAATTTCTGTGTTTCATCAACACTCAGTTAGTCCACAGATTTCAGAATGACTCCAGATGTGCATCGGAAACCACTACTGGTCTTCCAGGGATCGATCAAAGCTTAGACTCTTTGAGACACTACCCCCTTGTAGGAAAGTGCGCGTGGTGACTGTTGTATTCAGTCCCGATGCAATTTCTGTGTTTCATCAACACTCTGATAGTCAACACATTACAGAATGCCTCCAGATGTGCATCAGAAACTACTACTGGTATTCCTGGGAACAATCAAAGCGTAAACTCTTTGAGACAATACTTCCGTGGAGGAAAGTGCGCATGGTGACTGTTGTATTCAATCCCGATGCAATTTCTGTGTTTCATCAACACTCTGATACCCCACAGATTATAGAATGCCTCCAGATGTGCATCGGATACTACAACTAATCTTCCAGGGAACGATCAAAGCGTAGAATGTTTGAGAATTACTCCCATGGAGGAAAGTGCGCATGGTGACTGTTGTATTCAATCCCGATGCAATTTCGTGTTTTATCAACACTCTGATAGTCCACAGATTACAGAATGCCACCAGATGTGCATCGGAAACTACTACTGGTCTACCAGGGAACGTTCAAAGCGTAGAATATTTGAGAATTACTCCCATGGAGGAAAGTGCGCATGGTGACTGTTGTATTCAATCCCGATGCAATTTCGTGTTTTATCAACACTCTGATAGTCCACAGATTACAGAATGCCACCAGATGTGCATCAGAAACTACCTACTGGTCTTCCAGGGAACGATCAAAGCGTAGACTGTTTGAGACATAACTCCCATGGAGGAAAGTGCGCATGGTGACTGTTGAGTTCATTCCCGATGCAATTTCTGTGTTTCATCAACACTAGATAGTCCACAGATTACAGAATGCCTCCAGATGTGCATCGGAAACTACTACTGGTCTACCAGGGAACGATCAAAGCGTAGACTGTTAGAGACATTACTTGCATGGAGGAAAGTGGGCATGGTGACTGTTGTATTCTATCCCGATGCAATTTCTGTGTTTCATCAACAATCGTATAGTCCACAGATTACAGAATGCTTCTGGTTGTGCATCGGAAACTACTACTGGCCTTCCAGGGAACGATCAAAGTGTAGACTGTTTGAGACATTACTCCCATGGAGGAAAGTGCGCATGGTGACTGTTGTATTCAATCCCGATGCACTTTCTGTGTTTCATCAACACTCTGATACCCCACAGATTATAGAATGCCTCCAGATGTGCATCGGATACTACAACTGTTCTTCCAGGGAACGATCAAAGCGTAGACTGTTTGAGACATTACTCCCGTGGAAGAAAGTGCGCGTTGAGACTGTTGTATTAAATTCCGATGCAATATCTGTGTTTCATCAACACTCTGATAGTCCACAGATTACAGAATGCCACCAGATGTGCATCGGAAACTACTACTGGTCTACCAGGGAACGATTAAAGCGTAGAATGTTTGAAAATTACTCCCATGGAGGAAAGTGCGCATGGTGACTGTTGTATTCAATCCCGATGCAATTTCTGTGTTTCATCAACACTCTGATGGTCCACAGATTACAGAATGCTTCTAGATGTGCATCGGAAACTACTACTGGACTTCCAGGGATCGATCAAAGCGTAGACTGTTTGAGACATTACTCCCATGGAGGAAAGTGCGCATGGTGACTGTTGTATTCAATCCCGATGCAATTTCTGTGTTTCATCAACACTCATTAGTCCACAGATTACAGAATGCCTCCAGATGTACATCAGAAACTACTACTGGTATTCCATGGAAAGATCAAAGCGTAGACTGTTAGAGACATTACTCGCATGGAGGAAAGTGCGCATGGTGTCTGATGTATTCAATCCCGATGCAAATTCTGTGTTTCATCAACACTCTGATAGACCACAGATTACAAAATGCCACCAGATGTGCCTCGGAAACTACTACTGGTCTACCAGGGAGCGATCAAAGCGTAGGCTGTTTGAGACATTACTCCCATGGAGGAAAGTGCGCATGGTGTCTGTTGTATTCAATCCCGATGCAATTTCTGTGTTTCATCAACACTCAGTTAGTCCACAGATATTAGAATGTCTCCAGACGTGCATCGGAAACTACTACTGGTCTTCCAGGGAACGATCAAAGTGTAGACTGTTTGAGTCATTGCTCCCATGGAGGAAAGTGTGCATGGCGACTGTTGTATTCAATCCCGAAGCAATTTCTGTGTTCATCAACACTCTGATAGTCCACACATTACAGGATGCCTCCAGATGTGCATCAGAAACTACTACTTGTATTCCAGGAAACGATCAAAGCGTAAACTATTTGAGACATTACTCCCGTGGAGGAAAGTGCGCATGGTGACTGTTGTATTCAAACCCGATTCAATTTCTGTGTTTCATCAGGACTCTGATACTCCACAGGTTTCAGAATGCCTCCAGATGTGCATCGCAAACTACCTACTGGTCTTCCAGGGAACGATCAAAGCGTAGACTGTTTGAGACATAACTCCCATGGAGGAAAGTTCGCATGGTGTCTGTTGTATTCAATCCCGATGCAAATTCTGTGTTTTATCAACACTCTGATAGACCACAGATTACAGAATGCCACCAGATGTGCCTCGGAAACTACTACTGGTCTCCTAGGGAACGAACAAAGCGTAGACTGCTTGAGACATTACTCCCGTGGAGGAAAGTGCGCGTTGTGACTGTTGTATTTAATCCCGTTGCAATTTCGTGTTTCATCAACACTCTGATAGTCCACAGATTACAGAATGCCACCAGATGTGCATCGGAAACTACTACTGGTCTACCAGGGAACGTTCAAAGCGTAGAATGTTTGAGAATTACTCCCATGGAGGAAAGTGCGCATGGTGACTGTTGTATTCAATCCCGAAGCAATTTCTGTGTTTCATCAACACTCTGATAGTCCACACATTACAGAATGCCTCCAGATGTGCATCAGAAACTACCTACTGGTCTTCCAGGGAACGATCAAAGCGTAGACTGTTTGAGACATAACTCCCATGGAGGAAAGTGCGCATGGTGACTGTTGAGTTCAATCCCGATGCAATTTCTGTGTTTCAGCAACACTAGATAGTTCACAGATTACAGAATGCCTCCAGATGTGCATCGGAAACTACTACTGGTCTACCAGGGAACGATCAAAGCGTAGACTGTTAGAGACATTACTTGCATGGAGGAAAGTGGGCATGGTGACTGTTGTATTCTATCCCGATGCAATTTCTGTGTTTCATCAACAATCGTATAGTCCACAGATTACAGAATGCTTCTGGTTGTGCATCGGAAACTACTACTGGCCTTCCAGGGAACGATCAAAGTGTAGACTGTTTAAAACATTACTCCCATGGAGGAAAGTGCGCATGGTGACTGTTGTATTCAATCCCGATGCAGTTCCTGTGATTCATCAAAACTCAGTTAGTCCACAGATTTCAGAATGCCTCCAGATGTGCATTGGAAACTACTACTGGTCTTCCAGGGAAGGATCACAGCGTAGACTGTTTGAGACCTTACTCCCATGGAGGAAAGTGCCCATGGTGACTGTTGTATTCAATCCCGATGCAATATCTGTGTTTCATCAACACTCAGATAATAAACAGATTATAGAATACCTCCAGATGTTTATCGGAAACTACTTCTGGTCTTCCAGGGAACGATCAAAGCGTAGAATGTTTCAGACATTACTCCCATGGACGAAAGTGCGGATGGTGATTGTTGTATTCAATCCCGATGCAATTTCTGTGTTTCTTCAACACTCTGATACTCCATAGATTACAGAATGCCTCCAGAAATGCATCGAAAACTACTACTGGTCTTCCAGGGAACGATCAAAGAGTAGACAGTTTGAGACATTACCCCCATGGAGGAAAGTGCGCATGGTGACTGCTGTATTCAATCCCGATGAAATTTCTGTGTTTCATCAACACTCTGATAGTCCACCTATTACGGAATGCCTCCATATGTGCATCGGAAACTACTACTGGTCTTCCAGGGAACGATCAAAGCGTAGACTGTTTGATACCTTACTCCCATGGAGGAAAGTGCCCATGGTGAATGTTGTATTCAATCCCGATGCAATTTCTGTGTTTCATCAACACTCTGATAGTCCACAGATTTCAGAATGCCTCCAGATGTGCATCGGAAACTACTACTGGTCTTCCAGGGAACGATCAAAGCGTAGACTGTTGGAGACATTACTCCCATGGAGGAAGTTGGGCATGGTGACTGTTGTATTCAGTCCCGATGCAATTTCTGGGTTTCATCAACACACTGATAGTCCACAGATTACAGAATGCCTCCAGATGTGCATCGGAAACTACTACTGGTCTTCCAGGGAACGATCAAAGCGTAGAATGTTTTAAACATTACTCCCCATGGAGGAAAGTGCGCATGGTGACTGCTGTATTCAATCCCGATGCAATTTCTGTGTTTCATCAACACTCTGATAGTCCACAGATTTCAGAATGCCTCCAGATGTGCATCGGAAACTACTACTGGTCTTCCAGGGAATGATCAAAGCGTAGACTGTTAGAGACATTACTCCCATGGAGGAAGTTGCGCATGGTGACTGTTGTATTCAATCCCGATGCAATTTCTGTGTTTCATCAACCCTCTGATACTCCACAGATTATAGAATGCGTCCAGATGTGCATCGGAAACTACAACTGTTCTTCCAGGGAACGATCAAAGCGTAGACTGTTTGAGACATTACTCCCGTGGAGGAAAGTGCGCATTGAGACTGTTGTATTCAATTCCGATGCAATTTCTGTGTTTCATCAACACTCTGATAGTCCACAGATTACAGAATGCCACCAGATGTGCCTCGGAAACTACTACTGGTCTCCTAGGGAACGAACAAAGCGTAGACTGCTTGAGACATTACTCCCGTGGAGGAAAGTGCGCGTTGGGACTGTTGTATTCAATCCCGTTGCAATTTCGTGTTTTATCAACACTCTGATAGTCCACAGATTACAGAATGCCACCAGATGTGCATCGGAAACTACTACTGGTCTACCAGGGAACGTTCAAAGCGTAGAATGTTTGAGAATTACTCCCATGGAGGAAAGTGCGCATGGTGACTGTTGTATTCAATCCCGAAGCAATTTCTGTGTTTCATCAACACTCTGATAGTCCACACATTACAGAATGCCTCCAGATGTGCATCAGAAACTACCTACTGGTCTTCCAGGGAACGATCAAAGCGTAGACTGTTTGAGACATAACTCCCATGGAGGAAAGTGCGCATGGTGACTGTTGAGTTCAATCCCGATGCAATTTCTGTGTTTCATCAACACTAGATAGTTCACAGATTACAGAATGCCTCCAGATGTGCATCGGAAACTACTACTGGTCTACCAGGGAACGATCAAAGCGTAGACTGTTAGAGACATTACTTGCATGGAGGAAAGTGGGCATGGTGACTGTTGTATTCTATCCCGAAGCAATTTCTGTGTTTCATCAACAATCGTATAGTCCACAGATTACAGAATGCTTCTGGTTGTGCATCGGAAACTACTACTGGCCTTCCAGGGAACGATCAAAGTGTAGACTGTTTAAAACATTACTCCCATGGAGGAAAGTGCGCATGGTGACTGTTGTATTCAATCCCGATGCAGTTCCTGTGATTCATCACAACTCAGTTAGTCCACAGATTTCAGAATGCCTCCAGATGTGCATTGGAAACTACTACTGGTCTTCCAGGGAAGGATCACAGCGTAGACTGTTTGAGACCTTACTCCCATGGAGGAAAGTGCCCATGGTGACTGTTGTATTCAATCCCGATGCAATATCTGTGTTTCATCAACACTCAGATAATAAACAGATTATAGAATACCTCCAGATGTTTATCGGAAACTACTTCTGGTCTTCCAGGGAACGATCAAAGCGTAGACTGTTTCAGACATTACTCCCATGGACGAAAGTGCGGATGGTGATTGTTGTATTCAATCCCGATGCAATTTCTGTGTTTCTTCAACACTCTGATACTCCATAGATTACAGAATGCCTCCAGAAATGCATCGAAAACTACTACTGGTCTTCCAGGGAACGATCAAAGAGTAGACAGTTTGAGACATTACCCCCATGGAGGAAAGTGCGCATGGTGACTGCTGTATTCAATCCCGATGAAATTTCTGTGTTTCATCAACACTCTGATAGTCCACCTATTACAGAATGCCTCCATATGTGCATCGGAAACTACTACTGGTCTTCCAGGGAACGATCAAAGCGTAGACTGTTTGATACCTTACTCCCATGGAGGAAAGTGCCCATGGTGAATGTTGTATTCAATCCCGATGCAATTTCTGTGTTTCATCAACACTCTTATAGTCCACAGATTTCAGAATGCCTCCAGATGTGCATCGGAAACTACTACTGGTCTTCCAGGGAACGATCAAAGCGTAGACTGTTAGAGACATTACTCCCATGGAGGAAGTTGGGCATGGTGACTGTTGTATTCAGTCCCGATGCAATTTCTGGGTTTCATCAACACACTGATAGTCCACAGATTACAGAATGCCTCCAGATGTGCATCGGAAACTACTACTGGTCTTCCAGGGAACGATCAAAGCGTAGAATGTTTTAAACATTACTCCCCATGGAGGAAAGTGCGCATGGTGACTGCTGTATTCAATCCCGATGCAATTCCTGTGTTTCATCAACACTCTGATAGTCCACAGATTTCAGAATGCCTCCAGATGTGCATCGGAAACTACTACTGGTCTTCCAGGGAATGATCAAAGCGTAGACTGTTAGAGACATTACTCCCATGGAGGAAGTTGCGCATGGTGACTGTTGTATTCAGTCCCGATGCAATTTCTGTGTTTCATCAACACACTGATAGTCCACAGATTACAGAATGCCTCCAGATGTGCATCGGAAACTACTACTGGTCTTCCAGGGAACGATCAAAGCGTAGAATGTTTTAAACATTACTCCCCTGGGGGAATGTGCGCATGGTGACTGTTGTATTCTATCCCGATGCAATTTCTGTGTTTCATCAACACTCAGTTAGTCCAAAGATTTCAGAATGTCTCCAGATGTGCATCGGAAACTACTACTGGTCTTCCAGGGAGCGATCAAAGCTTAGACTCTTTGAGACACTACCCCCATGGAGGAAAGTGCGCGTGGTGACTGTTGTATTCAGTCCCGATGCAATTTCTGTGTTTCATCAACCCTCTGATACTCCACAGATTATAGAATGCGTCCAGATGTGCATCGGAAACTACAACTGTTCTTCCAGGGAACGATCAAACCGTAGACTGTTTGAGACATTACTCCCGTGGAGGAAAGTGCGCATTGAGACTGTTGTATTCAATTCCGATGCAATTTCTGTGTTTCATCAACACTCTGATATTCCACAGATTACAGAATGCCACCAGATGTGCATCGGAAACTACTACTGGTCTACCAGGGAACGATCAAAGCGTAGAATGTTTGAAAATTACTCCCATGGAGTAAAGTGCGCATTGTGACTGTTGTATTCAATCCCGATGCAATTTCTGTGTTTCATCAACACTCTTATAGTCCACAGAATACAGAATGCTTCTACATGTGCATCGGAAACTACTACTAGTCTTCCAGGGAACGATCACAGCGTAGACTGTTTGAGACATTCCTCCCATGGAGGAAAGTGCGCATGGTGACTGTTGTATCCAATCCCGATGCAATTTCTGTGTTTCATCAACACTCAGATAGTAAACAGATTATAGAATGCCTCCAGATGTTTATCGGAAACTACTTCTGGTCTTCCAGGGAACGATCAAAGCGTAGACTGTTTCAGACATTACTCCCATGGACGAAAGTGCGGATGGTGATTGTTGTATTCAATCCCGATGCAATTTCTGTGTTTCTTCAACACTCTGATACTCCACAGATTACAGAATGCCTCCAGAAATGCATCGAAAACTACTACTGGTCTTCCAGGGAACGTTCAATGCGTAGACAGTTTGAGACATTATCCCCATGGAGGAAAGTGCGCATGGTGACTGCTGTATTCAATCCCGATGCAATTTCTGTGTTTCATCAACACTCTGATAGTCCACAGATTTCAGAATGCATCCAGATGTGCATCGGAAACTACTACTGGTCTTCCAGGGAACGATCAAAGCGTAGACTGTTTGAGACCTTACTCCCATGGAGGAAAGTGCGCATGGTGACTGTTGTATTCAATCCCGATGCAATTTCTGTGTTTCATCAACACTCTGATAGTCCACAGATTTCAGAATGCATCCAGATGTGGATCGGAAACTACTACTGGTCTTCCAGGGAACGATCAAAGCGTAGACTGTTTGAGACATAACTCCCATGGAGGAAAGTTCGCATGGTGTCTGTTGTATTCAATCCCGATGCAAATTCTGTGTTTTATCAACACTCTGATAGACCACAGATTACAGAATGCCACCAGATGTGCCTCGGAAACTACTACTGGTCTCCTAGGGAACGAACAAAGCGTAGACTGCTTGAGACATTACTCCCGTGGAGGAAAGTGCGCGTTGTGACTGTTGTATTCAATCCCGTTGCAATTTCGTGTTTTATCAACACTCTGATAGTCCACAGATTACAGAATGCCACCAGATGTGCATCGGAAACTACTACTGGTCTACCAGGGAACGTTCAAAGCGTAGAATGTTTGAGAATTACTCCCATGGAGGAAAGTGCGCATGGTGACTGTTGTATTCAATCCCGAAGCAATTTCTGTGTTTCATCAACACTCTGATAGTCCACACATTACAGAATGCCTCCAGATGTGCATCAGAAACTACCTACTGGTCTTCCAGGGAACGATCAAAGCGTAGACTGTTTGAGACATAACTCCCATGGAGGAAAGTGCGCATGGTGACTGTTGCGTTCAATCCCGATGCAATTTCTGTGTTTCATCAACACTAGATAGTTCACAGATTACAGAATGCCTCCAGATGTGCATCGGAAACTACTACTGGTCTACCAGGGAACGATCAAAGCGTAGACTGTTAGAGACATTACTTGCATGGAGGAAAGTGGGCATGGTGACTGTTGTATTCTATCCCGATGCAATTTCTGTGTTTCATCAACAATCGTATAGTCCACAGATTACAGAATGCTTCTGGTTGTGCATCGGAAACTACTACTGGCCTTCCAGGGAACGATCAAAGTGTAGACTGTTTAAAACATTACTCCCATGGAGGAAAGTGCGCATGGTGACTATTGTATTCAATCCCGATGCAGTTCCTGTGATTCATCAAAACTCAGTTAGTCCACAGATTTCAGAATGCCTCCAGATGTGCATTGGAAACTACTACTGGTCTTCCAGGGAAGGATCACAGCGTAGACTGTTTGAGACCTTACTCCCATGGAGGAAAGTGCCCATGGTGACTGTTGTATTCAATCCCGATGCAATATCTGTGTTTCATCAACACTCAGATAATAAACAGATTATAGAATACCTCCAGATGTTTATCGGAAACTACTTCTGGTCTTCCAGGGAACGATCAAAGCGTAGACTGTTTCAGACATTACTCCATGGACGAAAGTGCGGATGGTGATTGTTGTATTCAATCCCGATGCAATTTCTGTGTTTCTTCAACACTCTGATACTCCATAGATTACAGAATGCCTCCAGAAATGCATCGAAAACTACTACTGGTCTTCCAGGGAACGATCAAAGAGTAGACAGTTTGAGACATTACCCCCATGGAGGAAAGTGCGCATGGTGACTGCTGTATTCAATCCCGATGAAATTTCTGTGTTTCATCAACACTCTGATAGTCCACCTATTACAGAATGCCTCCATATGTGCATCGGAAACTACTACTGGTCTTCCAGGGAACGATCAAAGCGTAGACTGTTTGATACCTTACTCCCATGGAGGAAAGTGCCCATGGTGAATGTTGTATTCAATCCCGATGCAATTTCTGTGTTTCATCAACACTCTGATAGTCCACAGATTTCAGAATGCCTCCAGATGTGCATCGGAAACTACTACTGGTCTTCCAGGGAACGATCAAAGCGTAGACTGTTAGAGACATTACTCCCATGGAGGAAGTTGGGCATGGTGACTGTTGTATTCAGTCCCGATGCAATTTCTGGGTTTCATCAACACACTGATAGTCCACAGATTACAGAATGCCTCCAGATGTGCATCGGAAACTACTACTGGTCTTCCAGGGAACGATCAAAGCGTAGAATGTTTTAAACATTACTCCCCATGGAGGAAAGTGCGCATGGTGACTGCTGTATTCAATCCCGATGCAATTTCTGTGTTTCATCAACACTCTGATAGTCCACAGATTTCAGAATGCCTCCAGATGTGCATCGGAAACTACTACTGGTCTTCCAGGGAATGATCAAAGCGTAGACTGTTAGAGACATTACTCCCATGGAGGAAGTTGCGCATGGTGACTGTTGTATTCAGTCCCGATGCAATTTCTGTGTTTCATCAACACACTGATAGTCCACAGATTACAGAATGCCTCCAGATGTGCATCGGAAACTACTACTGGTCTTCCAGGGAACGATCAAAGCGTAGAATGTTTTAAACATTACTCCCCTGGGGGAATGTGCGCATGGTGACTGTTGTATTCTATCCCGATGCAATTTCTGTGTTTCATCAACACTCAGTTAGTCCAAAGATTTCAGAATGACTCCAGATGTGTATCGGAAACTACTACTGGTCTTCCAGGGAGCGATCAAAGCTTAGACTCTTTGAGATACTACCCCCATGGAGGAAAGTGCGCGTGGTGACTGTTGTATTCAGTCCCGATGCAATTTCTGTGTTTCATCAACACTCTGATAGTCCACACATTACAGAATGCCTCCAGATGTGCATCAGAAACTACTACTGGTATTACAGAGAACGATCAAAGCGTAAACTCTTTGAGACAATACTCCCGTGGAGGAAAGTGCGCATGGTGACTGTTGTATTCAATCCCGATGCAATTTCTGTGTTTCATCAACCCTCTGATACTCCACAGATTATAGAATGCGACCAGATGTGCATCGGAAACTACAACTGTTCTTCCAGGGAACGATCAAAGCGTAGACTGTTTGAGACATTACTCCCGTGGAGGAAAGTGCGCATTGAGACTGTTGTATTCAATTCCGATGCAATTTCTGTGTTTCATCAACACTCTGATAGTCCACAGATTACAGAATGCCACCAGATGTGCATCGGAAACTACTACTGGTCTACCAGGGAACGATCAAGGCGTAGAATGTTTGAAAATTACTCCCATGGAGTAAAGTGCGCATTGTGACTGTTGTATTCAATCCCGATGCAATTTCTGTGTTTCATCAACACTCTTATAGTCCACAGAATACAGAATGCTTCTACATGTGCATCGGAAACTACTACTAGTCTTCCAGGGAACGATCACAGCGTAGACTGTTTGAGACATTCCTCCCATGGAGGAAAGTGCGCATGGTGACTGTTGTATCCAATCCCGATGCAATTTCTGTGTTTCATCAACACTCAGATAGTAAACAGATTATAGAATGCCTCCAGATGTTTATCGGAAACTACTTCTGGTCTTCCAGGGAACGATCAAAGCGTAGACTGTTTCACACATTACTCCCATGGACGAAAGTGCGGATGGTGATTGTTGTATTCAATCCCGATGCAATTTCTGTGTTTCTTCAACACTCTGATACTCCACAGATTACAGAATGCCTCCAGAAATGCATCGAAAACTACTACTGGTCTTCCAGGTAACGTTCAATGCGTAGACAGTTTGAGACATTACCCCCATGGAGGAAAGTGCGCATGGTGACTGCTGTATTCAATCCCGATGCAATTTCTGTGTTTCATCAACACTCTGATAGTCCACAGATTTCAGAATGCATCCAGATGTGCATCGGAAACTACTACTGGTCTTCCAGGGAACGATCAAAGCGTAGACTGTTTGAGACCTTACTCCCATGGAGGAAAGTGCGCATGGTGACTGTTGTATTCAATCCCGATGCAATTTCTGTGTTTCATCAACACTCTGATAGTCCACAGATTTCAGAATGCATCCAGATGTGGATCGGAAACTACTACTGGTCTTCCAGGGAACGACAAAGCGTAGAATGTTTGAAACATTACTCCCCTGGAGGAATGTGCGCATGGTGACTATTGTATTCAATCCCGATGCAATTTCTGTGTTTCATCAACACTCAGTTAGTCCACAGATTTCAGAATGACTCCAGATGTGCAGCGGAAACTACTACTGTTCTTCCAGGGAACGATCAAAGCGTAGACTGTTTGAGACATTACTCCCGTGGAGGAAAGTGCGCGTTGAGACTGTTGTATTCAATTGCGATGCAATTTCTGTGTTTCATCAACACTCTGATAGTTCACAGATTACAGAATGCCACCAGATGTGCATCGGAAACTACTACTGGTCTACCAGGGAACGATCAAAGCGTAGTGTGTTTGAAAATTACTCCCATGGAGGGAAGTGGGCATGGTGACTGTTGTATTCAATCCCGATGCAATTTCTGTGTTTCATCAACACTCTTATAGTCCACAGAATACAGAATGCTTCTACATGTGCATCGGAAACTACTACTGGTCTTCCAGGGAACGATCAAAGCGTACACTGTTTGAGACATTGCTCCCATTGAGGAAAGTGCGCATGATGACTGTTGTATTCAATCCCGGTGCAATTTCTGTGTGTCACAACACTCTGATAGTCCACACATTACAGAATGCCTCCAGATGAGCATCAGAAACTACTACTGGTATTTCAGGGAACGATCAAAGCGTAAACTCTTTGAGACATTACTCCCATGGAGGAAAGTGCGAATGGTGACTGTTGTATTCAATCCCGATGCAATTTCTGTGTTTCATCAACACTCTGATAACCCACAGATTTCAGAATGCCTCCAGATGTGCATCGGAAACTACTACTGGTCTACCAGGGAACGATCAAAGCGAAGACTGTTAGAGACATTACTCGCATGGAGGAATGTGGGCATGGTGACTGTTGTATTCTATCCCGATGCAATTTCTGTGTTTCATCAAAAATCGTATAGTCCACAGATTACAGAATGCTTCTGGATGTGCATCAGAAACTACTACTGGCCTTCCAGGGAACGATCAAAGTGTAGACTGTTTGAGACATTTCTCCCATGGAGGAAAGTGCGCATGGTGACTGTTGTATTCAATCCTGATGCAGTTTCTGTGATTCATCAAAACTCAGTTAGTCCACAGATTTCAGAATGCCTCCAGATGTGCATCGGAAACTACTACTGGTCATCCAGGGAACGATCAAAGCGTAGACTGTTTGAGACATTACTCCCATGGAGGAAAGTGCGCATAATGACTGTTGTATTCAGTCAAGATGCAACTTCTGTGTTTCATCACCACTCTGATAGTCCACAGATTACAGAATGCCTCCAGATGTGCATCGGAAACTACTACTGGTCTTCCAGGGAAGGATCACAGCGTAGACTGTTTGAGACATTCCTCCAATGGAGGAAAGTGCGCATGGTGACTGTTGTATTCAATCCCGATGCAATTTCTGTGTTTCATCAACACTCAGATAGTAAACAGATTATAGAATGCCTCCAGATGTTTATCGGAAACTACTTCTGGTCTTCCAGGGATCGATCAAAGCGTAGACTGTTTCAGACATTACTCCCATGGACGAAAGTGCGGATGGTGATTGTTGTATTCAATCCCGATGCAATCTCTGTGTTTCTTCAACACTCTGATACTCCACAGATTACAGAATGCCTCCAGAAATGCATCGAAAACTACTACTGGTCTTCCAGGGAACGATCAAAGCGTAGACAGTTTGAGACATTACCCCCATGGAGGAAAGTGCGCATGGTGACTGCTGTATTGAATCCCGATGCAATTTCTGTGTTTCATCAACACTCTGATAGTCCACCTATTACAGAATGCCTCCATATGTGCATCGGAAACTACTACTGGTCTTCCAGGGAACGATCAAAGCGTAGACTGTTTGAGACCTTACTCCCATGGAGGAAAGTGCGCATGGTGACTGTTGTATTCAATCCCGATGCAATTTCTGTGTTTCATCAACACTCTGATAGTCCACAGATTTCAGAATGCATACAGATGTGCATCGGAAACTACTACTGGTCTTCCAGGGAACGATCAAAACGTAGACTGTTAGAGACATTACTCCCATGGAGGAAGTTGCGCATGGTGACTGTTGTATTCAGTCCCGATGCAATTTCTGTGTTTCATCAACACACTGATAGTCCACAGATTACAGAATGCCACCAGATGTGCATCGGAAACTACTACTGGTCTACCAGGGAACGATCAAAGCGTAGAATGTTTGAAAATTACTCCCATGGAGGGAAGTGCGCATGGTGACTGTTGTATTCAATCCCGATGCAATTTCTGTGTTTCATCAACACTCTTATAGTCCACAGAATACAGAATGCTTCTACATGTGCATCGGAAACTACTACTGGTCTTCCAGGGAATGATCAAAGCGTAGACTGTTTGAGACACTGCTCCCATTGAGGAAAGTGCGCATGATGACTGTTGTATTCAATCCCGGTGCAATTTCTGTGTTTCATCAACACTCTGACAGTCCACACATTACAGAATGCCTCCAGATGAGCATCAGAAACTACTACTGGTATTTCAGGGAACGAAAAAAGCGTAAACTCTTTGAGACATTTCTCCCATGGAGGAAAGTGCGCATGGTGAATGTTGTATTCAATCCCGATGCAATCTCTGTGTTTCATCAACACTCTGATACTCTACAGATTACAGAATGCCTCCAGATGTGCATCGCAAACTACTACTGGTCTTCCAGGGAACGGTCAATGCTTAGGCCGTTTGAGAGTTAACTCCCATGGAGGAAAGTGCGCATGCTGACAGTTGTATTCAATCCCGAGGCAATTTCTGTGTTTCATCAACAGTCTGAAAGTCCACATATTACAGAATGCCTCCAGATGTGCATCGGAAACTACTACTGGTCTTCCAGAGATCGATCAAAGCGTAGACTGTTAGAGACATTACTCGCACGGAGGAAAGTGCTCATGGTGACTGTTGGATTCAATCCCGATTCAATTTCGGTGTTTCATCAACACTCTGATAGACCACACATTACAGAATGCCTCCATATGTGCATCAGAAACTACTACTGGTCTTCCAGGGAACGATCACAGCGTAGACTGTTTGAGACATTACTCCCATGGAGGAAACTGCGCATGGTGACTTTTGTGTGTAATCCCGATGAAATTTCTGGGTTTCATCAACACTCTGATAGTCAACAGATTACAGAATGCCTCCAGATGTGCATCGGAAACTAACACATCTCTTCCAGGGAACGATCAAAGCGTAGACTGTTTGAGACATTACTCCCAATGCAGGAAAGTGCGTATGGTGACTTTTTTATTCAATCCCGATGAAATTTCTGTGTTTCATCAACAGTCAGATAGTCCACAGATGACAGAATGCCTCCAGATATGAATCGGTAGCTATTACTGGTCTTCCAGGGAATGATCAAAGCGTAGACTGTTAGAGACATTACTCTCATGGAGGAAACTGCGCATGGTGACTGTTGTATTCAATCCCGATGCAATTTCTGTGTTTCATCCACACTCTGATACTCCACAGATTACAGAATGCCTCCAGATGTGCATCGGAAACTACTACTGGTCTTCCAGGGAACGATCAAAGCGTAGACTGTTTGGGACCTTACTCCCATGGAGGAAAGTGCGCATGGTGACTGTTGTATTCAATCCCGATGCAATTCCTGTGTTTCATCAACACTCTGATAGTCCACAATTTACTGAATGCCTCCAGATGTGCATCGGAAACTACGACTGGTCTTCCAGGGGACGATCAAAGCGTAGACTGTTAGAGACATTACTCTCATGGAGGAAACTGCGCATGGTGACTGTTGTATTCAAACCCGACTCAATTTCTGTGTTTTATCAACAGTGTGATAGTCCACAGATTACAGAATGCCTCCAGATGTGCATCGGAAACTACTACTGGTCTTCCAGGGAACGATCAAATCGTAGACTGTTTGAGACATTACTCCCATGGAGGAAAGTGCGCTTGGTGACTGTTGTATTCAATCCCGATGTTATTTCTGTGTTTCATCAACACTCAGATAGTAAACAGATAATAGAATGCCTCCAGATGTGCATCGGAAACTACTTCTGGTCTTCCAGGGAACGATCAAAGCGTAGACTGTTTGGGACCTTACTCCCATGGAGGAAAGTGCGCATGGTGACTGCTGTATTCAATCCCGATGCAATTTCTGTGTTTCATCAACACTCTGATAGTCCACCGATTACAGAATGCCTCCATATGTGCATCGGACACTACTACTGGTCTTCCAGGGAACGGTCAAAGCGTAGTCTGTTTGAGACCTTACACCCATGGAGGAAAGTGCGCATGGTGACTGTTGTATTCAATCCCGATGCATTTTCTGTGTTTCATCAACACTCTGATAACCCACAGATTTCAGAATGCCTCCAGATGTGAATCGGAAACTACTACTGGTCTTCCAGGGAACGATGAAAGCGTAGAATGTTTGAGAATTACTCCCATGGAGGTAAGTGCGCATGGTGACTTTTGTATTCAATCCCGATGCAGTTTCTGTGTTTCAACACTCTTATAGTCCACAGATAACAGAATGCTTCTAGATGTGCATCGGAAACTACTACTGATCTTCCAGGGAACGATCAGAGCGTAGACTGTTTGAAACATTATTCCCCTGGAGGAATGTGCGCATGGTGACTGTTGTATTCAATCCCGATGCAATTTCTGTGTTTCATCAACACTCGGTTAGTCCACAGATTTCAGAATGACTCCAGATGTGCATCGGAAACTAATACTTGTCTTCCCGGGAACGATCAAAGCGTAAACTGTTAGAGACATTACTCCCATGGAGGAAGGTGCGCATGGTGACTGTTGTATTCAATCCCAATGCAGTTTCTGTGTTTCATCACCACTCTGATAGTCCACAGATTACAGAATGCCTCCAGATGTGCATCGGAAACTACTACTGGTCTTCCAGGGAAGGATCACAGCGTAGACTGTTTGAGACATTCCTCCAATGGAGGAAAGTGCGCATGGTGACTGTTGTATTCAATCCCGATGCAATTTCTGTGTTTCATCAACACTCAGATAGTAAACAGATTATAGAATGCCTCCAGATGTTTATCGGAAACTACTTCTGGTCTTCCAGGGATCGATCAAAGCGTAGACTGTTTCAGACATTACTCCCATGGACGAAAGTGCGGATGGTGATTGTTGTATTCAATCCCGATGCAATCTCTGTGTTTCTTCAACACTCTGATACTCCACAGATTACAGAATGCCTCCAGAAATGCATCGAAAACTACTACTGGTCTTCCAGGGAACGATCAAAGCGTAGACAGTTTGAGACATTACCCCCATGGAGGAAAGTGCGCATGGTGACTGCTGTATTGAATCCCGATGCAATTTCTGTGTTTCATCAACACTCTGATAGTCCACCTATTACAGAATGCCTCCATATGTGCATCGGAAACTACTACTGGTCTTCCAGGGAACGATCAAAGCGTAGACTGTTTGAGACCTTACTCCCATGGAGGAAAGTGCGCATGGTGACTGTTGTATTCAATCCCGATGCAATTTCTGTGTTTCATCAACACTCTGATAGTCCACAGAATACAGAATGCTTCTACATGTGCATCGGAAACTACTACTGGTCTTCCAGGGAATGATCAAAGCGTAGACTGTTTGAGACATTGCTCCCATTGAGGAAAGTGCGCATGATGACTGTTGTATTCAATCCCGGTGCAATTTCTATGTTTCATCAACACTCTGACAGTCCACACATTACAGAATGCCTCCAGATGAGCATCAGGAACTACTACTGGTATTTCAGGGAACGAAAAAAGCGTAAACTCTTTGAGACATTTCTCCCATGGAGGAAAGTGCGCATGGTGAATGTTGTATTCAATCCTGATGCAATCTCTGTGTTTCATCAACACTCTGATACTCTACAGATTACAGAATGCCTCCAGATGTGCATCGCAAACTACTACTGGTCTTCCAGGGAACGGTCAATGCTTAGACCGTTTGAGAGTTAACTCCCATGGAGGAAAGTGCGCATGCTGACAGTTGTATTCAATCCCGAGGCAATTTCTGTGTTTCATCAACAGTCTGAAAGTCCACATATTACAGAATGCCTCCAGATGTGCATCGGAAACTACTACTGGTCTTCCAGAGATCGATCAAAGCGTAGACTGTTAGAGACATTACTCGCACGGAGGAAAGTGCTCATGGTGACTGTTGGATTCAGTCCCGATTCAATTTCGGTGTTTCATCAACACTCTGATAGACCACACATTACAGAATGCCTCCATATGTGCATCAGAAACTACTACTGGTCTTCCAGGGAACGATCACAGCGTAGACTGTTTGAGACATTACTCCCATGGAGGAAACTGCGCATGGTGACTTTTGTGTGTAATCCCGATGAAATTTCTGGGTTTCATCAACACTCTGATAGTCAACAGATTACAGAATGCCTCCAGATGTGCATCGGAAACTAACACATCTCTTCCAGGGAACGATCAAAGCGTAGACTGTTTGAGACATTACTCCCAATGCAGGAAAGTGCGTATGGTGACTTTTTTATTCAATCCCGATGAAATTTCTGTGTTTCATCAACAGTCAGATAGTCCACAGATGACAGAATGCCTCCAGATATGAATCGGTAGCTATTACTGGTCTTCCAGGGAATGATCAAAGCGTAGACTGTTAGAGACATTACTCTCATGGAGGAAACTGCGCATGGTGACTGTTGTATTCAATCCCGATGCAATTTCTGTGTTTCATCCACACTCTGATACTCCACAGATTACAGAATGCCTCCAGATGTGCATCGGAAACTACTACTGGTCTTCCAGGGAACGATCAAAGCGTAGACTGTTTGGGACCTTACTCCCATGGAGGAAAGTGCGCATGGTGACTGTTGTATTCAATCCCGATGCAATTCCTGTGTTTCATCAACACTCTGATAGTCCACAATTTACTGAATGCCTCCAGATGTGCATCGGAAACTACGACTGGTCTTCCAGGGGACGATCAAAGCGTAGACTGTTAGAGACATTACTCTCATGGAGGAAACTGCGCATGGTGACTGTTGTATTCAAACCCGACTCAATTTCTGTGTTTTATCAACAGTGTGATAGTCCACAGATTACAGAATGCCTCCAGATGTGCATCGGAAACTACTACTGGTCTTCCAGGGAACGATCAAATCGTAGACTGTTTGAGACATTACTCCCATGGAGGAAAGTGCGCTTGGTGACTGTTGTATTCAATCCCGATGCCATTTCTGTGTTTCATCAACACTCAGATAGTAAACAGATAATAGAATGCCTCCAGATGTGCATCGGAAACTACTTCTGGTCTTCCAGGGAACGATCAAAGCGTAGACTGTTTGGGACCTTACTCCCATGGAGGAAAGTGCGCATGGTGACTGTTGTATTCAATCCCGATGCAATTTCTGTGTTTCATCAACACCCTGATAGTGCACCGATTACAGAATGCCTCCATATGTGCATCGGACACTACTACTGGTCTTCCAGGGAACGGTCAAAGCGTAGTCTGTTTGAGACCTTACACCCATGGAGGAAAGTGCGCATGGTGACTGTTGTATTCAATCCCGATGCATTTTCTGTGTTTCATCAACACTCTGATAACCCACAGATTTCAGAATGCCTCCAGATGTGAATCGGAAACTACTACTGGTCTTCCAGGGAACGATGAAAGCGTAGAATGTTTGAGAATTACTCCCATGGAGGTAAGTGCGCATGGTGACTTTTGTATTCAATCCCGATGCAGTTTCTGTGTTTCAACACTCTTATAGTCCACAGATAACAGAATGCTTCTAGATGTGCATCGGAAACTACTACTGATCTTCCAGGGAACGATCAGAGCGTAGACTGTTTGAAACATTATTCCCCTGGAGGAATGTGCGCATGGTGACTGTTGTATTCAATCCCGATGCAATTTCTGTGTTTCATCAACACTCGGTTAGTCCACAGATTTCAGAATGACTCCAGATGTGCATCGGAAACTAATACTTGTCTTCCCGGGAACGATCAAAGCGTAAACTGTTAGAGACATTACTCCCATGGAGGAAGGTGCGCATGGTGACTGTTGTATTCAATCCCGATGCAGTTTCTGTGTTTCATCACCACTCTGATAGTCCACAGATTACAGAATGCCTCCAGATGTGCATCGGAAACTACTACTGGTCTTCCAGGGAAGGATCACAGCGTAGACTGTTTGAGACATTCCTCCAATGGAGGAAAGTGCGCATGGTGACTGTTGTATTCAATCCCGATGAAATTTCTGTGTTTCATCAACACTCAGATAGTAAACAGATTATAGAATGCCTCCAGATGTTTATCGGAAACTACTTCTGGTCTTCCAGGGATCGATCAAAGCGTAGACTGTTTCAGACATTACTCCCATGGACGAAAGTGCGGATGGTGATTGTTGTATTCAATCCCGATGCAATCTCTGTGTTTCTTCAACACTCTGATACTCCACAGATTACAGAATGCCTCCAGAAATGCATCGAAAACTACTACTGGTCTTCCAGGGAACGATCAAAGCGTAGACAGTTTGAGACATTACCCCCATGGAGGAAAGTGCGCATGGTGACTGCTGTATTGAATCCCGATGCAATTTCTGTGTTTCATCAACACTCTGATAGTCCACCTATTACAGAATGCCTCCATATGTGCATCGGAAACTACTACTGGTCTTCCAGGGAACGATCAAAGCGTAGACTGTTTGAGACCTTACTCCCATGGAGGAAAGTGCGCATGGTGACTGTTGTATTCAATCCCGATGCAATTTCTGTGTTTCATCAACACTCTGATAGTCCACAGAATACAGAATGCTTCTACATGTGCATCGGAAACTACTACTGGTCTTCCAGGGAATGATCAAAGCGTAGACTGTTTGAGACATTGCTCCCATTGAGGAAAGTGCGCATGATGACTGTTGTATTCAATCCCGGTGCAATTTCTATGTTTCATCAACACTCTGACAGTCCACACATTACAGAATGCCTCCAGATGAGCATCAGGAACTACTACTGGTATTTCAGGGAACGAAAAAAGCGTAAACTCTTTGAGACATTTCTCCCATGGAGGAAAGTGCGCATGGTGAATGTTGTATTCAATCCCGATGCAATCTCTGTGTTTCATCAACACTCTGATACTCTACAGATTACAGAATGCCTCCAGATGTGCATCGCAAACTACTACTGGTCTTCCAGGGAACGGTCAATGCTTAGACCGTTTGAGAGTTAACTCCCATGGAGGAAAGTGCGCATGCTGACAGTTGTATTCAATCCCGAGGCAATTTCTGTGTTTCATCAACAGTCTGAAAGTCCACATATTACAGAATGCCTCCAGATGTGCATCGGAAACTACTACTGGTCTTCCAGAGATCGATCAAAGCGTAGACTGTTAGAGACATTACTCGCACGGAGGAAAGTGCTCATGGTGACTGTTGGATTCAATCCCGATTCAATTTCGGTGTTTCATCAACACTCTGATAGACCACACATTACAGAATGCCTCCATATGTGCATCAGAAACTACTACTGGTCTTCCAGGGAACGATCACAGCGTAGACTGTTTGAGACATTACTCCCATGGAGGAAACTGCGCATGGTGACTTTTGTGTGTAATCCCGATGAAATTTCTGGGTTTCATCAACACTCTGATAGTCAACAGATTACAGAATGCCTCCAGATGTGCATCGGAAACTAACACATCTCTTCCAGGGAACGATCAAAGCGTAGACTGTTTGAGACATTACTCCCAATGCAGGAAAGTGCGTATGGTGACTTTTTTATTCAATCCCGATGAAATTTCTGTGTTTCATCAACAGTCAGATAGTCCACAGATGACAGAATGCCTCCAGATATGCATCGGTAGCTATTACTGGTCTTCCAGGGAATGATCAAAGCGTAGACTGTTAGAGACATTACTCTCATGGAGGAAACTGCGCATGGTGACTGTTGTATTCAATCCCGATGCAATTTCTGTGTTTCATCCACACTCTGATACTCCACAGATTACAGAATGCCTCCAGATGTGCATCGGAAACTACTACTGGTCTTCCAGGGAACGATCAAAGCGTAGACTGTTTGGGACCTTACTCCCATGGAGGAAAGTGCGCATGGTGACTGTTGTATTCAATCCCGATGCAATTCCTGTGCTTCATCAACACTCTGATAGTCCACAATTTACTGAATGCCTCCAGATGTGCATCGGAAACTACGACTGGTCTTCTAGGGGACGATCAAAGCGTAGACTGTTAGAGACATTACTCTCATGGAGGAAACTGCGCATGGTGACTGTTGTATTCAAACCCGACTCAATTTCTGTGTTTTATCAACAGTGTGATAGTCCACAGATTACAGAATGCCTCCAGATGTGCATCGGAAACTACTACTTGTCTTCCAGGGAACGATCAAATCGTAGACTGTTTGAGACATTACTCCCATGGAGGAAAGTGCGCTTGGTGACTGTTGTATTCAATCCCGATGCCATTTCTGTGTTTCATCAACACTTAGATAGTAAACAGATAATAGAATGCCTCCAGATGTGCATCGGAAACTACTTCTGGTCTTCCAGGGAACGATCAAAGCGTAGACTGTTTGGGACCTTACTCCCATGGAGGAAAGTGCGCATGGTGACTGTTGTATTCAATCCCGATGCAATTTCTGTGTTTCATCAACACCCTGATAGTGCACCGATTACAGAATGCCTCCATATGTGCATCGGACACTACTACTGGTCTTCCAGGGAACGGTCAAAGCGTAGTCTGTTTGAGACCTTACACCCATGGAGGAAAGTGCGCATGGTGACTGTTGTATTCAATCCCGATGCATTTTCTGTGTTTCATCAACACTCTGATAACCCACAGATTTCAGAATGCCTCCAGATGTTAATCGGAAACTACTACTGGTCTTCCAGGGAACCGATGAAAGCGTAGAATGTTTGAGAATTACTCCCATGGAGGTAAGAGCGCATGGTGACTGTTGTATTCAATCCCGATGCAGTTTCTGTGTTTCATCAACACTCTTATAGTCCACAGATAACAGAATGCTTCTAGATGTGCATCGCAAACTACTACTGGTCTTCCAGGGAACGATCAGAGCGTAGACTGTTTGAAACATTACTCCCCTGGAGGAATGTGCGCATGGTGACTGTTGTATTCAATCCCGATGCAATTTCTGTGTTTCATCAACACTCGGTTAGTCCACAGATTTCAGAATGACTCCAGATGTGCATCGGAAACTAATACTTGTCTTCCCGGGAACGATCAAAGCGTAAACTGTTTGAGACCTTACCCCCATGGAGGAAAGTGCGCATGGTGACTGTTGTATTCAATCCCGATGCAATTCCTGTGTTTCATCAACACTCTGATAGTCCACAATTTACTGAATGCCTCCAGATGTGCATCGGAAACTACGACTGGTCTTCCAGGGGACGATCAAAGCGTAGACTGTTAGATACATTACTCTCATGGAGGAAACTGCGCATGGTGACTGTATTATTCAAACCCGAGGCAATTTCTGTGTTTTATCAACAGTGTGATAGTCCACAGATTACAGAATGCCTCCAGATGTGCATCGGAAACTACTACTGGTCTTCCAGGGAACGATCTAATCGTAGACTGTTTGAGACATTACTCCCGTGGAGGAAAGTGCGCTTGGTGACTGTTGTATTCAATCCCGATGCCATTTCTGTGTTTCATCAACACTCAGATAGTAAACAGATAATAGAATGCCTCCAGATGTGCATCGGAAACTACTTCTGGTCTTCCAGGGAACGATCAAAGCGTAGACTGTTTGGGACCTTACTCCCATGGAGGAAAGTGCGCATGGTGACTGTTGTATTCAATCCCGATGCAATTTCTGTGTTTCATCAACACCCTGATAGTGCACCGATTACAGAATGCCTCCATATGTGCATCAGAAACTACTACTGGTATTCCAATGAACGATCAAAGCGTAAACTCTTTGAGACACTACTCCCATGGAGGAAAGTGCGCATGGTTACTGTTGTATTCAATCCCGATGCAATATCTGTGTTTCATCAACACTCTGATACTCCACAGAATACAGAATGCCTCCAGATGTGCATCGGAAACTACTACTGTTCTTCCAGGGAACGATCAAAGCGTAGACTGTTTGGCACATTACTCCCGTTGAGAAAAGTGCGTGTTGTGATTGTTGTATTCAATCCCGATGCAATTTCTGTGTTTCATCAACACTCTTATAGTCCACAGAGTACAGAATGCTTCTACATGTGCATCGGAAACTACTACTGCTCTTCCAGGGAACGATCAAAGTGTATACTGTTTGAGACATTGTTCCCATTGAGGAAATTGCGCATGATGAATATTGTATTCAATCCCGAAGCAATTTCTGTGTTTCATCAACACTCTGATAGTCCACACATTACAGAATGCCTCCAGAAGAGCATCAGAAACTACTACCAGTATTCCAGGGAACGATCAAAGCGTAAACTCTTTGAGACATTACTCCCATGGAGGAAAGTGCGCATGGTGACTGTTGTATTCAATCCCGATGCAATTTCTGTGTTTCATCAACACTCTGATACCCAACAGATTACAGAATGCCTCCAGATGTGCATCGCAAACTACTACTGGTCTTCCAGGGAACGATCAATGCGTAGACTGTTTGAGACATAACTCCCATGGAGGAAAGTGCGCATGGTGACTGTTGTATTCAATCCCGATGCAATTTCTGTGTTTCATCAACACTCTCATACTCCACAGATTACAGAATGCCTCCAGATGTGCATCGGAAACTAGTACTGGTCTTCCAGGAATCGATCAAAGCGTAGACTGTTAGAGACATTACTCGCATGGAGGAAAGTGCGCATGGTGACTGTTGTATTCAATCCCGATTCAATTTCGGTGGTTCATCAACACTCTGATAGTCCACACATTACAGAATGCCTCCCTATGTGCATCAGAAACTACTACTGGTATTCCAGGGAACGATCAAAGCGTAAACTCTTTGAGACATTACTCCCATGGAGGAAGGTACACATAGTGACTCTTGTATTCAATCCCGATGCAATTTCTGTGTTTCATCAACACTCTGATACTCCGCAGATTACAGAATGCCTCCAGATGTGCATCGGAAACTAATACTGGTCTTCCAGGGAACGATCAAAGCGTAGACCGTTTGAGACATTACTCCCATGGAGGAAAGTGTGCATGGTGACTGTTGTATTCAATCCCGATGCAACTTCTGTGTTTCATCACCACTCTGATAGTCCACAGATTACAGAATGCCTCCAGATGTGCTTCGGAAACTACTACTGGTTTTCCAGGGAACGATCAAATCGTAGACTGTTTGAGACATTACTCCCATGGAGGAAAGTGCGCATGGTGACTCTTGTATTCAATCCCGATGCAATTTCTGTGTTTCATCAAGACTCAGATAGTAAACAGATTATAGAACGCCTCCAGATGTGCATCGGAAACTACTTCTGGTCTTCCAGGGAACGATCAAAGCGTAGATTGTGTCAGACATTACTCCCATGGAGGAAAGTGCGGATGGTGATTGTTGCATTCAATCCCGATGCAATTTCTGTGTTTCTTCAACACTCTGATACTCCACAGATTACATAATGCCTCCAGATGTTTATCGGAAGCTACTACTGGTCTTCCAGGGAACGATCAAAGCGTAGACAGTTTGAGAAATTACCCCCATGGAGAAAAGTGCGCATGGTGACTGCTGTATTCAATCCCGATGCAATTTCTGGGTTTCATCAACACTCTGATAGTCCACCGATTACAGAATGCCTCCATATGTGCATCGGAAACTACTACTGGTCTTCCAGGGAACGATCAAAGCGTAGAATGTTTGAGAATTACTCATATGGAGGTAAGTGCGCATGGTGACTGTTGTATTCAATCCCGATGCAACTTCTGTGTTTCATCACCACTCTGATAGTCCACACATTACAGAATGCCTCCAGATGTGCATCAGAAACTACTACTGGTATTCCAGGGAACGATCAAAGCGTAAACTTTTTGAGACACTACTCCCATGGACGAAAGTGCGCATGGTGACTGATGTATTCAATCCCGATGCAATTTCTGTGTGTAATCAACACTCTTATAATCCACAGAATACAGAATGCTTCTACATGTGCATCGGAAAGTACTACTGGTCTTCCAGGGAACGATCAAAGCGTAGACTGTTTGAGACATTGCTCCCATTGAGGAAAGTGCGCATGATGAATGTTGTATTCAATCCCGAAGCAATTTCTGTGTTTCATCAACACTCTGATAGTCCACAGATTACAGAATGCCTCCAGATGTGCATGGGAAACTACTACCGGTCTTCAGGGATCGATCGAAGCGTAGACTGTTAGACACATTACTCGCATGGAGGAGTGTTTCATTAACACTCTGATTGTCCACACATTACAGAATGCCTCCCTATGTGCATCAGAAACTACTACTGGTATTCCAGGGAACGATCAAAGCGTAAACTCTTTGAGACATTACTCCGATGGAGGAAAGTACACATGGTGACTGTTGTATTCAATCCCGATGCAATTTCTGTGTTTCATCAACACTCTGATACTCCACAGATTACAGAATGCCTCCAGATGTGCATCGGAAACTACTACTGGTCTTCCAGGGAACGATCAAAGCGTAGACTGTTTGAGACATTATTCCCATGGAGGAAAGTGCGCATGGTGACTCTTGTATTCAATCCCGATGCAATTTCTGTGTTTCATCAACACTCTGATAGTCCACCTATTACAGAATGCCTCCAGATGTGCATCGGAAACTACTATTGGTCTTCCAGGGAACGATCAAAGCGTAGACTGTTTGAGACCTTACTCCCATGGAGGAAAGTGCGCATGGTGACTATTGTATTCAATCCCGTTGCAATTTCTGTGTTTCATCAACACTCTGATAGTCCACAGATTACAGAATGCCTCCAGATGTGCATCGGAAACTACTACTGGTCTTCCAGGGATCGATCAAAGCGTAGACTGTTAGAGACATTACTCGTATGGAGGAAAGTGCGCATGGTGACTGTTGTATTCAATCCCGATGCAATTTCTGTGTTTCATCAACACTCTGATACTCCACAGATTACAGAATGCCTCCAAATGTGCATCGGAAACTACTACTGGTATTCCAGGGAACGATCAAAGCGTAAACTCTTTGAGACATTACTCCCATGGAGGAAAGTGTGCATGGTGACTGTTGTATTCAATCCCGATGCAGTTTCTGTGTTTCATCAACACTCTGATACTCCACAGATTACAGAATGCCTCCAGGTGTGCATCGCAAACTACTACTGGTCTTCCAGGGAACGATCAATGCGTAGACTGTTTGAGACATAACTCCCATGGAGGAAAGTGCGCATGGTGACTATTGTATTCAATCCCGTTGCAATTTCTGTGTTTCATCAACACTCTGATAGTTCACAGATTACAGAATGCCTCCAGATGTGCATCGGAAACTACTACTGGTCTTCCAGGGATCGATCAAAGCGTAGACTGTTAGAGACATTACTCCCATTGAGGAAAGTGCGCATGATGAATGTTGTATTCAATCCCAAAGCAATTTCTGTGTTTCATCAACACTCTGATAGTCCACAGATTACAGAATGCCTTCAGATATGCAACGGTAGCTAATACTGGTCTGGTGAATGATCAAAGGGTAGACTGTTAGAAACATTACCCTCATGGAGGAAACTGCGCATTGTGACTGTTGTATTCAATCCCGATGCAATTTCTGTGTTTCATCAACACTCTGATACTAGACAGATTACAGAATGCCTCCAAATGTGCATCGGAAACTACTACTTGTCTTCCAGGGAACGATCAAAGCGTAGACTGTTTGAGACCATATTCCCATGGAGGAAAGTGCGCATGATGAATGTTGTATTCAATCCCGAAGCAATTTCTGTGTTTCATCAACACTCTGATAGTCCACACATTACAGAATGCCTCCAGGTGTGCATCGCAAACTACTACTGGTCTTCCAGGGAACGATCAATGCGTAGACTGTTTGAGACATAACTCCCATGGAGGAAAGTGCGCATGGTGACTATTGTATTCAATCCCGTTGCAATTTCTGTGTTTCATCAACACTCTGATAGTCCACAGATTACAGAATGCCTCCAGATGTGCATCGGAAACTACTACTGGTCTTCCAGGGATCGATCAAAGCGTAGACTGTTAGAGACATTACTCGTATGGAGGAAAGTGCGCATGGTGACTGTTGTATTCAATCCCGATGCAATTTCTGTGTTTCATCAACACTCTGATACTCCACAGATTACAGAATGCCTCCAAATGTGCATCGGAAACTACTACTGGTATTCCAGGGAACGATCAAAGCGTAAACTCTTTGAGACATTACTCCCATGGAGGAAAGTGTGCATGGTGACTGTTGTATTAAATCCCGATGCAGTTTCTGTGTTTCATCAACACTCTGATACTCCACAGATTACAGAATGCCTCCAGGTGTGCATCGCAAACTACTACTGGTCTTCCAGGGAACGATCAATGCGTAGACTGTTTGAGACATAACTCCCATGGAGGAAAGTGCGCATGGTGACTATTGTATTCAATCCCGTTGCAATTTCTGTGTTTCATCAACACTCTGATAGTTCACAGATTACAGAATGCCTCCAGATGTGCATCGGAAACTACTACTGGTCTTCCAGGGATCGATCAAAGCGTAGACTGTTAGAGACATTACTCGTATGGAGGAAAGTGCGCATGGTGACTGTTGTATTCAATCCCGATGCAATTTCGGTGTTTCATCAACACTATGATAGTCCACACATTACAGAATGCCTCCCTATGTGCATCAGAAACTACTACTGGTATTCCAGGGAACGATCAATGCGTAAACTCTTTGAGACATTACTCCCATGGAGGAAAGTGCGCATGGTGACTGTTGTATTCAATCCCGATGCAATTTCTGTGTTTCATCAACACTCTGATACTCCACAGATTACAGAATGCCTCCAGATGTGCATCGCAAACTACTACTGGTCTTCCAGGGAACGATCACGGCGTAGACCGTTTGAGACATTACTCTATGGAGGAAACTGCGCATGGTGACTGCTGTATGTAATCCCGATGAAATTTCTGTGTTTCATCAACACTCTGATAGTCAACAGATTACAGAATGCCTCCAGATGTTCATCGGAAACTAACACTGGTCTTCCAGGGAACGATCAAAGCGTAGACTGTTTGAGACATTACTCCCAATGCAGGAAAGTACGTATGGTGACTCTTTTATTCAATCCCGATGCAATTTCTGTGTTACATCAACACTAAGATAGTCCACAGAGTACAGAGTGCCTCCAGATATGCATCGGTAGCTATTACTGGTCTTCCAGGGAATGATCAAAGCGTAGACTGTTAGAGACATTACCCTCATGGAGGAAACTGCGCATGGAGACTGTTGTATTCAATCCCGATTCAATTTCTGTGTTTCATCAACACTCTGATACTCCACAGATTACAGAATGCCTCCAGATATGCATCGGAAACTACTACTGGTCTTCTAGGAAACGATCAAAGCGTAGAATGTTTGAGACCTTATTCCCATGGAGGAAAGTGCGCATGGTGACTGTTGTATTCAATCCCGATGCAATTTCTGTGTTTCATCAACACTCTGATAGTCCACAGGTTACTGAATGCCTCCAGATTTGCATCGGAAACTACGACTGGTCTTCCAGGGAACGATCAAAGCGGAGACTGTTAGAGACATTACTCTCATGGAGGAAACTGCGCATGGTGACTGTTGTATTCAATTCCGAGGCAATTTCTGTGTTTTGTCAACAGTGTGATAGTCCACAGATTACAGAATGCGTCCAGATGTGCATCGGAAACTACTACTGGTCTTCCAGGGAACGATCAAATCGTAGACTGTTTGTGACATTACTCCCATGGAGGAAAGTGCGCATGGTGACTGTTGTATTCAATCCCGATGCAATTTCTGTGTTTCGTCAACACTCAGATAGTAAACAGATTATAGAATGCCTCAGATGTGCATCGGAAACTACTTCTGGTCTTCCAGGGAACGATCAAAGCGTAGACTGTTTCAGACGTTACTCCCATGGAGGAAAGTGCGGATGGTGTTTGTTGTATTCAATCCCGATGCAAATTCTGTGTTTCTTCATCACTCTGATACTCCACAGATTACAGAATGCCTCCAGATGTGCATCGGAAACTACTACTGGTCTTCCAGGGAACGATCAAAGCGTAGACTGTTTGAGACCTTACTCCCATGGAGGAAAGTGCGCATGGTGACTGTTGTATTCAATCCCGATGCAATTTCTGTGTTTCATCAACACTCTGATAGTCCACAGGTTACTGAATGCCTCCAGATGTGCATCGGAAACTACGACTGGTCTTCCAGGGAACGATCAAAGCGGAGACTGTTAGAGACATTACTCTCATGGAGGAAACTGCGCATGGTGACTGTTGTATTCAATCCCGAGGCAATTTCTGTGTTTTATCAACAGTGTGATAGTCCACAGATTACAGAATGCCTCCAGATGTGCATCGGAAACTACTACTGGTCTTCAAGGGAACGAACAAATCGTAGACTGTTTGAGACATTACTCCGATGGAGGAAAGTGCGCATGGTGACTGTTGTATTCAATCCCGATATAATTTCTGTGTTTCATCAACACTCAGATAGTAAACAGATTATAGAATGCCTCCAGATGTGCATCGGAAACTACTTCTGGTCTACCAGGGAACGATCAAAGCGTAGACTGTTTCAGACATTACTCCCATGGAGGAAAGTGCGCATGGTGACTGTTGTATTCAATCCCGATGCAATTTCTGTGTTTCATCAACACTCTGATAATGCACAGATTTCAGAATGCCTCCAGATGTGCATCGGAAACTACTACTGGTCCTCCAGGGAACGATCAAAGCGTAGACTGTTAGAGACATTACTCCCATGGAGGAAGGTGCGCATGGTGACTGTTGTATTCAGTCCCGATGCAATTTATGTGTTTCATCAACACTCTGATAGTCCTCAGATTACAGAATGCCTCCAGATGTGCATCGAAAACTACTACTGGTCTTCCAGGGAACGATCCAATCGTAGAATGTTTGAGAATTACTCCCATGGAGGTAAGTGCGCATGGTGACTGTTGTATGCAATCCCGATGCATGTTCTGTGTTTCATCAAAGCTCTGATAGTCCACAGATTACAGAATGCCTCCAGATGTGCATCAGAAACTAGTACTGGTATTCCAGGGAACGATCAAAGCATAAACTCTTTGAGACACTACTCCCATGGAGAAAAGTGCGTATGGTGACTGTTGTATTCAATCCCGATGCAATTTCTGTGTTTCATCAACACTCTGATACTCCACAGATTACAGAATGCCTCCAAATGTGCATCGGAAACTACTACTGGTATTCCAGATAACGATCAAAGCGTAAACTCTTTGAGACATTACTTCCATGGAGGAAAGTGCGCATGGTGACTGTTGTATTCAATCCCGATGCAGTTTCTGTGTTTCATCAACACTCTGATACTCCACAGATTACAGAATGCCTCCAGGTGTGCATCGCAAACTACTACTGGTCTTCCAGGGAACGATCAATGCGTAGACTGTTTGAGACATAACTCCCATGGAGGAAAGTGCGCATGGTGACTATTGCATTCAATCCCGTTGCAATTTCTGTGTTTCATCAACACTCTGATAGATCACAGATTACAGAATGCCTCCAGATGTGCATCGGAAACTACTACTGGTCTTCCAGGGATCGATCAAAGCGTAGACTGTTAGAGACATTACTCGTATGGAGGAAAGTGCGCATGGTGACTGTTGAATTCAATCCCGATTCAATTTCGGTGTTTCATCAACACTATGATAGTCCACACAATACAGAATGCCTCCCTATGAGCATCAGAAACTACTACTGGTATTCCAGGGAACGATCAATGCGTAAACTCTTTGAGACATTACTCCCATGGAGGAAAGTGCTCATGGTGACTGTTGTTTTCAATCCCGATGCAATTTCTGTGTTTCATCAACACTCTGATACTCGACAGATTACAGAATGCCTCCAGATGTTCATCGGAAACTAACACTGGTCTTCCAGGGAACGATCAAAGCGTAGACTGTTTGAGACATTACTCCCAATGCAGGAAAGTACGTATGGTGACTCTTTTATTCAATCCCGATGCAATTTCTGTGTTTCATCAACACTAAGATAGTCCACAGATGACAGAGTGCCTCCAGATATGCATCGGTAGCTATTACTCGTCTTCCAGGGAATGATCAAAGCGTAGACTGTTAGAGACAATACCCTCATGGAGGAAACTGCGCATGGTGACTGTTGTATTCAATCCCGATTCAATTTCTGTGTTTCATCAACACCCTAATACTCCACAGATTACAGAATGCCTCCAGATATGCATCGGAAACTACTACTGGTCTTCCAGGAAACGATCAAAGCGTAGAATGTTTGAGACCTTATTCCCATGGAGGAAAGTGCGCATGGTGACTGTTGTATTCAATCCCGATGCAATTTCTGTGTTTCATCAACACTCTGATTGTCCACAGGTTACAGAATGCCTCCAGATTTGCATCGGAAACTACGACTGGTCTTCCAGGGAACGATCAAAGCGGAGACTGTTAGAGACATTACTCTCATGGAGGAAACTGCGCATGGTGACTGTTGTATTCAAACCCGACTCAATTTCTGTGTTTTATCAACAGTGTGATAGTCCACAGATTACAGAATGCCTCCAGATGTGCATCGGAAACTACTACTTGTCTTCCAGGGAACGATCAAATCGTAGACTGTTTGAGACATTACTCCCATGGAGGAAAGTGCGCTTGGTGACTGTTGTATTCAATCCCGATGCCATTTCTGTGTTTCATCAACACTTAGATAGTAAACAGATAATAGAATGCCTCCAGATGTGCATCGGAAACTACTTCTGGTCTTCCAGGGAACGATCAAAGCGTAGACTGTTTGGGACCTTACTCCCATGGAGGAAAGTGCGCATGGTGACTGTTGTATTCAATCCCGATGCAATTTCTGTGTTTCATCAACACCCTGATAGTGCACCGATTACAGAATGCCTCCATATGTGCATCGGACACTACTACTAGTCTTCCAGGGAACGGTCAAAGCGTAGTCTGTTTGAGACCTTACACCCATGGAGGAAAGTGCGCATGGTGACTGTTGTATTCAATCCCGATGCATTTTCTGTGTTTCATCAACACTCTGATAACCCACAGATTTCAGAATGCCTCCAGATGTTAATCGGAAACTACTACTGGTCTTCCAGGGAACCGATGAAAGCGTAGAATGTTTGAGAATTACTCCCATGGAGGTAAGAGCGCATGGTGACTGTTGTATTCAATCCCGATGCAGTTTCTGTGTTTCATCAACACTCTTATAGTCCACAGATAACAGAATGCTTCTAGATGTGCATCGCAAACTACTACTGGTCTTCCAGGGAACGATCAGAGCGTAGACTGTTTGAAACATTACTCCCCTGGAGGAATGTGCGCATGGTGACTGTTGTATTCAATCCCGATGCAATTTCTGTGTTTCATCAACACTCGGTTAGTCCACAGATTTCAGAATGACTCCAGATGTGCATCGGAAACTAATACTTGTCTTCCCGGGAACGATCAAAGCGTAAACTGTTTGAGACCTTACCCCCATGGAGGAAAGTGCGCATGGTGACTGTTGTATTCAATCCCGATGCAATTCCTGTGTTTCATCAACACTCTGATAGTCCACAATTTACTGAATGCCTCCAGATGTGCATCGGAAACTACGACTGGTCTTCCAGGGGACGATCAAAGCGTAGACTGTTAGATACATTACTCTCATGGAGGAAACTGCGCATGGTGACTGTATTATTCAAACCCGAGGCAATTTCTGTGTTTTATCAACAGTGTGATAGTCCACAGATTACAGAATGCCTCCAGATGTGCATCGGAAACTACTACTGGTCTTCCAGGGAACGATCTAATCGTAGACTGTTTGAGACATTACTCCCGTGGAGGAAAGTGCGCTTGGTGACTGTTGTATTCAATCCCGATGCCATTTCTGTGTTTCATCAACACTCAGATAGTAAACAGATAATAGAATGCCTCCAGATGTGCATCGGAAACTACTTCTGGTCTTCCAGGGAACGATCAAAGCGTAGACTGTTTGGGACCTTACTCCCATGGAGGAAAGTGCGCATGGTGACTGTTGTATTCAATCCCGATGCAATTTCTGTGTTTCATCAACACCCTGATAGTGCACCGATTACAGAATGCCTCCATATGTGCATCAGAAACTACTACTGGTATTCCAATGAACGATCAAAGCGTAAACTCTTTGAGACACTACTCCCATGGAGGAAAGTGCGCATGGTTACTGTTGTATTCAATCCCGATGCAATATCTGTGTTTCATCAACACTCTGATACTCCACAGAATACAGAATGCCTCCAGATGTGCATCGGAAACTACTACTGTTCTTCCAGGGAACGATCAAAGCGTAGACTGTTTGGCACATTACTCCCGTTGAGAAAAGTGCGTGTTGTGATTGTTGTATTCAATCCCGATGCAATTTCTGTGTTTCATCAACACTCTTATAGTCCACAGAGTACAGAATGCTTCTACATGTGCATCGGAAACTACTACTGCTCTTCCAGGGAACGATCAAAGTGTATACTGTTTGAGACATTGTTCCCATTGAGGAAATTGCGCATGATGAATATTGTATTCAATCCCGAAGCAATTTCTGTGTTTCATCAACACTCTGATAGTCCACACATTACAGAATGCCTCCAGAAGAGCATCAGAAACTACTACCAGTATTCCAGGGAACGATCAAAGCGTAAACTCTTTGAGACATTACTCCCATGGAGGAAAGTGCGCATGGTGACTGTTGTATTCAATCCCGATGCAATTTCTGTGTTTCATCAACACTCTGATACCCAACAGATTACAGAATGCCTCCAGATGTGCATCGCAAACTACTACTGGTCTTCCAGGGAACGATCAATGCGTAGACTGTTTGAGACATAACTCCCATGGAGGAAAGTGCGCATGGTGACTGTTGTATTCAATCCCGATGCAATTTCTGTGTTTCATCAACACTCTCATACTCCACAGATTACAGAATGCCTCCAGATGTGCATCGGAAACTAGTACTGGTCTTCCAGGAATCGATCAAAGCGTAGACTGTTAGAGACATTACTCGCATGGAGGAAAGTGCGCATGGTGACTGTTGTATTCAATCCCGATTCAATTTCGGTGGTTCATCAACACTCTGATAGTCCACACATTACAGAATGCCTCCCTATGTGCATCAGAAACTACTACTGGTATTCCAGGGAACGATCAAAGCGTAAACTCTTTGAGACATTACTCCCATGGAGGAAGGTACACATAGTGACTCTTGTATTCAATCCCGATGCAATTTCTGTGTTTCATCAACACTCTGATACTCCGCAGATTACAGAATGCCTCCAGATGTGCATCGGAAACTAATACTGGTCTTCCAGGGAACGATCAAAGCGTAGACCGTTTGAGACATTACTCCCATGGAGGAAAGTGTGCATGGTGACTGTTGTATTCAATCCCGATGCAACTTCTGTGTTTCATCACCACTCTGATAGTCCACAGATTACAGAATGCCTCCAGATGTGCTTCGGAAACTACTACTGGTTTTCCAGGGAACGATCAAATCGTAGACTGTTTGAGACATTACTCCCATGGAGGAAAGTGCGCATGGTGACTCTTGTATTCAATCCCGATGCAATTTCTGTGTTTCATCAAGACTCAGATAGTAAACAGATTATAGAACGCCTCCAGATGTGCATCGGAAACTACTTCTGGTCTTCCAGGGAACGATCAAAGCGTAGATTGTGTCAGACATTACTCCCATGGAGGAAAGTGCGGATGGTGATTGTTGCATTCAATCCCGATGCAATTTCTGTGTTTCTTCAACACTCTGATACTCCACAGATTACATAATGCCTCCAGATGTTTATCGGAAGCTACTACTGGTCTTCCAGGGAACGATCAAAGCGTAGACAGTTTGAGAAATTACCCCCATGGAGAAAAGTGCGCATGGTGACTGCTGTATTCAATCCCGATGCAATTTCTGGGTTTCATCAACACTCTGATAGTCCACCGATTACAGAATGCCTCCATATGTGCATCGGAAACTACTACTGGTCTTCCAGGGAACGATCAAAGCGTAGAATGTTTGAGAATTACTCATATGGAGGTAAGTGCGCATGGTGACTGTTGTATTCAATCCCGATGCAACTTCTGTGTTTCATCACCACTCTGATAGTCCACACATTACAGAATGCCTCCAGATGTGCATCAGAAACTACTACTGGTATTCCAGGGAACGATCAAAGCGTAAACTTTTTGAGACACTACTCCCATGGACGAAAGTGCGCATGGTGACTGATGTATTCAATCCCGATGCAATTTCTGTGTGTAATCAACACTCTTATAATCCACAGAATACAGAATGCTTCTACATGTGCATCGGAAAGTACTACTGGTCTTCCAGGGAACGATCAAAGCGTAGACTGTTTGAGACATTGCTCCCATTGAGGAAAGTGCGCATGATGAATGTTGTATTCAATCCCGAAGCAATTTCTGTGTTTCATCAACACTCTGATAGTCCACAGATTACAGAATGCCTCCAGATGTGCATGGGAAACTACTACCGGTCTTCAGGGATCGATCGAAGCGTAGACTGTTAGACACATTACTCGCATGGAGGAGTGTTTCATTAACACTCTGATTGTCCACACATTACAGAATGCCTCCCTATGTGCATCAGAAACTACTACTGGTATTCCAGGGAACGATCAAAGCGTAAACTCTTTGAGACATTACTCCGATGGAGGAAAGTACACATGGTGACTGTTGTATTCAATCCCGATGCAATTTCTGTGTTTCATCAACACTCTGATACTCCACAGATTACAGAATGCCTCCAGATGTGCATCGGAAACTACTACTGGTCTTCCAGGGAACGATCAAAGCGTAGACTGTTTGAGACATTATTCCCATGGAGGAAAGTGCGCATGGTGACTCTTGTATTCAATCCCGATGCAATTTCTGTGTTTCATCAACACTCTGATAGTCCACCTATTACAGAATGCCTCCAGATGTGCATCGGAAACTACTATTGGTCTTCCAGGGAACGATCAAAGCGTAGACTGTTTGAGACCTTACTCCCATGGAGGAAAGTGCGCATGGTGACTATTGTATTCAATCCCGTTGCAATTTCTGTGTTTCATCAACACTCTGATAGTCCACAGATTACAGAATGCCTCCAGATGTGCATCGGAAACTACTACTGGTCTTCCAGGGATCGATCAAAGCGTAGACTGTTAGAGACATTACTCGTATGGAGGAAAGTGCGCATGGTGACTGTTGTATTCAATCCCGATGCAATTTCTGTGTTTCATCAACACTCTGATACTCCACAGATTACAGAATGCCTCCAAATGTGCATCGGAAACTACTACTGGTATTCCAGGGAACGATCAAAGCGTAAACTCTTTGAGACATTACTCCCATGGAGGAAAGTGTGCATGGTGACTGTTGTATTCAATCCCGATGCAGTTTCTGTGTTTCATCAACACTCTGATACTCCACAGATTACAGAATGCCTCCAGGTGTGCATCGCAAACTACTACTGGTCTTCCAGGGAACGATCAATGCGTAGACTGTTTGAGACATAACTCCCATGGAGGAAAGTGCGCATGGTGACTATTGTATTCAATCCCGTTGCAATTTCTGTGTTTCATCAACACTCTGATAGTTCACAGATTACAGAATGCCTCCAGATGTGCATCGGAAACTACTACTGGTCTTCCAGGGATCGATCAAAGCGTAGACTGTTAGAGACATTACTCCCATTGAGGAAAGTGCGCATGATGAATGTTGTATTCAATCCCAAAGCAATTTCTGTGTTTCATCAACACTCTGATAGTCCACAGATTACAGAATGCCTTCAGATATGCAACGGTAGCTAATACTGGTCTGGTGAATGATCAAAGGGTAGACTGTTAGAAACATTACCCTCATGGAGGAAACTGCGCATTGTGACTGTTGTATTCAATCCCGATGCAATTTCTGTGTTTCATCAACACTCTGATACTAGACAGATTACAGAATGCCTCCAAATGTGCATCGGAAACTACTACTTGTCTTCCAGGGAACGATCAAAGCGTAGACTGTTTGAGACCATATTCCCATGGAGGAAAGTGCGCATGATGAATGTTGTATTCAATCCCGAAGCAATTTCTGTGTTTCATCAACACTCTGATAGTCCACACATTACAGAATGCCTCCAGGTGTGCATCGCAAACTACTACTGGTCTTCCAGGGAACGATCAATGCGTAGACTGTTTGAGACATAACTCCCATGGAGGAAAGTGCGCATGGTGACTATTGTATTCAATCCCGTTGCAATTTCTGTGTTTCATCAACACTCTGATAGTCCACAGATTACAGAATGCCTCCAGATGTGCATCGGAAACTACTACTGGTCTTCCAGGGATCGATCAAAGCGTAGACTGTTAGAGACATTACTCGTATGGAGGAAAGTGCGCATGGTGACTGTTGTATTCAATCCCGATGCAATTTCTGTGTTTCATCAACACTCTGATACTCCACAGATTACAGAATGCCTCCAAATGTGCATCGGAAACTACTACTGGTATTCCAGGGAACGATCAAAGCGTAAACTCTTTGAGACATTACTCCCATGGAGGAAAGTGTGCATGGTGACTGTTGTATTAAATCCCGATGCAGTTTCTGTGTTTCATCAACACTCTGATACTCCACAGATTACAGAATGCCTCCAGGTGTGCATCGCAAACTACTACTGGTCTTCCAGGGAACGATCAATGCGTAGACTGTTTGAGACATAACTCCCATGGAGGTAAGTGCGCATGGTGACTATTGTATTCAATCCCGTTGCAATTTCTGTGTTTCATCAACACTCTGATAGTTCACAGATTACAGAATGCCTCCAGATGTGCATCGGAAACTACTACTGGTCTTCCAGGGATCGATCAAAGCGTAGACTGTTAGAGACATTACTCGTATGGAGGAAAGTGCGCATGGTGACTGTTGTATTCAATCCCGATGCAATTTCGGTGTTTCATCAACACTATGATAGTCCACACATTACAGAATGCCTCCCTATGTGCATCAGAAACTACTACTGGTATTCCAGGGAACGATCAATGCGTAAACTCTTTGAGACATTACTCCCATGGAGGAAAGTGCGCATGGTGACTGTTGTATTCAATCCCGATGCAATTTCTGTGTTTCATCAACACTCTGATACTCCACAGATTACAGAATGCCTCCAGATGTGCATCGCAAACTACTACTGGTCTTCCAGGGAACGATCACGGCGTAGACCGTTTGAGACATTACTCTATGGAGGAAACTGCGCATGGTGACTGCTGTATGTAATCCCGATGAAATTTCTGTGTTTCATCAACACTCTGATAGTCAACAGATTACAGAATGCCTCCAGATGTTCATCGGAAACTAACACTGGTCTTCCAGGGAACGATCAAAGCGTAGACTGTTTGAGACATTACTCCCAATGCAGGAAAGTACGTATGGTGACTCTTTTATTCAATCCCGATGCAATTTCTGTGTTACATCAACACTAAGATAGTCCACAGAGTACAGAGTGCCTCCAGATATGCATCGGTAGCTATTACTGGTCTTCCAGGGAATGATCAAAGCGTAGACTGTTAGAGACATTACCCTCATGGAGGAAACTGCGCATGGAGACTGTTGTATTCAATCCCGATTCAATTTCTGTGTTTCATCAACACTCTGATACTCCACAGATTACAGAATGCCTCCAGATATGCATCGGAAACTACTACTGGTCTTCTAGGAAACGATCAAAGCGTAGAATGTTTGAGACCTTATTCCCATGGAGGAAAGTGCGCATGGTGACTGTTGTATTCAATCCCGATGCAATTTCTGTGTTTCATCAACACTCTGATAGTCCACAGGTTACTGAATGCCTCCAGATTTGCATCGGAAACTACGACTGGTCTTCCAGGGAACGATCAAAGCGGAGACTGTTAGAGACATTACTCTCATGGAGGAAACTGCGCATGGTGACTGTTGTATTCAATTCCGAGGCAATTTCTGTGTTTTGTCAACAGTGTGATAGTCCACAGATTACAGAATGCGTCCAGATGTGCATCGGAAACTACTACTGGTCTTCCAGGGAACGATCAAATCGTAGACTGTTTGTGACATTACTCCCATGGAGGAAAGTGCGCATGGTGACTGTTGTATTCAATCCCGATGCAATTTCTGTGTTTCGTCAACACTCAGATAGTAAACAGATTATAGAATGCCTCAGATGTGCATCGGAAACTACTTCTGGTCTTCCAGGGAACGATCAAAGCGTAGACTGTTTCAGACGTTACTCCCATGGAGGAAAGTGCGGATGGTGTTTGTTGTATTCAATCCCGATGCAAATTCTGTGTTTCTTCATCACTCTGATACTCCACAGATTACAGAATGCCTCCAGATGTGCATCGGAAACTACTACTGGTCTTCCAGGGAACGATCAAAGCGTAGACTGTTTGAGACCTTACTCCCATGGAGGAAAGTGCGCATGGTGACTGTTGTATTCAATCCCGATGCAATTTCTGTGTTTCATCAACACTCTGATAGTCCACAGGTTACTGAATGCCTCCAGATGTGCATCGGAAACTACGACTGGTCTTCCAGGGAACGATCAAAGCGGAGACTGTTAGAGACATTACTCTCATGGAGGAAACTGCGCATGGTGACTGTTGTATTCAATCCCGAGGCAATTTCTGTGTTTTATCAACAGTGTGATAGTCCACAGATTACAGAATGCCTCCAGATGTGCATCGGAAACTACTACTGGTCTTCAAGGGAACGAACAAATCGTAGACTGTTTGAGACATTACTCCGATGGAGGAAAGTGCGCATGGTGACTGTTGTATTCAATCCCGATATAATTTCTGTGTTTCATCAACACTCAGATAGTAAACAGATTATAGAATGCCTCCAGATGTGCATCGGAAACTACTTCTGGTCTACCAGGGAACGATCAAAGCGTAGACTGTTTCAGACATTACTCCCATGGAGGAAAGTGCGCATGGTGACTGTTGTATTCAATCCCGATGCAATTTCTGTGTTTCATCAACACTCTGATAATGCACAGATTTCAGAATGCCTCCAGATGTGCATCGGAAACTACTACTGGTCCTCCAGGGAACGATCAAAGCGTAGACTGTTAGAGACATTACTCCCATGGAGGAAGGTGCGCATGGTGACTGTTGTATTCAGTCCCGATGCAATTTATGTGTTTCATCAACACTCTGATAGTCCTCAGATTACAGAATGCCTCCAGATGTGCATCGAAAACTACTACTGGTCTTCCAGGGAACGATCCAATCGTAGAATGTTTGAGAATTACTCCCATGGAGGTAAGTGCGCATGGTGACTGTTGTATGCAATCCCGATGCATGTTCTGTGTTTCATCAAAGCTCTGATAGTCCACAGATTACAGAATGCCTCCAGATGTGCATCAGAAACTAGTACTGGTATTCCAGGGAACGATCAAAGCATAAACTCTTTGAGACACTACTCCCATGGAGAAAAGTGCGTATGGTGACTGTTGTATTCAATCCCGATGCAATTTCTGTGTTTCATCAACACTCTGATACTCCACAGATTACAGAATGCCTCCAAATGTGCATCGGAAACTACTACTGGTATTCCAGATAACGATCAAAGCGTAAACTCTTTGAGACATTACTTCCATGGAGGAAAGTGCGCATGGTGACTGTTGTATTCAATCCCGATGCAGTTTCTGTGTTTCATCAACACTCTGATACTCCACAGATTACAGAATGCCTCCAGGTGTGCATCGCAAACTACTACTGGTCTTCCAGGGAACGATCAATGCGTAGACTGTTTGAGACATAACTCCCATGGAGGAAAGTGCGCATGGTGACTATTGCATTCAATCCCGTTGCAATTTCTGTGTTTCATCAACACTCTGATAGATCACAGATTACAGAATGCCTCCAGATGTGCATCGGAAACTACTACTGGTCTTCCAGGGATCGATCAAAGCGTAGACTGTTAGAGACATTACTCGTATGGAGGAAAGTGCGCATGGTGACTGTTGAATTCAATCCCGATTCAATTTCGGTGTTTCATCAACACTATGATAGTCCACACAATACAGAATGCCTCCCTATGAGCATCAGAAACTACTACTGGTATTCCAGGGAACGATCAATGCGTAAACTCTTTGAGACATTACTCCCATGGAGGAAAGTGCTCATGGTGACTGTTGTTTTCAATCCCGATGCAATTTCTGTGTTTCATCAACACTCTGATACTCGACAGATTACAGAATGCCTCCAGATGTTCATCGGAAACTAACACTGGTCTTCCAGGGAACGATCAAAGCGTAGACTGTTTGAGACATTACTCCCAATGCAGGAAAGTACGTATGGTGACTCTTTTATTCAATCCCGATGCAATTTCTGTGTTTCATCAACACTAAGATAGTCCACAGATGACAGAGTGCCTCCAGATATGCATCGGTAGCTATTACTCGTCTTCCAGGGAATGATCAAAGCGTAGACTGTTAGAGACAATACCCTCATGGAGGAAACTGCGCATGGTGACTGTTGTATTCAATCCCGATTCAATTTCTGTGTTTCATCAACACCCTAATACTCCACAGATTACAGAATGCCTCCAGATATGCATCGGAAACTACTACTGGTCTTCCAGGAAACGATCAAAGCGTAGAATGTTTGAGACCTTATTCCCATGGAGGAAAGTGCGCATGGTGACTGTTGTATTCAATCCCGATGCAATTTCTGTGTTTCATCAACACTCTGATTGTCCACAGGTTACAGAATGCCTCCAGATTTGCATCGGAAACTACGACTGGTCTTCCAGGGAACGATCAAAGCGGAGACTGTTAGAGACATTACTCTCATGGAGGAAACTGCGCATGGTGACTGTTGTATTCAATTCCGAGGCAATTTCTGTGTTTTGTCAACAGTGTGATAGTCCACAGATTACAGAATGCCTCCAGATGTGCATCGGAAACTACTACTGGTCTTCCAGGGAACGATCAAATCGTAGACTGTTTGTGACATTACTCCCATGGAGGAAAGTGCGCATGGTGACTGTTGTATTCAATCCCGATGCAATTTCTGTGTTTCGTCAACACTCAGATAGTAAACAGATTATAGAATGCCTCAGATGTGCATCGGAAACTACTTCTGGTCTTCCAGGGAACGATCAAAGCGTAGACAGTTTGAGACATTACCCCCATGGAGGGAAGTGCGCATGGTGACTGCTGTATTATCCCGATGCAATTTCTGTGTTTCATCAACACTCTGATAGTCCACCGATTACAGAATGCCTCCATATGTGCATCGGAAACTACTACTGGTCTTCCAGGGAACTGTCAAAGCGTAGACAGTTTGAGACCTTACTCCCATGGAGGAAAGTGCGCATGGTGACTGTTGTATTCAATCCCGATGCAATTTCTGTGTTTCAGCAACACTCTGATAATGCACAGATTACAGAATGCCTCCAGATGTGCATCGGAAACTACTACTGGTCTTCCAGGGAACGATCACAGAGTAGACTGTTTGAGACATTACTCTATGGAGGAAACTGCGCATGGTGACTGTTGTATGTAATCCCGATGAAATTTCTGTGTTTCATCAACACTTTGATAGTCAACAGATTACAGAATGCCTCCAGATGTTCATCGGAAACTACTACTGGTCTTCCAGGAAACGATCAAAGCGTAGACTGTTTGAGACCTTATTCCCATGGAGGAAAGTGCGCATGGTGATTCTTGTATTCAATCCCAATGCAATTTCTGTGTTTCATCAACACTCTGATAGTCCACCTATTACAGAATGCCTCCAGATGTGCATCGGAAACTACTACTGGTCTTCCAGGGAACGATCAAAGCGTAGACTCTTTGAGACCTTACTCCCATGGAGGAAAGTGCGCATGGTGACTGTTGTATTCAATCCCGATGCAATTTCTGTGTTTCAGCAACACTCTGATAATGCACAGATTACAGAATGCCTCCAGATGTGCATCAGAAACTAGTACTGGTATTCCAGGGAACGATCAAAGCATAAACTCTTTGAGACACTACTCCCATGGAGAAAAGTGCGCATGGTGACTGTTGTATTCAATCCCGGTGCAATTTCTGTGTTTCATCAACACTCAGATACTCCACAGTTTACAGAATGCCTCTAGATGTGCATCGGAAACTACTACTGTTCTTCCAGGGAACGATCAAAGCGTAGACTGTTTGAGACATTACTCCCGTTGAGGAAAGTGCGAGTTGTGACTGTTGTATTCAATCCCGATGCAATTCTGTGTTTCATCTACACTCTGATAGTCCACAGATTACAGAATGCCACCAGATGTGCATCAGAAACTACTACTGGTCTACCAGGGAACGATCAAAGCGTAGAATGATTGAAAATTACTCCCATGGAGGAAAGTGCGCATGGTGACTGTTGTATTCAATCCCAATGCAATTTCTGTGTTTCATCAACACTCTGATAGTCCACAGATTACAGAATGCCTCCAGATATGCATCGGTAGCTATTACTGGTCTTCCAGTGAATGATCAAAGCGTAGACTGTTAGAGACATTACCCTCATGGAGGAAACTGCGCACTGTCACTGTTGTATTCAATCCAGAAGCAATTTCTGTGTTTCATCAACACTCTGATAGTCCACACATTACAGAATGCCTACAGATGGGCATCAGAAACTACTACTGGTATTCCAGGGAACGATCAAAGCGTAAACTCTTTGAGACATTACTCCCATGGAGGAAAGTGCGCATGGTGACTGTTGTATTCAATCCCGATGCAATTTCTGTGTTTCATCAACACTCAGATATTCCACAGATGACAGAGTGACTCCAGATATGCATCGGTAGCTATTACTGGTCTTCCAGGGAATGATCAAAGCGTAGACTGTTAGAGACATTACCCTCATGGAGAAAACTGCGCATGGTGACTGTTGTATTCAATCCCGATTCAATTTCTGTGTTTCATCAACACTCTGATAGTCCACAGATTACAGAATGCCTCCAGATGTGCATCGGAAACTACCACCGGTCTTCCAGGGATCGATCAAAGCGTAGACTGTTAGAGACATTACTCGTATGGAGGAAAGTGCGCATGGTGACTGTTGTATTCAATCCCGATTCAATTTCGGTGTTTCATCAACACTATGATAGTCCTCACATTACAGAATGCCTCCCTATGTGCATCAGAAACTACTACTGGTATTCCAGGGAACGATCAATGCGTAAACTCTTTGAGACATTACTCCCATGGAGGAAAGTGCGCATGGTGACTGTTGTATTCAATCCCGATTCAATTTATGTGTTTCATCAACACTCTGATACTCCACAGATTACAGAATGCCTCCGGATATGAATCGGAAACTACTACTGGTCTTCCAGGAAACGATCAAAGCGTAGACTGTTTGAGACATTACTCCCAATGCAGGAAAGTACGTATGGTGACTCTTTTATTCAATCCCGATGCAATTTCTGTGTTTCATCAACACTCAGGTAGTCCACAGATGACAGAGTGCCTCCAGATATGCATCGGTAGCTATTACTGGTCTTCCAGGGAATGATCAAAGCGTAGACTGTTAGAGACATTACCCTCATGGAGGAAACTGCGCATGGTGACTGTTGTATTCAATCCCGATTCAATTTATGTGTTTCATCAACACTCTGATACTCCACAGATTACAGAATGCCTCCGGATATGAATCGGAAACTACTACTGGTCTTCCAGGAAACGATCAAAGCGTAGACTGTTTGAGACCTTATTCCCATGGAGGAAAGTGCGCATGGTGACTGTTGTATTCAATCCCGATGCAATATCTGTGTTTCATCAACACTCTGATACTCCACAGATTACAGAATGCCTCCAGATGTGCATCGGAAACTACTACTGGTCTTCCAGGGAACGATCAAAGCGTAGACTGTTTGGGACCTTACTCCCATGGAGAAAAGTGCGCATGGTGACTGTTGTATTCAATCCCGATGCAATTTTTGTGGTTCATCAACACCCTGATAGTCCACAGGTTACTGAATGCCTCCAGATTTGCAAAGGAAACTACGACTGGTCTTGCAGGGAACGATCAAACCGGGACTGTTAGAGACATTACTCTCATGGAGGAAACTGCGGATGGTGACTGTTGTATTCAATTCCGAGGCAATTTCCGTGTTTTGTCAACAGTGTGATAGTCCACAGATTACAGAATGCCTCCAGATGTGCATCGGAAACTACTACTGGTCTTCCAGGGAACGATCAAATCGTAGACTGTTTGTGACATTACTCCCATGGAGGAAAGTGCGCATGGTGACTGTTGTATTCAATCCCGATGCAATTTCTGTGTTTCGTCAACACTCAGATAGTAAACAGATTATAGAATGCCTCAGATGTGCATCGGAAACTACTTCTGGTCTTCCAGGGAACGATCAAAGCCTAGACTGTTTCAGACATTACTCCCATGGAGGAAAGTGCGGATGGTGTTTGTTGTATTCAATCCCGATGCAGTTTCTGTGTTTCATCAACACTCTTATAGTCCACAGATAACAGAATGCCTCCAGATATGCATCGGAAACTACTACTGGTCTTCCAGGGAACGATCAGAGCGTAGACTGTTTGAAACATTACTCCCCTGGAGGAATGTGCGCATAGTGACTTTTGTATTCAATCCCGATGCAATTTCTGTGTTTCATCAACACTCCATTAGTCCACAGATTACAGAATGCTTCCAGATGTGCATCGGAAACTACTACAGGTCTTCCAGGGAACGATCAATGCGTAGAATGTTTGAGAATTACTCCCATGGAGGTAAGTGCGCATGGTGGCTGTTGTATTCAATCCCGATGCAGTTTCTGTGTTTCATCAACACTCTTATAATCCACAGATAACAGAATGCTTCTAGATGTGCATCGGAAACTACTACTGGTCTTCCAGGGAACGATCAGAGCGTAGACTGTTTGAAACATTACTCCCCTGGAGGAATGTGCGCATAGTGACTGTTGTATTCAATCCCGATGCAATTTCTGTGTTTCATCAACACTCGATTAGTCCACAGATTTCAGAATGACTCCTGATGTGCATCGTAAACCACTACTAGTCTTCATCGGATCGATCAAACCCTAGACACTTTGAGACATTACCCCCATGCAGGAAAGTGCGCATGGTGACTGTTGTATTAAATCCCGATGCAATTTCTGTGTTTCATCAACACTCTGATAGTCCACAGATTACAGAATGCCTCCAGGTGTGCATCGGAAATTACTACTGGTCTTCCAGGGAACCATCAAAGCGTAGACAGTTTGAGACATTACCCCCATAGAGGAAAGTGCGGGTGGTGACTGTTGTATTCAATCCCGATGCAATATCTGTGTTTCATCAACACTCTGATACTCTACAGATTACAGAATGCCTCCAGATGTCCATCGGAAATTACTACTGGTCTTCCAGGGAACGATCAAAGCTTAGACTCTTGAGACATTACCCCCATGGAGGAAAGTGCGCATGGTGACTGTTGTATTCAATCCCGATGCAATTTCTGTGTTTCATCAACACTCTGATAGTCCACACATTACAGAATACCTCCAGATGTGCATCAGAAACTACTACTGGTATTCCAGGGAACGATCAAAGCGTAGACTGTTTGAGACATTACTCCCATGGAGGAAAGTGCGCATGGTGACTGTTGTATTCAATCCCGATGCAAATTCTGTGTTTCATCAGCACTGTGATAGACCACAGTTTACAGAATGCCACCAGATGTGCATCGGAAACTACTACTGGTCTTGCAGGGAACGATCAAAGCGTAGACTGTTTGAGACATTACTCCCGTGGAGGAAAGTACGCGTTGTGACTGTTGTATTCAATCCCGATGCAATTTCTTTGTTTCATCAACACTCTGATAGTCCACAGATTACAGAATGCCACCAGATGTGCATCGGAAACTACTACTGGTCTTCCAGGGAACGATCAAAGCGTAGAATGTTTGAGAATTACTCCCCTGTAGGAAAGTGCGTATGGTGACTGTTGTTTTTAATCCCGATGCAATTTCTGTGTTTCATCAACACTCTGATAGTCCACCGATTACAGAATGCCTCCATATGTGCATCGGAAACTACTACTGGTCTTCCAGGGAACGGTCAAAGCGTAGATTGTTTGAGACCTTACTCCCATGGAGGAAAGTGCGCATGGTGACTGTTGTATTCAATCCCGATGCAATTTCTGTGTTTCATCAACACTCTGATAATCCACAGATATCAGAATGCCTCCAGATGTGCATCGGAAACTACTACTGGTCTTCAAGGGAACGATCAAAGCGTAGACTGTTAGAGACATTACTCCTATGGAGGAAGGTGCGCATGGTGACTGTTGTATTCAGTCCCGATACAATGTCTGTGTTTCATCAACACTCTGACACTCCACAGACTACAGAATGCGTCCATGGAGGAAAGTGCGGATGGTGATTGCTGTATTCAATCCCGATGCAATTTCTGTGTTTCATCAACACTCTGATAGTCCACAGATTACAGAATGCTTCCAGATGTGCATCGGAAACTACTACAGGTCTTCCAGGGAACGATCAATGCGTAGAATGTTTGAGAATTACTCCCATGGATGTAAGTGCGCATGGTGACTGTTATATTCAATCCCGATGCAGTTTCTGTGTTTCATCAACACTCTGATAGTAAACACACTACAGAATGCCACGAGATGTGCATCGGAAACTACTACTGGTCTTCCAGGCAACGATCAAAGCGAAGACTGTTTCTGACATTACTCCCATGGAGGAAAGTGCGCATGGTGACTGTTGTATTCAATCCCGTTGCAATGTCTGTGTTTCATCAACACTCTGACACTCCACAGACTACAGAATGCCTCCATGGAGGAAAGTGCGGATGGTGTTTGTTGTATTCAATCCCGATGCAAATTCTGTGTTTCTTCATCACTCTGATACTCCACAGATTACAGAATGCCTCCAGATGAGCATCGGAAACTACTACTGGTCTTCCAGGAAACGATCAAAGCGTAGACAGTTTGAGACATTACCCCCATGGATGAAAGTGCGCATGGTGATTGCTGTATTCAATCCCGATGCAATTTCTGTGTTTCATCAACACTCTGATAGTCCACCGATTACAGAATGATTCCATATGTGCATCGGAAACTGCTACTGGTCTTCCAGGGAACGGTCAAAACGTAGACTGTTTGAGACCTTACTCCCATGGAGGAAAGAGCGCATGGTGACTGTTGTATTCAATCCCGATGCAATTTCTGTGTTTCTTCAACACTCTGATAATCCACAGATTTCAGAATGCCTCCAGATGTGCATCGGAAACTACTACTGGTCTTCAAGGGAACGATCAAAGCGTAGACTGTTAGAGACATTACTCCCATGGAGGAAGGTGCGCATGGTGACTGTTGTATTCAGTCCCGATGCAATTTCTGTGTTTCATCAACACTCTGATAGTCCACAGATTACAGAATGCTTCCAGATGTGCATCGGAAACTACTACTGGTCTTCCAGGGAACGATCAATGCGTAGAATGTTTGAGAATTTCTCCCATGGAGGTAAGTGCGCATGGTGACTTTTGTATTCAATCCCGATGCAGTTTCTGTGTTTCATCAACACTCTTATAGTCCACAGATAACAGAATGCTTCTAGACGTGCATCGGAAACTACTACTGGTCTTCCAGGGAACGATCAGAGCGTAGACTGTTTGAAACATTACTCCCCTGGAGGAATGTGCGGATAGTGACTGTTGTATTCAATCCCGATGCAATTTCTGTGTTTCATCAACACTCGATTAGTCCACAGATTTCAGAATGACTCCAGATGTGCATCGTAAACTACTACTGGTCTTCCAGGAATCGATCAAATCTTAGACTCTTTGAGACACTACTCCCATGGAGGAAAGTGCGCATGGTGACTGTTGTATCCAATCCCGATGCAATTTCTGTGTTTCATCAACACTCTGATACTCCACAGATTACAGAATGCCTCCAAATGTGCATCGGAAACTACTACTGGTATTCCAGGGAACGATCAAAGCGTAAACTCTTTGAGACATTACTTCCATGGAGGAAAGTGCGCATGGTGACTGTTGTATTCAATCCCGATGCAGTTTCTGTGTTTCATCAACACTCTGATACTCCACAGATTACAGAATGCCTCCAGGTGTGCATCGCAAACTACTACTGGTCTTCCAGGGAACGATCAATGCGTAGACTGTTTGAGACATAACTCCCCTGGAGGAATGTGCGGATAGTGACTGTTGTATGCAATCCCGATGCATGTTCTGTGTTTCATCAAAGCTCTGATAGTCCACAGATTACAGAATGCCTCCAGATGTGCATCAGAAACTAGTACTGGTATTCCAGGGAACGATCAAAGCATAAACCCTTTGAGACACTACTCCCATGGAGAAAAGTGCGCATGGTGACTGTTGTATTCAATCCCGATGCAATTTCTGTGTTTCATCAACACTCTGATACTCCACAGATTACAGAATGCCTCCAAATGTGCATCGGAAACTACTACTGGTATTCCAGGGAACGATCAAAGCGTAAACTCTTTGAGACATTACTTCCATGGAGGAAAGTGCGCATGGTGACTGTTGTATTCAATCCCGATGCAGTTTCTGTGTTTCATCAACACTCTGATACTCCACAGATTACAGAATGCCTCCAGGTGTGCATCGCAAACTACTACTGGTCTTCCAGGGAACGATCAATTCGTAGACTGTTTGAGACATAACTCCCATGGAGGAAAGTGCGCATGGTGACTATTGTATTCAATCCCGTTGCAATTTCTGTGTTTCATCAACACTCTGATAGATCACAGATTACAGAATGCCTCCAGATGTGCATCGGAAACTACTACTGGTCTTCCAGGGATCGATCAAAGCGTAGACTGTTAGAGACATTACTCGTATGGAGGAAAGTGCGCATGGTGACTGTTGAATTCAATCCCGATTCAATTTCGGTGTTTCATCAACACTATGATAGTCCACACATTACAGAATGCCTCCCTATGAGCATCAGAAACTACCACTGGTATTCCAGGGAACGATCAATGCGTAAACTCTTTGAGACATTACTCCCATGGAGGAAAGTGCTCATGGTGACTGTTGTTTTCAATCCCGATGCAATTTCTGTGTTTCATCAACACTCTGATACTCGACAGATTACAGAATGCCTCCAGATGTGCATCGCAAACTACTACTGGTCTTCCAGGGAACGATCACGGCGTAGACCGTTTGAGACATTACTCCATGGAGGAAACTGCGCATGGTGACTGCTGTATGTAATCCCGTTGAAATTTCTGTGTTTCATCAACACTCTGATAGTCAACAGATTACAGAATGCCTCCAAATGTTCATCGGAAACTAACACTGGTCTTCCAGGGAACGATCAAAGCGTAGACTGTTTGAGACATTACTCCCAATGCAGGAAAGTACGTATGGTGACTCTTTTATTCAATCCCGATGCAATTTCTGTGTTTCATCAACACTAAGATAGTCCACAGATGACAGAGTGCCTCCAGATATGCATCGGTAGCTATTACTCGTCTTCCAGGGAATGATCAAAGCGTAGACTGTTAGAGACAATACCCTCATGGAGGAAACTGCGCATGGTGACTGTTGTATTCAATCCCGATTCAATTTCTGTGTTTCATCAACACCCTAATACTCCACAGATTACAGAATGCCTCCAGATATGCATCGGAAACTACTACTGGTCTTCCAGGAAACGATCAAAGCGTAGAATGTTTGAGACCTTATTCCCATGGAGGAAAGTGCGCATGGTGACTGTTGTATTCAATCCCGATGCAATTTCTGTGTTTCATCAACACTCTGATTGTCCACAGGTTACTGAATGCCTCCAGATTTGCATCGGAAACTACGACTGGTCTTCCAGGGAACGATCAAAGCGGAGACTGTTAGAGACATTACTCTCATGGAGGAAACTGCGCATGGTGACTGTTGTATTCAATTCCGAGGCAATTTCTGTGTTTTGTCAACAGTGTGATAGTCCACAGATTACAGAATGCCTCCAGATGTGCATCGGAAACTACTACTGGTCTTCCAGGGAACGATCAAATCGTAGACTGTTTGTGACATTACTCCCATGGAGGAAAGTGCGCATGGTGACTGTTGTATTCAATCCCGATGCAATTTCTGTGTTTCGTCAACACTCAGATAGTAAACAGATTATAGAATGCCTCAGATGTGCATCGGAAACTACTTCTGGTCTTCCAGGGAACGATCAAAGCGTAGACAGTTTGAGACATTACCCCCATGGAGGGAAGTGCGCATGGTGACTGCTGTATTCAATCCCGATGCAATTTCTGTGTTTCATCAACACTCTGATAGTCCACCGATTACAGAATGCCTCCATATGTGCATCGGAAACTACTACTGGTCTTCCAGGGAACTGTCAAAGCGTAGACAGTTTGAGACCTTACTCCCATGGAGGAAAGTGCGCATGGTGACTGTTGTATTCAATCCCGATGCAATTTCTGTGTTTCAGCAACACTCTGATAATGCACAGATTACAGAATGCCTCCAGATGTGCATCGGAAACTACTACTGGTCTTCCAGGGAACGATCACAGAGTAGACTGTTTGAGACATTACTCTATGGAGGAAACTGCGCATGGTGACTGTTGTATGTAATCCCGATGAAATTTCTGTGTTTCATCAACACTCTGATAGTCAACAGATTACAGAATGCCTCCAGATGTTCATCGGAAACTACTACTGGTCTTCCAGGGAACGATCAAAGCGTAGACTGTTTGAGACCTTATTCCCATGGAGGAAAGTGCGCATGGTGATTCTTGTATTCAATCCTGATGCAATTTCTGTGTTTCATCAACACTCTGATAGTCCACCTATTACAGAATGCCTCCAGATGTGCATCGGAAACTACTACTGGTCTTCCAGGGAACGATCAAAGCGTAGACTCTTTGAGACCTTACTCCCATGGAGGAAAGTGCGCATGGTGACTGTTGTATTCAATCCCGATGCAATTTCTGTGTTTCAGCAACACTCTGATAATGCACAGATTACAGAATGCCTCCAGATGTGCATCAGAAACTAGTACTGGTATTCCAGGGAACGATCAAAGCATAAACTCTTTGAGACACTACTCCCATGGAGAAAAGTGCGCATGGTGACTGTTGTATTCAATCCCGGTGCAATTTCTGTGTTTCATCAACACTCAGATACTCCACAGTTTACAGAATGCCTCTAGATGTGCATCGGAAACTACTACTGTTCTTCCAGGGAACGATCAAAGCGTAGACTGTTTGAGACATGACTCCCGTTGAGGAAAGTGCGAGTTGTGACTGTTGTATTCAATCCCGATGCAATTCTGTGTTTCATCTACACTCTGATAGTCCACAGATTACAGAATGCCACCAGATGTGCATCAGAAACTACTACTGGTCTACCAGGGAACGATCAAAGCGTAGAATGATTGAAAATTACTCCCATGGAGGAAAGTGCGCATGGTGACTGTTGTATTCAATCCCAATGCAATTTCTGTGTTTCATCAACACTCTGATAGTCCACAGATTACAGAATGCCTCCAGATATGCATCGGTAGCTATTACTGGTCTTCCAGTGAATGATCAAAACGTAGACTGTTAGAGACATTACCCTCATGGAGGAAACTGCGCACTGTCACTGTTGTATTCAATCCCGAAGCAATTTCTGTGTTTCATCAACACTCTGATAGTCCACACATTACAGAATGCCTACAGATGGGCATCAGAAACTACTACTGGTATTCCAGGGAACGATCAAAGCGTAAACTCTTTGAGACATTACTCCCATGGAGGAAAGTGCGCATGGTGACTGTTGTATTCAATCCCGATGCAATTTCTGTGTTTCATCAACACTCAGATATTCCACAGATGACAGAGTGACTCCAGATATGCATCGAAAGCTATTACTGGTCTTCCAGGGAATGATCAAAGCGTAGACTGTTAGAGACATTACCCTCATGGAGAAAACTGCGCATGGTGACTGTTGTATTCAATCCCGATTCAATTTCTGTGTTTCATCAACACTCTGATACTCCACAGATTACAGAATGCCTCCAGGTGTGCATCGCAAACTACTACTGGTCTTCCAGGGAACGATCAATGCGTAGACTGTTTGAGACATAACTCCCATGGAGGAAAGTGCGCATGGTGACTATTGTATTCAATATCGTTGCAATTTCTGTGTTTCATCAACACTCTGATAGTCCACAGATTACAGAATGCCTCCAGATGTGCATCGGAAACTACCACCGGTCTTCCAGGGATCGATCAAAGCGTAGACTGTTAGAGACATTACTCGTATGGAGGAAAGTGCGCATGGTGACTGTTGTATTCAATCCCGATTCAATTTCGGTGTTTCATCAACACTATGATAGTCCTCACATTACAGAATGCCTCCCTATGTGCGTCAGAAACTACTACTGGTATTCCAGGGAACGATCAATGCGTAAACTCTTTGAGACATTACTCCCATGGAGGAAAGTGCGCATGGTGACTGTTGTATTCAATCCCGATTCAATTTCTGTGTTTCATCAACACTCTGATACTCCCCAGATTACAGAATGCCTCCAGATGTGCATCGCAAACTACTACTGGTCTTCCAGGGAACGATCACAGCGTAGACCCTTTGAGACATTACTCTATGGAGGAAACTGCGCATGGTGACTGCTGTATGTAATCCCGATGAAATTTCTGTGTTTCATCAACACTCTGATAGTCAACAGATTACAGAATGCCTCCAGATGTTCATCGGAAACTAACACTGGTCTTCCAGGGAACGATCAAAGCGTAGACTGTTTGAGACATTACTCCCAATGCAGGAAAGTACGTATGGTGACTCTTTTATTCAATCCCGATGCAATTTCTGTGTTTCATCAACACTCAGGTAGTCCACAGATGACAGAGTGCCTCCAGATATGCATCGGTAGCTATTACTGGTCTTCCAGGGAATGATCAAAGCGTAGACTGTTAGAGACATTACCCTCATGGAGGAAACTGCGCATGGTGACTGTTGTATTCAATCCCGATTCAATTTATGTGTTTCATCAACACTCTGATACTCCACAGATTACAGAATGCCTCCGGATATGAATCGGAAACTACTACTGGTCTTCCAGGAAACGATCAAAGCGTAGACTGTTTGAGACCTTATTCCCATGGAGGAAAGTGCGCATGGTGACTGTTGTATTCAATCCCGATGCAATATCTGTGTTTCATCAACACTCTAATACTCCACAGATTACAGAATGCCTCCAGATGTGCATCGGAAACTACTACTGGTCTTCCAGGGAACGATCAAAGCGTAGACTGTTTGGGACCTTACTCCCATGGAGAAAAGTGCGCATGGTGACTGTTGTATTCAATCCCGATGCAATTTTTGTGGTTCATCAACACCCTGATAGTCCACAGGTTACTGAATGCCTCCAGATTTGCAAAGGAAACTACGACTGGTCTTGCAGGGAACGATCAAAGCGGAGACTGTTAGTGACATTACTCTCATGGAGGAAACTGCGGATGGTGACTGTTGTATTCAATTCCGAGGCAATTTCCGTGTTTTGTCAACAGTGTGATAGTCCACAGATTACAGAATGCCTCCAGATGTGCATCGGAAACTACTACTGGTCTTCCAGGGAACGATCAAATCGTAGACTGTTTGTGACATTACTCCCATGGAGGAAAGTGCGCATGGTGACTGTTGTATTCAATCCCGATGCAATATCTGTGTTTCGTCAACACTCAGATAGTAAACAGATTATAGAATGCCTCAGATGTGCATCGGAAACTACTTCTGGTCTTCCAGGGAACGATCAAAGCCTAGACTGTTTCAGACATTACTCCCATGGAGGAAAGTGCGGATGGTGTTTGTTGTATTCAATCCCGATGCAGTTTCTGTGTTTCATCAACACTCTTATAGTCCACAGATAACAGAATGCCTCCAGATATGCATCGGAAACTACTACTGGTCTTCCAGGGAACGATCAGAGCGTAGACTGTTTGAAACATTACTCCCCTGGAGGAATGTGCGCATAGTGACTTTTGTATTCAATCCCGATGCAATTTCTGTGTTTCATCAACACTCCATTAGTCCACAGATTACAGAATGCTTCCAGATGTGCATCGGAAACTACTACAGGTCTTCCAGGGAACGATCAATGCGTAGAATGTTTGAGAATTACTCCCCTGGAGGAATGTGCGCATAGTGACTGTTGTATTCAATCCCGATGCAATTTCTGTGTTTCATCAACACTCGATTAGTCCACAGATTTCAGAATGACTCCTGATGTGCATCGTAAACCACTACTAGTCTTCATCGGATCGATCAAATCCTAGACACTTTGAGACATTACCCCCATGCAGGAAAGTGCGCATGGTGACTGTTGTATTAAATCCCGATGCAATTTCTGTGTTTCATCAACACTCTGATAGTCCACAGATTACAGAATGCCTCCAGGTGTGCATCGGAAATTACTACTGGTCTTCCAGGGAACCATCAAAGCGTAGACAGTTTGAGACATTACCCCCATAGAGGAAAGTGCGGGTGGTGACTGTTGTATTCAATCCCGATGCAATATCTGTGTTTCATCAACACTCTGATACTCCACAGATTACAGAATGCCTCCAGATGTCCATCGGAAATTACTACTGGTCTTCCAGGGAACGATCAAAGCTTAGACTCTTTGAGACATTACCCCCATGGAGGAAAGTGCGCATGGTGACTGTTGTATTCAATCCCGATGCAATTTCTGTGTTTCTTCAACACTCTGATACTCCATAGATTACAGAATGCCTCCAGGTGTGCATCGGAAATTACTACTGGTCTTCCAGGGAACCATCAAAGCGTAGACAGTTTGAGACCTTACCCCCATAGAGGAAAGTGCGGGTGGTGACTGTTGTATTCAATCTCGATGCAATATCTGTGTTTCATCAACACTCTGATACTCCACAGATTACAGAATGCCTCCAGATGTGCATCAGAAACTACTACTGGTATTCCAGGGAACGATCAAAGCGTAGACTGTTTGAGACATTACTCCCATGGAGGAAAGTACGCGTTGTGACTGTTGTATTCAATCCCGATGCAATTTCTTTGTTTCATCAACACTCTGATAGTCCACAGATTACAGAATGCCACCAGATGTGCATCGGAAACTACTACTGGTCTTCCAGGGAACGATCAAAGCGTAGAATGTTTGAGAATTACTCCCCTGTAGGAAAGTGCGTATGGTGACTGTTGTTTTTAATCCCGATGCAATTTCTGTGTTTCATCAACACTCTGATAGTCCACCGATTACAGAATGCCTCCATATGTGCATCGGAAACTACTACTGGTCTTCCAGGGAACGGTCAAAGCGTAGATTGTTTGAGACCTTACTCCCATGGAGGAAAGTGCGCATGGTGACTGTTGTATTCAATCCCGATGCAATTTCTGTGTTTCATCAACACTCTGATAATCCACAGATTTCAGAATGCCTCCAGATGTGCATCGGAAACTACTACTGGTCTTCAAGGGAACGATCAAAGCGTAGACTGTTAGAGACATTACTCCTATGGAGGAAGGTGCGCATGGTGACTGTTGTATTCAGTCCCAATACAATGTCTGTGTTTCATCAACACTCTGACACTCCACAGACTACAGAATGCGTCCATGGAGGAAAGTGCGGATGGTGATTGCTGTATTCAATCCCGATGCAATTTCTGTGTTTCATCAACACTCTGATAGTCCACAGATTACAGAATGCTTCCAGATGTGCATCGGAAACTACTACAGGTCTTCCAGGGAACGATCAATGCGTAGAATGTTTGAGAATTACTCCCATGGATGTAAGTGCGCATGGTGACTGTTATATTCAATCCCGATGCAGTTTCTGTGTTTCATCAACACTCTGATAGTAAACACACTACAGAATGCCACGAGATGTGCATCGGAAACTACTACTGGTCTTCCAGGCAACGATCAAAGCGAAGACTGTTTCTGACATTACTCCCATGGAGGAAAGTGCGCATGGTGACTGTTGTATTCAATCCCGTTGCAATGTCTGTGTTTCATCAACACTCTGACACTCCACAGACTACAGAATGCCTCCATGGAGGAAAGTGCGGATGGTGTTTGTTGTATTCAATCCCGATGCAAATTCTGTGTTTCTTCATCACTCTGATACTCCACAGATTACAGAATGCCTCCAGATGAGCATCGGAAACTACTACTGGTCTTCCAGGAAACGATCAAAGCGTAGACAGTTTGAGACATTACCCCCATGGATGAAAGTGCGCATGGTGATTGCTGTATTCAATCCCGATGCAATTTCTGTGTTTCATCAACACTCTGATAGTCCACCGATTACAGAATGATTCCATATGTGCATCGGAAACTGCTACTGGTCTTCCAGGGAACGGTCAAAGCGTAGACTGTTTGAGACCTTACTCCCATGGAGGAAAGAGGGCATGGTGACTGTTGTATTCAATCCCGATGCAATTTCTGTGTTTCTTCAACACTCTGATAATCCACAGATTTCAGAATGCCTCCAGATGTGCATCGGAAACTACTACTGGTCTTCAAGGGAACTATCAAAGCGTAGACTGTTAGAGACATTACTCCCATGGAGGAAGGTGCGCATGGTGACTGTTGTATTCAGTCCCGATGCAATTTCTGTGTTTCATCAACACTCTGATAGTCCACAGATTACAGAATGCTTCCAGATGTGCATCGGAAACTACTACTGGTCTTCCAGGGAACGATCAATGCGTAGAATGTTTGAGAATTTCTCCCATGGAGGTAAGTGCGCATGGTGACTTTTGTATTCAATCCCGATGCAGTTTCTGTGTTTCATCAACACTCTTATAGTCCACAGATAACAGAATGCTTCTAGACGTGCATCGGAAACTACTACTGGTCTTCCAGGGAACGATCAGAGCGTAGACTGTTTGAAACATTACTCCCCTGGAGGAATGTGCGGATAGTGACTGTTGTATTCAATCCCGATGCAATTTCTGTGTTTCATCAACACTCGATTAGTCCACAGATTTCAGAATGACTCCAGATGTGCATCGTAAACTACTACTGGTCTTCCAGGAATCGATCAAATCTTAGACTCTTTGAGACACTACTCCCATGGAGGAAAGTGCGCATGGTGACTGTTGTATCCAATCTCGATGCAATATCTGTGTTTCATCAACACTCTGATACTCCACAGATTACAGAATGCCTCCAGATGTGCATCGGAAGCTACTACTGTTCCTCCAGGGAACGATCAAAGCGTAGACTCTCTGAGACATTACTCCCGTTGAGGAAAGTGCGCGTTGTGACTGTTGTATTCATTCCCGATGCAATTCTCTGTTTCATCAACACTCTGATAGTCCAAAGATTACAGAATGCCACCATATGTGCATCGGAAACTACTACTGGTCTACCAGGGAACGATAAAAGCGTAGAATGTTTGAAAATTACTTCCATGGAGGAAAGTGCACTTGGTGACTGTTGTATTCAATCCCGATGCAATTTCTGTGTTTCATCAACACTCTGATAGTCCACACATTACAGATTGCCTCCAGATGAGCTTCAGAAACTACTACTGGTATTCCAGGGAACGATCAAAGCGTAAACTCTTTGAGACATTACTCCCATGGAGGAAAGTGCGCATGGTGACTGTTGTATTCAATCCCGATGCAATTTCTGTGTTTCATCAACACTCTGATACTCGACAGATTACAGAATGCCTCCAGATGTGCATCGCAAACTACTACTGGTCTTCCAGGGAACGATCAATGCGTAGACTGTTTGAGACATAACTCCCATGGAGGAAAGTGCGCATGGTGACAGTTGTATTCAATCCCGATGCAATTTCTGTGTTTCATCAACACTCTGATAGTCTACAGATTACAGAATGCCTCCAGATGTGCATCGGAAACTACTACTGGTCTTCCAGGGATCGATCAAAGCATAGACTGTTAGAGACATTACTCGCATGGAGGAAAGTGCGCATGGTGACTGTTGTATTCAATCCCGATTCAATTTCGGTGTTTCATCAACACTCTGATAGTCCACACATTACAGAATGCATCCCTATGTGCATCGGAAACTACTACTGGTCTTCCAGAGAACGATCAAAGGGTAAACTCTTTGAGACATTACTCCCATGTAGGAAGGTGCACACAGTGACTGTTGTATTAAATCCCGATGCAATATCTGTGTTTCATCAGCACTCTGATACTTCACAGATTACAGAATGCCTCCAGATGTGCATCGAAAACTACTACTGGTCTTCCAGGGAACGATCAAAGCGTAGACTGTTTGAGACATTACTCTCATGGAGGAAACTGCGCATGGTGACTGTTGTATTCAATTCCAAGGCAATTTCTGGGTTTTATCAACAGTCTGATAGTCCACACATTACAGAATGAATCCAGATGTGCATCGGAAACTACTACTGGTCTTCCAGGGAACGATCAAAGCGTAGACTTTTTGAGACATTACTCCCATGGAGGAAAGTGTGCATGGTGACTGTTGTATTCAATCCCGATGAAATTTCTGTGTTTCATCAACACGCAGATAGTAAACAGATTATAGAATGCCTCCAGATGTACATCGGAAACTACTTCTGGTTTCCAGGGAACGATCAAAGCGTAGACTGTTTTCGACATTACTCTAATGGAGGAAAGTGCGCATGGTGACTGTTGTATTCCATCCCGATGTAATTTCTGTGTTTCATCAACACTCTGATAGTCCACAGATTACAGAATGCCACCAGATGTGCATCGGAAACTACTAGTGGTCTTCCAGGGAACGATCAAAGCGTAAACTTTGTGAGACATTACTCCCACTGAGGAAAGTGCGCATGGTGACTGTTGTACTCAATCCCGATGCATTTTCTGTGTTTCCTCAACACTCTGATAGTCCACAGATAACAGAATGTCTCCAGATGTGCATCGGATACTACTACTGGTCTTCCAGGGAATGATCAAAGCGTAGACTGTTAGAGATATTACTCCCGTTGAGGAAAGTGCGCATGGTGACTGTAGTATTCAATCCCGATGCAATTTCTGTGTTTCATCGACAGTCTGATAGTCCACAGATTACAGAGTGCCTCCCGATGTGCATCGGAAACTACTACAGGTCTTCCAGGAAACGATCAAAGCTTAGACTGTTTGAAACATTACTCCCATGGAGGAAAGTGCGCATGGTGACTGTTGTATTCAATATTGATGCATTTTCGGTGTTTTATCAACACTCTGATAGTAAACAGATTACAGAATGCCTCCAGATGTGCATCGGAAACTATTACTGGTCTTCCAGGGAACGATCAAAGCGTAGACTGTTTGAGACATTACTCCCGTGGAGGAAAGTTCGCATGGTGACTGTTGTATTCAATCCCGATGCAATTTCTGTGTTTCATCAACACTCTGATAGTCCACAGATTACAGAATGCCACCAGATGTGTATCGGATGCTACTACTGGTCTTCTAGGCAACGATCAAAGCGTAGACTGTTTGAGACATTACTCCCATGGAGGAAAGTGCGCATGGTGACTGTTGTATTCCATCCCGATGCAATTTCTGTGTTTCATCAACACTCTGATAGTCCACAGATTAAAGAATGCCACCAGATGTGCATCGGAAACTACTACTGATCTTCCAGGGAACGATCATAGCGTAGACTGTTCGAGACATTACTCCCATGGAGGAAAGTGCGCATGGTGACTGTTGTATTCAATCCCGATGCAATTTCTGTGTTTCATCAACACTCTGATAGTCAACAGATTACAGAATGCCACCAGATGTTCATCGGAAACTTCTATTGGTCTTCCAGTTAACGATCAAAGCGTAGATTGTTTGAGACATACCTAACGTGGAGGGAAGTGCGCATAGTGATTGTTGTATTCAATCCCGATGCAATTTCTGTGTTTCATCAACACTCTGATAGTCCACAGATTACAGAATGTCTCCAGATGTGCATCGGAAACTACTACTGGTCTTCCAGGGAACGATCAAAGCGTAGACTGTTTGAGACATTACTCCCGTATAGGAAAGTGCCCATGGTGACTGTTGTATTCAATCCCGATGCAATTTCTGTGTTTCATCAACAGTCTGATAGTCCACAGATTACAGAGTACCTCCCGATGTGCATCGGAAACTACTACTGGTCTTCCAGGGAACGATCAAAGCGTAGACTGTTTGAGACATTGCTTTCATGGAGGAAAGTGCGCATGGTGACTGTTGTATTCCATCCCGATGCAATTTCTGTGTTTTATCAACACTCTGATAGTAAACAGATTACAGAATGCCTCCAGATGTGCCTCGGAAACTACTACTGGTCTTCCAGGGAACGATCAAAGCGTAGACTGTTTGAGACATTACTCCCGTGGAGGCAAGTTCGCATGGTGACTGTTGTATTCAATCCCGATGCAATTTCTGTGTTTCATCAATACTCTGATAGTCCACAGCTTACAGAATGCCACCAGATGTGCATCGGAAACTACTACTGGTCTTCCAGGGGACGATCAAAGCGTAAACTCTTTGAGACATTACTCCCATGGAGGAAAGTGCGCATGGTGACTGTTGTATTCAATCCCGATGCATTTTCTGTGTTTCATCAATACTTTGAAGGTCCACAGATTACAGAATGCCTCCAGATGTGCATCGGGAACTACTACTTGCCTTCGAGGGAACGATCAAAGCGTAAAATCTCTTTGTAAAATTACTCCCATGGAGGAAGGTGCGCATGGTGACAGTTGTATTCAATCCCGATGCAATTTCTGTGTTTCATCAACACTCTGATAGTCCACGGATTACAGAATGCCACCAGATGTGCATCGGAAACTACTAGTGGTCTTCCAGGGAACGATCAAAACGTAAAATTTGTGAGACATTATTCCCATGGAGGAAAGTGCGCATGGTGACTGTTGTATTCAATCCCGATGCAATTTCTGTGTTTCATCAACACTCTGATAGTCCACAGATTACAGAATGTATCCAGATGTGCATCGGAAACTACTACTGGTCTTCCAGGGAATGATCAAAGCGTAGACTGTTAGAGATATTACTCCCGTGGAGGAAAGTGCGCATGGTGATTGTTGTATTCAATCCCGATGCAATTTCTGTGTTTCATCAACAGTCTGATAGTCCACAGATTACAGAGTGCCCCCCGATGTGCATCGGAAACTACTACAAGTCTTCCAGGGAACGATCAAAGCGTACACTGTTTGAGACATTACTCCCATGGAGGAAAGTGCGCATGGTGACTGTTGTATCCAATCCCGATGCATTTTCGGTGTTTTATCGACACTCTGATAGTAAACAGATTACAGAATGCCTCCAGATGTGCCTCGGAAACTACTACTGGTCTTCCAGGGAACGATCAAAGCGTAGCCTGTTTCAGACATTACTCCCATTTAGGTAAGTGCGGATGGTGACTATTGTATTCAATCCCGACGCAATTTCTGTGTTTCATCAACACTCTGACAGTCCACAGATTACAGAATGCCACCAGATGTGCATCGAAAGCTACTACTGGTCTTCCAAGAAACGATCAAAGCGTAGACTAATTGGAACATACCTTCCGTGGAGGAAAGTGCGCATGGTGACTGTGGTATTTAATCCCGATGCAATTTCTGTGTTTCATCAACACTCTGATAGTCCACAGATTACAGAATGCCACCAGATGTGCATCGGAAACTACTACTGGTCTTCCAGGGAACGATCAAAGCGTAAACTCTTTGAGACATTACTCCCATGGAGGAAAGTGCGCATGGTGACTGTTGTATTCAATCCCGATGCATTTTCTGTGTTTCATCAACACTTTGAAGGTCCACAGATTACACAATGACTCCAGATGTGCATCGGAAACTACTACTGGTCTTCCAGGGAACGATGAAAACGAAGACTGTTTGAGACATTACTCCCGTGGAGGAAAGTGGGCATGGTGACTGTTGTACTTAATCCCGATGCAATTTCTGTGTTTCATCAACACTCTGATAGTCCACAGATTACAGAATGCCTGCAGATGTGCATCGGAAACTACTAGTGGTCTTCCAGGGAACGATCAAAGCGTAAACTTTGTGAGACATTACTCCCACTGAGGAAAGTGCGCATGGTGACTGTTGTACTCAATCCCGAGGCATTTTCTGTGTTTCATCAACACTCTGTTAGTCCACAGATAACAGAATGTCTCCAGATGTGCATCGGATACTACTACTGGTCTTCCAGGGAATGATCAAAGCGTAGACTGTTAGAGATATTACTCCCGTGGAGGAAAGTGCGCATGGTGACTGTTGTATTCAATCCCGATGCAATTTCTGTGTTTCATCGACAGTCTGATAGTCCACAGATTACAGAGTGCCTCCCGATGTGCATCGGAAACTACTACAGGTCTTCCAGGAAACGATCAAAGCTTAGACTGTTTGAAACATTACTCCCATGGAGGAAAGTGCGCATGGTGACTGTTGTATTCAATATTGATGCATTTTCGGTGTTTTATCAACACTCTGATAGTAAACAGATTACAGAAAGCCTCCAGATGTGCATCGGAAACTATTACTGGTCTTCCAGGGAACGATCAAAGCGCAGACTGTTTGAGACATTACTCCCGTGGAGAAAAGTTCGCATGGTCACTGTTGTTATCAATCCCGATGCAATTTCTGTGTTTCATCAGCACTCTGATAGTCCACAGTTTACAGAATGCCACCAGACGTGCATCGGAAACAACTACTGGTCTTCCAGGGGACGATCAAAGCGTAGCCTGTTTCAGACATTACTCCCATGGAGGTAAGTGCGGATGGTGACTATTGTATTCAATCCCGACGCAATTTCTGTGTTTCATCAACACTCTGACAGTCCACAGATTACAGAATGCCACCAGATGTGCATCGAAAGCTACTACTGGTCTTCCAAGAAACGATCAAAGCGTAGACTAATTGAAACATACCTTCCGTGGAGGAAAGTGCGCATGGTGACTGTTGTATTCAATCCCGATGCAATTTCTGTGTTTCATCAACACTCTGATAGTCCACAGATTACAGAATGCCACCAGATGTGTATTGGATGCTACTACTGGTCTTCCAGGCAACGATCAAAGCGTAGACTGTTTGAGACATTACTCCCATGGAGGGAAGTGCGCATGGTGACTGTTGTATTCCATCCCGATGCAATTTCTGTGTTTCATCAACACTCTGATAGTCCACAGATTACAGAATGCCACCAGATGTGCATCGGAAACTACTACTGATCTTCCAGGGAACGATCATAGCGTAGACTGTTCGAGACATTACTCCCATGGAGGAAAGTGCGCATGGTGACTGTTGTATTCCATCCCGATGCAATTTCTGTGTTTCATCAACACTCTGATAGTCCACAGATTACAGAATGCCAACAGATGTGCATCGGAAACTACTACTGATCTTCCAGGAAACGATCATAGCGTAGACTGTTCGAGACATTACGCCCATGGAGGAAAGTGCGCATGGTGATTGTTGTATTCAATCCCGATGCAATTTCTGTGTTTCATCAACACTCTGATAGTCCACAGATTACAGAATGTCTCCAGATGTGCATCGGAAACTACTACTGGTCTTCCAGGGAATGATCAAAGCGTAGACTGTTAGAGATATTACTCCCGTGGAGGAAAGTGCGCATGGTGATTGTTGTATTCAAACCCGATGCAATTTCTGTGTTTCATCAACAGTCTGATAGTCCACAGCTTACAGAATGCCACCAGATGTGCATCGGAAACTACTACTGGTCTTCCAGGGAACGATCAAAACGTAAAATTTGTGAGACATTATTCCCATGGAGGAAAGTGCGCATGGTGACTGTTGTATTCAATCCCGATGCAATTTCTGTGTTTCATCAACACTCTGATAGTCCACAGATTACAGAATGTATCCAGATGTGCATCGGAAACTACTACTGGTCTTCCAGGGAATGATCAAAGCGTAGACTGTTAGAGATATTACTCCCGTGGAGGAAAGTGCGCATGGTGATTGTTGTATTCAATCCCGATGCAATTTCTGTGTTTCATCAACAGTCTGATAGTCCACAGATTACAGAGTGCCCCCCGATGTGCATCGGAAACTACTACAAGTCTTCCAGGGAACGATCAAAGCGTACACTGTTTGAGACATTACTCCCATGGAGGAAAGTGCGCATGGTGACTGTTGTATCCAATCCCGATGCATTTTCGGTGTTTTATCGACACTCTGATAGTAAACAGATTACAGAATGCCTCCAGATGTGCCTCGGAAACTACTACTGGTCTTCCAGGGAACGATCAAAGCGTAGCCTGTTTCAGACATTACTCCCATTTAGGTAAGTGCGGATGGTGACTATTGTATTCAATCCCGACGCAATTTCTGTGTTTCATCAACACTCTGACAGTCCACAGATTACAGAATGCCACCAGATGTGCATCGAAAGCTACTACTGGTCTTCCAAGAAACGATCAAAGCGTAGACTAATTGGAACATACCTTCCGTGGAGGAAAGTGCGCATGGTGACTGTGGTATTTAATCCCGATGCAATTTCTGTGTTTCATCAACACTCTGATAGTCCACAGATTACAGAATGCCACCAGATGTGCATCGGAAACTACTACTGGTCTTCCAGGGAACGATCAAAGCGTAAACTCTTTGAGACATTACTCCCATGGAGGAAAGTGCGCATGGTGACTGTTGTATTCAATCCCGATGCATTTTCTGTGTTTCATCAACACTTTGAAGGTCCACAGATTACACAATGACTCCAGATGTGCATCGGAAACTACTACTGGTCTTCCAGGGAACGATGAAAACGAAGACTGTTTGAGACATTACTCCTGTGGAGGAAAGTGGGCATGGTGACTGTTGTACTTAATCCCGATGCAATTTCTGTGTTTCATCAACACTCTGATAGTCCACAGATTACAGAATGCCTGCAGATGTGCATCGGAAACTACTAGTGGTCTTCCAGGGAACGATCAAAGCGTAAACTTTGTGAGACATTACTCCCACTGAGGAAAGTGCGCATGGTGACTGTTGTACTCAATCCCGAGGCATTTTCTGTGTTTCATCAACACTCTGTTAGTCCACAGATAACAGAATGTCTCCAGATGTGCATCGGATACTACTACTGGTCTTCCAGGGAATGATCAAAGCGTAGACTGTTAGAGATATTACTCCCGTGGAGGAAAGTGCGCATGGTGACTGTTGTATTCAATCCCGATGCAATTTCTGTGTTTCATCGACAGTCTGATAGTCCACAGATTACAGAGTGCCTCCCGATGTGCATCGGAAACTACTACAGGTCTTCCAGGAAACGATCAAAGCTTAGACTGTTTGAAACATTACTCCCATGGAGGAAAGTGCGCATGGTGACTGTTGTATTCAATATTGATGCATTTTCGGTGTTTTATCAACACTCTGATAGTAAACAGATTACAGAATGCCTCCAGATGTGCATCGGAAACTATTACTGGTCTTCCAGGGAACGATCAAAGCGCAGACTGTTTGAGACATTACTCCCGTGGAGAAAAGTTCGCATGGTCACTGTTGTTATCAATCCCGATGCAATTTCTGTGTTTCATCAGCACTCTGATAGTCCACAGTTTACAGAATGCCACCAGACGTGCATCGGAAACAACTACTGGTCTTCCAGGGGACGATCAAAGCGTAGCCTGTTTCAGACATTACTCCCATGGAGGTAAGTGCGGATGGTGACTATTGTATTCAATCCCGACGCAATTTCTGTGTTTCATCAACACTCTGACAGTCCACAGATTACAGAATGCCACCAGATGTGCATCGAAAGCTACTACTGGTCTTCCAAGAAACGATCAAAGCGTAGACTAATTGAAACATACCTTCCGTGGAGGAAAGTGCGCATGGTGACTGTTGTATTCAATCCCGATGCAATTTCTGTGTTTCATCAACACTCTGATAGTCCACAGATTACAGAATGCCACCAGATGTGTATTGGATGCTACTACTGGTCTTCCAGGCAACGATCAAAGCGTAGACTGTTTGAGACATTACTCCCATGGAGGGAAGTGCGCATGGTGACTGTTGTATTCCATCCCGATGCAATTTCTGTGTTTCATCAACACTCTGATAGTCCACAGATTACAGAATGCCACCAGATGTGCATCGGAAACTACTACTGATCTTCCAGGGAACGATCATAGCGTAGACTGTTCGAGACATTACTCCCATGGAGGAAAGTGCGCATGGTGACTGTTGTATTCCA